>NC_047046.1:75104045-75713795 GCF_011762595.2 Tursiops truncatus | reverse complement strand
TCACCTCCCACGTTTATTTACCACGTGACTTTGGGTTTGGAAACAGAGCGCAGGAAAGGCTAGATGTGCATCTAATTACACCTCTGACTGAGCTGGCACCCCTCCCCCCATTCTATGTTGGTGCTGCTAATAGTTATCTGTTGTTGGATGAGAAAGAGACACCAGTAACCAAACATCCTTAGAGCAGAAAGTATTAGGGAAAAAAACTTGGGGAGGAATTTACTTGAAACCAACGTCACCAGGCTATTTCAGTAGGTAATGTGAGCTACCAATATGTTTTGTTTTATAGAAAAGTAGATGATTACATTCACACACATACATATATGTATTCAGATACATCAACTTATTCAGAGAACATTTAATTGTAGCATAAATTTAAAGAGGTTGAAAGCTGCTTAGATAGGAATTGCGAGGCTGCACCTTGATTAGACGTCCTCATCTATGATCTGCTATTCTTCCATGTTCCCTGAACTGAAGTAGAAATCACAATTGCAGACTAGAAGTTGCAGCATCTTTGCTTTTTGGTGACTGCGTGTGAGAATTGTAGACAGTACATCATTAAGCAAATTAATAATGTCCTAGTAAATGTAACTGGGGCACATCGAGGCTGGATCAATTTTTATGCCTCCTGCTTTAGAAACAGACTTGCTTGAGGCCAGCAGGAGGCCTTGTCGTTAATGAATGCTTCCCTGTACTTGCCTTTGGCTACAGCTAATTTGAATAAAAAATATCATTTTTTAAAGTACTGGATCTAAAGAAATACATTTTTCAGAAAATAATAATCCCCTTCCCCTACCCCACTCCCAGCCACCCCGGAAAATCTCTGTGAGCACAACACTACAGCAGCTCCGTGCAAAGACCTGAGCGACTATTGGTTGCCTGCTCGACGGACCAGCCTGATACGATGAAGATCTGGACGAGGTGAGACAGCTTCCCAAATGTGACGCTGGTGAGTTTTCTCAGGCCACGGAGGACTGAGCGATTACAGAATATTATTTCAGCAGAGGCGCCTGACTACAAAGAACTCATTCTGTTCAGAGCCTACAGCAACCAGGACCTCACAGCCTAATAGAAAGGATGGGAAAGAATTAATGACTGATGTGTTTGGGGTCTTTAAAGCATTCTGAGAATGGTCAGTTTAGTCTCCCCCCCCTTTTTTTTTAAACCAATTGCTTCATTATAGATCTCTCTTCTAAGTGCCATTTTCCTGCACTTAGAAAAAAACCTATATACCCTGTTCTTATCCTTAGAACAACGACAAAGAGGGAACAGAGATCAATGAATAGAAACATAAGTGTCCTTCACAGCAGCCAACATTCTTAAAAGGAAAAGCACATAGTGTAATATGTTATCCCCCCTTTTAACTATGGCCCCGCAAGTACTAAAACAAAAAGAGTTCAAATATATAAATAGGGCTTCCTCACCCACCTCCCGATCACACTTACTATCTTAGTTATTTAAAGTTTACATAGTAGCTTTTCCTAGAACAGTTTGCATGAAAGGATATTTCCCAATTTCCCCGGATAAAGTGAGTAGGACAGATCAGAAAGACACGAATCTATGATCTTGAACGTGACTTTACCTTTAAGCTGTACGTTGGTATTAGATCCTCTTCTGGGTTGAATTATGTACCCCCCGCCTCCAAAGATACTCAAATCCTAATCTCCAGTACCTGTGAAGGTGATCTTATTTGGAAATAGGGTCTTTGTGCATGATTAGGTTAAGATGAGGTCATCAGAGTGGGCACTAATCCTATATAACTGTCCTTATACAAAACAGAAATTTAGACACAGAGACAGACACACATAGAAGAAAGCAATGTGAAGACAGAGAGAACATCACCTACAAGCCAAGGAATGCCTGAGGCTCCCAGAAACTAGGAGAGAGGCATGGAACAGACACCCCCTCACAGCCCTCTAAAGGAACCAACCCTGCCAATGCCTTGACCTTGGACTTGTGGTGTCCAGAAGTGTGAGACAATACATTTTTGTTGTTTAAGACATTCAGTTGTTGGTACTTTGTCATGGCAGCCCTAGGAAACTAATATAAGTCCTCAACTCTACAGCTGTAAAGTAAGATACAGTGTGTTTAAACAAATCCATTCTTATCAGAGAAGTGAATAAATTGTATCTTCTAAGGAATAACCAGGAAAAAAAATAACAGTGAAACTGTTATCTAAAGACCATCTCATTTACCCAGTAATTACAGAGCTGTCTGATTTATAACTAGCCTTATTACATGAATTGTCTCTTTGTAGACCTTGAACAATGCTAGGGTCTAAAGTGTGATTATAGTAAAGCAAGTTGTGTAAAGATAATGCTTTGATTAGCCCACCTAAAATCAAGATTTAAGTGATTTTAGTTTTAGTTTTTTTTGTTTTTTGTTTTTTTTTGCGGTACGCGGGCCTCTCACTGTTGTGGCCTCTCCCATTGCGGAGCACAGGCTCCGGACGCGCAGGCTCAGCGACCATGGCTCATGGGCCCAGCCGCTCCGTGGCATGTGGGATCCTCCCGGACCGGGGCACGAACCCGTGTCGCCTGCATCGGCAGGTGGACTCTCAACCACTGCGCCACCAGGGAAGCCCTAGTTTTTAGCATACTTCTATTTACTAATTCTACCATGGAACCAAAAACCTTAACTCTCACTGTTTTTTTGCTGTTTGTTTTGTTTTGCTTTTTGCTGTCCATTTACATAAGTAACAAGATGAAGGAAAACTCTTCTTTTTCGTATAGCTGGTCTGAGAATCCCCTGGTGCTAGATATATATTCCATTTGCCCCTCTAACTCTTTGGTCCACCCTTCTCCACTGGGCTTTATGTCTCAAGGAGCTGATCCATCAGACTGTACTGTCGGCCCTACCTGCTGCCTTCTGGCTGGGTTTGCTAATGGGAGCGCTCACAGGGGGCAAATGTGAGGTTAGGGCCCCATCCCCCAGCTCCCTCCCTCTCAGGCCACCACTGGTTGGCTGTGTCTACAAAGGCCACAGCTCTGGTCAGGCTGCCCTCTCTTTGGATCTGGGTGACTGCTCCTTCCCCTTGCCTCTGGGGTCTTAGGAGTATGCAATAGTTATCTAGTGCTGTGTAACAAATTACCACAAATGTAGTGGCTTAAAACAACACGCATTTATTAGTTCACACTGCCCTAGTCCATTTGGGCTGCTATAACAAACTACCACAGACTGGGTGGCTTAAAAACAACAGAAATTTTTTTTTTTTTTTTTGGCCACACCATGGGGCATGTGGGATCTTAGTTCCCCGACCAGGGATCAAACCCTTGCTCCCTGCATTGGAAGCACAGAGTCTTAATCGCTGGACCACCAGGGAAGTCCAAACAACAGACATTTATTGCTCCCAGTTCTGGAGGCTGAGAAGTCTGAGGTCATGGTGCCAGCATGGCTGGGTTCTGCTGAGGGCCCTCTTCCAGTTGCAGATGGCCACCTTCTCACCGCGTCCTCACAGGGTGGAAGGGGCGAGGGAGTTCTGTGGGGCCTCCTTTATAAGAGCACTAATCCATTCATGAGGGCTCTACCCTCATGAGCCACTCACCTCAAAAAGGCCCCACCTCCTACACCATCCCGTTAAACATGCGAATTTGGGGGACGAGGGGGCACGAACATTCAGTCTACACCACAGTTCCTATGAGTCAGGGGTCTGGCTCGGCTGGCTCCTCTGCTCGGGGTCTCCCACGGCAACAACTTAGGCATGGGCCAGACAGTTAACTTCTGGAGCTTAGGGGATTACTTCTAAGTTCATGTGGTTACTGGCAGAATTCGTTTCTTGCAGTTGTGGGACTAGAGGTCCCTGCTTTCTTGCTGCCTGTTGGCCAAGGGCCACTGCCAGCACTTAGAGGCCACCTGTACTTCCCTGCTACGTGGCCCTTTCCCAACAGGGCAGCCCACTTCCTCCAGGCCAGCAGGAGAACCTCTTCTTCCATCAGCCAGACAGCGCCTCACACCCTGTAACTCAACCACAGAAGCAACATTCTTCACTTCCGCTGTATTCTGTTGGCTAGAAGTAAGTGGCGGGTTCCATCCATATTCAAGGGCAGGAGATTCAACCAGGTTGTGACTCACTGGAGGTCATCGTAGAATTCTGCCTGCCACAGGGTAGAAAGCCAGCCCACTCTTCCTACCTTGGAATTGTTAACCAGAAACCCTGCCTACGCTTTTGTAAATGGTCCCTCAATTAAATTCTCCTCAAATTACGCCAGTGGAGTGTCCCATCTGTTCCTGCCAGGACCCTTATGATAAAATCCCTCTGTAAGTGGCCTGCTCTGGTGACGTGCCCTCCTGAGTCTTCTGCGGGTCTGGGCCAGCTGGTGGCAGGGCTCGAGGGAGCTGAGACAAGCGAAACTGTTTAGCATCACAAAGAAAAGGGCAGCCATGATTTGCACTTAGCTGCAGGTGGGGAGAAGGGCTGAAGAGAGAGGAAGGCTCTGAGGCTGGAAGCCAAGCAGACAAACTGGGAAACATATGACTAAGGGGAACGTGGGGCGTGAAATGCTGCGTGGCACGTGGTGTGGATCCTTCTTACACGCTGCACACTCTACATGGCTCACTCCTGCCTCGGGCTGGCATCTTCTCCACGGGGAGCAGAGGGAAGAGCAGAGCCCTGTTTTGAAACTGGTTTGGGGCGTGAACAAGCGCGCCTATAAAGACAGCCACACCTGGGGCGTGCGGCACCTCAGTGCCTGTGACACCGGCAGCCACGCTGCTTCCCATCAGCACTTGGAAAACTCATCGTTTTATGGTCTTCCCTTTCTTAAAATTTTCTTTAACTTTTATTTATTTATTTTTTAGTTATTCCACTTTTGAACATTTTTTCATATTTTTTAAGGAAACTTTCTTGTCAAAATGTTTCTATGTTCCTAGGTCACAATGCATAGGGAGGCTCTGGCTGGAGCTTGCAAACTTGCCCTATTACTTAGCATTCCGTATCTGAGATCATTTCACTAAGTGTCACACATGATAATCCCAAGATTCATCTTCAAGGATCCAAGGCCAGAAAAATAAAACTACTAAAAATACAGGCAGCCCAAACAAGGTGATGGTTCACATCTTGCAATGTTACATTTATGTGAGTATTTGAGAGACGTGGAAACTTCACCTTAAATACCACTGGATTGCTTCCCAAGGGCAGACTGCTGTGAGTCAGTGAGGCCATTCTCAGATGGCATGGAGTGTGGTTCTCAGAACACGGTCCCTAGAGCAGCAGCACCAACTTCACCTAGGGCACTTGTGGGAAACTCAAAGTCCTGGGCCTCAGAGACCTACTGACTCGGAAACTCTGGAGGTGGGACCCAGCGATCTATGGTCTAAGAAGCCCTCCAGGTGATACTGATACACGCTGTCCTCTGAGAGCCTCAGGCTGGAAGCACAAGGACTAAGGATTTAGAGACATGCACTTGTGTGTTTAAGGGTAGCGCCCTTTATTTATTTATTTATTTATTTTTGGCTGTGTTGGGTCTTCACTGCTGCACACGGACTTTCTCTAGTTGCGGCAAGAGGGGGCTACTCTTTGTTGCGGTGTGCGGGCTTCTCATTGTGGTGGCTTCTCTTGTTGCGGAGCATGGGTTCTAGGCACGTGGGCTCCAGTAGTTGTGGCTCGCGGGCTCTAGAGCGCAGGCTCAGTAGTTGCGGCGCACGGGCTTAGTTGCGTGTGGGATCTTCCCGGACCAGGGCTCGAACCCGTGTCCCCTGCATTGGCAGGTGGATTCTTAACCACTGCGCCACCAGGGAAGTCCCAAGGGTAGTGCCCTTTAAAAACAGAGAGAGGAAGAGGGAGGGAGGAGGGAGGAGAAAGGAAGGAGGAGGGATAGAAAGAACCAGAGGACTAGTCTCATCCCTCCAGTAACTAAGAAGCAGTGATATGCTGGTAAATGTTTCAAACCAGCTTTCCAGGGTGTGGAGCGTGGAGGCACAAAGCCCTGCTCTGTGGTATTTGCCGACTTCCATGGTGGAACTAACCTATTTCAAGCTACCAGTGTGAGGCTGCAGGACACAGAATTAGGATCTGTGGCACAAGTGGGCTTCACTACTTGGTCAGGTAAGAAGGGGGCTTGTGCTGTGGTCCCTGGTAAATCCAGTCAATCTCCCTGGGTTTGTTTATAAGGTTGAAAAATTCAGGGTTTCTCAACCTTAGCACAGCTGACATTTCAGACTGCACGATTCTCTGCCCAGTGTGTTATATGATGTTTAGCAGCATTCGTGGCCTCTCCCTACCAGATGTCAGTAGCACCCCTGTCCCCACCCAGCTGTGACAACCAAAAATCTCTCCAGACATTGCCGAATGTCCCTCTGGTGGCAAAATCACTCCCAGTTAAGAATCACTGCCTTATGTTGACATTTCAACCCTTTTCAATTTTTTATTTACATCCATCCTTTGGACTATTTTAGTCCCATCCCCACAATTCCAACTCTGACAGCTTTCCTTCCTCTGCTAACTCTACTTAGATGTGGAGATGACTTTCTGGCCAGTGTGGCAGACTTGGTTTATAATTCATTCTGATGAGGCTAATGATGACGATGATGGCTGCTCTGCTCAGTGGCCCGATTCTTGTTTCAAGTTTGGTGACTTACAGGCGATGCTATTTGTATGTCTTAGTATTTCCTTCCCAGCAGCGTCAAGTCATGTGTCTTTCTACCTGTTGCTGTCTCCTTGCTCTTTTCTCTTAGCCATCCGTGGAAGATTAGACATCACTCTTCCTTCTCCTTTCACCAGACTAGGGGGTAAAATGATTTGGTTTGTTTGTCTCTAATCTCCCTCTTCTTCTCCACCCTCTGCATCTCCATATAATGTATTGAAATAAAAGCCCTTCCAACGTGTTAGACATTTACCAATCCTGAACATTTTTAAATCATTATTAACTGATCTATTAAACAGCAGGAGTGAGAAAGGCAAGTAAAATTGATGCCCTCCTGATGACAGAGATATCAGTACCTCTAAAGTAAGGTTCCTAGAATGTCAGGCAGCGGGGCAAGCCTACAGCAGATGCTGCCTCTAAGTTACTAGGCAACACCACATCTCCATGCCATACCTTGTCCAGTGCTTCCTTTTGAGCTTATTTTAGTATTGGAGTTCAACAGTTTTAGTTTAGCAGGTCCAGATATTGGAAAGCTCACTGTCCAATGATGGTTTAAGACATATGAAACTATTTTTAAAGGCATTTAAAAAAATGACCATCTAAAAAAATTATTGTACTTTAAGAACTGGAGGTTGGGACAGATGACCTCTGATAATCCCTCCCAATTTAGAATTCCATAAAGGGCAAATGCTACACCTAAAAATACTTTTAATAGCATGATAAAAAACATCAGATTAACTAGCAGTGTAATGTTTTCTATTTGAGACATTTCTCAAAATTGTTTCTAATTATCGCTTTTAATTTCTCTTTTCCCAATCCCTTCCCACAGAAAGGGGGGGAATCTGCATGTCATTTATTCATGCATTCATGCCATTAGCTTTGAGGACCAACAACGTGGCAGGAATGGAGGCAAGTGATGAGTATACAAGGAGCTTCCAAACCAGTCAAAGAGAAAGACACGGAGACAGACCAGTACAGAGCAGGGCAAGGGTGTCACCACAAGCATGTGGTTCCAGGAGCTTAGGGTAGGGACCTTGAGGATGGGGCCAAAAAGGCATCAAGGATGATGTAAGTAGGCGCTATGGAGTTGGAGGGGAAGGGAAGGCACGGAGGTGAGGAAAGGCGTGGCAAAGGCAGTGGGATGGCCGCAGTCTAGGGCTGTTGTAACATAAAGGCAGGAGGTGCCGGCAGATGAGGTGTTTAGGGACCTGATCAATGAAGAAGCTGAAGGAGACAGGCGGCCACTGAGGAACGGAAAGCAGGAAGGATGTGATTACATTTGCATTTAAAGATTATCTCTTTGGCAGCTGAGGGAAGGAATTAGGTAATAACAGAACTGAGCAAGAGAGACTGGCGAGGATGCTGGCACAGTGGTCCAAGAGAGAATGATGAAGGCCTGGATTGGGACAATGAGGGTGGAGGAAGCTGGGCAAACCTGACAAATACCCAGGAGGCTGGGCAGAACTGAATGAGTATCTAGGTGTTGATGATGAAAGGCAGGAAAGACTTAAAATGACACAGGTTTCTAACCTAGTGACAAGTGTGATAACATCTGTGATCAAGAATGTGGGAGGAATAGTTTCGGTTCTCTTTTGGCACATGTGAGATGTTTACCTATCTATCCATCTCATAGGCAACAGGATATCTGAGTCCTCTTCTTGGGGAGGGAAACAAAAATGCTAGAGAAACAGATCTGGGAGTTATCAGTGCATAGATGTTGAAACAATGAGGTCACCTAGAGAGAGTGTAACAAGGGCTGAGAGTGGAGGATTTAGCCTTGGGGGACACTGGAGTTTAAGGAATGAGTGGAAGACTTCCAGATTATAAGACAGAAAGAGAAAAAAGAATGATAAATGTCAGGAAGCATAAACCAGGAAATGTCATGGAAGTCGAGGAGAAGAAAAGAGTGTCAGAACATAGATGGAAAAGCTGTCCTTGAACCAAAAGAGAAGACAGGATAGACTTCAGATGTAAACATTATAGACTCTGGAAGGATAAGAAGCAGAGGGAAACAATTTGTGGTAAAATTTGGCCTCAATTTTCTCAGTGAAAATAAAAAGAGAACTTGTCGCCCTTTGGGCTGCCAATTAGCTATCACTAGTGGTGGTGTTGTGAGGATGGATGGGTGGCCTGGACCACAATGGTGACTCATCACTGAGCATCCTCATCTTGGAGGGAGGGGCCGTGGAGCCCTCAGTTTGACTCCTGAGCAAGGAGCAGATGATTCAAAGTGCATCTGTTTTTCTGCGGTTTTCCTTGAGCTCAAAATAAGAAAAATCTCTCAAGTGGATTTTGCTTATTCTAAGACTTTAGAAGGTACTACAGTCTCTCAACATTACAGGGTCCTGGAGGCTGTGTTGACCACTGCCGTTAGTCATTACAAAGCTTCTAGAATTTAAGATGGCTGATCTCTTATCTGATCCCCTCTGATAATAAACAGTGGGGATGCCCTGTGGCCAGGAGTTAGCTTGGGTTGTAAAACCTGTTTAATCTCTCTCAGGAAAAAAATACAAAGTAAAATAAAACAATCTCCCAGCACGGACAATAAGAAAAACCAGCCCCCTGCACAGAAATGTTTACTCTTCCACAATTGCAGAAGACTCAAGGAATCCATGGACTCAGATCATCATCATCATCGTCATGTTTGCTCACCTCACATAATTTTTAGAATGAGAGTAGATGAATAACTGAATGAATGAGTGATTATTATCTTTATAAATATTAGAATTAATCAATTAAAGCAGGACTTCCCTGGTGGCGCAGTGGTTAAGAATCCACCTGCCAATGCAGGGGACACGGGTTCGAGCCCTGGTCCGGGAAGATCCCACACGCAACTAAGCCCGTGCGCCGCAACTACTGAGCCTGCGCTCTAGAGCCCACGAGCCACAACCACTGAGCCCGCGCACCTAGAGCCCACGAGCCACAACCACTGAGCCCGCGCACCTAGAGCCCGTGCTCCGCAACAAGAGAAGCCACCTCAATGAGAAGCATGCGCACCGCAATGAAGAGCAGCCCCCGCTCAGTGCAACTAGAGAAAGCCCACGTGCAACAAAGACCCAATGCAGCCAAAAATAAATAAATAAATTTATTTTAAAAAATCAATTAAAGCATGATCATGCCCAGCTCTTATCCTGGGTCAAGATGGCAAGTGCGTTATCCCCCAAAGACCCCTAATTTGGAAGCCTGTAAAACACAGAAGTCTTCCTTTAACATGACTGATTACATTAGCTCAGAATATAAGATTCTCCTAATGTCACCCTGGAACAACAGAACCTCTAATTATACGAGGTCTGTAGGTTAATAGTAAAACTAGGGGCCCAACAACTAGAGGGAAGGAAGCAGAATCCTTTCGGGAAATCAGCCTTATTTGGACCTAGTGTTCCTTCTACAAATGGCTCTCAGCTGGCCTGTCATTTGACCTCTCTCCACCCTTGGTTCTTTCAGCACAGAAATGTAGATTCCCGTATCCCTAGATGGGGAGTGTGGGTTGTTCCTGGAAATCTCTTTGATTAAAGAGCAAATTATATATATAAAATAGATAGACAATAAGGTCCTACTGTATAGTATGGAGCTATATTCAATATCTTATAATAAATTATAATGAAAAAGAATCTATATATACATATATATGTATAACTGAATCACTTTACTGTACACCAGAAACTAACACAATGTTGTAAATTAACTATACGTCAACAAAAAAATTTTTTTGACTCCAAAAAAAAAGCAAATTTTATTCCCTTGTGCATCAGTGGCATGGGTTTGAGTGAGGCCATTAGGTGTAAAGTACGCCCAGTGGCCCCACTTTGCACTCAGATTATAACTGGCCCGTCCCCGCCTCATCCCTCCCGTGCGGGGCGCTGCCACCACCAACAGGGCCCTCCCTCCTCCCTCCCAGGCCCTAGAGAGCTGCGGTAACGGTGGTCACAGAAGTAACATTCTGGCCTTTGTGGGTTAGCCTACGTGCCTACTTACTGTGACTCACGTTATTTCTATGGGAAAATACCTTCTGAGGCTTCAACCAACAACTTATAACTTGCACGCGAGTAGTTATACTGCCTTTAGAGTGCCTCTTCTTGGAATTTTGTGTAAATGAATGTTCATGATCATCAAAACGAACCAGTGCAAGAGCTGAGCTTAGGGCTACAGTGCTCTGGAAATCTCAGAAACAACATACATAAATGTGTCACTAGGTAAAACAGTTTAAGTTACCTTACTAGTACTATCTGGAGTCGGATGGGCTTCAGTTTTCTCAACTGTACAATGCGACCGCGGGGATTGAACGAAATCAAACGAAATTGCTTTTGAAGTTGTCAAGTGATACATAAATTCAAGTATTTTTTTAATCTATGGTGCACTTGTACAAGCAAAGCCTCTAGAGGAGGATCCCCTTGGTTCAGATCCTGGCTTTGCATCATTCTATTCTATTTGAAATATTAACCCTTTATTCTATCTGAACTATTCTAGCTACGTGAACTTGTGCAAGTCACTTAACTGCTCTGTGCCTTCCTACCCTGTTGGGAATAATAATAGTAAATGTAGGAGAGGATGGTGGTGAGGATTAAAATATTCAACATGCTGGGCACACACTAAGCGCTGTGTAAGTGTCAGCTTTCATCCTCACCAGCTTCATCTTTACCACCAGCAGCAGCATCTGTGCGAGGCAAGTTGGGTCTAATGGAAACACAATGACCTGGAAAGACCACGGGCTGGGAGTCCCACAGCGCTGAGGAGAGTGAATTGTTCTTATTATTGTAACTATATGCAGCTGCTTTATTGGTCATTCAAGAGGAAACTTGGTAACTATTTTAGGTTTTTGTTTCTTTAGGCTTAGGCATCTCCAGATAAAACTGTGAATTAGATTAATGTTTTTCTTTATAACTTGCTATTCATTTTTTCAGTCCACATGGCTAGGGTGTGGACTAAAAGCCTGAGGCTTCTCCGCATAGGCGCTGATAAGAACTCACCTAGGCTCGCCTTCTCACCTGCAGCCGTCAACCTCAGGTTAACCCTGCACAACTTTATCTCTACTCCCTCTCCAAACCCACTAAGATAGCCATAAAGGAATAAAAGAAGAGGAAGCGAATGGGAGAGGAAATGCAAAAAAAAAAAAGAAGTCAACAAAATTTTGGTAGGTAATAAGGCATCTAATTTGGCTTCAGCTTTCTCCATCCCGCTAAGTGTTTATGCCTGGAGAAGCCAACAAACTGTAAATGGAATCCAGGATGAATCCTCAAAAGGCTGAGGATCTGAAAGCATCAGACATCTCTGAACCCAGGGTTTGGGGTACGGCTGAAAACAAGAGGGTTCACTCATAAGAAAGAGCTAGACCCCCAGATCCTCCCCCTTGCTACCACAGCCAGGGCCATCGCTCTTCCGCCGTCCAACAGATGACAGGTTTGCTCTCTGAGGAGGCTGAACCAGAGATATTCTGATCCAGGGGACATGAAGCTTAATAGAGGGAAGAATACAAAGCCTTACTGAAAAGAGCAAGACTCCTGGAAGTCATGTAAGACAGGCCAGTGCTACCCACCCCCTGAGACAGTACCCTGGTGCACGGCTTTCCCTGCAGGGTCACTGCACTGCAGATTCTAGGGAACCATCATTCCACAGATAACATGTAAGCAGTGCTCCCTGGAGCTGTACAGCGAGGTGGCCCTGGAGAAGCTGGCTCGCTTCTGCCACACTCTTCCCTTCTCGGGCCTTGCAGCGGTGTTTCTATCAGGAAGAAGAGGGGCAAAATCATTCATGCCAACTATGATTCCAACTTACATCTCACTGGACAGAACTGTGTCACAAGACTGCATCTACCAAAAAGGGTGGCTGGGAAACTCTAATTAGTCATGTTGCCATCCTATGCATAGATAGTCTGTTAGTAAGAAAGAAGGAAAGACTTATTAGGTAGGCAATTAGCAATCTCGACTACAGAAATAAACATGTCTTCCCAAATTTAAAGGTTCCACTGAGCACCTCGACTGGAAAAAACTTACAGTGAACCATAACGCTGGAAAATTTAAGACACCAGAGAGTTTTTTTTTTTAAATCTGAAAAGCTTTCAGAACAAGCAGGTAACATACAGGAACCAGAATAAGAAACACTGGTCTCAATAGTAACCTGGGGAGTGAGCCCTTTAAATGGCTTGGTCAGAATGTTTGTTGACATTTGTCATCCACCATGGGCATTGTTGACCTATCACTGACCACACAAAAACCAGAAGGCACAAAGCTGCTGAAGAAATATCAGCATCTCTGTCAAAGTAGTATGTAAGAAGTAATTTTAAGTAGTTATCCCCCCATACAACAATGTGACATGTGTAGCTGTCATCGACATCACTCTGTGAAGCATGACTTTTTGTTTATATCAAATAACTATTCTCCTAAGTTAATTTTGCTTCCTTTTATTTCAATTTTCTTGCAGAAATGAGAAATGAGGCAATCACTGTGAGCGTTGGCTCTATCAGCAGCAGCAAAATTTTACAGACGGTTAATGATAATGGTTTGATATGGCATCACATGTCTCAAAAAGAAAAGTTTAGACCAATAATGGATTTTTCTGTTGCTGTTGTTGTTTCATACAATTCATGGAATCAGTGTAAAGTTTTTGTAGTTCATTCTATTAAACATGAAATGTCTGATGTTACTGCTAATTCTATTGTAAATTCCGTTTCAGAGGTCACCATTAAAAATAAAATGAATTGTTTTTGCAGGAAAATGTGAATATAATTTTTGGAGGATCACTGCACCACGGGCAAAATAATACACTCACCCTTAATACCGTTAAGAAGCCAAATGGGCTGGGCAATGATTTCTTGGATATGACACCGAAAGCACAGGCAACAAAGCAAAAATAGGCAAGTGGGACTATGGTAAACTAAAAAGTTTCTGTGCAGCAAAGGAAACAATCCACAGAGTGAAAAGGCAACCCACAGAATGGGATAAAATATTTGTGAATCATATATCTGATAAGATGTTAGTATCCAAAATATATAAGGAACTCCTACAACTCAATAGCAAAAAAACCAAACAACCCAATTAAAAAATGGGCAAAGGCTCTGAATAGACATTCCTCTAAAGAAAACATGCAAATGCCCAACAAGCATATGAAAAGATGCTCAACATCACTAATCATCAGGAAAATGTCAATCAAAATCACAATGAGATATCACCTCATACCTGTTAGAATGGCCGTTATAAAATAAACAGAAAATACCAGTGTTCACAAGGATGTGGAGAAATTGGAAGACTTGTACACTGTTGGTGAGAATGCAAACTGGTGCAGCCACTGTGGAAACAGTATGGAGGTTCCTCAAAAGATTAAAAATAGAACAACTATATGATCCAGCAATCCCACTTCTGAGTATTTATCCAAAAGAATTGAAAACAGGATCTCAAAGAGATATTCACATTCCCATATTCACAATAGCCAAGAGGTAGAAACGACTCAAATGTCCATTGACAGATGAAAGGATAAACAAAATATGGTCTATACATACAGTGGAATATTATTCCGCCTTAAGAAAGGACGGAGATCCTGCAATATGTATAACATGAAGACGTTATGCTAAGTGAAATAAGCCAGTCACAGAAGCACAAATCCTGCGTGATTCCACTTATAAGAGGCGTCTAAAGTAGTCAAACCCATAGAAGCAGAGAATACAATAGTGGTTACTAGGGACTGGGGGTGGGGAAATGAGCTGTTACTTAACCGGTAGAAAATTTCAGGCATCCAATACGAAGTTCTGTTGCTCTACAACAATGTTCATATAGTTAATACTGTACACTTAAAATTTTGTTCAGAGGGCAGTTTTCATGTTATGTTTTTTTTTAAACCACAGTTTCTAAACAAAGAAGCTGAATGGAGCGAACATATATTTGAAATCGTTCATGGCATACACATAATTTGTAATTGCATCCAACCAAGCTGTGATAGTCTTCAATTCAACTGAAGTGGTAGTTGACATAATTTGCAAATATATATATACACAGAACTACAATATTATACACACACCCAATTTTTGTGATGAAGCTGACGTTAAATAAAAAATACTTCCTCCTGGGACTTCCTTGGTGGCGCAGTGGTTAAGAATCCGCCTGCCAATGCAGGGGACATGGGTTTGAGCCCTGGTCCAGGAAGATCCCACATGCCGCGGAGCAACTAAGCTCGCGCGCCACAACCACTGAACCTGCGCTCTAGAGCCCGCAAGCCACAACTACTGAACCCGTGTGCCACAACTACTTAAGCCCACACGCCTAGAGCCCATGCTCCGCAACAAGAGAAGCCACTGCAGTGAGAAGCACGCACACCGCAACAAAGAGCAGCCCCTGCTCACCACAACTAGAGAAAGCCCGCTCGCAGCAACAAAGACCCAACACAGCCAAAAATAAATAAATTAAATAAATTAGTTTAAAAAAACCACTTCCTCCTGGGACTTCCTCATTGTCCCCTAACCAAATCTCCAAATCTACCTGCATCTGTATCTATACTCTGTGCCTTCTCTCTTACTACATGGATAAACTGTCCTTGGTCACATCAAAGGGCATCTTCTTCCCTGCTGCTATTAATTTCATCCCCTCTTCTTCCTCAAGAACTTCACTCCTGCAAATTTCTCTTCTCTCTCTTGCAGCATCAATTTCTCTCCTTCTATCAGATCAGTCCCATCAACGTACAATACGTTCTAGTACTTTCTATCGCTAATCTTTCCCCTTTGATCCTCAATCCTTCCCCAACTATCATTCCTACTTCTCTCCCTTTCACGGTAAAACTTCTCCAAAGAGTTCTTCATAATGGGTGCCTCTACTTAACTCACCTTCATTCATTTCTGTGACCTACTGCAAACAGGATTCTGACCTCACTGTTCCAGCAAAACTGATCTTCTAAATGTTGCAATGACCTCTATGTTGTAAATCCAATGACCACATTTCTGGCTTTATTCTATTTGACTTTCTAGCACAACTGACCACTCCCACCTGCTCTTGGACTCTTCTCCTTGGCTGTTAAGATACCTACTTGTCTGGTTTTGTCCTATTTCAGACCCCTTGATGGCTCCTTCTCCTTGGTTTGACCTCTAAGTGTCGGAGTGCCCTGTTTGGTCCTTTATGTTTATCTACAGATGCTCCCCTAGGTAATATTAATTCGTTCCATGGTTTCAAAACTATGTATGTGCTGACAGTTCCCAGATTTATATCTCTAGCCCTGAAATCATGTACTTGATTTCCTAACTTGAGTATCTAATAGATTTCTTAAATGCAACCTGTCCAAAAAGAAAGTCAATTTCCTCTGGCCAAAACCTATCCACCCCAGTCTTTTTCCATCTCAGTAAAAAGCACCATCACCCATGTTGCTTCTCTTTCCCTCCACCCACCACACGCCATCCATTAGCCAGTCCTGTCAACTCCTCTCCAAAACTTAGCCCGAATTTATCCACTTCTTCCCATATTCATTACTACCACCCTGTGTCCCAGCTGGTACCATCTCCTCCCTGGACCTCAACAAGCCCTTCCTGACCCGCCTCCTGCTTCCCACTCTTGCTTCTTCTACAAACCATTCTCCTTGCAGAAGCTAGGATAGCATCTAAAATCACAAAGCCAGGCTTGCGGCTCCTCTATGCTAAAAATACTCCAGTGAGAGAATAAACTTCACTCTCTGCTCTGGCCTGCTAACGCCTAAGTGCCTGAGCTCCTGTGCGCCTCTTCATCCCCACCTTCTGCCTCTCTTCCTCACTATGCCCATCCATGCTGACTTTTGGCCAATTCCTAGAACATATTAAGATCTTTCTCGCCTTAGGAACTTTGCACTAAATTGTTCCTTTTGTCTGGAATTTTCTCCCCTCAGAGCTACACATAACCGGCTCCCAGGTCCTCAGAGAGGGTTGCTCTAACCTGCCTATCCAATGCCACTCTTCACCGTATTATACCTTTTTATTTCTCAATCGCATACATCACCACTGAAAGCGTTGCTTTTTTAAGTAAGTGTACTTTTTTTGGTCTGTATTCCCCACAAGAATGTAAATGCCATGGAGTACCACTGCCAGATTTAGCAGATAAAAACACGGCGTACCCAGCTACATTCAAATTTCAGAAAAAGTATAACTTTTAGGATGTTTCATACAATACTTGGAACAACATTATACTAAAAAAAAATTGTTTTCATTGTTGAGATTCAAATTTAACTGGGTATCCTGTATTTTATCTGCAACTCTGTCCAAGAGCAGAAACCTTGACTACTTTATCATCCCAGCAGATATAGTGATATCTGGCAAGCACCCCATTAAATACTGATGAAATGAAACAGTGACTGAATGAACAAAAGAAGGGAAAGGAATCAATTTGTGATGCTCAATCTAAAAACCAGTTTTGGTTATTGTGACAGTTAACTTTATGTGCCAGCTTGACTGGGCTACGGGATGCTCAGATAGCTAATACGACATTATTTCTGGATGCTTCTGGCTAGGGTGCTTTTAGGAAGAGATTAGCATTTGAACTGGTGAGCTGAGTAAAGTAGATTGCCCTCCCCAGCGTGCAGGGGCATCATTTAACCCACTGAGGGCCCAAAGAGAACAAACAGGTGGAGAAAGGGCAGATTTGTTCTCCCTCTGCTTGAGTTGCGACATCCATCCTCTCCTGCCCTCAGACATCGGTGATCCTGATTCTGGGGCTTTCGGACTCAGATCAGGGCTTCGCATCAGCCCCTGATTATCAGGTCTTTGGACTCCGACTGAGTTAACCGACTTTCATGGTTCTCCTGCTTGAAGATGGCAGGTCGTGGGACGGCAGCCTCTGTAACTGCTGAGCCAATTCCTGTAATCAATCTCCTCTTATGTATATATATAGCCTATTGGCTCTGTTTCTCTGGAAAACCCTAATACAGTTATCCAGACTGTAACCCAATGGTTCTCAAGTTTCAGCCTGTATCAGGCTGGCCAAAAAGAAAGAAGTCCCACGAGGCCCCATTTATGTTTTCCAATGTAATTAAATTTATTTAATCAGTTGTTTCAGAGCTAGTTTTCTGTCCAGGATTGGTAGCCCATGACAACAGACAAAGAGGACAAGGGCACAGCTCTACCAGGTGGCAGCATGAACTGTGTCTCAATATAACTTATGAATGTGCAGGGACTCCTGAGATCCCTTTATATCCATAAAATGATTCCTCCCCCCTATTCCTAAGCAACTTCAGCAATTTACCTTGGAAGGTTTTTCGCCCCCATCTTCCCATTTTCTCTTGGTCCCATGTGGCAATAATAGTACCTTGTAAACTACAGTGAGGTATCACCTCACACCAGTCAGAATGGCCATCGTCAAAAAATCTACAAACAATAAATGCTGGAGAGGGTGTGGAGAAAAGGGAACCCTCTTGCACTGTTGGTGGGAATGTAAATTGATACAGCCACTGTGGAGAACAGTATGGAGGTTCCTTAAAAAACTACAAATAGAACTACCATATGACCCAGCAATCCCACTACTGGGCATATACCCCGAGAAAACCATAATTCAAAAAAAGTCATGGACCACAATGTTCATTGCAGCTCTATTTACAATAGCCAGGACATGGAAGCAACCTAACTGTCCATCAACAGATGAATGGATAAAGAAGATGTGGCTCACATATACAATGGAATATTACTCAGCCATAAAAGGAAATGAAATTGAGTTATTTGTAGTGAGGTGGATGGACCTAGAGACTGTCATACAGAGTGAAGTAAGTCAAAAAGAAAAAAACAAATACTGTATGCTAACATATATATATGGAATCTAAAAAAAAAAAGAAAAAACAGTTCTGAAGAATCTAGGGGCAGGACAGGAATAAAGGTGCAGACACAGAGAATGGACTTGAGGACATGGTGGGGGGATGGGTAAGCTGGGACGAAGTGAGAGAGTGGCATGGACATATATACACTGCCAAACGTAAGGTAGATAGCTAGTGGGAAACAGCCGCATAGCACAGGGAGATCAGCTCGGTGCTTTGTGACCACCTAGAGGGGTGGGATAGGGAGGGTGGGAGGGAGGTGCAAGAGGGAGGGGATATGGGGATATACATATGCATATAGCTGATTCACTTTGTTATACAGCAGAAACTAAGACACCATTGTAAAGCAATTATAATCCAATAAAGATGTTAAAAAAATAGTACCTTGTAATAATCTTTTTTGTGCTCACACTTATTTTATTTTATGAGCTATAAATTGAGAGGATTCCTATGTTTCTGTAATGGAAATAACCATGGCTGCTTCTGTGATTTTAGCCACAACTCCAGCTGCCCCTTCTCTTCTACTTTCCCAGTTTCCCAGGTTTTCAACCTTGAAGCTATTTTCCCACTCTCTTATCAATTCTCCTACTGCACACCCTTGACATTCTTCTCTTTCACAGCCACACTGCCCTGGTTCAAGTCTTTGTCCCTCTTCCCAGGGTTCCCTGCTTCCACCCTTTCCAGTCCATCCTATGTCCATGTTTTCATTCATTCATTCTCTCAGTATCAATTATTGAGTACACACTTCATGTCAGATTGTGCTAAACACAATGAACAGGGGAACAAGATGATGCCCCTCCCTTCTTTCCAAAGCAGTTATGTGTTGTCTCATCCCTAAGAACCAATCATGACTGGGACACGCCCTGAACTCCCCTAGGGTTTGGATCTTGCCTGAGCTTTCTCCTCCTGGGAAGTTCTCTGCATCTCCCTTTGTTGAAGTCGTGTCCCAACTTCAAGGTTTAGGTTCCCCAAACCACCTCCTTCACACTCTCTTCTTTCCCTGTCCTCTACAGCACATCGTTGCCCCCTGTAACCTAAAATGCAGCCTAGTCATTCATACTGATGTTGTGTCATGTGTTGGACCTGCTTCCTGGCTCCCCGTGGTATTTATCATCCCCTAGTTCCCCAAGAAATACTTCCTCTAGGATTCGTTTTTGCAGTTGTAGGGGAGGCAAAACTTCACCTCCACCCACCTTAGATTTTCTGCTGGAACTCTAACAAAAAGATTAACATGAGAAGGAGCAGTTTACTAACACGTGCAGCACACATCACATGGGAGAGACCTAAAGGAAAAGTAACTCAAAACAGCAACTTAGGGGCTCCCCTGGTGGCACAGTGGTTAAGAATCCGCCTGCGAACTCAAGGGACACGGGTTTGAGCCCTGGTCCGGGAAGATCCCACATGCCACAGAGCAACTAAGCCCGTGCACCGCAGGTACTGAGCCTGCACTCTAGAGCCTGCGAGCCACAACTACTGAGTCCGCGAGCCACAACTACTGAGTCCACGAGCCACAACTACTGAGCCCGTACACCTACAGCCCGTACTCCGCAGCAAGAGAAGCCACCACAATGAGAAGCCCGCTCACTGCAACGAAGAGCAGCCCCGGCTCGCCGCAACTAGAGAAAGTCCGCGCGCAGCAACAAAGACCCAACGCAGCCAAAAATAAATAAATACAAATAAATAAAATTGAAACAAAACAAAACAGAAACCGGCAACTTAGAATTCCAGCATATATATATATATATATATATATATATATATGTATAGCATCTTCAACAAAGAACAATCAATTTGTAGAGAAATGACAGGACAAAGGAGCTTGAGCTGGGGTAGTGACTTGTGGAGCAGTAACTAGGAAGATGAGGGTTAGTTTAGTGAGGTGTGTTTGTACAGATTCTCAGCCCCAATTCCACATCACTGGTGAGAAGAATGTCTTCCTCCTGGTACAGAGAAGGAAGCTTTCACTCAGGAGTTTTATCTCCTGCTTTCAGGATGAAAAGAAGGGTCAGAGCGCTCTTCTTTCCACCTGTTTCTCAAATGCCTTTAACTCAAAACAAGCAACATGCCAAAACGGTGTATTTTGGGGATGACATGATCTGAACCCCTTCACAGCTAAAGGATTACAAAGGGAACAATGGTACTATGATCCACTCCAAGGCAGGGGAGAGGGTGTTAGCATACGGTGTGTCTGGTGAGAAAAAGTCTGACAGGCACATCTTTATTAAAGCACATGGGACGCTGCTAAGTCCTCCCCCTCCAGCACATCACTAAACAATTAAACACGTCCTCTCCGCGCTTGCGCTGGAGAACCCAGTATGACAAATAGCACTTAAACAGCATTATAGTCAATCATGTCACAAAAGTGACTCGAGCCGAAAACTTCTGAGACTGACAATCTGTTGTCTTCTTATTTTGACTTTCCTCATAGTAGTTCCAATGTTGCATTTTATCTTTTTAAATTTTTACTTATTATAAAACCTCTATTAAAATAACACGAAAGAGGGGAGTTCCCTGGCAATCCAGTGGTTACCACGCAGTGCTTTCAGTGCCGTGGCCCCAGGTTCAAGCCCTGGTCGGGGAACTAAGATCCCACAAGTCTCACAGTGCAGCCAAAAAAAAAAAAACCACGAGAAGGGATTTTGAAAGAAAAAAGCCCCCCACCTCAATTCTAACATCTGTTCTGATTTTCTACATTCCCTCCCAGGCTCTGTTCTTGAGATACTGGTGTTTTATATACATATATATATATATACACACACACACATATATATACACACACACACCCATATACACACATAATCTTAGGGGACAGACAATTTTGTATTCTGTTGTTCCCAACGAATATTATATTAGCATAAAATTCTACTGGATAATATGCTATAATTGATAAAGCTATTCAACTAGTATTGAATAATTTATGATATGTCCTTTATTTTCACACCTATCCTTCCTTATAGATCCACTGCAAAAAAAAAACCTTTAAGCAAAAATATTTCAAAATTAACAAAATATTTCTTGAGATCAGTTTTCAGGAGTGAATGGGACTATGGTGTGAAAGGGAATGAACATTTTTGTGGTTCTTGAATCCACCGCTAAATTGCTGTCCTCAGGGTTGTTATCGGTTTAAGCCGTAAATGTGTAAAATACATTGTCAGGACGCCCCATAACAGTGCAGGAAATGGTCCATCAAGCCAGTGTTCTCTGATAGGACTTTCTGAGGGCCACATCCCACATATGAACCGAGGAGTATCCGCGCCTCATATCCGCTCATGATCTGCCAAAATGAGGCTCAATTGGTGCAAACCTATGACATCTGTTCCCAGGCAACTTCCACAATACTGTATAGTTATTTTTTCCTTGAATATTGACATTTCTGCATACGTGTGGATATATTTCCATTGTAACTCACCCAGGTCCAAAATACCAGAGAGGGGTGTTGAGAGTCCACAGAAACTCAGAGCCACCAGATTTTCCAAGATTGGCAAGAATTCAGAGTGGCTTGGTATGCAAGAAAGCACTAACCTTTGTGCTGTGATGGTTCCATATCTTAAATATTTTCTTTTAAAATCAGATTTGGCTCAAAAAGCATGTGGGTATTTAACTGACAAGGAACAATCCAAATTTTAAAAATGTCTCCAGTGGAGAAAAGAACAACATTGTGCTCTCTCTCCAACATTACTCCTCCCTATCTGTGCGTTTCTCACCGCATTTTCCACCTGCCCTCCAAGCTAGGTCTCTCAGAAGAGCAGCTTATGAACTATGCCACCCTCTTCATGATAAACATTCAGCTCTTCATTCCTCTTGCTATTTCACAGATATGTATGAAGGTGAAATCAATGATATACATGAAGACTTTTAAAAACTAGAAATAAAGAACTAGGGCTCAACGAATAGATATTGATTGGTATTAATGATCATTAACATTTCCAAAACAGCAAGAAAAAGAAAGATAATATGGCTAAAAATAAGAACTTGGAAAAAATTGCTCATGTAGAGGTCAATTTAAGAATAAAGTTGAACATGATTTTGGAAGCCTGGTCATAAATATATCAAGTTGGTATTAAAAGTGTTGCATTTTAGGTCAGTCCAAGTAAATAGGCTTTTTTGGGCTTCCTCAGAAAATGCAAAATTTTAGTAAAAAATAGTGGATATCTTTTTCCCCCCAAAATCCTTTCCCCCTTCAGATAAATATGTATGAAATTTCAGCTGATGTATGTTAACACAGTGTTGAGACAGACATCAAGGCAATAACTGATAGCCCACTAGTGGGTAATATTCTGATATTCATCCAATAAACAGCCTTCAAATGTTTGCAATGCTCAGTTTTCTGTGGTCAGCCCTTTGGAGGATTAAATAAGAATAAAATTATCATTTCCAGTTATAAATATAACTTTTCTTCATAAGGAAGGATTTGATATTTAGGTGATGTGGTGTATAAATTGCTTGCTGCTATATTGAGGGCTGAGCGCAGGCTTATCATGCCTAGAAGCTGGAATTGAGGCAGTGAATGAATCAGTGGTCGTTATTGTTTTAAATCCCAATTTGCCTATTCTGAGATATTAAAATAGGGAAGCAGGGAACATTACAAACTGTAATTTGCTTATTTACTGTGATTTTTGGTGCACCAGGAGAGCTTCTTTGAGCAATAAACTCTCTCACTTGTTTGCTAGTCCCTAAAATACTGAGACACATGATTCCTTTGCTTTCAGAAACTGACCTCTTTGAAAATGTTAGAGGTAACTAGTTGAGCTGCGGGTTGTTGACAGCCATTTACATTTGGTATGATGGGGTTTCAGGGTTTGTCTTGAGAGGTATTTTGTTTGGGAAACAGCTTAAGACCCAAAATATGGGAGAGAGACTCCAGTGACAGGCTGGGGAGGTCCAGAGAAAACTGTGGCTCACATCACACCACAGTTTGGCCTAGGATTGGCATTGTAGAAACCACCACCACCAAATCTTAAAAAAGAGGTAAATCTGAAGTCTTTCTCTAACCAGGTGGAACAACATGACCTTCTACGAGATGACTACGTACATAGGCAAGAAAGTGAACGAACCTTCAGGAAAAACATCTGGACTCTTCTTTAGAGAACACTGCACTAAGATGAAGTTTGTTTTTTTTTTTAACATCTTTATTGGAGTATAATTGCTTTACAACAGTGTGTTAGTTTCTGCTGTATAACAAAGTGAATCAGCTATATGTATACCTATATCCCCGTATCTCCTCCCTCTTGCATCTCCCTCCCACCCTCCCTATCCCACCCCTCTAGGTGGTCACAAAGCACCGAGCTGATCTCCCTGTGCTATGCGGCTGCTTCCCACTAGCTATCTATTTTACATTTGGTAGTGTATATATGTCCATGCCACTCTCTCACTTCGTCCCAGCTTACCCATCCCCCTCCCTGTGTCCTCAAGTCCATTCTCTACATCTGTGTCTTTATTCCTGTCCTGCCCCTAGGTTCTTCAGAACCTTTGTTTTTTTAAGATTCCATATATATGTGTTAGCATATGGTATTTGTTTTTCTCTTTCTCACTTACTTCACTCTGTATGACAGTCTCTAGGTCCATCCACCTCACTACAAATAACTCAATTTTGTTTCTTTTCATGGCTGAGTAATATTCCATTGTATATATGTGCCACATCTTCTTTATCCATTCATAAGATGAAGCTTTAACCATCCAGAATAAGTCAGGCCTGGGAGAGAGAGATGGGCAGCAGAAGAGGGGGCCCTCTTGGGGTGAGTACGTAAGTGCCATCCCAGCTGCCAGAAGGTGGTATTAAATGGGCGAGACTTTGGTGGGAACCCAACCCTGTATCACTTGAGTGTGCGGGTTTTACTAGAGTCTTGTGCACGAAAGAGACAAGAAAGTAGAGATTGATTGCCCAGTGACTTTCTTTTTCCAAACTTGCTTTTCTATAAAACAGTTTGGGACCGAACATGCAGATTCTTAATCACCTCGTCCCCCTCAGATGTGGTGACTCAGGTAGAATGTTCCCAGCCAGGTAAGCCATGGTCTGCCTACCCCTAGTCAAGAGCAGTGCCCAGCTGTCCTCCTGGGAGAATCTGCTTCAAGACCCTTAATTTGCAAAGCCCTCTGTTACAGCAGCCTAAGGAATTATTCTTAGGACTCAAGCGTTGTAAAACAGCCAAAGCTCCCTTCAATTCTTTCTCGAGAGGGCCCCTATTATGTGGGGACATGCCAACCCCACCCTCCAGCCTGCTTCCTGCTTGGCAATTTAGAAAGAAAGCAGAACAGTTAGCTTTCCCAGTCCATTATTCACCTCTGAAAGGTAATCAAAGGGAATGCCTTTCCTCCTATTATCCCATTGTTCAATTTTATGGAGGACTGCCTCTGAATATAGATGTTGTCAAAGCAGCCAAGAACCTAATGTAAACAAGAGTTTCCTAATAATACTTGTTCAAACTATCTTATTCCCATGGCTAGCACTGACGAATTCCTGAAGGACACAGTGAGGCTTCCATATGATTTAACCTACTTTAATAGCTGAACATCTATCTGCAGGACACCCTAGAAGGCCATGGGGGCACAAGCTTTAAACATCATACAAATGGAATCATTCAGTGTGTACACTTTGTGTCTGGCTTCTTTGTTTGCTCAAGCTCATGTGAGAATTCATTATGTTGCTGTATGAAGCTGTAATCTATCATTTTAATTTCTGTATAGAAATCCCATCGTAGAAATTTAATTCCATCATAGGACTATACCACCATTTATTTATCCGTTTTGCCTATGATGGACATTTTGGGCTGTTTCCAACTTGGAGCAAGTATTAGTTTCCCACTGCTACTGTAACAAATGACCACACATTTAGTGGCTTAAGATAACACAAAGTTGTTAGCCTGTAGTTCTGGAAGTCAGAAGTCTAAAGTGTGTCCACGGGTTGCACGACTTTTGGAGCCTTTGGAGGAGAAGCCATTTTCTTGCCTTTGACAGCATCTAGAGGCCACATACAGTCTTTATCTTTAGCTCATGGTTCCTTTCTCTAACTTCAAAGCCAGTAACATAGCATCTATTCTCCTCTCTGACCTCTGCTTCCATCCATACATTTCTCTCTGACTTTGACCCTCCTGTGTCCTCCTTATAAGGATCCTTGTGATTACGTTGGGCCCACCTGGATAATCTGCCCATCTCAACATCCTTAACTTTATCACCACCACAACCCACAGATCAACAAGTATCCCAGCAAAAAAACGGAAAAAGTCATCACTGCAGCCATGGCCAGAGAGTTAAGCAACTCCATCTCAGAACTGCATCCTATTTTCTCCAAAGCCCATGTTCTTGCTATTTCTAACATGCCATTTATTTCATCTATTAACTGCTTTTAAGGTCCTACCTGATGGACTCCACGTTTTCTATCTAATCTTATGTCCCCTATATCTTACCTTGGTCTTCCCATCATACTTTTTCAATACTCTTCTCCCTCTTGTTTGCAAATACCAAATGCATGCCCGATTGTGTTCCTTTGTTATGTTATTTCAGCCTCTCCTCACTTTTCTTTGAAATGTCTGCCCTTTGATTATTTTTTGTCTAATGTATAAGAAAATAGATACATAAGTATTAAAGTAAAAAAGAGGGTCATCTCTGTGTCACTGAAATTGCCTTGAACACCAGCAGTGGTACACATCACATTCTTGAAACTCTGAGCTGGGTTGAGAAGCAGGGGCTTCACCTCACTGTGGAGGTGAGAGGATTCGCAGTGAGCTGTCTGGGATGTTACCAAAAGGACTTATGCGTCTAACAGCATTACACCACACGACCTGTACAGTCCTTTACATTTTGAGATTCTCATTCCAGTTTCAAAATCTAAAAACTAGCACACAATTCTGGAAACATTTGTTTTATTTAAGTATAACTCAAAAATTAAATATATGCTCTACAGCCCTCCTCCAAAGCTAGAAATTACAGGCCTCCCTCGAAGATGGGTAACACTCTTAATTAGAGACATAAATAACTGTAACATTTATATCAGTGGGTTCCACAGGATTGCTCGTATTTCACTGGATCCTGGGGAGAAGGCAGTCTGCAGTAATCGCTGGATTCCCCACATCAAAAAGCACGCAAACAAATTAAAAAACCCTGCTTTGGTGAAAATGGACATGGTGAAATGTTTGCAGTGTGACGGGTTTATTATTTCTTTGAGACTTATTTGAAGAGTAATGCCAACCATCCCAGGTAGACTAAAATCTATGTGAACTGTTAAGCCCATCAAGAGAAGACCCCTCCGCCGAGCCCCTGTGTCACCCATGCCAAGACTCAATCCCTCTGCTGTAGCCTCAGGCTATTTCCTCTCCTTTTCTCAGCAGAAATGGACATTAGCTGGTCACTAAGTCTGTAAAATAACCCCCGAGGTGCTGGTCACCACAATCATTAACCTGCCCCTCAATCCTCTCCCTCCAATAACCCTCATCTCTGTAACCTGTCCTTAGCTGGCGCTATGTGAAAACTGAACTCTAACCCATCCCTCATCTTGGAATTTTCTCTGAATCTGTTTCACCCTAAAGAGGACAGAAGTGAAACCAGCACTGGGTGTGACACTGGGACAAAGACGGGGACTGTCTCAGAATTATGCATGCTGTGAAAAACAGGGCTACTCGATTGTGTCTTCAGAGGATATTATTACAATGAAGAAAACACAGCTCCTGCTGGATGAGATGCCTGACAAGGTGCAGCCAGCACAATGATGTCATACCCAGGGGAGGAACACAAACACCCCAGGGGTTGAGCACAACTCCCCAGGGAGATGAAGCCAACAGGGCAGGAGGGCCCTTGCCAGCCAAACCAGTTGTAAACAAATCAAGGTAAATATGAATGAGTCCTTTTGTTCAATGAGATTCTAAACCCTGGGAAAGCTGAGAAGCATCATATATGTGTCATATATCATAGAAGTATCATACGTCAAGACACAGATGACAAATACCCGCACTGCTGTCTTATACATCACAAGCAGGAAGTAAATGCACCAACTGATAACAAGAAGCAATTTCTTCAGCCCCCTTTCCTTAGGTGAAATTGAAGACATGCAGTCAGAGCAGACAGATGGAGAATTACCCAAGTTCTGCCTTGGTTTTCTACTTCTGTTAGGGTCTTTGAGGGGCCCCAAGAGATAACACTCTTCTTTCTTGCCTGCTTTATGAGCCAATTGAGAAACAGATCAAGAAAGATGGCAGGTGAAGGCTACAACGACACCTTTATTAAGCTGATACTGAGGATGGAGCTTATATCTGTGAGCAAATAAACTTTCCAGTACTGAACTGCAGTCACAGCAGCCTGGACCATGGCAGCCTCCCACCCGGCCCTGCCCTTCCCCAGCCCAACGCTCAGTTCACGTGCCCTGAGGGCAGGGCAGCTCCCAAAAAGGAAAACAGAGAGGGGCTGAGCCAGTCACATTGGTTTGTTCTCTCTAAATTTCCTATCAGCCAAATCACTCCATCTTCTCTGAGCAGAGGGTGAGACAGCCCCGGGTGTTACATAGCGAATACATGAATGAATATGTAAGCAAGTGTAGGTGTGTACTGCGTGCATGGGCATATGTGTGCATGCACAGGTGTACATGTGTGTCTGAATGTACATGTGTGCCTGTATCGAGCACTAGAGCCAGGTGTACATATTTGGGCAGATTCCTTTCAACAAGCATTCCTTGAGTACCAATGATTATGGCAACTGTGAAGAGGAGTATTACATTTCTCTAGAGGCAAAAAGCTTGTAAGCTGGTAGGAAAGATAGATACGTAAGCAACCATTCGTAGCACAAGATCAAAGATGCTAAATGCAGTAACAGCACAAAGAAGAGGAGAGTTGTTCTGATCTGCAGGACGGCAGGGATATTTGAGATCAGCTTGAGAGGAGATGGGAGGTGCCTGAGGGCATTCCAGGCAAAGGCGTAGCAGGAGCTCAGGCCAGAGGTGGAAATACAGGGCATGTTTAAGCAATAAGTCATTTGCCGTGCCAGGGCAGAAATTAATATGAGAGTTAGCACACCAGACCAGACCAGACCAGGGACAACATCGTGCCTTTTTCCACCTGATTTCATAGGATACATGGTAACGAATGATGGGAGATGGCCAACTTGTGAAGAACCTCGACTGTTGTACTAAGAAATGTGAACTTCCTTTCTTAAGGCAAAGGGAAACCATTATGTCCAAGCGGAGAAAGGCCATGACAAGAGTGGATTAGAAATTTCAGGGTGAAGGGGTTATTACACCGGCTTGGGTGAGAGAAAATGAGGGCCTGAACTAGGTGACAGAAAGGAGGGATCAAAGAGGTGACACTTCTAGCGATACACTCGAAAGTATTCTATTAGCACGAGGAGGCTGCTTTCGGATTGGGTGACTGGCTGTATAATGATGTCACCCGCACCAGGAGGAAGAGGATGATAGGGTAAGAGAGATGAAGTTAATTCCGAACTACTGTGTCTGCCCTGAACTTTGTAACCCCAAAGCCTACATAGATGTTGACTTCGGGGGACTGCGTCCTCTAGCTGGTTAGGCAGCAAAGAATGAACGTTTTCTCTCGTCACTATGCTTCGCCTTCCAGAGAAAACTGTTTACTTCTGGAGGAGGCCAATTCCTCTCCCATCTGGAACCTTTCGTCTCTAATGAATTCATCTCTGTAGCTCAAACTCAAGAAAAGTCTCAATGTGCACCCTCAGCGGGAGCCCCGAAGAAGCAGAGCTCCTGGAACAGGGGATGTATTGCTCTTGCTCTGGCCTGCTCTGCTCAGCCTAGCAAAGCCACTACGGTGGGCACGTCCAGGGGTGTACGACCTGAGAGAGTGAGAACGGGACCTAAAGCACATCAGCTGTGAATAGGCACGTCTGTGGGTCCAAGGAGAAGTCAAGTTCCAGGAGACGACAGGCTGCCTGGTGGCTCCAGTCAACAGATGAGGCTCTGCTGGGCCAGCTGGGATGCAGAAGCAGAAGAAAGCACCCTCAGTCTGCCACACCAGCCTGGAAGGATGCAGAGAAGGCCTTCAGCTGCAGGATTCAGTAGAACCGGGGTCTGAACAAAGGATGAAGGTGGAAGGGCAAACAGAATAGCAACTGAGATGGATTCCAAGAATGAAGAGTGGTTAGCCAGAAATATGGCAGCTAAAAGCCAACAGTGGGTGGATTCCCAAAGTAGGGACCTGAAAATTGAAAGGGATTGAAAAATCAAAGATCCAGTGATACGAAGACATATGCACTAAGGGCTGCTGCTGGTTCTAAGGGGTGTGGGGCTGTCTGCGAAAGCTCAGCGGGCACTGGGGTCACTGGTCTGCAGAAGAGTTGATAGCTGTTAACTAAATTGTAAGCTCCTGGAAGGCACAGAGTTCAGAGGTGAGGTCTTGACCAGCAGGCAACCAATGGATATTGGTTGATCAATTGCTTAAATAATACTTTCAAGAGGACAGTCTCTTAATTGCTACTTTACACTTTTGGAATGGCTTTGATTTTTCTAGTCTCTCTCTTTTTTTTCCCCTGGCAGCTGTTATTGCTCCAGCAAACTGAAGCTGCTGCTATTTCAGCATCATTGCTAAGAAGGGCATCGGAGCATCTTAATGTCAGGCTGAGCTCACTCATCCAGATTAATTCCTTAGATGTTCAGCAGAATTTCAAGTGAAGTCACCTTTCGGTCGGAACAAAAGGCAGATAACTCACTTTATCCGTGAGCCTTTTATCTTGTTGACAAACTCCAATTCTCATCCATTCCAATTTTCATGGCAATCCAAGAAATTGCCAGAAGAATCAATGTGGACTTTGGAAAGATACACTTTGCTCCTTGCTGTCATGTGAAGCCCCCATCGTCCTGGCAGTTTCTGATTCAGTTCCAAGAGGACCACAGAAACATGGTCACTGTGTTCCCTAAGCTTCTCACTGGTTTTAAAGAAGTAGCTGGTTTCCACTTTCTTTATGTAAACTTTACGAATTACCTCCAAAGGCCAAGAGTCCAAGAAGACATGCAGAATCTTGGAGTTTGAGAGGACATGTGAGGTCACCTAACCCCTCCTGTGTCAGATGGGTAAGCTGAGGCTCAGAGAATGATCCTTGCCTAAGGTCCCACTAAGTGGAATGTTGGCACTTGGAACTGAGCTTCCCATGTTCTAAATGGCATGACTCCTCATTGACAGAAATACTCACAGTGGATCCAAATATTAAAAAATGAATGCAAAAAATGATTAAAATATAATAAAAAAGCAATCAAAACAAAAAACGCAAAAATAAGGGGGGGAAGTCTTAACAAAATAATAATGCATACGGCATTTGCTGCCCAGACCAGGTAATCATTCTGCTTAACACACTTATGCATCCATAAGATAAAGCACTCTCAAGCTGTCTATACATGTAGACCTCAAAAGGCACGTTATATTCCCTTTTTCTCTGCAAAAATGACAAGCAGTTATAATCTTTTTCTGAGCAAGTGATGACCCTCCCTAGCACACAGCATCATGAAAACTCAGGTAGGTAAGTTTCACCTTTCACCTCTCAGTTTTTATCCCCAGAACAAAGGAAAATTATAAGGCATTGCACTAACAATGGAAACGCAACCTCTTTTTTTTTTTTTTTCCTGTTTTTTTGTTGCTAGGGTATAAGATCACGTGTGCCATAAAACTCTCTCCCGTCTGTCTGGTTTTGCAAACTTCTCTGGGACCCGGTTTTTACAGTTGAGCAATTAATTCTCTCTAACACTTGGGAGCTGCTGAAATAAAGATTTCAGAGAGAGCAGTTTATGACCTTATGCCTTTACGAGTTGTACTGAAAACTGACTTCCTGCATTACTGGGAGAGAAAAATCTATTTAAATCTCTTGGGTGAATACTTCAACAGCCTGGTTTCATTTTGAAACTAATCCTTTGTTATAGTTTAGAAGGCATGATGAATGACGCCACTTCAAATATTAATATTGTTATAACCCTAGATAACACGCTTCTTCCTCGATTCAGAGGTTTTTTACAACATGTCAACAATTCCATAAAGCCCCTCCTACAACATTTGAAGTCTGGTCCAATACAAGAAAACAAAAAACCCCGTTGTTTGATACTGTTGAAAAAGCATGAAAAACTGTTAAATATCTATAAACCTAACCCCCCCAAATCACATGAAGTTATGGAAAAAACTTAAAACTCTAATAAAGGATATAAAAGACCACCTAAACAAGCTGACATATGTAGCATATTTATGAGTGGGCCAACTTAGCACAGAATAGACGATCATTTTCCTTAAATTAATCTCTAAATTAATGCAATTTAAATCAAAATCTCAAGATGATTTTTTCCAGCTTTATTGAGATACAATTGACACATAATAGTATTTAAGCTTAAGGTGTGCAGTGTGATGACTTGATACACATATGTATATACTGTGAAATGATTATTGCTCTAAAAAAATGAAGGTTATTAAAACAGAAAGACATTCTACAGCTCCTCCCATCAGGAGGTAGGTGGAGTCTTTTTTGCCACTTCTTGAATCTGGGCTTGGTCATATGACTTGCTTTGGCCCACTGGGTACTAACGATTTGAAGAAGCAGAGGCTTGAAAAGCATGTGTACATGGGGGCTTGCCCCGCCCCCAGCTGCTGGAGGCCCCGAGATCATCACGTGAAGAGGCCTGGGCTAGCCTCCTGGAGGATGAGAGGTCCAGCCACCCCAGCTGAGGTGCCCATGATGTGAGACCATACCTCGACCATCCATCCCCAGGAAGCAGGCCCAGTCCAGAAGGACCACCCTGCCAGCCCATCGTAATTCACCACTGTTGGCTTAAGCCACTATGCTTTGGATTGGGTCTGTTATTACAGCAAAAGGTAGCTGATTCAAGCAGGGGCACAAAAAGTAGAAACTGCAAAGGAAAAAAAAAAGAAAAGGATGAATTTAATGACATCAAAAGTAAAACTTTTTCTTCAAAATAAGACAACCCTAGACAAAGGTAACAGAGAGGAGATGTGCTGGAAGAAGATATTTTGCAAAACTAGGACAAAGGATTAAAATCCAGAACATCTAAGGAACTCCTGCAGTTTAGCGAGAAAAAAACAGAAAAATGGGCAAAAATATGAAAAAGGAATTCACAGAAGTAAATGCAGAATGGCTAATAAATAGATGAGGAGACTCTCAAACTCACTAGTAATCAGAGAAATGCAGATTGTGTTAAAAATGAGATACTACATGGAGGTGTCTCAAAAAACTAAAAACAGGACTACCATATGATCTAACAACTCCACTCCTGGGTATCTATCCGGAAAAACAAAAACGCTAATTCAAAAAGATACATGCACCCCAATGTTTACAGCAGCACTATTCACAACAGCCAAGAAGACAAGGAAACAACCTAAATGTCCATCGACAGATGAATGGATAAAGAAGATGTGGTACATATATACAATGGAATATTACTCAGCCCTAAAAGAGTGAAATGATGCCATTTGCAGCTACATGGATGGACTTGGAAGGTATTATGCTAAGTGAAATAACTCAGACAGAGAAAGACAAGTGTTGTATGATATCACTTGTATGTGGAATCTAAAAAATATAACAAACTAGTGATTATAAAAAAAAAGAAGCAGACTCACAGATACAGAGAACAAACTAGTGGTTACCAGTGGGGAAAGGGAAAGGAGAGGGTCATTATAGGGGTAAGGGATTAAGTGGTACAAACTGTTATGTGTAAAATAAGCTACAAGGATATAACGTACAACACAGGGAAAATAGCCAATATTTTATAATAACCATAAATGGAGAATAACCTTTAAAAATTGTGGATCATTATATTGTACACTTGTAACTTACATAATATTGTACATCAACTAAACTTCAATAAAAAATGAGATACTACCTTATAACCATTAGACTGGTAAAAAATATAATGTTGTGTAACAGCAAGTGCTGACAAGGATGCGGGGAAATGGAAGTCCTTATTGCACTACAGATGGGCGGGAGTCACTTGCTGCTGCCATTTTTGGAGGTCAGTTGGGCAATACTAGTGAAAACATGTATATGCATATTCTCCATGTGACCCAGAAATACTGTTCCTGGGTGACAGCCCAGAGGAACTGAGACGTGCCGAAAGAGACTCATGTCGGTGTGTCCGCACTAGCGTTGTCAGTGTAAATGGCTGTAAACAGGCTAGCTGTCCTTCAGTGAAAGAGTGGACATGTCATCTGTGGTACATGCACAGGGTGGAAAAACTAGACAACAGTCATAAGCAGTAAATAAATTTGACTTATACCAACATGGTTACATCTCAGAAACATCATGACGAGTGAAAAAAAGTACAATGAGACGTATAACACAAAACTGGTTATGTGAAGGAAAGTCTACTTTATATATATGAAGCTATGCAAGGTGAGTTAGAAGAACATGTGATAAAACCCAGAATGGATGTTTATAAGAGGAGAATAATATGAGCGATTAAATGGCTATAATAAAATAAAATCAGAAATTTAGTTTTATACGTGTACCTACTGCTATGAGTTTTACTGACAAAGTTGTGATTTGGAAGACCAAGTAAAAATATATTTCTAAACCAAAAAAGAGCTTCGTTTATGTAAGTAGAAAAAAATGCAGAGTGATCTCCCCAACTTTGGCAACATTTTGCTAGTCCCACTAGCATCACTATTAGCCTATAACTCTAAATGGATGCCCAGTGGAAAACAAAACAGGACAAAAGGCATCTTTCCTCTTTTTAAAGGAAGAATCCATGTAGCTAACTCCCAGGTTTGTTGCTGAAATCATATACTAAAGGGCTAGTGGTCCCCTTCCCTCTCACCACAGACTGGCCTCCACAGTGCATTCTGTTCTACGGCTGTGCTTTGTAACAACTATTTCTTTAAATATGAATTCAATACCTATGCAGGGCCTCCTACGCTATACCTCTCTTGAGTATAATTTCATTGAATTTACATCCAAAGGTGAAACCAAAATTATTTTATATTCCTACCTGAGAACAGCCACTCATGTAAGAAATAAGGGGTTGTTTCTTGGGTTAGTTAAGAATTTGTCCTGGCTCTGGTCTTATTACTTTGGTTATACCTGGTTGAGATTTTCACAGCCATTTGAATTTGTGAAATACACCCTCCTTTGCCTTCTTCCCCAGAGAGCAGCCCATGATGAGATCATAGGTGTTCATGTAGTGGGTTAGGATGGGGGAGAGCGCTAAGCATGAGGAACAGACAAAATCCAACGTAATGACACATAATTAATATTATGTGTCAACGTGGCTGGGCCATGGTGCCCAGATATTTGGTAAAACATTATTCTTGATGCTTTGTGAGTGATTTTAGAGGAGATTAACATTTAAATCGGTGGCCTTTCATTGAACTGCCCTCCACACTGTGGGTGGGTCTCATCCAATCAGTCACAGGCCTGAATAGCATGGAGACTGACCTCTCTCCAGCCTGACGGCCTTTGGATATGAGCCTGACAGCTCATCCTACAGATTTTGGACTTGCCAGACAATTCTTCAAAATAATTTCTCTCTCTGTCTCCATATGTACATATCCTACTGTTCTGTTTCCCCGGAGAGCTCTAATATACCACGGAACTCCTGTAAGGAGCTGATCAGAAGAAGACAAAGAGCGTGCGCCATCAGCTTCTGACCTCAGGGTTGGCGGTTTGGGATCAGTGATGAGGAACAATTTCAGAACAGCACAGTGGAAAGATGCTCAGATTTTGTGCAGGTAGTGCTCAATTTCCAACAAACAGAACTGTTTACATAAGAGGGGGAAACATCCCTAAAACAACAAGCACCCCCCCCCCCAAACCCTATCCATTTTAACCACAACGATTCACCAGATGCCTCAGCTTGACTTCCCAGAATGTGAAACAATTCCATGAAGGAAATGAGCTGATTTTAAAAACTGGAAATAACATAGGATTTCTTTTTTCATTTGTTTTGTTTTGCTTTTTACTCTCATCACTCAATACGATCCAGTTGCCGTAATGTATGAGTCCTATGTGGATCAGGTTGGATGCCAGGTTAAACATGAAGAAGTCAGAGGGAAATGTCAGGCCAGTGAGTGGAAAGGGAAGGTGGGTCGCTCAGCCTGTCGTAGAAATAGGATCACAGGGAATTTTTCCCTGTTGTAAATTTCTAATATTGCCATCATGAAACTGTTTGACCAATAAATAACCTTGTCTAGATTTAAGCATTCCTTAGGAGAAACAAACATGCTAACCTTTCCTCTCCATTGTGCTTTGGAGAAGCTTGACTGACTTCCCCACGAGACCACAATCACATCACTTTTTCCTCGTCATCGTTACGTTTAACTACAGGCAAAAGAGGACACGAACACTAATCAGAGTCATAATAGACGTGTGGACGGAAACAGAATCCTAGGGTCAGAAGGAAACTTGGAAAAGTGTTTGGTCTATCCCCACGGCTCTTGGGCTGCACCTAAACCCTTTTTTTTTTAACATCTTCATTAGAGTATAACTACTTTACAATGGTGTGTTAGTTTCTGCTTTATAACAAAGTGAATCAGTTATACATATACATACATCCCCATATCTCTTCTCTCTTGCGTCTCCCTCCCTCCCACCCTCCCTATCCCACCCCTCTAGGTGGTCACAAAGCACCGAGCTGATCTCCCTGTGCTATGCGGCTGCTTCCCACTAGCTATCTATTTTATGTTTGGTAGTGTATATATGTCCATGCCACTCTCTCGCTTCGTCCCAGCTTACCCTTCCCCCTCCCCATATCCTCAAGTCCATTCTCTAGTAGGTCTGTGTCTTTATTCCCATCTTGCCCCTAGGTTCTTCATGACCATTTTTTGTTGTTGTTTTTTTAGATTCCATATATATGTGTTAGCATACGGTATTTGTTTTTCTCTTTCTGACTTACTTCACTCTGTATGACAGACTCTAGGTCCATCCACCTCACTACAAATAACTCAATTTCGTTTCTTCTTATGGCTGAGTAATATTCCATTGTACATATGTGCCACATCTTCTTTATCCATTCATCTGTTGATGGACACTTAGGTTGCTTCCATGTCCTGGCTATTGTAAATAGAGCTGCAATGAACATTGTGGTACATGACTCTTTTTGAATTACGGTTTTCTCGGGGTATATGCCCAGTAGTGGGATTGCTGGGTCGTATGGTAGTTCTACTTTTAGTTTTTTAAGGAACCTCCATACTGTTTGTTCTCCATAGGGGCTCTATCAATTTATATTCCCACCAACAGTGCAAGAGGGTTCCCTTTTCTCCACACCCTCTCCAGCATTTATTGTTTATAGACTTTTTGATGATGGCCATTCTGACCAGTGTGAGATGATATCTCATTGTAGTTTTGATTTGCATTTCTCTAATGATTAATGATGCTGAGCATTCTTTCATGTGTTTTTGGCAATCTGTATTATCTTCTTTGGAGAAATGTCTATTTAGTCTTCTGCCCATTTTTGGATTGGGTTGTTTATTTTTTTCATATTGAGCTGCATCAGCTGCTTGTAAATTTTGGAGATTAATCCTTTGTCACTTGCTTCAGTTGCAAATATTTTCTCCCATTCTGAGGGTTATCTTTTCGTCTTGTTTATGGTTTCCTTTGCTGTGCAAAAGCTTTTAAGTTTCATTAGGTCCCATTTGTTTATTTTTGTTTTTATTTCCATTTCTCTAGGAGATGGGTCAAAAAGGATCTTGCTGTGATTTAGGTCATAGAGTGTTCTGCCTATGTTTTCCTCTAGGAGTTTGATAGTGTCTGTCCTTACATTTAGGTCTTTAATCCATTTTGAGTTTATTTTTGTGTATGGTGTTAGGGAGTGTTCTAATTTCATTCTTTTACATGTAGCTATCTAGTTTTCCCAGCACCACTTATTGAAGAGGCTGTCCTTTCTCCACTGTACATTCCTGCCTCCTTTATCAAAGATAAGGTGAGCATATGGTGCCGCACCTGAACTCTTAAAGCCCTCAGGAATTTACTGTGCTGAAGACCTCCAAGGACAATACCTCATGTGTCTTTGAAACTCATTCTAGTGTCTAAGAATATGTACTGTCAGGAAGTTCGGTGTTGTGAGTAAGTTTGGGCTCCGCTCACACCCACTTCCTCCAGCTCTGAGCTCCGGTGGAGATGGACAGCAGCTGTGCACACAGTCCAGCCCAGGACACACGTGATGGTCATCACCGAAACAGCCCCTGCCCACCCCCGCCCCTAGCCTTCTCTTCTCTGGGTTAAATGACTGCAGCCCCTTTAATATCTTCTCATTGGTTTCATTCTCTGGATTTAGGCCTACCTGTGCCTAACCTTGGACAAGTTGTCCAGTGGAGCGTTGGTCACTATTGGCTCTCCGGTGACCAACTGTCCCAGTTTGCCAGGGCCTTCCAAGGACATGGGACTTTCAGAGCTGAAACCAGGACATGCTGGCTGAGTTGGCTCTCTAAGGGGGAGAAATGTCTCACCCCCAAATTTCGAGGACACTGCAAACATCACAGATTTGTACCTGTGCCTTGGCTCAAATCCTCAGAGTGCGTAGAAAGCCTGGCTTCTCTCGCTCAGATTCATTGCCCAAAAGGTGTCCCTCTTGTTGGAAGGGTTACGGGCAATGAGCCGTCCTCCGGTGCTAAAACAGAACATCTCAATTAATGACGTGTCACTGTCTGGACACGGAAAGACCAGTCTTAAGGTTCTCTTTTGTTGTTCTGTCCTCAGCACAGACCTCCGTCTGGAGGGGACACGGCAGAGTGCTTGCCCCGCAGGGCACAGCACCTGGGTGTCCTCCACCAGTCACCTGGGGGAATGGACACGTGGGGATGCAGCACATGTGACTAGAAAAAAGAATCAGGAGCAAAAACAGGAACAGAAATGAAGTGTGTGAGGGGGAGGAGAAACAGAGCAGGGGGAATGAAAGAAAACAAAACAAAACGTGGGGCATGGAAGGGGGAGAAAAGGGTCAAAAGTGTACAGAAGAGGAAAAACTTAACTTTGTTTCCCTCTCCCCTCCTAGGTTCATTGGCTGGGGCCCTGTGAATTAGACTAACAAAAGACAGATTAACAAGAGAAAAACAAACAAGTTTATTAACATGTGCATTGCACATGCACAAGGGGGCACTCAGAGATGAGTGATTAACGGGGTGGTCAGAACTTGGGCTTGTATGGCGTCTTAATGAAAGTAAAATAAACGTCTAAGGAAGTGTCAAGACAAAGGAAAAGGCCTTTGAGTTTCTAGGGTGGCAAATTGTGCGAAGGTTAAGTATATGGGGAAATAACGGAAGATAAGGGTTCGTTTGGAAGTTTGTAACGTAGGTTACTAAGAGTATAGAGTTGTCACCAGTGCTGAACTTCTGTCCTTCGTGGCAAAGAGGGGAGGGGAGACATCTATACAAATTTATGTCCTGCTTTTAGGTGAATACGGGGAGGGTGGAGTGCTTTTCTTGTATCTGCTTCTTCTCAATTGCCTTCAGCTCAAAATAATCCTTCTGCCAAAGTGGCATGTTCTGGGGCGGCATATTCTGCTACCCTCCCAGGGCAGGAGCAAAAGCAATGGAGAAACTAAGGCTAGAAACATACTCAAAGGCAGGGAGAAATTGGCCAAGGACACAAAATGAATAAACAAGGAGGAAGAATCTGAGAAGCCTGTGTTGGTAGGAGAAGTGAGAGCCTCCCCCCGACCCTCTCTGTGTTTACCTTACCTTTTAGAAGAATGGTTCCCATTCTTGGAATTTCATAGACCAGAAAAAAAAAAAAAAATCAAGGCTGCAAAGAACATGAAACTAAAAGTACCTCCTACTATGCTCGTTATTTCCAAAAGCAAAGGGCTGTACATTCTCTGAGTAGAGGAAAAAAACCTGTCCTCAGCAACCAAGTGCCAACATGCACACACAGGACACTGTCCTTACCCCCCCACTTTGCCAAGGGATGCTGAAAACTCTGTCACAGGCTGGTGCCGGTCAGGTGTCAGCCCGGCATTTGGGAGGCCCTGCTTCAGTGAAGCTGAGTTCAGCCCTGCACTTCTTTAGAAGAGTGCTAAGAGCTAAGGTTTATCGAGCACTTACGTGCCAGCCCCTGCCCTCAGTCATTGTCATCTCGTGAAATCGCATCAATGATCCAGTTCTATTTACGGTCCTCATATTCCAAATAAGAAAACTGCGGCCTGGAAGTGTTAAGATACTTGTCCACAGTCAAGTGGTAGAGGAGGGATTTAACCCAAGTCACCTGACTCCACGGCCAGTGCTTTAAACCACGATGCTGCCCTTCGTAAACGTGCTCCTTGACTGAGGGAGCCTTCTGGACTTTCTGGACACCTCTGGAGGGTTTTCAGAAGCTTGACATCAGTTTTGCTTATGCCTCCAAGTGAAAAAATACTTGGAGGGTCTCCCTACGGCTATCTTTCCTGAAGCACAACTACTTAAGAGACTTGAAAGCAGCAACCGCAGCCTCTCCTTTGGTCCCACGTCCCTGCCCTGGCTGGATGTCAGCGCCTCACTTTCCTCCCAGGGTGGAGCCTGTCCTCGCCAGTCGCTATTCATATCTATGTTTGTTCAGGGCCTTCCTTCCTGCCTCCCTTTTTGCCTTAAGATCTTCCCTTTTCAGCTGTGCTGGCCTTGATGCCCAACTCCAGCTGCATCTCAAAATCAGGACCACAGAAAGATACTGTCAGGTAGAAGTTTCTTACTTTTCTGCATTGGAGACTTGGTGCCCACGGAATGAGTGCTCGGACAAAAGCTGTGGGTGCGCAGGGGCTTAAGTGACAGGACAACAAGAAACTGGATTATCCTCCTGTTCAAACCCAGTCTTGTAAGTGCAGGAACATTTTATCTGTTCACCATTTGCTGACTGTTTTATTAACAATCTAATAATGAGGGGAGCTTTCATTATGGCTCTTCTGGAAGCTTGAGGGCAACAGTCTGTATTAGTTTACTATCCTGTTGTGTAAATCAGAACATCAGCATCGGGGCTGGAAGAGAGTTTAAACTATTCCCAACATGGTTCCAAACAGATGAGAAGTCCTCCTAGCTTTAGAAATTTCTGGAGAAGAATCTTCCAGGATCGGCTCTTTCAGCCCATCCCAATGTTTAATCATCTACTTTGCTAAGAAATTTTTCTTCCTTTAATCCAAATCCTTTCTGCTGTAAACTTGCGTCTTATGGGTGCCCTTAGACCTAAAAGCACCACCATTCCTACTACTTTTTAATGCAAATTTCTTATCTGAAGGAGAGAATTCTTTAATTTTTTCTCATCTTCCAACCTTTAGAAGTTAACTTCTCTATCCTCTTTTGTACAATTGGAAAGGGACAGCAAATAGGTCTGGTTTAGCAATTCTCAGACCTAGAACTCCCAATTAACCTGCAATGCCAGAGTCCCACCTCAGCGATGCCAAACCACAGTGTTTGTGAGGGGACTCCAGAATGTAAACCCCAGGTCATTCTGATACTGACACTGTTCAGACAGGCACCTGGGAACCCTTGACCCAGTCCAGTTCATTCTTAGATTTACTCACAGCATCCAGATGGAACACCTTCAGTGAGACTGCAATCACTACATCCCAAGAAAACCCTTCCCAGAGGATGGCCAGAGCCCTCCAACCAGAAGAACGTCTTTCCTTTTACCAAGCCAAAATTTGCCTCCCTGAAGTTTCTATGAATCATGCTACATGCGGCCTCGGATGCCAGAGTATTTCTAATTCTCTTCATTAACTTTTCCAACCCTGGTAGTATACAGATCACATTTCCAGGTCAACGTTAAAATAAATAAATAAATAAAAATAAACAGTCCCGTTTTCCAGGAATTGGTTACATGCACCGGGAAACTACGTATCCGATTGTCCAAGAGCCCTGGTTTTGTCATCAGCACATCAATGAAAAAGAAGCTGTCGAAAGATCTAGCTCACTGGTTCTGAGATGTTAGTGTGAAGCATCCTAAGGGCTCCAGCAGATTGCTGGGCCCTACCCAGCTGTATCTGACTCGGAAGGTCTGGGGCCCGGCCTGAGAATGGGTTCTCTAACCAGTGCCCAGGTCTGCTGCTGCTGGCCCACAGGCCACACTTTGAGAACCACTGGGCTAATTCCTGCATTTACCACGCCATGGAATGAAAACCTACTGCATCAGAATCAGCTGGGGAAGCTTCAAAACATACACATATCTATATGGCTCAGGACTCTGGAAGTGCAACCAACATTCCACGGAAATCTTCTTGCTAAAATCTGACAATCCCTGGTCTGTGGTTTTGACACTTTAAAGAGCTTTGGGTTTGAGGTCTGTGGTTCTCAAAGTGTGTGGTCGCCGAATCAGCGGTGTCAGCATGACCTGGGAACTTGTTAGAGATGCAAACGTCATCTTGTTTTAACAAGGCCTCCAAGGGATTCTGAGGCACAAAACGCTAGAGCCATGCGCACAGGCTAAGCTCACAGACAGGGTCAATCTCTCACTACCTCCCCTGCTTCTGCTTCTTCCCAGTCTTGTTTTGTTTTGTTCCGTTTCGCTGGAGAACATGTTAGTTTATTCTTTGGGAGGTTCCCAAATGTCAAGGAGTTGACAGGCCAGGTGGGGAAGGTGGCCTGGGAAAGAATTTTGAGTTTGAAGGAAGCTTTACCTACTCTATTATGGGTTAAAAAAATTTTTTTTTATTGTAAAATATACATAACATAAAGTTTACCATCCTGACCATTTTTAAGTGTTCAGTTCAGTGGCACTAATTACATTCACATGGCTGTGTAACCATCACCACCATCCATCTCCAGAACTTTTTCAACCCCCTAAACTGAAACTTGGTCCCCATTGAGCACCAATTTTCCATTTGCCCTTTCCCCCAGGCCCTGGCAACCACCATCTTACTTCCTGTTTCTATGAATTTGACTGTTCCAGGTACTTCATATGAATGGAATCATACAGTACTTCTCCTTTTGTGACTGATTTCAATCAGCGCAATGTCCTCAGGGTTCATTCATGCTGCAGCGTGTGTCAGAATTTCCTTCCTCTTTCAGGCTAATATTCTGTTGTATATATAGGACACATTTTGTTTAGCCCTTCCTCCCCCCATCAGCGTGCAGTTGGGTTGTTTCCACCTGTGGCCACTGTGAATCGTGCCGCCATGAACACAGGTGTGCAGAATCCACTGGAGACGTCTGCCCAGTTTCCCCAGCTGAGTCCAAAGATGCTCTCCCGCCCAGACAGTCCCATCTTGTTCTGGAGCCAAATATGGTGAAGGCAGGAACTGATTAAGAATCTGGCAGGTTGAGAATGAAGTCACTAGCTTAGGTGTCGGTTCCGGGGCCCAGTTATAGCTGCTAAATTTTGCAGTGGAGCCCAACTCTCCCTCCTGAAAATCCTCCTTCACAGAACGTTTCTTCCACAAGGCCAGGAGCTGTGCCTTTCTTACTCACTGCTGTGTTCCCAGCTCCCAGGACACGGACCTGCCATGAGAGGAGCTCAGAATAGATGCTGAATGAGTGAACCATACTAGGGCCAGTGTCTCCCAATAGGGATTTCTGGGTCACAGAATCTCTCTCCTCTGCTGACGCGGATTGGCAATGCAGCCCAGCCTAGAGGCCGGTTCTCTCCAGAAGCCCTTCCTGCTCGAGGCCCACTCTTTTCTTGCTAGTGTTAGACCCCTTCCCTGGTCCTGATGGCCAGCTGGGGTTCTGTGTGGACAGCTGCCCTGTGGGTGCTCTTGGGACTTCTGAGTGCACATCCCCCCCTCATCCTTTGACACTGGTGGGGTTCCTGACTTGCCATCTCTTCGGCCCCTGGGAGCAGTGACTCAGAGCCAACACGGCTGAGTCCCCCACCTGCTCCATCCTGCTAGGTGTAAGGTCTGGAGCTCCGGTCATGTAGAAAGTTGGGAGAGAAACAAAACAGATACTACTTGCCGGCTGACCTGAAGCTCCTTGGCCTTAGTGCAGGCAAGCCACAGTGGTCCAAGCATGACTTCTGGGCAGCAGAAGACAGCCGCGACATATAAAGTTGTCTGGACTTAGAAGGTCGCACCTGGGGCTGGTACAGTAGAGTCAGGGGACGGGGGAAGATGTTTTGTACGACCCTAGATTCACTTCAGTCACTTAAGCTGATGTCCGGGGAGCCTACAAATGGGACAGATGATGTCTATCTTCCAAAGGATGCTTCTTCATTTGTCTTGAATTTGTGATTCAAGTTCTTTGGTGGGGAATTAAAAATTCTAGTGGACAGTGGAAGACAATTCCTGCCAGTTCAAGTTTACCATTTTATAAATGCTAAGCTACCTTCTTCATCCCTATTCACCCAACCCTTTAGATGTTTCTGTCCATTAGCAAAAGCTTGATTTTGAGCTGTAGGCTGGAGGATGGCCATGGTCTCCTGACATATTGAAGACTCTGCTAATTCAACCAGACTGCCTCCTGGAGACTTATGCTAGGAGGAGGAATCCGGGAGAAAATGTTAAGTGCTGGGGTCTGTAATAAAGTCAGTGGAATGCAAAGCATTTAGACTCAAAGCATTTGTCAGAATTCTTCCCCTGATACCTGAGATGATTTGCTGTATGGGTATATGCTGCACTAGTACATAATTTCTAAGAGTGTTTATCATTTTCATCTTTACAATATTTATTGAAAGCTATGAATTAATAGCACTGCACTGAAAGCTCTTTATATGATTGACACCTATAGCGAATATCTTTCGCTGGCCATGCCTACTTTAATTTGTATACTAAGCAAAAGCAGTGAAATCTGTGACTTTCCAGTACCACTCAGTTGCCAACAGCACCATCAAGTATTCAGAAGAATTAATTTGATAGGCAATGCTTCCTGGTTACATTATTGCCTTTAGCTTCTATGGTGCCGCATACAAAACGTTAAGGAAAATTACATTTTCTGAACCCCTTTTGACACGCACAGCCCTTGGAAGAGAGAGAAGAGACCGGTGCTATTTTAGGATCTGTATTTTCAAAGAACAGCAGCTCCCTAAGTGACGAGAGAGCAAGTAGAACCAATTTTAGAATGAAAGGATGGGTAGGTAGGAGGAAACGGATGATGCAGGTTTGGAATGATGAATCAGACACAGTCTTTGCTCTTAATAGGCTCGCGTTCTAGTGGAGTGGGTGAGCCAGATATACCAGAATAGTAGTAACCATACTTTCCAAATTCAACTTGGGGACACATGATCTGAAAGGAGGGGTGCCCTTTATGGGGACAACTGGACCAAATGCTTGAAATGTTAGCAGATTTAGGACACGTGGTTGCCATACTTAGAATGGAAGACAGGGGAAGGAAAGCTCTTTAGGAGCCCACACAGAGCCTACGTAGCTTCGGGCTGGAAAGGCCCAGGACACCGCACTCTCCCTACTCCTCCCACCTCCTGACTGGCTACCCTTTGCCACGCCCTGAATTAAGGGTTGTGGTGGACGCACCCTGGGTCAGCCATACACGTCCCTTCTGACCGGTCACATGCGTTCCTGAGCACGCCTGGGCTTGGGTCTTGAAGAGACTTCACTCTTTGGTTCAACACATGCATGCCATGAGGCTGTCAGGATGCAGAGGTGGCAACAGAAGCGCAGGCTATACCCTCATTTCAACTTCAGAAATACTAAAACAATTCTTTAATGTAATATTGCATATCTATTAAACAAAAAAGGAAAGGAAGAGGCAGAAGAAAGAAGTGGGGTTGGACAGGGACAGAAAGAGAAAGAAAGAGAAAACTCTGTTAGGTCCGAAGAGAAACTGGTAATTTATAAATTGCTAGTGGTACTAAGAATAGGTTTATTCTTGCAGATGAGGAATCTGACAATATGGGATGCAGTGTCAAAGGCTTTACACACTTTTTCACCCAGTAGTTTCACTTTGGGAAACGGTACATCAAAATGGAAACAATTCTAGTAAAAAATCCATTGCAGCCCTATTTATAAAACAATAATGGGAAACAGCCCATACTCAGTAATAGGAAAATGTTAATCAATAAAATATTTTTAGCCACTAGATACTGTGAGAATATACCAATAAATGGAAATGTGTAAATGAAATATTTGGTGAAGAAAAGCGGAACCTGAAATTATAGGTACATGTTGATTGTAGCTTTGTAAGCTGATGTGTGTATCACTATGTAGCCAAAGAGAATTTTTATGAAACAAATAGCTGTTTTGTTTCATCAAGTTTTTCTGTAAATCGCTTGCATTAATTTTTTTTTAAGGGAAGAGCGAGTATGCAAGCGTACTGGCTGAACTGTCACAGTGTTCAGCCTCACTAGGATTCTTACAGGTTCATGTACTGAGAGGGCTGTTGCAGGTAGTTTGTTACTAATAGTTAAAGTATCAGTCTTTGGTTTATTCCAATAGTTTAATAATAAGTTTAGAGGTGATTCGACCCTGTTGTCTGTATAGTAAAGTCACTACCACATGGGACTGTTTTGAGATGTGTATGTTTTGAGATGCTTTCTTTAGCGCGGACAGAAGGGACAGAGTCACACGTCACTCCCCGACTAAGAGTTGGCTCCTGGACGTGTGTCACACATGTGAATGTCAGCTGTCACGCGAGGGAGGTTGGAACTGATGAACTGTCGTGATATGTATGACAGCCCTGTTCCCAAAATACTAATATCTAGTGCCTCCTGATCGCTTCAGTCTTAAAAAAATTACATTTCCTCCTTCCTTGTCATTCAAATGCCTTCACTGGGTTCCCCCTGCTCCCATCTGCCTATGTCACGCCTTCTCGGCCAAGATCCCCAAAGGAGCCGTGGCCAGCTGTCCTCTGCAGAGTCTCTGTCTCGGGGACTTCCTAGTTATGAGATTTGGTAAGTGCTTCCCTGAGCTCTCTGCAACGTTGAATGCTGGGGACCACTGGTCTCCCTGAAACCTTCCCCAGCTCAGGATTCTGCCTGACTTGCTGGCACTGGGGAGAAGCTAGTCCAGAGGACCAGCCAAACAAAGGCTCCCTGGAGGGGCTTCACCGGGCGAGGCCGCAGAGCCACCCCCATGGCTGGCTGAGAAAAGAGGAGCGACTCAGTCCCCTGGGGGCTGCTTCCCTGCCAGCCCACCCCAGGACCCCGCCCCCATCCCCGCTGGGCCATAGGCAGGTGACAGCAGTTCAGGAGACTTCTGACACCAGGAGGACCCAGGAGCAGGGAGCCTGTGGAAGCGTCAGCCCTGGCCACAGGTTTCCCTGCACCTTCCTGCTCCTTTTCCCCTCCGAGATGATGGGATTGAGAGCTGGGCCTCAGAACAGTGCTCTGTGTACCTGCCGGGTAGCCAGGACTTTCTGAAGGAAGTGCTAGAAATTCCCCCTGGAATTGCTCAGCTTCTATCAGCTGTGTGTGACACGGATGGAAAGGCTTCCTACAACCCACCTCTCACCCCCCAACTCCTGCAGAGTCGCAAGGGGCTGCCAGGAAGGGATGCAGCCAGGACAGCGGAGGGGACTCCGGACTCTGGGAGCCATGGGAGGGCGGCAGGCTCTCAGCTCACAGTCTGCAGGGAGGATGCAGCTGACCCCGACTGGCTCGGGGCCTCCCCAGCAACGAACACCCCCGGGCTGTGGTTCTGCTCTGCGGTCAGAGGCTTGTTCCCAGCTGCCCTGGCTTAGTGGGAAAATCTGGGTTTGAACCGGCAAGCCCCGGCAGCTGTGGGCAGGAGGCCAAGGAGGGTGCCTCCTTCCTGATGTCCTGTGCCCGATGGCCCAGGCACACACCCTGGAGGGTGTCCACTCCTGCACCCGTGTCTGGCTCTACTTGAAGCCTCCTCTCTGCATGTAATAAAGCAGACACCTGTCTCTGGGATTCCTGTTTTGACCCTTGAACGCCAGGCATGGAGCTAGGCCAGATTTCCCTGCACAGCCCTGGTCTCCATGGGCCTTAGAGCAGGACTTGCTGCTGGTGGTGACAAGGACCACCCAGCACAGGAACCCGGAAACAGAAGGAGGGAGAGGGGAGGAGCGGGCTGGGGGGCGGGAGGGCCCTGAGCGGATCCCGGTGCCAGGTGGCCCCAGGCACCTACAGTCTCTAGGGGACGGCAACATCGTAGCCTTTCTGACCATTCGCCCGCTGCCTTGGAACCCTGAGAAAGAGCTAGAGAGTCACTTCTCCCATGTTTAGAGGTTGAGGATACCAGACGGGCAGCCCGCAGAGCAGGTCAGCTGGCAGATGGCTTCCTGCTTCTCACCTTCACTTGCTGATGGGAGCCTGGCCCGGCTGCTATGAGGGCGGGTGGTCGGCAGCAGGTGGGCCCTGTCCGCAGCCTCAAGGACAGCCTTGAGCCCTAAAGCCTCCCCTCTCCCTGTGACAAGGCTGTGGTTGCCCCGTGATGCTGATCAGCACAAACGGCTGGAGAGCCGCCGGATCTTGGGAAAGAGGCTGCTCTGCACTGAATGCTTCTGTCCTCCTGAAATTCACACAGTGAGATGCTACCCGCCAAGGTGATGCTATTAAGGGGTGGGGCCTTTGGGAGATGCTTAGTCCTGACGGTGGAGCCCGCGTGGATGGGATCAGCTGCCTCATTACGGACGCCCCACAGAGTTCCCTCCTTCCTCCCTGCGAGGACACAGCCAGGAGTCTGCTGTCCGTGGCAGAGGGCCTTCACCGGAACCCGACCAGGCTGGCCCCCTGACCTTGGACTTCCAGCCTCCAGAATGGTGAGAAATAAACTTCTCTTGTTTACACACCACCCAGTCTGTGGAGGTTTATTACAAATGGACCAGGACAAAGCCCACCTCGGGCAATCAGCCCCTCCACACACCCAGCTCCCCGTTACCCACCCCCGTGTCTTCCCCTTCCTCCCCCCCACCCCCCCTCACTCCGACTCCGCCTTTGGGGTGGTCTCTGCTGCTCTCCTCTCCTCTCGTCCCCCGTCTCTCGGCTCTTTCTCCTTCCCTCTTCCCTGGTGCCGGGAACTCCTGGTTCTAACAAGACGGAGCACGATGCTTTGGCCTAATGATATCCAGCCCGGGGAATTTGGCAACACACAAAACAGAGACAACTTCACACACACACTCCCACTCGCCAAACCCCATCCCAGCCACCCACAGCTGCGCCCAGGGGCAACCGCCGTGCAGACCAGCTGCTGCCCATCTGCTGTCATTCCCCCTCTTTTCCAAATGACATCTTCCAATATCAAAGACACTGCCAGCTGTCAAAATCAGGTTCACATTTTCATATACGGGACAATGACTGCCGAAGAGAGACTGATGCAAACACATAAACAAACGGAGGGGAGGAAGGAGAGGCCGCTGGGTTGCCTCCCTCCAGACTCATCGTTTCTACAGAAGCAGGGACTGAAGTGACCTCTGAGTTGTTAAAACAGCAACTGACAAGCACAGCCTCGCAGCCATCAAGGCTCCCATCAAAGGAAACTAGAAAAAGGCATAAAAGAGTTTGATCTCTGGAGGAAAAAGGCTGGGAGGATGCAGAGTGCTGGGAACAAAGGGAGGCCAAGCCTGGGAGTGGATTATTCGTTCTGCCGCCAACATAACGAACGATGTGTCATGAGCACGGAAGAAAGCAAAGTGAATTTCTAACCAAGATAATGAGGAAGCCAAGACTGGGGAGCAGAGCCATTCAGGAGGGGGGTGACCTTCTTAATTAAGCATCTAAGGATGTCATCCTTTCTTTCTTGAGAACCAGCCTTCGTGGACACATCTCCCTGCTAAAAGTGTAAAGAGTTGCTCCCGCCAAGCTAAAGGTCCAGAATAGGGTTAGAAGTTAGGAAGTTAAAGTCCTTCTTCGTGCCCTGTTACCTTGAACAAATCACTTAAATGTTCTCTGCCTCCGTTTCCCCATTTATAAGATGAAGAATCCTAAACGCAGACTCGAGGATGGTTTGGAGCACGGCTGGGGAAGCAGAGCGTACAACTCCAGAGGCCCTCAGAAGGGGCGGGGGGGTGGTACCGTGGATGGAAATGGTACCCCACCGACCGCTTGCCAAAGGGACGTGTTTATTTTTAAAGGGCGTTCAATTTCATAGAACATGATGACAGTCTGCAGTGTGTGTTCCCAGTGCCTGCCCCACCCACAGCTTCTATGATGAGGCTGTCCAGCCTACAATCATGCAACAAGGTCACAGTCAGATCCAGGAGGAAAAGCACTTCAACTGATAGGCTCTTATGCCCTTCCCCACCTCCACTAAAATGGGGAGGCCAGCCCAGGTTGTTGGTAAGCAACAAAGGCCTTAGGGCAGTGGTCTTTTGGACCTAGTTGTGGCTATGACAGCTGGTGACTCCAAAGGGTGTGGTGATCCAAACGCCTGGAGAAGCAAAATCATTCCTCTATAAGCCAAGAGATTCCAGAATGGGAACTGATGGGCAGCCCCCAGGGATTCTGCAGGAGTTGTAGCATCATAAAAGTCTTCAGCCTAATAAAAAGGGGTAGGTCTCACTCAAACATTGCAGGGAATCTTGGTCCCTCAATTTATCCTGAGACCTCAGAACAGAGCTGGAAAGCCAGGTAGCTCTCCCTGTGACGTAGTGGCACAACCCTGTCAACAGGCAGAAGCTCCGGAAGTCCCACTGAGCAACCGCAACTCACTGCAGTACAGAGAAGTGAGTTCACGTGGGGTCTCCCAAATTCTCCCACCACCCACAGGTGCTCAACCTGACAGCGGAGGTCCCACACCATGAGGCTAGGATGGCACCTGCAGGGCTCAGGCAGTCTGGGGACAAGTCACAATGATGGTGCTGTCCCTGCCATCACTGGAATTTGTGGGTCCAGGAGCCACGCGAAGGAAGTGGCTCCCTTCCTGCCCATGCAATGGCTTCATTTCTGTGCCACTGTCATATGGGATCTATATTGGCTGTGGTTACGTGAGCCATTTAGTACGTGGATTACAGAATGGAGAGGGATCTCTAGAAGGGATCTCAACATAGCCCAGGATGAAACTGACTCTGCTGAGCAGGTGCTTTCTGAAATGGCCCTGCCTAGTGATTCTAAGGCAATAACTAGATGTGGCTTTTGATGAGGTGTGTTTTGACAGCTGGATCATATTAGAGGGGAATATATTGAAACTACCTAGTGGAAGGCGTGTCATGGGGCCTCAGATCCACGCCTTTCCTGGGAGCAGCAGGCTGTCCCCACTTCTCACCATGCTGTATCACGTAAGCCACGCTTCCGCACAGCTGACTGGAACAGAAGTGGCCTGCGCCAAGGGCAGCCCCAGAAAACTATCACATGGGCCAGTCCACCTGCCTCTCTCTTTGGAACTGGAGCTAAGAGGCCGTTGGCCATGGAAGGGGAATCTGAGGTGTGATGCTGGGAGGTCGGGAGGGAGCGTGATGGGCCACCTCCTGAGGAAGTGGCTCTGTGGACGTTGAGGCAGTGGGGCGGAGGAGAGAGGAACACCCAGCAGAGGGAGAAGCAGAGGCTCACAGCAGGAGAGCAGGGTCCTGCCGGCCACCATGCAGAGCCCTCACAACCCCCGACAGTGACCCAGGCCAGTTCTCGCTGGTCATGGGTATCCTTAAAATAAACCCCCTTTTATAAAAATAAATAAGTAAATAAATATTTTATTTCATTTCATTTTTAGTAACTTAAGACTCTTGCTATGAAAAGAGCCTAACTAGAGCACATTTCCTACTGGACTAGGACATGATCTATTCTACACGGGTGCTAGGAATCTGGTGACATAGTAACTGCCTAGAAATCAGGCTTTGGTTTTCTCATCAGAACACGAGCCCTGGTTTCTCAGCATATCCAGCCTGAGGACATTTTCACACCCTAAGGACCTGCTTTACTTTGGCATTCCTTATTCTTGTCATCATTGATAAGATTAAGGGCTGCTTTCACTGTAGTTACTCTATGGAGAGCTTTTACATTTCCTTAGGTGAAAAGGGGGGACAGGAGGGGACGGGGAGAAAGAAAAAGGATTGTTTCCTTTCCAGAGAAAGAATCGAGAGCGAGAAACAATGGCTGGGTCTCTCCAGCATTAAATGAAAAGACAGAGAAATCCAGGGACTCCTGCGGGATCTCGAAGAATGAGGCACTTTGGGCCAGCAAGCTAATTCAAGGTTCTGCTAATTCCCGAGGGTATCTGCTGCAAACCTCTTCAGAAGCCTCAGACAGGCTGCCCTTCCTGCCGCCCTCACAGGTGTTAAGTAGTGGTTTCCAGGTGCAGATGGCTGTTACTTTGGAGACTAGACAAGAGCATAAGGCATCCTTGGAGGAGCTCTGCCCTGGGGTTCAGGGAACGAAGAAATCCTAGCCACCCCCCAGCCAGGCCTAGCTTCTTGGAGTTGTGTCCACAGAGAGGGGTCCCTGGAAGCTTCCCAGACAGGGCTGGTCTGATGAGCGCTGATGCAGCCCCGAAGGGTTCGTGGGCAGGCCAGGGGACCTGCTCAGCACCTCTTGGGCGCAGCAGGACACACCGTGAAGAGCCCCGAGCTGCGGCGGGTGGCAGTGGCACACCGCTGGCTCCCACTTCCATCCACCGTCTCCTCCTTTGTCCCGGTGTCCAGGCAACCGCAGGGAGATCCCGACAGGGCAGCAGGGTGCCCAAGTGGCAGCTTAGCCACCTGGCCTTAGTAACTGGGTGCTGGTCGTGGTCACGTCAGGGCGGCTGGACCGTTTCGTTTCAGGATCGACGTCCAGCTCACCTCAGCTCCGCCTCCTGACAGAGGCCACAGGGCAGGATGTGTCAACCTGAGGGCTCTGGATGGGTCCCGAAGGGTCCACGACCCCTACAGTGCACAGGCCTTGTGCACTGCACACTTTTCTGGGGAAAATCCGCAGACTTTATCCAGCATCTTGAAGAGATCTGGGAGCCCAGAGAGCAACACGGGCTCTCCATAGTAGAAAAGGAAAGGTGATTGGAGTCCTGGGGTTTTCTGGAACAGGAGGCAGACAAGCGATTTCCATGTTTCTCACAGAAAAGCCTGGACTCAGAGGAGAGAGTCCAGGCTTTGGCATCAGGACCGCTTCCCTGTCACTGAGTAGTCTGGTGACCCTGGGTGAGTTTCTTATCCTCCCTGAGGAAGGACACTGCATTCATTAAACATCTATGATCCAAACCTCTTCCCCACTGCACGGAGCCTTCCGTGGGCCCTGCGACCCCATCTCCACCCTCCCCAATTCCCCAGTTCCTACATCTGCAACCTCTTCTCTGAATGTTCTCTTCACCTGCACATGCGAACCTCAGCCTGGCTCTGTCCAGCAGGCGCTGCGGCTCCGGAGCCTCTCAAGCGACACCTGTCCTCCCGCCTCCTTGCTCCTGCTTGGCGCCCAGGACTTTCCCTTCCTCCCTAAGCCGGCCACACCCCCCCATCACCTCCCCCAGTACGCCTTGGATTAGTCAGGGTTCTCCAGGAAACAGAACGAAGAGGATGGATGCAGATATACACAAAGAAATCCATTATGAGGGCCTGGCTCATGCAATGGTGGAGGCTGAGAAGCCCCACGATCTGCCCTCCGCAAGCTGGGGGCCCAGGAAAGCCGGCGTGTAGTTCCAGTCCAAACCTAAGGCCTGAGAACCAGGGGAGCCGACGGCGGCAAAACCCCCAAACGCGGTTAAATCCAGCTCTGCCCGCTCCACGCCCACGCCCACGAGGCTGCGCTCTGCCGAGGAGGCACAGCCACGACCGGGACAGGCGGGGGGCGTCCCTCCTTAAAGGCATGACCACGGCCGCCGGGGGGGGGGGGGGCTTCCTGCTGCTCGGCGCCACAGGTCCCGAGGCCACCCGCGTCCCGCTCTCCCGCCACTCCTGCGCGGCAGTTCCCTCTCTCCTCGGACCCCCAAGACGCCTCTTCATCCTCACTCTCAGCTGCTGCCCAGGCTCTACTTTCACTCCGCACATTTCACTTGCCCGGGCTCTCGCTGCCCCGTCTCCCGGCAGCTCCGGCCACATCCTCTGCCCCGTCTCAGGGCGGTTACCAGGGGCGAAGCGTCCCTGCTGCCCTTGCGCACCAGACCCCTGCCCACGTCCCCGCTCCCCTTCACAGCAAGACCACCCTGTCCGCAGTCACATCCACTCATGTTCCCCTCCTGCTGTCGGCTGAGCCCACTACAGTGGGACCGTCACTCCAGCGCTCCACAGGAACAGCTCTCGCCCAGGTCACCGACGACCACCTCAGGTGTCCACCCTCAGTCCTCACCCTACTGATCCCTCAGCACCACTGGATTAGTTGAGGACACCCTCCTCCCTGAGACGTGTTCTTCTTTCTTATTCTGAGACACCACACTCTTCTGGATTTTTACTTACCTCCCAGGCCGTCCTTTTCATCTCCCGGCTTGTGGCACGCACCCCTCGTCCCCACCTCTGGCCACTGGAGGGACCCAGGCTGAGTCTTTGGACCTCTTCTCTTCTGACTACATGTGCCAGCCTCCTGATAAATGCCAGCCAGATGGTGATGGCTCCCCACGTATCTCTCCAGCCTGGACTCCTCCCCGATGCCAGGCTCCTACATCCAGCTAGTCTACATCTGTGCGGGGATTTCCGGTCGGCATCTCAAATCTACCCTTCCCAGAGCTTTCCCTATCTCGCTCAGCCCACTACCTTTCTGAGAAGATTATTGCCAGAGAAATCACAAAGTCACCTGAAAATGTCCTTGACTATGCATATAGTAGACTTAAAACATCCCTTTGGGTTCCATGAGCAGGAAGAACGCTTCAAGAACCAGGTGAGGGAGCCAAGGAGAAGGGCTTACGCCCCAAGGAGAATTTCAGGTGTAGTCAGGGAAGATGATGAAATAGGAGAAACTCCTTTGAGATGAAGCTGGGGTGCCCTTTGGAGGCCAGATCAGAAACCTAAGGGAACGTTCCCCTTGTCAGGGCTGGGAACCCTCACAAAACCTGTCTCTCAGGAAAGAATCTGTCACTTCTGTGAACCAGGGGCTACTGCGCCCTCCCTTTGCTCAATGGGAATCTGTCACTTCTATTTCAGCTCTGTACGTCGGGTGTCAGGAGGGCAGGCAGACAACTCACCTCCCCTTAGTTCACTGGTCACCAGAACACAGGATCGGAACCTAGTCCTGCTGGAGAAGAATGTGTGACCCGGAGATCCTGGATGTAACTTTGGGTTGTCTCCTGAGAGAAGGAGATGAGACTGTGTGTGGAGGGAAAGAATGAGATGGCTGGTCACCAAAAGGATGTACTGGGTCAGAGACAACGCAATTTCCTTTCCTTCTGGGCACCCAGGAAGAGGATGTTTCCCAGTCTCCTCTGAATCACAACTTTAGGTTAATGCAATACAGGCAAAGACTGGTCCCTAAAACGATGTCCTTGTGTAATCCTCCCTTTTATCCCATCCTTTGGTGACCTTGGAGGCCACATGTTGAGGATGTCAAGTGCCACAGGATGGATGCAGCCGAGGTCCCTGAATGACTATGTCACTCAGAGTCCCCAAAGGACATAGTGTCCCTCCATAAGTCCTGCCCTTCCCCCACCTCCGCCTCAGACCACCATGGACTTGAAGTAAGCAAGCAACATTATTGTACTAGATCATTTTTAGGGTTGTATGTTAGAGTAGTTACCTTACCCCAACTTATACAGCAGGTACTCAATAATTACGGTGACTGAGTGTTCTAATTCCAGAGCCCAAAGCTTTTAACCACCACACTCTCTTTTAACTGGCTTTCTATATGCATTTTCCCCTTTTCTTCATAAAATAAAATTCTTTCCTGATTTTATAAGTAATATGTGCCCAGAACCCAACACCAACAACAGAAGCAAACAAGCTGATGAAAAATGGACACAGGCCTTGACTAGACATTTCTCCAAAGAAAATATACAAATAGCCAACAAACACATGAAAAGATGCTGTCGACATCATTTTTCATTAGGGAAATACAAGTTAAAACCACAAAAAGATACCACCTCACATCCATAGGATGGTTGCAATCAAAAAACCAAAAAATGTCAAGTGCTGGCGAGAATGTGGAGAAACTGGAACACTGGTGCACTGCTACCGGGAATGTAAAATGATGCAGATGCTGTGTAAAACAGCATGGCAGTTCCTCAAAAAATTAAACAGAATTATCATATGATCCAACAATTCCACTTCTGGTTATTACCCAAAAGAACTGAAAGCAGGTTCTCAAAGATATACCTACATACCCATGTTCACAGCAGCATTATTTACAATAGCCAAAGGTTGGAAGCAACTCAAGTGTCCATCGACGGATGAATGGATAAACAAAATGTGGTTTAACATACAGTGGACTATTACTCAGCCAGAAAAAGGAAGGAAGTTCTCACACGTGCTACAACGTGAATGAACCTTGAACACATTATGCTAAGTGAAATAAACCAGTCACTGGGACAAATACTGTATTACAGATTCCACTTACATAAGATTCCACAGTAGTCAGATTCATAGAGAAATAAAGTAGAATGATGGCTGCCAAGGACGGGGAGAGAGGGGGACTTGTTTAATTGCTACAGAGTTTCAGTTTTGCAAGCTGAAAAGAGTTCTGGAGATGGGCTGTGCAACAATGTGAAGGTACTTAGAACCACTAAACTGTATGTACACTTAAAATAATTTGTTAAGATGGTAAATTTCATGTTGTGTGTATTTTATCACAATTAAAAAAAATTTTTTAAGTATTATGTGCTCATTTTTAAAACATGACAAAATATACAGGAAGTTTTAAAAACATCATCCTCTATCACTCCAACAGAGTCTACCACTGTTGAGAGAGTCCTTTTATGTAGCCAAAGTGGAGTTGTTTTATAAAACATTGATTCAAAACTATAAAGCAAAAGCCCAGTCTTGGTGGAGAAAGCAATCCTGTTATAGAGGGGGAGAATTAGCCCACTTTTTGCTTCCAGGCAGACTGGAACAACTCCAGTATTTCTTTCTAAATCTTCACATTTGAATTTGGTGAATATTGCCTTTGTAACTAACAGCGCAGAGGCCTCTGGTGTGTTTGGATGACTATAATTAGCTTTGGATTCAGGACCCTACAAACTGATACCTGGGGCATTTCTTCCCTTCATTCACACACGTATGCATTCATTGAATAAATATTTGTTGACTGTCTACATATGCTAGGCAATGGGCTAGGGGTTCAGGAGACAGCAGTGAACAGGAGAGTTCAGGTAAGAGGACTCTTACCTTCCAGTTGGGGAGACAAACAGCAAACAAGTAAACAAATTGCAAACCCTGAAGGGCTCTGTAGGAAAGGCACAGGACACCGCTATGGATACCGCTATTGAAAGGAACAGGAGAGGAGATGACATCTGAGCCGAGACCTGGAGGATGGGAATGAGCTCCCAAAGAAAGTGCTGGAGACTCCGAAGGACGTTAGGACATTTATAGGAACAGACAAAAGGAATCTGCCGCGATGGAGGTCGGAACAGTGCTTACCTCTGGGGAGGGTACTGACTTTGGGAGGTACGGGGTCAGGCTTCGTGTGCAGGAGATGGTCTGCATCTGAATCTGGGTGAATATATATGCATAAAAGTATGTAAAAATTCATCCAGCTGCATACTTTAAGGTTTGTGCACTTATCCTACAAATAAAATTAAATACCCCTTCCCCCAAAAAAGGGAAACGAAAGTGGGGGTGGCTTTCCAGGTGGAGGGAATAATAAGCAAGAGCAAGAGGCTTGCAGGTGTACTGTCCCTTGTGGAGAACAGCCAGAAACCCGCAGCTGGAGCCGCACAGAGGTCAAGGAGCGCCGTGGGGTGAGGTTACACCTGGGGAGGGAATTAAGACTGGGGCTCTGGGGCCAGGGATTTTAACTGTTTACACTTTTCAGAAATACATTCTTTTTGAACATATCTTCATGTTTTACGTGTATCATTTTTAAAAGTAAATAAGGCCATTTGCTTTTGTTTTCAAAGCGTTGCTTTCCGCCTTTCCTATCTGCTTGTTCTAAGGAGCTTATTGGCTTTGAACATCCTTTTCTCGTCTCAAGGGGTGGGGGGGGGGGAACCCCAGGAGTATAAAGTCCTCATAATTCTTTCTCATTAGGGCTGCGGTCCTAGAATGCCCACTCAGAATACACTCGTCATTTTCTGGTTCGTGGAAGAACAAAGGGAACCGTGCCGGCTGGGGGACGGTTCCTCACTTCATTCATTCCTGTAACATTTACCGAGAGTCTGTTAGATACAGACACCGCTTGTCTTCCAGGTATTCCCAGGTCCAAATCTCTCCCTGCTCATTTCAGGATAGAACCAAAAGCTGTGACGCTAAGTCTGAGGCATTAGGATCCGGGCTGCGGGCGGGCCGCGTGCACAGAGGGACAAGCCCATCCAAGGGGAATGTGTCCTGGCCTCGCGGTCAGGACAGTTCCAGTTGCGGCGCCGGGAACCAGTTGAAGGGACGGGGAGCACTTTCTAGACCAACCCTGGGGAAACTATGCTGAGCCTCTTGGAAAGACCCCTTTCTCACCGTCTTCGAGACCCGCACACACTGATGCTCCGAAGGGCAGGTGGTGCCGGGTTGGGGCCCACCTGGTTGGGGCCCATCTCCCGAGCTCTTCGGCTCTTCCGGGCCGCCGCGCAGGCCGAGGGGGAGCGAGAGGGCGCGAGACGGCGCGAGAGGGCGCGAGACGGCGGGTCGAGGCCGCCACATGGACGCCGCGCGGGAGGGCGGGGCTAGGCCTCCACGTGGACACCACGCGCGGGTGGGAGGGGCGAGGCCTACACTTGGACCCCGAGCGCCGGCGGGCGGGGTGAGGCCTCCACAAGGACCCTGCGCGGGCGGGAGGGGTGAGGCCTCCACGTGGACCCCGAGCGCCGGCGGGCGGGGCGAGGCCTCCTCCGGGGCCCGATCGCCTTTCCGGAGGGACCGTCCTTGGTGGTGCGGGCCTCTGTCAGGACATTTAGCATCCTCAGCTCTGGCAGGACAACACCCCTGGGGGCGGCGCGCCAGGGGAAGATCCCCTGGGCGGCTCTCTCGGTCCTAAAATGGGTTAGGAGAAGCGCAGAGGGGCATCCACGCGGCCGGGGGGAGGGGGGCAGAGGCCGCGGGGGTCGCTGAGAAGGCCCCTCCTCACCCGCCCCGCCGCCGCCCCCAGCCCTGCAGCCGGTCAGTCCCTGGGCGCCCGAGGTCAGCCGGCTGCACCTGCCGCGGCACCTTTGTCAAAAATCAGTTTTGGGCATATGTGTGGGTCTACATCCGGACTCTCTAGTCTCTTCCAGGGACCGATTGACTTAAATAACTATCTGTGGCTACTGGCTACCAGATTGGACAGTTCGGGTTTAGACTGAGCATCTCAGAAAGGATACTGTTTGTAAGGCTCGTCAGAGAAAACATTGTTCTGCCTTGGGCTCCACAATAATAATTACTTGAACATTCCATGCTTACCATGTGGTTGCTGAAGAGTTAAACTTCCACTGTTACCCAGGAAGTGGACTTCCATTTTTCTCTATCAGTTTACTGTCAGGTCTTTAAGGGCTAGAGGCCCAAGAAGAGAGCTCCAGGCTCCAGGTCCCGCATTCAAATGCAGACTTCGAAACTGAGTGGGCAAGTTCCTTAACCTGTCCTTGACTCGATTTCTCCATCTATAAAGTGGGTATCATAATTATACCTATTTTATAGGCTTGAGGGTTAATAATACGTGGAAGTGCTCAGGATAATGCCTGGTGCATGATATGGACTCAAATAAAAGCTAGTCATTATTACTTCGTGTAAAACAAACAAAACCCCACAGTAGAGGAGGGGGACAGCCTACACTTTCTGAAGCCCCCTTTCTTGTCTTCTGAGGATCTCTTGTGTGCATCAGTACATGTTTCAAGCACTTTAGCTTTGGTAGCTGTGCAGGCACTGGGGGGTCTCCACAACCCCATTGCTATTATTCCCATTTTGCAGATAAGAACGAAGCCATTTAAATATTTGTCCAAAGTCACACGGCTACTGGGTGACAGAGTCAAGATCTAAAGCCAGCTTTTTAGGCTTCTGAAGTTCGTGCTTTTAACTTAATGATTTTCAAAATTTTGTGCAACGGAATGGAGAGCTTGTGAAGGGCTCGCTCTTGCGCCCTCCGCCAGGCATCCTGTGCAGGGGGGGCCGGGGGGCAGTGGTGGTGGTGCTGGAGTCCGTATTTCACAGGCCTCCCAAGGGGCTCCCCGGACGGCACTGGGAGAAACAATGCGCTCCACCAATTTCCCTCCACGTGACGGGCCTTTTCCAACTGTTTTCAATCAAGAGACCATCTTTGCTAGAGTAAACACACCTCCACTTTCCAGTAGGTGGAAAGTCTGGCTTAAGAGGAAACTGGGATTCAGAACGAGCTGGGCACAATGATTTATTTCCGCTTGGATCACACACACTCTAGAGTAGTTCACTTCCTCCTCACCAGGGTTTTCAATGTAGCCAGAAATATGCCTATTTCGATACTGAGCTCCAGAGAAGATACTCAGCTATGTGGAAGCATTAAGGCATTGCATCAATTTATCACGAGATGGGTGGGTGGGAGGGGAGATCTGAAGACCCACAGGCAAAGCCCCTCTGTGGAGCTGAACTTCCCGTCTGCTGCGGGGTGACGACTTTCCATCCTGGGGGAAGCACTATTGTCTCTTGTTCCGCCGAGGCCCCACCAAGGTCTGTTTGTGTCTGGCGGAAAGGAAGCTCATCCACACCGAGGAGCACAGGCAACGCCGGCAGCCCTGCTTGAAGCCCGGCGTGGAAACGGCTTGCTTCCTTTGCCGTGCACGTCTCTGTAAACACACTGGGGAGGAACTCGGTCCTCTGTGTCCCAAATAAGGTTGAAGAAGTTACGAAGGGATGTCGCTGTAGACCCACAATTTCTGTTCTCTGGGCAAGTAATAAAAGGGCCAGCGGTGGCCCAGCCGCTTAATCTTGCCGGTTGTCCCTTCAGAGGAGGTACTTGGAAGCCTCCAGGGTCCCACCCCAGTTGCCAAGTGCGCCCCCAGCTCTGCACTGAGGACCTGGCAACCACTACGGGATCCCGCTTCTGACATGTTGCCGGACGCCCGCTGGAGATGTATGGCGCTGCGTCTGAGAAGAGTAAAGACACAGGGGGACCCTCTGGGCTCTGTGCCTTGATGGCCTCACATTCCCGTTTCATCCCAATAAAAAGAAAAAAGCGTTAAAAGAATGCTTTTAAGGAGAAAATATTTGCAAAGCACAAAGGATTGGTGTCCAAAATATACAAAGAATGCTTAAAACTCAATAATAAGGAAATAAACAGCCCAATTTAAAAACATCAGCAAAAGATCCAGACACCTCACCAAAAATGACAAACACGTGAAAAATGCTCCACATCTTATGTCATTAGAGAACTGCAAGTTCACACAATAAGGTGCTACTACGTACTTATAATGGCTAAAATCCAAACAAGGACAACACCAAGTGTTGGTAAGGATGCAGAGCAACAAGGACTCCTGTTCACCGCCGATGGGAATGGAAACGGGGCACCCCTTAGGAAGACGGTTTGGCAGGTTCTTACAAAACTAAACATAGCTTACCATATGATCCAGCAATCGCACTCTTTGGTATTTACCCAAGTAAGATGAAAACTTACATCCACACAAAAACCTGCACAGGGATGTTTAGAGCAGCTTTATTTATAATTGCCAAAACCTGGAAGCAGACAAGATGTCCTTCAGTAGGTGAGTGGATAAACAAACTGGCACATCCAGACAGTGGATTATTCAGAGTAAAAAAAAAAAAAAAAAAGAGCTATTGAGCCATGAAAAGAGATAGAGGAAACTTACAAACTTACATGCATATTACTAAGTGAAAGAAGCCAATTTGAAAAGGCTACATACTGTGTGATTCCAACTATATGACCACCTGGAAAAGGCAGAACTATAGAGACAGTAGAAAGATCAGTGGATGCCAGGGGTGGGAGGGAGGGGTAAATAGGCAGAGCATGGGATGTTTTGGGCAGTGAAACTGTTCTGTACGATACTACAATGCTGGATACACGTCATCATACATTTGTCAAAACCCACCGAATGTTCAAGACCAAGAGTGAACCTTGATGTAAACTGTGGACTTCAGTTAGTAATAAAGTGTTGATATTGGCTTATCAGCTGTAAACAAACAAAAAAAAAGATATAAAATGCGTGTATAGGATGACTGCAATTATGTAAAACAGAAATAGCTAACAGGAAAGAACAAAGCCCAGTCATAATCCAAAGGGAGGCATTCCTAATTCTGACAGGCCCTAAAATAGGAAGGCAGGTTCTGAATAAGAAAGTATTTTTAAAGGAAATATAACATTGTGTTAGTGCTCCCTGTATGCCAGGCACCACGTTGGAACGTTTTAACCCTCACAAAAACCCCAGGAGGTTGACACTCTTGTAATCTTTGTTTACAGGTAAGGGAACTTGCTCAGAGGCCCCGGCTCAAGTGACAGCCTTGGGATTCAAAGCACTACATTATACTGCCTTTAAAAATAAGTAGCAACTAGAGTGAGGTTAGTTGTCCATCCTCACATCCTTCTGTCTTCCTCTGGCTCTCCTCACAATCCCCCGTAACTGTCGTCTTAAAGTTACCAGTGACCTCGTGACTGTCACGCTCATGGCCATACCTCCTGACCTCTACTGTATGTGGCAATAACGACCATTTCATTCTCAAAGTTTATCTTCCGGTCTTCAGGGAACATTCTCCACTATCTGGATTCTCCTTCTCAGCCTTCTTTGACGGATCGGCTTTGCCCTCCCCTGCACCCACCAAAATAGACATTGCGAACTTCCATTCTCTAGGTGTGTGTTTGCGGGGAGGGAGAGTTGAGGAGTGTGTGTTTTAGTTACGCCCTTCAGCTGACTCTGCTGCAGGTGACCCAGGGCCACGCTGTGAGACAAACACTGGATGACCAGGTGTCACTCAAGCACCACAAATTCAGCAAGAGCAAAAGAATCCATGTTTTTTTCTTCCAAACCCTTGCCCGTCTGGCTCCCTCCCGTCTTCATGCCCTGCTGCCCCGCACCTGCCCTTGCCTGTTCCTCCCACCCTCTCACCTCCCTACCCAGCACTCCTGAAGTCGATGACATTTTCTTTGCCATCTCTTTAACTCTTCACTAAGAATATCTCACTTCTCCCTTTCTGGCCCAGCAGAAATGTTGTCCTTTGAAAACCCTTTCCCAGTTCTCAGCAGGCAGAGTTCACCTGTCCACCCACTGGGACCCCACGGCTTGTGACCAGGCTGTAGCTGGTTATGCCCCTCGTGACACTCAGCTCCCAGCCAAGAGATATTTGCTAAACAGCTGATGGAATGTGTGCACCAGAGGTGATCTCATTTTGCTAAGAAGACCCAGCAGCAAAAAGGAGAGTGAAATTCCTGCACTCGCACGTAGGACCTGAAAGATACCGGAGAGCGCACCTTTACTTGGAGAAGGTTGCTATGTGTCAGGGGTCAGCAAGCTTTTTCCATAAAGGCACAGACAGTACCTCAGGCTCTGAGGGCCACGTGGTCTCTGTCGTAACTGCTCAACTTGACCATTTCTGACGAAAGCAGCCACAACGAGACAAACGAGTGGCCGTGTTCCAAGAAACTTTATTTGTGCACACTGAAATGTGAATTTCATATAATTTTTTATGCGTCATGAAAACGTATTCTTTTCAACCATTTAAAGATGTAAAAACCATTCTTAGCTGTGGACCGTAGTTTGTCCATCTCTACGTGTTGTTGACCTGTGAGCTACGGCTAACCCTGTGTCCTTCAGCACAGGACTCGGTACGCAAGCTTCGTTTTTTGACTGGAAGGCCCCCCCAGGTGAAAACTTTATCAGTACAAGTAGAGGAGAACCTAGAATCTTGAGGACAGGACAGAGCACCTGCTCCTCCGCTGGACCAGACACAGTCAGAAGCCGGTGCTGCCACCTGGTGCCCAGCCAGCCCCAATTGGGGTCTTTTCTCTTGCCGCTCCCTAAGGACCTGGAAACATTTCCTGTCCTGTTAGCACATGGTGACAGCTGGGGTTTGTGCTCCTGGCCACACCCAAAGAGGACTTCAAATCAGTTAAAACAAAAGTGTAAAGGTAAAGAATTATAAAAACTTGATAAATCACTTAAAGTGAAAAAGTAAGCTTCAAGCCACAGAATTCTAAGGTCATTTAGCTCAGTTTCTACCACTCTTTTCCAAGCAACACTCAGCTTTCGGGTAAGAAAAATGAAGGTCCAGGAGGGCCAGGTGTTCAAGACGACAGAGTTTACGGCAGAGCTGGCCTGAGTTCTGCCTACCTTACCCCAGTGCGGGGTGCCCTGCACTGTCACACCATGCCTGTAGCATCCTGTGACCCGGGCACAAAGAATTGGAGGAGCCTGGGGGCTAAGAGCGGCAGGTTCCAGCCCCAGCCTTGCCACTGAACCGCTCTGTGCCCTCAGACACTTGGGCGGCCTTCATGCCTCAACCTCCCCAACGGTAAGATGGAGCAGAGTACCCACCTCATATGGCTGTGGTGAGGTTGACACGTGCCTGCCCCCCGCTGGGCATGAAGGCGTTCGCCACCATCACGAATGTCCTGAGCACCTACTGTGTGCCAGACACTGAGTGCTTTATGTATTTTGTCAGATTCAATCCTTATAACTATTCTAACAAAGTGGATGTTATCCCCATTCTGTAAATGAGCCTGAGAAAGGTCATGCGTACTGTGGGTGGGTGCTGAAAATAAGGCTTTACCAGCGCCACCTCTTTGTACAAGTCCATCTGATGGAGGCTTCCAATGCAAAAGTGAGTTACCATGTCACAAATACCCAACCCTGATACGCTAGCAAGAATGAGCACCGAGTACTAGGTGACCTGGTGGCATTCTTAACATCCAGAAAGGCTTTTGGGGCGGGTGTGACTGTCACCGTTCCTGCTTGAAGGTGACTTTGCCTCTGTCATTTTTGGTCTTTGGAGTGTCTTTGAGTAGTGGTGGCGGGTAGAGGGAGTGCTTGGGACAATCTATATATAACGGTCAGAGCTTTTCAAATAGCAGCAGTGAAGTATCTTTCCTGTGTGCCCTGCTACTGCACTTCTTAACTTCTGAAGGCTTAAAATTATGGACTGGCCACCAAATGCTCAAGAGTCACCGAGACATCTGGGGACAATAAAAACCTCTGCAGAGCAAGATTCAGTGTTCCAACAGAGCATACTGCTGCATGTTTCAAACCTTGGATGTAGGCAACAGCTGCTGCTCCTTGAATTCATCTGAGACAGGCAAACGCCGAAAGCCTAGTTCTAAAAGTACTGAGGTCTCCCAGTTCTGCAAACTTTCCCTCACCCCTTCAACAGAGATACAGAAAAGAGACATTCTGACTGACCAGGACCCAGCCCACTCCTCTCTCAGGAACCCAGAGGTCCCATGGTTCTTAAGACCATGGGTGCCTATCGCTTTATACGGTTTAAAAGGTCATTGCCCTGGGGTCAGTGAAGAAGCAGTTGCAGGCCAGGAAGTGGGGCAGGAGGTAAGCACTAATCTGAAGTTGGGGCCTGGCCTTCATCACTGGTGGCATGTCTGTGGCACTTAACCCCTCTGAACCCTGAGTTCCTAGTCTGTAAAATAGGGAGGAGGGAGACCCCATACCCTTCACAGTTGTGCAGGCCAATGAGCCCAGAGAAAAGTGCAAAGGAAACTCTAAAGTACCATCAATGCGTTTAAGATGTTTATAACAAACTGAGATTGCAATGTCTGAAAGAGGAGACCGCTCAAATTACTTTTATGGCCAGTTGCCTGCATTCTTTAAGGTTTTGAGCACAGGTTTACAATCTCAAATGTTTTCTGCCTTACGTTCAATTTTCTTTACATCAGGTCAAGTGGGCAATGACGTCCGCTTGCTTGCATTGTCCTCGTCCCCCACCAGGCGGCGCTGCTTCCCAATTAGCAATTTCTTTTGGGGAGAGGCTGGCCGAGCGAGACCTTTTACAGTGGATCAAGTCGGAGCTGCAAGAGGAAAAAGAAAGACAATGAAGAACCACCCAGCCCCCCACCTCGCCCCACCCCCAAAGTTCAAGTAGCAAATCAGGATCTTAGAATTAAGAGCTCTGGAGACTTGAGGCCAGCAGTCACTGAAGAAGAGGTGTGACTGCAGGCAGGCAGGATTTTTGATGCCTACACTTGTGATGTACCCCACTTTCCAGAGCAGGAACGAGGGAGCCTAAAGCCATCTTGCTTCCAAGATGGACAGACATTTGCATACACACAGAGTTCACGTCATGTGTACCCATGCTCCAATGTAGGGGCTCACAGTTTTCAAAAGAGGACAGCATTTAAGAATTAGGTCTATTTTTCCTGAAACGTGGAAAAGTTATTTTTGCACATATGAGTACAACAGCTGTGATTCATAAGCAGTGGTATACTAAAATACTGATGTTCGATTGACCTTAGGTATACAAACCGTGCGAGCGGACGGGCGTGCTCTGGGAAAGGATGGTGCTGCCCTCTGCAGGCGGTCTAGGGCACTGCAGTGAGAACACGCCCTCATCTGAGTTTACACCTGCCTCTCAATCTCGGGCCCCGGAGCCCTTCATTCTCATAATAGAACCCAACTTCAGACTGTCTTCCATCCCCGAGGAAAGGTCCAGAGGTGCAGCCACCATGTTTACGGTCAGGGCACCTCTTTCTTCTTTCATCCCCCAGACCTCAACTCATTTCTCTGGACAGAAACGGGCCCTTTCTATGGGTGGGGTAGGCGGAGGGAGTCAGCATTTTTCTTTATCCTTTGAGAGGAAAGATGGAAGGGTTATGGGGTTAACTACTGTCACAGCTTGCCTCCATTTGGTTTCACTGCCTTAACCTTAAATGTTTTTGTAATCAGTATGTAGAATTGAAAAAAGGTGTCCTCCAAGCTCAAATGGATGGTGGTGCTCAAGTACTAGATGCTACCTGTTAAAAAAAAAAGAGAGAGAGAAATTACTTTATACTGTGCTTTAACCTTTTTGGAAACTTCTCAGAAAAATTAGATGTTTAGCACTTACATAAAAAATTAAATGTGGATTTGCCTTGTAAGACCTTGTTCTACTTTGGTACTGCAAGACTCAGCCCATGGATATAGAGCCCATAGCTACCTCCACATAGATTTAATTTTTGAGCACAAGAAATATTTTGTCTTTTATAAGTGGACAGAGCGGAAACAACTAAGCTTAATATAATGAAGAACTACAGTTACCAGGCTCCTTGCCACCCAGAGAACCACTGCCTTCACACAGACTTAACTCTCATCCACATTTTCCTCGTCTCTGAAAACAGAATCACAGTTCTCCTGTGCGTTGAAACGGAATTCAACTAACATTTGGGTGCCTCCTTGGTGCTACTTCATCATGCTGGACCTTTCCCATATATTATGTAATCCTCACAGCCGTAACTTAGACCAGCTCATCTTCTATCTGGGGAAAACGTGGCTCTGAAGCCCGGGGTTCCTTCCATCCTCTTCCTTCCTGTCGCCTCATCCTAACCGGTCTCTCAACTTCCAAGCCTTCTTTCAAAAACTATCGTCAACGTATTTTTTCTCTACTTAAAAATGGCAACTTCCAATTTTTCACTCAATCAACTCCAAATTCTCCAGTCTGGCTCTATTTTACCTACTGAACCACAAATCTCATAACTCTTTCAAGATATTCCCTCTATGACAGCTGCCTGTGTCACCTCCCGACCTCACAACCCATCACCTCGGGTCCTGTGCCTTTCCACACACCTTCTTCCTAGAGCGCGCCCCCTGGTCCACACTGGTCCAAACCCCGCCCGTGCTGTCATGTCAGGCTCTCCTCCACACTCAACCTCCTCCATGAAGCCTCACACAAATCCCTCCAAGCCTACACTTATTTCTCCCTCCCCAAGCCGCCCCGGGCACTATCACAGCATCAGGATATGGACTGAGGGGCATGCATGCTGCTGGTGAGTGTAAACCACTTGGAAAACCACATGGCGAATCTGGGAAAACTGAATACTTGGCATGTCCTACAACCCAGCACTTGCATTCCTAGATGTATATCCCAGGGAACTCTCGCACATACAAGCCAGGAGACTGGTACAAAACTGCTCCTGTTACAAGAGCAAACGAGTGAAAACCACCCAAATGTCTGTTGACAGAATGGATGTGTGTGTGTGTGTGTGTGTGTGTGTGTGTGTGTGTATTATTCTCCCCCAATGCAATGGAATATTGTAAAGTTAGTGAAAATGAACAAACTGAAGGAATGCAACATCAGGACTGTAAAACCAGATGAGTAGAGATAGTCACAGAAGACGAGGTAAAGGGTACCCTTTCTAAAAAGCTCAAGAAAAGTAGAAATACACTGTATATTTGGGGAAGGAGGATGTAAAATGTGAGGGGAAAAGAGGAATAGTGAAATTGAGAGTAGTGGTGACCTTGCGCAGTGGGGGCAGGAAGGAGAAGGGTCGGTTAAGGGACACAGGTGATGATAGGAGGTGTGTGAGTTAACTGGAGGCGGGTCCATAACTGCCGTGTGTTACGTGTAGGTGCCTGTTTGCTGGCTAACGGAAAAGCCATCAGGGGTCCTGTGATCTTTTCAAACCCACTGCCCAACTGGGTACAGAGGGAACGTGCGTTAGGTGGCTCAGGACAATCATTCTTAGTGTCCATCACTGCACGGAACGTTGGGGACAACCGGAGGGGCTGGGCCGAGTGACATCCGTCGTCACCAGAGGACATGACTGATGCATGGATATGTGGAAAGCACCTCCCCACAATCTCTTATAAAATTACAGATTGTGTAAAGACTGACTTGAGACTGGATTATGCAAGACAGAACCAATGTAATTCAAAGGTACTCTATTGGGAGAGTTTCCTGGAAAACAAAATGGTATTAATAAATTTGAGGAAGTAGTTAGGTCCTCTACGCTTTTGGTGAGGGAGGGCCTGAACCAGAAACACCGCTCTTCGGTGATAAGGACTCTGTCTGAGCCGCCACGGTGCCTCTGGCACACAGTGTGTGCTCAGGAAGCACAGAAGTGCAGACTCTTCTTTCAGCGGTCACACAGGTGCCCCATATATATAGTAAGGCTGCTTGTGGGAAACATTTCCAGATGGTAAGTAACTTGGGGATTCACTGCCCACATTGCAGGAAAATAACGGGTTGATTCTTTAAAAAGGGAAAAAACCCCAAACCCACGAGGTATGATGTCCTCCTATCTTTCACTTTTACAAAATTTGCAATAAAGCACAATTCTTAAGCCATTTTTCATTTTTTTATTGCTGTTAATTCAAGGAAAAAAGGTTGCATAAAATCCAATCTGTTCTAGAAATATAAGTGGCCTTTCCAGTACATAACATTTCAAATATCAAAGTATATGGTAAACATACAAATAAGGAGAAGGTAACATACCTCCTATGTACAGTACAGTCTTTTAAATCATAAAATAAGCTCCATAAAGTACAACTGGCAATGGTTCACAATGCGGTCCAGATGGGGCTTATCAAAACTCTCACTTGAACAACTCAACTGCAGCTCAACAATTAATTTAATAATGTGGTCCAAAAATACCCAGATCAAACAAAATACATTTAATCAAAATAATTTCCTTTACTCGGACTTCTTCTCTTTTTAAATTAAAGCTTTCGTCTACCCCCCCTTCACACACCCCCCTTCCTTCCCCTTTAACTCTCACCCTGGAAAGAAGGTTTCAAAATGTACATTGGTGCTATAAATATAAATTCTATCTGTGAAGCATTACACGAAGCTTCTTTCTTCAAGTGTTTCCTTTTGTCTGGCAATCTGTTAGGCTTCTGAACCGAGACCAGATATTCAAGTTCCTCTGCTGCACACCAATGTGACCCCACACAACAAACATCTGTCGATTCTGCCCTGTACTGAGGATGGGGAAACAAACCCAACCCCAAGCCCTCAACCTGCGACTCTACAGTGGTAGCTGCTCACTGCTGTTGAATGCAGCAGTCCAAACCTGCACCCCGTTCTTCCAGATAACCTCAGTGCACTTTAGGAAATCAAAAATTACCTGGAAGCAATTTAGTACATAGATTGGCTTTAAAAAAACTTTTGTTTTTAAACAGCAGCATTAAACTTAGTGATGTGACACTGACGTGATTCATACCATCTTAACACACGCAGAATTCAGTCTTTCACATTATAATCAAGCATAGTGGTAAACTGTTATAAAAGTGACTTTGCTACGAGACAAGTTAGGGAACAAATACCTGACTTTTGTAGAAACGCAGAGCTTCTGTTCAGATTGCAATAAAGCATACACATTTTAAACACAATGGAACACTGTAACAGTTGGTGTAGGAAAAGAAATCTTGACTCAAGTGTCTCTTTTACATGACACAGTGGTAGACTACAGGTAAAATTGGCTGTTGATTTTCATGACAAACACACACACAGAAGAACCACACTCACACTAGTTTGTTCACTTTATGTCTCTCTGAAGCAACAGGCTAAAAAAGTATGATGAAGTAAAAAGGTTTTGTTTTTTTTTAAAGAAAAAGCTCTTTGTCCACTTCATATGTCATATTTTCTCAGTTTCATATGATTTTACTTCCTCCTCTCTCTTCCACTTGTTTTAATTTTTATTTGGACAACAAGCACTGCATATATGTATTTACGTGGTGCTGTTTATTACATATATACACACTATTTTGGGAATGTGATTCTCCCTTATGATTAAGGTGAAACATTCTACCCTCAATTTATATGCAGAGCAGTTTACAAAGTGTGGACAATGCAGTGCCAACCACTCCTGCGGCCACTGGAAAGAGTGGGGGTGGGGGAGAAAAGCGGAGTGTAGGACGAAAGTGAGAAAAACTGGGGAAGAAGCAAAGTTTTTTTCCAAAACCATAGGACTGTCACCAGTGTTATTAAAAAAGGTCAAATACACAGTTTTAAAGATTCAGTAAACATTGCACACAGCAAGTATTCAGTGTAAAAAAAAAAAAAAAAGCACGCATCAACATTTTCCTTTTGGTAGTCTGTTTGGATGTTTAAATTACATGTATCATACAGATAAGCCTGTTGTTGTACCAGGAGACCAGAGGCTCAAAAGCAATGCATTCTTTTTTGTTTTGGACATTTTGGTACAAGAGAAATGAAAACTCCCAACTGCATAGAAATCTAGGAAATGTATAGACAAAGAAACACAAACAAAATACCTTTCCTTTCCTCCCCTCCACACCCCAACCATGACTCCCCACACTTCAGTGTATTAAGTAGGCAAGCTTTACTTGTTTCAGTCTGCAGAATCCAACGTATCATTAGAAGGGGGGAGGGGAGGTGCGTATCTCAGTCTGTAAGTGCCTAAAATGGGAAAGACAGAACTGCTAAGTCACTGCGTACAATGCAATGCATCACAAACCACTACAAGATATCAAATGGGCATGCTCCTCAGCCGCTGCTCCTTCGGCAATACTCGGACCGCAAAATGGTCCATAAAATGACTTTAAAAAAGTAATAATGAAGTTTGTGCTTTAAGTTCAACCTAAAGCTATCAAACTCAATTTTCCCTTAAAAAATGTCAAGCACATACTCCCAAGTCAAGCCTTTTTTCTGTGTGAGATCTGGCAAAATGACAAAAGCCTAATGTGAGTGAAAGGTAACAGTTTCAGGTCTACACTGAACTTGGTATCTTACACGTACTTATTGAAGAACAATTTCTTTATTCTGGTGGTAATAATATTAAACTCAGTTTGAATCTCCTTACTCCAAAAACCAGTGCTTAAATATTTTGTGCCTTTTAAAATGCAATAGCACTGAAAAAAAAAAAAAATGTCTGCTGGGAAGGAAGGGTGTAGCATGAGGCCAGTTGGTTATGCATAGATAGACCCAAACAACTAAAAATCTTCCATGTCAGATGACTATCACTTCCTAGTTTTTCAGCATTTAAAAATTTTGCTTACTCTATGACACAGGATTGTAGCTTTAAAAAAAAAGTGCTGCTAGCAAGAGATTCGCAAATCCCCATTATATTCCTTAAGAAGTGCCTTATGGTTTATTCCTTAATTGGGAACTGAATTTCTCTGAACTTCCTTGTGCTGTGTGTGTGTCCTGTGTGTGTCCACGCTAGGTTTTGCCGTTTGCATTTTATGATTTGTCACTGAGAGCACAACATCCGTAAACAAACACACAACACCTCTTTCTGCTTCAACAGGATCACCGTGATCACCAGGGAAGGGAGGGACGGGCACACTCAAAAACAAGTCCTCTGGGAGCTCTCATGATTACCTTGTTGACTGGCCTCCATGGACGACTGCTTACACTCCTGTGCATAGTGCCCGCTCACACCACAGTTGTAACATGAAACGTTCCCATTCTTCTTGGGCCCCGAACCACTCGTGCTGGCGACTACATTAGGTGCTGGATACACAGGATAGAACCTCCCGAATCCTGCCATCTGCTGCATGCCATAGTTGGCTTGGACTGGGTCATGCACCAGTCCATTTGCATATGGAGTCTGAGGCAGAAAAAAAGGAAGTTGGTTTCCATTGCTCTGATGTGCTTGGTTGAGGTAGCTGCCATTGCAGATGGATGGCAGAGTAAAGAACGATGGGACTCGGTACATTGGTCCAGGCATTGGATTAGGATAATAGTAACTATTTAGCTGAAGGTTTCCATTGGTCCCACAGCTGCACCTTCGCCCACAAGAACCACAAGGACCTGAGCCCATCTGCTGTGGAGGCAACACTGTCCCGTTGGCGTTCGTGTTTCCCACAGCACTGATGTAAGACGTGCTGTCGCCCTGCGCAGTACTGTGTGTCAAAGCAGGGCTCGGGCTTGGGGCGGGACCGGGGGTGTGGGTAGGAACCGCGGGAGGAACACTCGACTGGGCCTGGCTGATGCCTGCTCCCGCGGACTGGGCAGACGGTGCCGCCGTGCTGAGGACGGTGGAATTCTGGCTGGGTAACACCCCGGCAGCAAGGGGAGAGCCTGGCAAGGGGTAGGAAGCTGGTGGCTGTACGGCCGAGAGGCCAGCTGCTGGAAGAACTACCTTCACATTGGTAGGCTGAGGGGCTGTCCCTGTGTTTCCCTCAAGCTGAGGCACCATTTGACTTAGTCCTACCACTTGAGATGCAGATTTTGTGATGGGGTCTGTGGTAGCAACAGGAGATCCTGGAAAACTACCTGGATTATGAACAGGAATAAAGGCAGTGTTTGGTGATCCGACGCTCAGACTCCCGGTTGGTTGCTGGGAGAGGTTCACCGTGCAACTCTCGGAAGATCCCTGCGGCGGCGGCAGTTTCAGCCTCTGAATTGTGAGGTGCAAAGCGGGAGTACTACTATGTGGAAGGAATGTTGATGGAACAGGTAAAGGGGACGCCAGTAATTCAAGGTGCTTTTCTGATTCTGCAGTAGAAGCTGTTGACCCTAGTATTCCGACGGGGGTTGAGTTCGTGGACTCCCTTATTGCAGACAGAGCAACAGGGCTAGGAACAAGCATCCCTATTGTTTTACCATCAGCAGATTTGGGTGGAGGAACGACCACCTCAGACTTCTGGGCACCATTGTGCATGACACAGTGTAAAGTTGGCATAAAAGAAATATGCTGATACTTGGGTGAGCTTAAGGGATCTTCTAAAAGGTTTGCATCGTCGTTTCCTAATGAAGCAATCTGAACAGGTGGCTTGACAGTGACAGTCTGGTTGACAGAACCATAACCTGTAAACCTGGTTGTGGATGGATTTCCAGAATCCTCAGAATTGCTGTCTGTGTCTGAGGGAAACAAACATAACTAGATGTTAACACAAGCATAATCTCCCAACCTTCTTGCTAGAAATAAACTTTAAGTATATCTAAAATAAACACTGAAGTTTGGACTAATAAATGTATCCCTAAGCTTCCTGACTACCAAGCTGACCTTCTTTTAATTTTTGGCTTTCTGTGGACTTTACTGTAAACATATGGAGATTCTGGAAAAGAGGCAAGACTATGGAAACAATAAAAGCTTGGTGGCTGCCAGGGGTGGGGGCCCCGGAGAAGGATGAACGGGCAGAGCCCGGGGTGTCTTCAGGGCAGTGGAAGTACTCTGTGTGATGCTGTAATGGTGAGTATGTATCATTACACATTTGTCCAAAGCCACTGAAGGTGAGCCCTTAGATAAACCATGGGCTTTGGGCGACAATGATGCGTCAAAGTAGATTGGTTCATCCTTGGTAAAACATGTGTCATTCTAGGGAGCAATTGTTGATAACAGGGCAGACTATATGTGTGAGAGCAGGGAATATTTCTGTATCTTTCTCTCAATTTTATAGTAAACCCAAAACTGCTCTAAAAAAATTAAATCTTAAATTAAAAAAAAATCCATGGAGAGGTAAGAAACAAAAGGTTAATGGAGACTGAATGAAGCACAGTATAAAATACAGACCTTTATTACAGAGAAAGGGATCAGATATTTTTAACCTTAATCAATTTTAGGCAATTCACTTGATTTATATTCTGTACTACTAAACCCGAGGTCTTCACATTTGTCTCACATAAATAATACAATTTAAAGGAGTTCAATCAAGACTATATTTAACTCGGGACTTCCCTGGTGGCGCATTGGTTAAGAATCTGCCTGCCAATGCGTGGGGACACAGGTTCGAGCCCCGGTCCGGGAAGATCCCACATGCCACGGAGCAGCTAAGCCCGTGCACCACAACTATTGAGCCCACGTGCTGTAACTACTGAATCCCGCATGCCTAGAGCCCATGCTCCGCAACGAGAGGCCACCGCAATGAGAAGCCCACACACCACAACTAGAGAAAGCCCGCGTGCAGCAACGAAGACCCAACACAGCCGAAAATAAATAAATAAATTTATTTAAAAAAAAAAAAAAGATAGGGAAAGGAAGAGAGTTTTCTTAGAATGGAATAAATATTCTTACTTTTAAATATTTCAGTGGGGGAAAGAAAATTTAAAGCTACCATTATGGTCATAAAACAAGTGTGCTAGAGCACAAGAAGCAGTGCCATTTCTCCTAAAACAAAACAGCAAAGTGGCAGATACAAAATTGTACTGCATTTGTTTTTATTACTGAATCACTCTTCTGCTTGTAAACAGAAATAACTTTAATCTAGACTTCCCCTGGATTTCTTGACTTTTGGTATAAAGGGGACAAAAGACAAAATCTAACTCACAATGTTTAAATATCGTAAACCCAGATACTGCAGTACTATGTATAGAGACCATTCAGTTAAATGTAGTGCCTAATTTAACATCTTTCTGCCCATAAATATAAGCAGAATTGCACTGTGTACTTAAAATGTTTATATTTGTTAAGGTAATAACTAGTTATATTCAGTTAAGATGCTAAAATCTTTTGAAACAATACTAAAAACAAATCATACTAGTCTTCCTGGAGAAAGGTTAAATAGAACCTTCCTGGAGAAAGGTTAAACCTGAACCAACCTACAGAATGTCAACAATGTTATTAATTCAACAATAATAATTTATATTAGAAGAGATTCAACTTATGAGTAAGTGGTTCTAACATATACTCTCCTTAATAGCTGAGGAGTTTCTGGTTAAACTTTGCAAAACAAAAAGTATCCAAAAATTAGTAACTTATTTAAGGCACTGTATTTATATCTGTACCTTCATACAAGTATAGAGTTAAAAATAAACACTTAAGTTCAAAAGAAGCTGTAATATTTTTCAGATGATCATTCAATTTCTATAGGAATTGGGCTTTGTTTAAATCTTCTTAAGTCGTAGCAAATGGCCCCATGATCCCAAATGGTTTTCTAAGCATTATAAGGACTTACCCAGCTATTTAGAGAGAGGTCCTCCTTTTTTGCACTGACTCTGAAAAGTATAAAGTCTTACAACAAAACCCCTTTATGACCAACAAGAACAACAAAGCCACATGCTTTTCAAAGCAACCTTTCCATGCACTCAAAATTCTAAAGATGATCAACACTTGTTATCACAGTGGACATTTTCCCCCCTGGTTGGTTTCAGAGAGCCCTTAATGATCCTTCATTTAGGGAAGGCTCATTTAGTCATGCGATAACAGAGCCTATCTGAAAAAGGGCAAGCTCCTCTATACAGGCCCACCAACTCACCCTATCTGATGACAGGAAAGGACTGCTGCAAAGTCATCTAGGCATGCAGATGTACCCTTAATTCTGACAAAGAGGCAAATCTGCACTGTTAGCTTAAGAACCATGGATTATTGGTACATCCTACAGAATCGAGCATAGCATATTGAAAGCGTCTCTATTCTGGATAAGGCATAAAAATTATCTCGTTTAACCTTCATAAGAGCTCTGGGCAGTTACTTTCATTTTTCTTCTTTCATGAGGAAACTGCAGATCAGAAGTGCAGTGTTGCCTCAGATTAGTAGAACTGGCAGTAGTCACTGCATGTTACATTTGTTATGACTTCAAAATAACTTCAAAGTAAAAACTGGCTTTAACTGTATGTGATACAGCAGAATCACTGTCATAGCTTCCTAAGATGTGACCTGACGGTATAACACAAAGGCTAAGGTCTCGAAGAGCTGTGGACTGTGCAGGAAAAAGCCACGTCTGAAATGCTGTTGTTAAAGGATCTTTATGATCTTTAAGTGGCCCAAGAGAAACCATTTATTACTGCCCACCAGCATGGACACACCTTATAACCAAGACACTATTACTAAGACGTTTATAGCCAAGATGTTATCAGATAACATTATCATTGTAAAGAATGACATCCTCATTCAGCATATACATTTTTTTGTGTGTCTGTGGACCACTTTTAAAGTCTTTATTGAATTTGTTACAATATTGCTTCCGTTTTTTTATGTTTCCGTTTATTTTTTGGCTGCAAGGCATGGGGGATCTTAGCTCCCCGATCAGGGATCAAACCCCGCACCCCCTGCATTGGAAGGGGGAGTCTTAATCACTGGACCACCAGGGAAGTCCCAACATATACATTTGTGATACCTCATTTCTGGAATGGCAGGGTAAGAGCCTCTGACACTCCATTCCTCCATAAAAGCAACAAGAATCCTGGCAAAAACTATCAAAATCAACTTTTTCAGAACTCTGGAAATCAATTAAAGGCTTGCAGCAATGTGAAGAGTGTTTATTAAAGAAAAACAGCTGAATCTTGTAAGAATAGCAACCACTGCGGTATTTCACCTTGCCCGAATTCTTGCTCACATTCTCCATCTCTGAAGTAGCTTTGTAAACTAATAGTCTTGCAACTACAGTAGCTACGAAAACAAGCAGCCTAGCAGCCGCTCTAAGAAACATGGATTTGGAACTCTATAAAAGCACCTTCCTAAGGAACCGTCACTATCTGTCTGGCAACTTGAGTTCACTCTGTGTTAACAGCAGCTTACCCACAGGGCATGTGTCACAATCAATCTGCGGCAACCGTTTAACAATTTGGCTGCCTGGGCTGGCATGACCAGTTGAGGCTAACAATAGTCTGACCAAAAAACTTAAAAGGAAAAACTGAAGAAGCGGATGTTCACAGGGAGCTCTGAAAAGCTTCAATATATTCCTGGGAATCTAAAAGGCCATGCTCATATCTAGGGCTATATATGCATGCCCAGGAGAGACCTAAGAAGGCTCTATACTCTTATTTCTGGCTGACTCTGAGCCTCCATTTAAGGAGGAATTGAAGACATAGTACATACAGAAAACAAAGCGCAAAAGAGCAGATGTAAGTCCTACCTTATCAGTAATTACAGTAAATTTCAATAGGTTAAACACTCCAATCAAATGGCAGAGATGGGCAGAATTGCTAAAAAACCATAATCCAACTATAAGGTGTCTTTAAGAGATACTTTAGAGTCAAAGACACAAATAGGCTTAAAGTAAAAGGATGGAAAAAGAGGTACCCTGCAAACACCCAAAAGAGAGCTAAAGTAGCTATATTATTATCAGACAAAATAGATTTTAAGAAAAAAGTTGTCATTAGAGACAAAGAAGGATATTTATAATGATAAAAAGGGTCAATCCATCAGGAAGACATAAACGTTATAAATATATGTGCATCTAACAATATGCAAGCTTTCAATCTTTCTACATTGACTCTACATTTTCTTGTGACTGTCTTCTTTCTCTTTAATTTCATATGCAGTGAAATAGGTTTAAAAAAATCAACATCACTAGGAACTGCTAAGTCAGTGGTCTACACGACACCCTTTTATACCAATTAAAGTCAATAATGACATTTACAGTACCATAAAAATACTTATGTTTGACTGATTTTAAGAGCACACATTTTCCTCTGACACCCCCAAATCCCTCCAAAGAGCAAACCTCTGTCTTTTTCTTCTTCACTTTCAAAACTTTCTCTTCCATCATGTCTTGGGCTAGACGGAGAACTGTAACTCTCTGAAGATGTTTCTCCACATGTGTCATGTCCAGATCCAATGTCCAAATTCACATCTAAAAATAACGTGATTTTTAAAAAATAGAATTGTTTAGTTAAATAGATTTCTGAATTGAACCATCAGAAATTAGTTACACCCTTAAATTTTTTTTTCCAAGTTTTTCTATAATTACCTAAAAAAGCTGGCCTCTGACCTAGGTAAAAATTCATTACTGAAGCACAATTTTATTTGAAAATAATTGACGACTTTTTTGCGGGGGACAAATGCATTCTTAGGCAGAGGCAGAGGAAAAAATCAATATAACAGACTTTAAAAAATCAGAATTAAGATTCTTTGCAGGATCTGTCCAATATTAGCACATTGAGCCACTTTTTAAGTCTATACATTTTAACTCCTCAGAGCATGTTGTAAAATTCTTTCTTTAAAAGAACTCAAAAATAGAACTGACTGCCAAAAATGCCTATTCAGTTAAAATTTGTATGCCTGAATATTTAAAAAGAGTAAATTGCTTCCCATGAAGTAGACTGAGTAACCCCTGAGTTCTAACCAGAAATGATGGACTGGGAACAAAACAAAACAAAACAAAACCATTGGGATAGAGTGAGCCAAGATTTGCTCACTAAAATGCAGTGAAGACTTTGAAACTCTAAAGAGTAAGTTTCAGAAATGTAAAAAGAAAAAATAAAAAGGCAGCTATTTCTCAAAATGAATTTATGAAATGATTTTGTTTAGATTATATAGCTAGCAAATATTCTAACCACCAAATGTCATATATTAATTTGCAATTTTCAAAGAACTAAATACATAAATGTAAATCTATGCTGAACATAATTTTCCGTTTCTGACAATCCAGGTGCTTCAGAATTGTGTAGAGTCTTTGGAATTTTTATAATAAAAAAATATGTGATCCTTTGGAGTCAGAGGTGTGGCTGGAAGGTGAGGATGAAATAACTATGCCAAAGGCTATTCCACAAATTGCCCTTTTAAACAGAGAGATAAACTGTTTTATCTATCATGTCTCAAAGAGATATTAAAAGCAAACACACTGCAAAACACAGATGATGAACAGCACTGACTGCTTTGGGGAGAAGACAACATGGAGGGACGCAGTGAGGGATTTATTTTGTTCCCTTTTGTACCTTCAGAATTTTGAACTACATAAATGTATTTTACTCAAAATAGAAGTTAACTTTTAAATTAAAAATAAATAAGGGCTTTCCTGGTGGCACAGTGGTTGAGAGTTGCCTGCCAATGCAGGGGACACGGGTTTGCGCCCCGGTCCGGGAAGATCCCACAGGCCACGGAGCGGCTGGGCCCGTGAGCCATGGCCGCTGAGCCTGTGCATCCGGAGCCTGTGCTCTGGCAACGGGGGAGGCCACAACAGTGAGAGGCCCGCGTACCGCAAAAAAAAAATAAATAAATAAAATAAAGTTAAATAAATAAATAAATAAATAATACTTATCTTTAACTGAGTTATTTAAAATTTTCAGCTTCAATATAGTATCTACACTTATGATATGCGTGATTGTTCTATTAAAAAAATCTTAAATATATCTTAAGTTTACTGAATGCTTAAAGGTAATCACCTTCTTAAAGGTAATTCCTTAGTATTTCAAAGGGGAATTAATAAACAGAGGGTTTTCCCTTTAAGTTGGAGCCAGCAAACATCTGAGCTATACTAGACAATAAGACAAGTTGTACAAAGTATTGATATATATATTTATAGTCGTACTCTATAAATGTAAATATATATGAATCAGTGACATATATAGAGAACAAAATAGACAGAAAAGGTTAATCTTGAATCAAAAATCCTGAGATTGTACTTTCATAATATTTGAAAATAAAGAAATAAAGGAATTAGAGCCTGAGATGTTATCAAAAGTTCTTATAGATAGCTAGTAGGAAGCAGCCACATAGCACAGGGAGATCAGCTCGGTGCTTTGTGACCACCTAGAGGGGTGGGATAGGGAGGGTGGAAGGGAGACGCAAGAGGGAGGGGATATGGGGATATATTTTTATGTATAGCTGATTGACTTTGTTATAAAGCAGAAACACACCACTGTAAAGCAATTATACTCCAACAAAGATGTTTAAAAAAAAAGTTCTTAATAACGTATACAGCATATGTTTTCTTCTAACTTATTAGAATAGGGAAAAGGAACCACATTACTGAACACCTCTGTGCTTGATACTAGCTAAATGCTTTTCATGTTATCACATTTAAGTTTTACAGTCTGGTGAGGTAGATATTCTTCTTCTTTTACAAACTTAAGAAAATGGTGGAGTAAGGATTCAAACCCACATCTGTCTGAGATCAAAGTCCACACACTTCTCTGAAAATATGAAGCTAAAAGGGAAAGAACTGTTACAAGCTTTTTTGGCATAGTTCCCAAATCATGTGAGAGACGAGAGAGTGATGTCATGAGGGTGGTATATATTTGACAGGAATTTCAACTATAGAATGACCTGATTTAGTGTGTGCTTTAGAAGACAGTGCAGAAAATGAACCAGAAGGAGGAAACAGACAGGGAGGCCTGGCAGAAGCTATTTCTAATCATCCACTGACAGAGAACTCTTGTCTTCCTTATTTTAGCTTCTCCCCCTCCTTTTAGCTGCCATCACCACAGGAAACCTCAAAGATACTGAAGTGTTACAATATACTCATAAACATGGTTTTTTCCCATGTCATTTCCCCCCCAAAGACAGCTCAGTTAATTAATTCAATGAGTGGGCCAGATGATTTTAGAGTCAAAATGCAACTATATTTCCTTATCAATATTAAATCTCTCTAAACAAATAGCTAGTTTAAAAATGTACTCCATTAAGAAAATGGATATATTCTGGTTATTTATGTTGCATCACAACTGAAGGTACTAACATTTGAATAAAATTTAAATTAAACAAATCTTATTTGTAGGGTCAGCTGTCAACATATGTGTTAGAAACAGACACGGACAAACACTTTCCTAGAGGTCTGTGAGCTTTTATTCTTTTTTTAAAAATCTTTACTATTAGTGGTGAAGGTAAATGTAACACAGAAAAGTTACCAATGAACCAGCACAAGGGACATTTCTCAGTCAAATGAACACAAAATCTTTCACTTAAAAATAAAAGAACCTTAAAATAATGGTGGGTAGATGGAGACCACACAAATCGAGTACAACGAAAATCTGAGGGTCTGAATTCCCCTGAAGTCCCATAAAACTCCACAAAGGACAGTCATTAAAACATGAAAAAGTCAACAAGATTTCTATAAGTGACTTTACACAAGAACGGGTACAGGCTTCCACGAGGGTGGAAAGACCCCGCAGGTCCTGCAGCCCCTGCTCTGGAGCAGGGATTGGCTGAGAAGGAAACAATCGAGGAGACTGCTGCTACCAGGGGAAGGAAGAGGTGCCAGAGTGTCACTGTAGCAAAGGAGAAATTTACCTCCGTGGCCGAATCAAATTTCCTGCATTAAACAATTCTGAAGTATTAATGGAGTTAATTCAGAAATCACTATTCTCATCAACGCAGGAAAAAAAGTGTTATCAGGCTTTGACACAACAGTCTAATACCTCCTGCAATAGGTACCCTGCTAAATATATTTAGGTGACGTGTATTTGAAAGAAAAACACCCTTACCTTTCACAGAACCACCGTGGGTGTGCTGAGGAGCGGAGATTCGAATACCATTTATTCTACTATTCAATCTGTTGTCAGTTTTCTTAATTTTCTCCCTAAGCCGAAAGTATACATGTTACCCACATTGTTTATGAGTCCCTAGAGAACAACACTAAGTACAGTATTAATAAAATTCCCCTCAAATTTTTTTATAATTAAAAAAAAATGTTTAGTAAGGTACAATGTAAATCCAAGATTCATCCTTTAGTTTACAGGGCTGAGAATTTTGCCCCTCCAAACTGAATATAATATTTGACAATAGCTTTATTTTTATCACCTGCATGTGTTGATTATTTAGAACTGAAAAAATTAAGTCCAGAGTAAAAATATAAAGAAAACTAATGGAAAAATACTATTTATACTACATAAATTAAACATGCCCATTATCAAATGTTGTCTCCTCTTACCAATTTCTGTTACTGGAAAGATTAAATTGCACCTACTTTTCTATTTGTGACTTTCCTTTTTTCTTATTTATTGAAGATAAACTTCGTTTTTCAGTTGAATGCTAGGGAAAAGAATAAAAAAAAATCCGACTAAAGCGAGACCATACTCGTGTAGGTATCCTCTTATTCTGATAAAAAACATTAAAATAATGCAGTCCCAGTTGTATATTCTAACACATTTTTATTTCCAACCTCTTTTTTGAAGTTACCTACTTGACTCACTAAAATCTGCATATTCTGACAAATACTTAATATTAATTATGAGTATAATATTTATTTCGTAGTTTGCTTTTAAAATGGATGTGTATTTTTTCTTCTCATCACAAAATAAAGCACAATCAAGTAACCGGTATTTGCTATACGTTTACTAATATTCTCGTAAAGTTCAGGTTGGTAAAACTGCAACACACAATTGCGTCAACTCTAAGAATAAAAGGTGCTAGCGCTGAAGTACAGGGGGAAAAAGTATAATCACATAGACCTAAAACTCGGCCATTAAGTAAGCATGACTCCGATAACACACAATTCCTCAAAGTATGCTTTAATGCTTTAGTTCGTAAAAACACATTCCAGGAAAGGTTAACATTTGGATCTGAGTGTTGGCCAGTAATAAAAATCAATTTTCTAGAGAGAAGGTGGCTCTCTCCATAGCTGTACCAGTATCTCTCATGTATCTGTGGTGCCATGTTACCTAAACACACTTGAGAGCATTCTGTTCTCTGATTACACCAACTCCTAAAACCAAGTATTTCCTAAGTACATTCAGGATTTGCTGGTAAACTGGCCCAACAACTCATGAGGGAAGGTCCGTTTCAAAATTCACATCACCAATAAATAGCAAGACAGTGACTGAAATGTGAATAATTCAAAAGCAAAAAGCCTGGCATAACAATGCATCCCTAGTGAAACATTTTAGGCATCACAATAAAATGTACTAATATTTTTGAGCAATAAAAGTAATACAGGGCTTCCCTCGTTGGCGCAGTGGTTAAGAATCTGCCTGCCAGTGCAGGGGACACGTTCGAGCACTGGTCCAGGAAGATCCCACATGCCATGGAGCAGCTAAGCCCACGTGCCACAACTACTGAATCTGCGCTCTAGAACCCGCGAGCCACGACTGAGCACGCGTGCCACGACTACTGAAGCCCATACGCCTAGAGCCCGAGCTCTGCAACAAGAGAAGCCACCACAACGAGAAACCCGCGCACCGCAACGAAGAGTAGCCCCCGCTCGCCTCAGCTAGAGAAAGCCCGCACGCAGCAACGAAGAGCCAACGCAGCCAAAAATTAATTAATTAATTAAATTAAAAAAAAAAAAAAACCAAAGTAATACATATACACTTCTTCAGGTCACAGAGGAGCTTAGATCATGTACACCAATTAACTTTGAAATCTTACATTCAAACATTCCTTCATTTCTTCTTACCAGATACACTATCTGACATAATAATGCTTAAAGAACTCGACTCTCATGCAGTGACAATGCTTGAACAGTATGGCACGAAGACAAAACAAAGCCCCCGTACCTGGTCAGCTAAGGCCACACAGTGCTCCGGGTGCTGAATGGTGGTGCAGGTTTGCTTCCTCCAATCCATGATTCCATTCTGTTCAGAATACTGCATGGTGAGCCCATCCAACGGAGAACAACTTGTACCAATAGTGCTATCAAAAGAAGAGTTCACGCAAGTATGAAACTCTGTCTTCAATCAGCTAACCTTCTCATCTCATAATGAAGAAGCTATACTAATCCTTTCTTCAGTATATTAGTTTTTTATAGAATGCCTAGCAACAGCTCTAAGGAAAAAAGTCTACTATAAGAATAAACCAGTTCATACCTCTCTTACCTATTTAATAATTAATACCTGCCTCTGAGGAGGTTGACAACAGAGGCACAGTCTGTCTTTAGACTCATCCTGCACCACGCACAGCTGGGGTTACTCCAATCTCAAGAGAACCACTATGTACTGTGTGTGTCTAAGGCAAGTGAAGGGACAGGATAATGTGACTGAAAACCAAGAGAAACACACAACAGAAACAGACTCAGAGAGAATCCAGAGAATGAAGTGATTGGACACGGACTCTGAATTAACAGTGTTTCACATCGGTCAAGGACTACAAGACGACGGAATTTTGGAAGAATACTGGAATATATAAAAAAAGAACCAAATTTAAATTCTAGAACTGTACAATAAACCGAAATTAAGAACTCAATGGATGGAAACAGATGAAAAAAATCACCGAAGAGGAAATTTGATCATGAGAAAATAGACTGGAACACAGAGGAAAAAAATGTGGAAAACAAAAAAAATTTGAGAGAACACCTAGGGCATGGTGAAAAGTCTAACCTGTAAGCATCCCGAGCCTCAGAAGAGGGAACAAGAGAACAGGCAGACGCAATATGTGAAGAGAGAATGGCCTGGGCTTCTCTAAAACAGAACTGTATCAAACTTCAGACTTAGGAAGCAGAACTCATTCAAAGAAAGCTACAAATATATCATAGGAAACTGCTGAAAACCAGACAATGGGAAAATTCAAAAACACAGTCAGTTTGGAAAAGCACACTAACTTTCAAAGAGCAGCAATAAGATTGAAGAACAGTGTCCACTGTCCACAGTACCCACTGTCCACTGTTGCCCCTAAAAGCAGAATCTGGGGATGACACAGTTGATGTGGGAGGTGATCCAGAAGTGGGAGCAAGGAGTGGGGAGAACGAAACAGGAAAGGAGGAAAAACCAGCGTGTGGGTCCATTAGTGAGGCTGCCGCTATGAGCGACAGAGGCTCAAACCAGCTGGGACCTCCCAGAATTATCTCCCCAAAGGGCAGGAAGCGGGAGCTCCCCACCAGTTGAGGGCTGACCCCTGGGGCAAATTAACGTGCAGCTCTGAACTGGGCTGGTTCAAGGGCTAAGCAGGCTCACAGAATCAGCGCGGGCCCTGAGGCAGGAGGCGGACAGTCACGAGGCAGGGCCTGCGGAGGGACGGTCGCAGTGTGAGGGGGGTTAGAAGTCACGTAAATGATTTTATGTGGCTTGCAGCAGAAATCAAACTGGGCTGAGAGGATATGATGTGAAGGACCAAGGGCACTAGACCGGAGACAGCGACACTGGAGCTTCCGAGCACTCACAGAAAGTAACTGCTAGCCTGGAGCCCTATGTCATATGAGCAAAAATGTCTTTCAAAACTGAAGGCAAAATAGACATTTTTTCCAGATAAAAACAAAGTGATTTCATTACTGGCAGATATGATGACAGGGAATTCTCAAGTGTTCCTCAGTTAGCAGGATGCTCAGGCACACTGGAAGGAATGAAGAACAGTGGAATGGTAGAAACCTAAATGATTAATGCAAAAAGGTTTCATGAGGTTTAAAACAGAATTAAGATGCATGACAGCTACAGTTTATAAGCTGGGAGGAGGTAAGTGAAGTTACAGTGATCCAAGGTCCTCACGTGGGAAATGGTACAAGCACAAATATCAGACCTTCCTAAGTCAAAGATGTAGAATAAAACCTCTAGGTAACCATCAGAAGAATCGAAAAACAACGTATGGAAAACTATCAAGGCTAATAGAAGAGAAAAACAGAATTTTAAAAAAACGCCCAAAAGCAAGAAAGGAGAGAAAGGAAAACACAGAAAAGGTGAGACAAATAACAAGCGAACAGTAAACCGGCAGAATTATAGCCAAATACACCAGAAAGTAAATGTGATGCGATTTAAAAACACACAAAGTCATTCATGTTTTAGGAACTAGATACCTACTTCACAAGGGGATTTTTCCCGGTATGTTTCTTGTGGATTATGGTGTGCTGTAATACATCTAGAGTGGAGGAAAAAAACAATTTATTATACCATATGCTTCTACAAAATCCAAAAGGAAGACGCAACTAATGTATGTAACCATAACAGTGTTGACAGACCACGTAGAGCACTTCCAAGCATTTTTCACAGAAAATTCCTTAAAGAAACAATTTTTCAAAGGCACAGTAATTTCCTTAAATATCCTCTCAAATATGTTCCACCTAATAGCAAAATCAATTTTGTCCAAGACTACGAAATTTGACATGAGCATTATGCTGCAAAACCACACATTCAATTTCAGGCTCTTTTTTAATCATTAGAAAAAAAAAGAAGTGTCTCAAATATCAAAACACCACATGTTAATAAAACCAACACCCATGTACCCACCTCCCAGGTATCTCTGTATTTGCCTCTTTTTATTAGGAAAGGAAATATCCCAGAAACAACCGAAGGCCTCCCTCCATTCCATTCGGCTCCCTCCCTCTACGGAGGTTAACTAGTTGAAATAATCTAGTGCATGTTTTTATTTTAACTACCCCTGTGTGTATTCAAACACACAGTGGTGCTACATGTTTGAATATACTATAAATACGCTTTATTTTAATTGCCACCTAGCATGAATGTACCACAATCTATTTATAACTTTATTAACATTTGAAACATTTGGGTTAACATCCAAGTACTTGCTGTTACCCATAAGCTGCTGGGAGAGCCTGAATCCCTGGCCCCTGAACACACGGACGACAATTTTCATAGAAGCAGAACTGCTGGGTAGGAGCATTAATCACCTCCAACTTCACGAGAGTGTCAAATTTTTGTCCAAAATAGTTGTACCAAGAGTTGTACCAATTTAAATTCCCATCAACAGTAGATGAGGATTCCCATTACTTCATATCTTTGATAATGTCAGACTTGAAAATGGTTTGCCAATCTGATGAGTGTGAACTAATCTCTCATTGTTTTTTTGTTTCTTAATTATTTTATTTATTTATTTTTGGCTGCATTGGGTCTTCGTTGCTGCGCGCGGGCTTTCTTTAGTTGCGGCGAGCGGGGGGCTACTCTTCGTTGCGTGCACGGGCTTCTCATTGCGGTGGCTTCTCTTGTTGCAGAGCATGGGCTCTAGGCACACGGGCTTCAGTAGTTGTGGCACACAGGCTCAGTGGTTGTGGCTCGCGGGCTCTAGAGCACAGGCTCAGTAGTTGTGGTGCACGGGCTTAGCTGCTCCGTGGCATGTGGGGTCTTCGTGGACCAGGGCTCGAACCCGTGTCCCCTGCATTGGCAGGCAGATTCTTAACCACTGCGCCACCAGCGAAGCCCCTCTCATTGTTTGTTTGTTTTTTCTTTTTTCTCATTGTTTTTAGTTTGCATTTTCTGGACTACTCGTGAGGCTGAACCATTCAAGTTTCTTCTGTGAGAACTGCCTATGTTTATCTTTCCCCATATTGTTGACCAGACTGATTTTCTCAATGATTTTTAGAAGAATCTATAGTCTGGACGTATAGTCTTTACACCTGTAAATATCCTGCAAATGTCCTCTGAATGGTAACCTCTTGTCACTTGTTAAGCTTTCATTTAGATTAGAAAGATCTCCACTATGGTCATTCTCTGGCCTGTCAAGAAAGCCTTCTCATCCCAGACTATTAACATTTAAAAATTTAAGTTTTACATTTTACATATTACATTAAGTTTATATATGTTGCAAATAATTTGTTATTCATTTGAAATTTTCTGGGCCCAAAGAAGTAGGGATCTAATTATATAACTTTTTTTTTTTGACTGGAAAGCCAGCCAATACCATTTATTGCATATTCTTTCCCCACTTTTCTGTAAGGCCACCTGTCACATTCCAAGTTCCCATATGTCTGTTTCTCAGTTCCTTAACCTGTTCTAACGGTTTGTTTACCTATCCCTGTGACAACATCACGCAGAAGGACTTTATTCCAGTGAATCAGCGTTTACCTTCTTCTTGACTTGAAGCTTCTGAGCTGTCTTCTTTTAAGTGTTCTAATATCTTAGAGGTCTTCAGAGAGGATTGTAAGTTATCTGCGGGAAGTATTAAATACCATTAACTTTTAGGGAAAATTATAATAGTGAGAAAAACAAATATAATAATTACTCTTCTCCCACGGAGGATGAGAGTGGAGAGTTAATGGTAAAGAGAACATGTCTAGTAGTTAAGACTTTGAAGAAAGCTAGAGGACATAGCACAAAACCCTGGACTGGGAGTGGGGACCCTGAAGCATGGAGCCAGCTCTCCCCATAAAAGCCACAGGAGTGAAGCAAGCTGCTTCACGTCTGCCTGCCCCCGTGTGCTCTTGTGCAAAATGAGGAGATGGACTAGATTAGTGCTTCTCAGCTATCTGTGCTGTGTAAGGTTTTTCAGAATCTCCAGTTTGTGTGGACCGCTCCTTTTATGAAAGACAGTATAATGTGGCAACGTCAGATTACTCCCAGCGTCTCCTCTCTGTTCCTGTTCTTCTACCATAGACCAGTGACCAGCAGTCACGGACCAGCACTGACCCATGGAACCCACTCTGATGCACTGGATTACGTCTCCATTAAAATACAGACCAGTAGGCTTCTGGAGGTCAACATTTTAAGTCATTCAGGAGTTTAACATTTGTTCTCTCAGCTGTCAGATATGGAATATTGCTCTCTATTGCGGGGGCAGGGGAAGTTAGAGCTGTCATTTCTTAAAAGAGTAAGTGCAAATGAACTTTGCCAATGGTGTGTTCTTTGGAGAAATAATTTGAACATCCTGACCAGATTTTCCACAATCTCAAAACATGTCCTTTACTTTATTTATTTATTTATTTATTTTTTACGGCACGTGGGCCTCTCACTGCCGTGGCCTCTCCCGTCGCGGAGCACAGGCCCTGGACGCGCAGGCCCAGCAGCCACGGCCCACGGGCCCAGCCGCTCCGCAGCACGCGGGATCCTCCCAGACCGGGGCACGAACCCACGTCCCCTGCATCAGCAGGCAGACTCCCAACCACCACATCACCAGAGAAGCCCTCAAAACATGTCCTTTAATACACTATTTTGATTTCACAACGATCTGATACCTTAAAATCTACCAGCCTCTTTAGCATTGCTCATGTAATTTAGATACTGACAAACTCTGCAGACGGGTTTTCTGTTATTTATGTGTGTACTACTCACTTGGGTACATTTTCCTAGGCAGCCTGCTAAAATCTGAATTAAAAGCTTAAGTTCATGCTTCAGTGCTTTTTTAGAATTAGACAGATGCTATTTATAGATATTCATTAAAAACCACACTTGGTTCAAGTGGAAAGCACTGACTGTTAAATCTGTTATGACTCTAGAATGATCAGGATTCTCTTTTCAAAAAGCTATTGCCACTATTCAGACATGAATTTAAACATGGAGTTGTTCATCTGGTCTTAGTCATGAAGAGTCATTAATTCTAGTTGCTACTTTTTGTTTAAATTGTTTAAGAGATATATACATACACACAAATGATTAGAAAAACTAAAAGTTAACCCCTATGTTACAATAAATATCCAATCATACTATTTTTTGTTTAACCTTTTTTTTCTCCCACTTCGAACTGAGGAAAAATGCATTTTCTTTCCCCTCTAGATACAGGGAGACATGGCTTTGTTGAAAGCAGAAGGAAAGATTTGAAAAACAAGAAAAATACACAGCGACTTGCCACAGTGGCTGTGCTTAAAGTTAGCAGAAATTCTCCTAAAGCACACATCGATGTTACTGGCAAAATATTTGTTAAAAAAGGCAGCTAAGATAGACGTGTATAAAACTAAACTCAAGGTAGACCATGATGAATGCTGAAACATGCAGGCAAAACCAAACCACAGGAACATAAGAGAAATCTAGGGAATCCTCACGAGGTGTTATTTCAGTTGGGTCCTGAAACAGGTGTGATTTTAACAGACTGTAACAAAAGATGGGGTGCAGAACGAGCCAAGACCCTGGGACAGGAAAAGGCAGGGAGGGTGTCCTGAGTGGCTGCCAAGCCTGTGAGCCCGAGAGAGGCGAGAGGCGGCTCAAGGGGCTCACGGCAGGGCTTGAATTTCACAGCAAACGTTTAAGGTTCTAAATAGAGGATTAACAAATTGATCCCCGAGACAAGCCCAGGACAGGTTATAGTACAGTAAGAAACTAGAATCTGAGACAAGTGAGGCTTTGCACAGTCTGTGCATGAAAAAAAGACCTAACTAACAATGGGATTGGTGAGGAGGGGTAAAAAGGATGATGTCCTTTGTCTGGCATGACTTGGCCTTTAAATGACTGAATACAAAGAGGAAAAGTGAAAAGAGTAAGGCCAGAGTTTCCAGCCTAAGAGGCCGGGGAGGTCATTATGGGAACAGGGGCACATCATGAGAGGTTATCCATCATGCAAGCAGCACTGCAGCATCTCTACAACCTGTAAGCCAGATCTCCCAAGGAACTTGAGGATCCAGTATGCCCACGAGTTTGAGATACTTGGCCCTTGCCTTGGAATCAGTCTGTTTTGTGACATTAGCTTTTTTTTTTAAATTTTTTACTTTTTACTAGAGTGTAGCTGATTTACAGTGTTGTGTTAGTTTCTGCTGTACAGCAAAGTGAATCAGTCATATATATACATACATACACTCTTTTTTATATTCTTTTTGCATATAGGTCATTACTGTTTTGTCACATTAGCTGTTGTAAGTTATTTTCTTTAAAATTGCAGTGTAAAATTCACTAAAAACTACAAATGTTTCTAATTTTGTATGCCACTATTCCTTGACCTTAACTAAAGTGACAATCCCATACAAGATGGCATGGTAAAGCAAGAAATCCAAGCAAGGAAAAGGCCAAATTTCTACAGAGAAGCAGAGGGACACTTACTGAGGCTGTGTAGAGGGTCTGATGATATGGACTGAAAAAAGCTGTGTACTTTCTGATTCTGTAGAAAAGCTCGTGATGAAGTTGAAAATAGCTGCCTGCATATAAAAAGAAAAGACATTCATTAATTTCATGTACTATAAATCCACGAGATAGTTTAGATTGTAAACAAACCCAGTGGCAGTTTAATTCAGGTATAAAAAACTGTTTTCCTAAGGAAAAGAATATTATTTGCTAATGTATTTCCCATAGGAGGAAGTGAATAAAAGACTTATTTACAAGAATCTAATAAACAGGCTTATTTTTAATTTTATATAATCTAGTGGTAATGCTTCAATTCTAACCAACTATGTATTACTTCAGCCTTTTACCCAAGTGGTCCAATAGTCGCCTTTCTGCTCAGAAAAACAACTTCAGTTTCTTTACCCTTCTTCATAGGTGTTACTTTTCATCATTTGGGTGTACCATGAAGGCACCTTCCCACAGTCTGAAAGTAAGAGGTTCGGAAGTTCGGGATGCAGGAGTTCTGGAAACTACGAACGGAACGCAGCGGCCAAGTTAGTTACAAGTATTACTACAGACTAAGGTATGACTGATGATTCACCTCAATATGTATCATACCATAATTCTAAGCTGTTATCTTTAAAAAACAGCTTTCCTCATGCTTTACTAATGTCATTAGAAGATTCCAACTGGAGGTCTTCCCTACAAAAGGGACTCTGCAAAAAGGGGCATAGTTACAGCACAGTCTAATGCAAAGTTTACTTGGGATCTGAGTACCAGCTCAATCGCTTAAAAGCTGAATCACCCTAAACAAGCTATCTGGCCTTTCAGTTCCGATTTCTTCTTAGGGAATATACTAACATTCTTCAAGATTATGACACTCAAATAGTATACGCATATTAAACTGTCACCCTGCTCAACATCCAAACCCCCTTCCATTACTTTTGAACATTTTAAATGCTCATTTAAAAATTTAATTCTTAATGTCTCCCCAAGGTTTTGGACCTATCATTCAGATTAGTTATAAAATCATCAAAATACCATATCAAGAGATGACCCTTATGGACCAAAGTTGCCTTGTGCATTAGACAAAATTGCTTCTTGGTTCTCAAATGTGGAGGTAAATATTCAATAGGAAGACAAAGGGAGGAAATGAAGAGATGGAAGAGAAATTGAGATACAAAGTGTGGAGCTAATCTAAATTTCCAGGTCTGAACACATTACCTAAGGCTGAGGATTAAAATCCAAAGGCATCTACTGCCCAGTTACATTTACAAACCAAATTAACTGGTCAAAAGTACAGGCATATCCAGTATAGGAAAACCACACCTGAGATAAAGGCAGGGGCTTGGCTGGAATCAGACTCAAGTCAGGGTTCATTGCTGCATAACCACAAGATGGCAGTTATACCCAACTAGAACCCAAAGTGGCCATAAACTACTCAAGCAATCAAATAAGAAAAACAGGATTACATTTTTTGTTTGTTTGTTTTTGTGGTACATGGGCCTCTCACTGTTGTGGCCTCTCCCGTTGCGGAGCACAGGCTCCGGACGCGCAGGCTCAGCGGCCACGGCTCACGGGCCTAGCCGCTCCGCGGCATGTGGGATCTTCCCGGACCGGGGCACAAACCCGTGTCCCCTGCATCGGCAGGCGGACTCTCAACCACTGCGCCACCAGGGAAGCCCAGGATTACATTTTGACATAACAGAAGTCATCCAACCCCAAATGTACATTTCAGTGCCATACCTTCATTTTCCTAATTTACAGTGTACTTGGAAGTAAATGCAGTATGTCCTGTACCAATCCAATCTCCACTTCACTTATAAATTCATTACCTACCTCTCGCTTTCATTTCTGCCCCTCCTTTATAATTGCTACATTTCTTAAATGAATTATAGCGATACTAATCTAAAATTCACAAACTGAGAATAAGTGTCCTAAAATCCAATTAATGGTATTGAGACCACAGGCTAGCCATACAAAAGAATCAAAGATGTTTTTAAAAGGAAGTATTACGAAGAAAACATTTTAAAAATATAATTTTTGAAGAGAAAAAGTCTTTTCAAGCTGGACACAAAACCCTGAACCCGTAAGAGAAAAGACTGATAAATCCAACTACATAAAAATTTAAACCTTCTGCATGGTCAAGAAATGACAAACAGTGCTCCTTTCTTTTATCTAACAAATAACTCTTATAAATTAGTAATCAATAAAAAAGTGAAAGCGACTGAAAAATTCATTCACAGGAAAGTACAAATGGCCACTCAAATACAGATTAAAATGAGATACAGTCTTCCTTTTTGAGAGACTGGCAAAGATGAGAAGCTGAGAGTATTTATGTCTGCTGAGGTGTGGAGGAGATGCAAAAACAAGGCTTCTGAGGGTATAAAGTGCTACTGCCTCCTCAGAAGTAATCTGGAAGTACCGCATATTAAAAAATGCACACTGTACTTCTGACCAAAAATTCCAATTCCAGACATTTCTCTTACAGAGAAGTGTGTTAAGAAACATATATGTGGACAGTCACTGTAATATTCTTGTAGCTTTAAAATATTTAGGAAGAACCAAAACAGCCATAAAATACACTGATTAGTTTAATTATGGTACAACTAAAAATGGAACATTACGTAGCAAATAAAAAATGAGGCAGCAATCTTTTTTACATGTACTGATGCTTTACCATGTCCAATACATTTAATGAAAAGACTAAGTGGCAAAAAAGTGTGCAAAGGAGATTCATTTGCGCAAAGGAAATACACACAAATACACAAATTCAGGGATGTGTACGTGCACAGAAAATTTTTGGAAAGGTATGTAAGTTTTTAATGAAGGCCACTTCTAGTGAGTAGACTTGAAGAAAGGGATATTAGGGACTTTTCACATTACACCTTCCTTTGCATTCTCCATAAATAGCTTGAATAACATCTTTAGAGTAAAAAGGCTATACACATACACACACACACACACACACACACACACACACACACACGAGATCATATGAGGAGAATCCTAAAAGGTATAACAAGGAGTCCAACACATACTTCTTAATTGTGGTGTTGGCCAAGAGCCAAATTTCTGAAAGTGGCTCCTTGTGCAAGTATTTTTTTTCCCTCTGAAAACCTCAAACTTACGAAGTTGCAAATAAAGAGAATTTTCTTTCTAAACCATAAATAACTGACCTCTGCTGCCCCAACACCGGGTGAAACATGAGTATTCCTACAAAGACATTCTCCTACAATCAAAATCAGGACGTTAATACTGATAAATCGTGACCTCCTAACCCCCAGACACCAGTTAAATTTTGCCAATTGATCCCAAAGTATCCTTTTTACCACAAAGACCCAGTTCAGATCCTGTGCTGCATCCAGCTAGCCGTGCTATCTTCTCAGCCCTCCCTCAACTGTCCTGCCTTTAAGAGGACAGCGCAGATATTTTGTGGAATGATCACAATTTGGGTTTGTCTGCTGTTTCCTCGAGATTAGGTTCACAGCAGGAATATCACAGGAGTGAGGCAGTGCTCCTTCGGTGCTGCCTACTGTGTGGTAGGCGATCCTGAGTCAAGTTCACTCTCCTGGATCCAAGTAGCATCTGTCAGACTTCTCCACCCAGGGTTACTCTCCCTTCTTTAGAAGTAAGAAGCTCTGGGGAATGACTTTGACAATGTAAATGTCCTAGTCCTCAAACATTCAATCTATTCGTTTATTATTTATCTCAACATGGACCCATGGTTTCCTATTTTATTCAATGATACTGTTCTTATTTATTTTGATGTTCAATTTGCTCCAGATTTGACCAGTAGGAGCCCCTTCAAGCTAGCCTTTGTCCTGTGACCAAGCCAAACATTCCCTGAGCGCTTCCTTGCTCTCTGGCACGACGGGCTCATCTTGTATTTTTCCTCCTCCAGCCCTGCAATCAGCTTCTCCTCCAAGGAGCCCTAGCTCTGTTCAGTGGAGAACGGAGTTACAAGTCAAGCTCTGGATACCAGGGATGCCCACCACTACTGGGGTGTGGCTGCTTCCAGACCCTTTCAATGACCAGAGTCAGGGAACACACGTATACACACACAACCACATTTATTTCTGTATCTACCTATATATACTGAAAATCATGAGTCTGCACCGGTATCTTCAATTCCAATGAGACACTCCACGGTTCATTCTGGTTTTCTCCTTTCCATACCATAACTCTCTTCTCCAACAGAGAAACTTGGTTCTCATGATTCTTAATATATACCCTAACTAGGCCCATCCCCCTGTAGTAAGCTTATCTGTCTCTCACTGTCACTGCTTCTCCCTTCGGAGCCCTGAGCATGCGCCCTCCTGACCCCGTCTGGGCCCCACGCCCTGCCGGGCCACCTGTCATGTGTGCACCCTCTGGAACATTAGGCCACGCCTCCCACCACCATGCGGGGGGGGGGGGGGGATGACTTCCCTCCCCAGAGGCTGTCACCCAGCGCAGACACCAGGCTCGCGCTGCCACCCCCCACCCCCGTATCACAGCTGCACAAGCCCCTCCTGAGCCACCTGTATGTGTGGGGGCCTGGGAGCGCGCCACCCTCTAAGGCGTGCTCTGCGGACCACGCGCCTCCAGCAGCCTAGAATCCCAGCACTGCGCTCACCCCAGAGCTGTGCGGCATGACTCTGCCCTTTGACAGGCTCCCCAGGGATGCACACGCCCACCGATGCTTGAGCAGCAGCACAGGGGACTCGAGTTCAGCCAACTCTTCCTCACCCAACCCCACCCCATCTCAGCCCTGGAATGCTCTCTGTGCCCACCCCCAAGAGACCCAGCCCCTCCCACTTCTCCTCGGCCTTCTCTGGACCCTCCCACTGTGCCCTCTGGGATGCCCGCCCTTCAGTGAATGGGCTGGTGCCTTCTGACTCTAAAATCCCGCCGGCCCGGCCCGCTTTCCTCACAGCCCATTGTGCGCCGGGCTGCGCGGGACGGGCGCTCCCCTGAGGCTGCTCCCCGGCCACTCCACGTCTGGCTCCAGCCTCCAGGTCGCTCTTCAGTCCCTCCACGCCTTCCATCGTGCTCGCGCTCGTAGGGGGGCCTCGAATCGGACCCTCCAGCTCTCTGCTCCGCTGCCTTTTCCCAGTCACTCCCTCCATCTCCTCTCTGGTTTCCCTCATTTGCTTCCAAATCACACCCTAGATCTTGTCCTACAATGAAAATACCCTCCCTCCCGGATTTCTGCTTCTGTCCCCAGCCCCACCCCATCCTGAGAATACTCAGGGGGCCTGGGGGCAGCAGGAGGGTCACTGCATGAAAAGGCTTGCACCTCTGCCTCAGCAAGTCTTCCTCCCAGGCTGGGCCGCTTAGCTTCAGAGGGCAGATCAGTCTCACCTAAGCCCCGACTCTAAGCCACATATGCGCCAACACTGCTTTCACTTATTTTACTCATTAATAACTGCGAGTTTCCAGTATAACAGCATTTGTTTCCTTGGCCGTTATTCCTTAGTTTCTCTCTCCTAAAGGGGGGCCCTCAGAGAGGGATGAGCGCCAACAATGACCAAAACCACACTGCAAACCTCGGCTGCCCTTCACTTTCCCACCCATTAGCCTAATCTTACTCAGCAACTTAAATCCAAAACCATCTCCAAAGTTGAGCTCTTGGACAAGGGCCTCTTCCAATAAATATTTTATGGTGAAAATAAGAGGTTTCACTGAATATCTGCATACTTCAGAAATGATTTTTATGATAACAGACAGCTGAAAAGTACAAGGATATGAGAAATTCGTTTGGTGTCTACTACTAGCCTAGATCTAAATAACACAAGGATAAAAAGTCCATTCTGAAAAGTACTCCAGAGGAGGAATCTCTGTGATCTCCCCTAGAACTCCATCCTCAGCCCCGGGACGGCCATGGCCCAGCCTGTGAGGCTGCCGGGGAGGTGCCAGTAAACTGTTACCTCAGGATGGGCTCCAGGTCAGGGTGCCGCCATTCTTCCCTCTTCAATGAGCCCTGATTCAGGGCTCTTAAGATGGTCTTGTCAAAAGTCTCCGAGGACAACTCCTTTGGAAGCTAGGAAAGAAAAACGGCACGACCAACGTTAAGTTTCTCACTTACTGACAAATATGTCACACACCAGAGGCACAAAAGGAAGATGAATGCCTCCTACTCAGAAATCATCCCAAAGCAGTTCCTTTTCTAAATCTTCCCGAAAAGCGGCACTGCACAGGGCACCGCGGGGTCCCGAGGGAAGGGGAGGGGCCGAGGGTGCCGGCAGCACTAAGCCTGCTCTGGGCCCGCCGGCACTCCCCTCCCATCCCAGGACACCGCACCAAGGTTCTTTAGTGAAATGGAGCCTTTTGCAGGGCACAGGGAGTATTATTTTTGTCCTCAAATAGTATTCTGAAAACTGCGATCTCCGCCTTTGTAGTTATCACTTTTGTGCCTTCTGTATCACGTGTGAACCTCAGGCCATGTCAGACTGTCAACGCTACACACCAAATAAAGACCTGGGTGTGAAAGATGGGGTGAACACTCAGAATCTTACATAAAAAGATGAATTGGAGGTTTAGTAACCTTTTCCTCAGTGTGATGGAGGTGGCCTCAGAGCCATGTACAAGAAATCACAAAAAAATCATCAGTTGACCAAGAAAATTTTTTAATTAAATAAAATGACTTAAAACTTTGTTTTTATTAACTAGTTTACCTATTAAAATGCCTAATAAATTGATCCCTTATAAAACTAATTTTCCAAGTCTTTCAAGAAGTCAAAGTTTTAAATTTGACTTTTGATAACTAGTCTTTGCAATTAACTTGTGAACTGCAGTCACTTTCACTAAAATTAAGAATAGAACCATTAACACATTTATCTAAGGTGCCACAGGAATATAACAATCTATACAAATTTGTCCGTTTACATATTAATGTTTAATTGGAGAACCCAAAGTAAGTATTCTTCTGACAAATAAGCATTTTGAGTCAACAATTCAGAAATGGAAAATTTAACAAAGGTAGCGTAAGTATTACTATTTTAGGCACAGTAAGACTATGGAATCAAGATGTTATCACAGAATGAAGCTCTTCCTGGCCCTTTTATTAACGTGGTAAGGTCAAACACTCCGCTGGCATTCCACACACCCACTGTGTAAATCACATCCTCAGACCACAAACAGGAAGAAACATGTTCTGGATCTACACATTTTTCCAAACAAGGAAATGACCATTCATTTCAGTATTTATACTTTGACGTTATCATTTTAATACAGATTTAGAACATTAGGCATATATCACATTACCCATTTTAAACACAATTTCTCCTGAATATCTGTACACAGCCAAAACCAGCTTCAGTGGAGAAGCTTATTTCAACTACCGAATGACTGATGGCTCTTCTAAACACAGGAAGGTGAGAATATATTCATTTTCACCTGGTCAGTGACTGCTCACGTGACTGGGCAGAGTGCGGATATGCAGCCAGTGGAATTTGCAAACTGATTTATTTTCAAGTGCTTTTACCTTCAATATCCAGGGACTACTTCCAGTCCTAGAGGAAGGCATATTCGCTAAAAATACATGTCTCTTCTATACCAGTCACTCGAACTTTCTCACCTGCCTGGTCTTTGTTCCAGCATACCCAGTCCCCCACCTCCGGGGCCCCGGCTCAGCCACAGCACAAGCTCAGCGTGCTGGAAGGCATTCACACCTCGGTACAAGTTCTTCTTTAAAAACACTGAGGCCTGACGGATAACCATCTACAAAATCTCATTACAATTTGGTTTTTGCAACTCTCCTCATTAATGCATTCATTCATTGAGTCAACATATAGTTCAAACTCCGACCCTGTCCTAAGTACTGTTTCTGGCACTGTGGATACAGCAGTGAGGATGAAACAAGAACCCTGCCTTCATGGAGCTTCCTTTCTGGCAAGGAGAAACAACACAGGTGCCAGACACAGCCGTCAAGGAGCAGCAGGGGAAGGAGGCCAGGATGTGGAGGACAGAGAGGCTACTACTGATATGGAAAAAAGGATTGGAAAGCACTGACCTCAAACTCACTACAGCAAACTCACTGACCCTTCTCACTATAGCAAACTTTAGGTGCAGTTCAACAGCCTCCACAGAAGTTAAAGACTGTTAGTATGTACAGGTTGTCAAGCAGACAGCTTATGATCTTACCTTTTGTAGATGATTTTAAAAGGAAGATGAAAAGGAAAAGAGACATATGGTAAACTTGAAAGGATATTTCATAATCAGCAATTCATTCCTAGAAGTATGCTAGTTGCCAATTATTTCATATAACCTGATAAGGCATTGGTCCTACGAAAAAACCACTATATTCAGATGTTGGCTAAGTAGGGGGACCATTAATTACTGTGATTCTGAAGAGCAAATTATTTATTTCGGGCTGCATTTTTTTTAAAAAAACACCTAAGCCTTTAGAGAAATTCTGTGACTGAAAAATGAAATCTGTCAAGACAAACAGTAGATAAAGTTTAGGGAAACCCAGAGGAGAGACCCTGTCGGGCGCCAGGCGCAGAGTCACCAACAATATACATCTCAGCAAGGAACCAGGAATAAGGTTCCCCCCCCCTTTTTTTTTTAATGTGGAAAACCATCAATTCCTTATATTGGTAATGTAAGGTAACAAAATCTATGTTTAGAATAACATGACATTTTCTACATCAATGTTCATGAAGAGTTGTAAGCCAGCCTCTATATACACGCTTTAATTTTCCTGGTGTTTGTTTTGGTACTAAGGTTTTTGGATTCTGTATACCAGCAGTCCCCAACCTTTTTGGCACCAAGGACCGGTTTCGTGGAAGACAATTCTTCCATGGACCGGGGCGGGGGGTCGTGGGATGGGATGGTTCAGGCAGTGATGCCAGCGATGGGGTGCAATGGGGAGCGGCAGGGGAAGCTTCGCTCACCGCCACTCACTTCCTGCTGCACGGCCAGCTCCTAACAGGCCGAGGACCGCTACCTGCCCACTGCCCGGGGGTTGGGGACCCCTGCTGTATATCACATAAAAATCGTTTTAACAAAAAAAATCTATACTTTTACCTTCAGCAGAAATTCCTGTAGTTCTTGGTGGGTTTTTGTTACTGTTGTGACTGAAAGATCAGACCAATTTACCTGATTTAAAAAAAAAAACACGTTATACAGTTATTTCTTAGGCAGGAACTGACTGGAAAAAAGCCATGTGTAAAACAAATGACCTTACTTTAACTTTATCAAGATTAACAATTAGAAATATAAAAATCTGGTATTGTCATAATTTCTTCAAAACTGTTAAAATTAACTGTATATTGACATTCTACTTTAAAAAATTTTAATAACTCCTTTCAAAGTGCATGGTTCATCAAAACAAGCTGTCTTCTAAAAATGTGACTATACTTTAGTAATTTTTCAGAAAGGGAAATGTCTTACGTTCCTCTTGGTGACATTGTAGGGACTCTAAAATGACACTTCGACAGCACAGATCTATGCCCCAAGAAAAAAGAAAAACTCGATCTCCTGGAACTTTAATTAAATATACATTCTTAAGAGAAATACCAAGTTTACTGCCCGCCCTTCTTTGGTAGTACTGTATTGCATTTTTATGGGGACTTATGGTTTATGAAAAGATTTCATCTTTATCTTAATGCTTTACAATCCTATTAACGTAGATGGGGCAGACATGACTACCTCTGTTTTCAGATGGAGAAACTAAAACTCAAAAAGGCTAACTTACTTAGATTCAACTCTAGGTAAGCAGAAGAGCCAGAACTAAAATCTATTACCCACCTACTTCTTGGATACCTTTTAACTCAGTGGACTCGATGGTAACCCACTAATAATTTCTACTTCACAATTATTTGAGCTGAGTGAATACTTGAACTATGCTAATACATAAGCCTTACCAACCAATCATGCCACAGTTAACCAGATACTTAAGAATACATACAAAAGTTTATCTAGCAACCCTCAAACAAATATCCTTATTAAGTGACACATCTTTTAAATGATTTTTAATTACTCAAATGTTTGTTGAGCAGCTACTTGTGTCAGACACTGTTCTTATGAAAGGATACAGGAGTGGACAAGACAGTGAAGCCTCTGCTGGCTGAGGTCAGAGTCTAGTGCAGGAGTCAGATTAGAGCCAATGAATGTACAAGGAGTTCCATCAGTGATCAGTGCTCCAAAGAAAACGAGCTGGGCATGCAGCAGGAGCTGGGAGAAGCACGTCAGAGGGGTGCCAAGAAAAGCCTCAGAGTAGGGGCCGTCGAGCCTGTGTGTGACCTGAAGGGACGTCAGCTGTGCCAGGGTCTGGGGGAATATCGTTCCAGAGCCAGAGGACAACGAAGGCCTTAAGGAAGGAATGCGCTTAGAGCTCCAGCAACAAAAGGAGAGCTGGTCTAACTGAATGACGAGAGCAGGGGGGCTTGTGTTAAACGTCACAAAACGTAGGTGAAACATGGAGATAAGGACTTAAAATTTGAAAACTGAGAATATTTCTCACAGAAGAAGGCAGAAGCCAGAGTCCTGAAACTCCAACTAATGTACTAAGCAAGTCAGATATGGCGAGATGCAGAGGATGAAGATTCCTGCTCTCTATGAGATGACAGCCTTCTGGAAAGAAAAATCATGTAACCCAAATTAAGAATCTGGGAAAGGGATGATGGTGGTACACCTGGGATGAATGAAAAAACATTCTGCTGGAGGATCAGAAATGACTTTGTGAGGCAAGTACAGCTAACGTTGGGCAAGCAACACCTTTGGGTAGGAAGTGAAGTGAGGATGCACAGAAACACAGCGTCCTTCCATGTGGCTTCAAGGCGTGGGCAGTCCCACATCAGAAGAAAGTGCTTGACAGCAAAGCCCGAGCAGGGAGGAAGGAAGATGCCAACACGGAATGCACATCATAGTCAACAGGCAAAAAAGGAGCGGCGGGGACTAACAGAGCTGGGCTCTGCAGTTAATCAGAAAGCTGTGTGAAGGACAGAATGACAGCAGAGCAATTAGAGATAAGAAAAGCCAACAAAGGCCAGAAAATAAAAGCCTTGGAGAAAGAAGAGGAGGAGAAAAATACCAGGAAAAGACAATGCCTGTGATCTTGATTTTTAAAAATACTGGTGAATGTTTACTTTCACTTTTTAAAGATATATCTTACACCTTAAATCTAAGGCTCTTATTTCTTTTTAATAAAACTGTCAGAGTAACTTTAATGTGATACAATTTTTAACACTTGGCAAACCATGCAGTATATACTGAAAACAGTACATTCCCTTAATTCAGACAAACACAGACATGGGTATAGCTTCCCTTAAATTGGCAAACCTGCCATTAAGTTGTTCCAAAGATCAATTTTCATTCTTTCCAAAAGATCATTTAACATAGTATGAGATATCTTTTTGGGTGATGAGAGTAGCTTACTTTGAAGGTGTACTCCCAATATTTGTCAGCCCTTTTTCTCTGGACTCCTTTCAACATTATCTTCTCAATGTGTACAGCTGAAAGAAAGAAAACATGCTGACTTGTTCTACAGAGACTAGATACATATTTCAGTTACCCAACCTGACAAAGCCAAACGATTAAGCTATTTATCTTCATCTTTACTACTAGCCTTAATCATGAAATAAAACAAAAAAAACCCAGAAGCACAGCAATGTGCTGTCCATCCATGAAGTAATTTGTTTCTATATCCACTAAGCATGCTGAATGGCTGAAGTCATTTCAAGCACTCTGCTAAGCACCAAAGATAAATAATAAAAGGCGCCTGCAGTGAAGATTATTTTTCTAGATGAAATCTTCAGAACTGTTAATTCAAATTACCACAAATACAGCACTTTAGAGTCATTCAGTTATTTATGCATATTAGGTGTAAACTAGAAAATGTTTTTTGGTTTTTTATAAATTGGGGGGGAAAAACCCTTCAAAAGTAATATGAACTGGTAAAAATTTCCTTCCAATTGAGAATTTAAAAATTGGTTTTTTCGAATGTGACCCTTAATATCATATAACAGTAACACAAACATAACATTATAATAAACTATGATGGTTCACTGTAGCAACATTTTTCACAATTTATTATACAGATAAAATAGTGATTATAAATTACATTAATGGCTTAAGAACAATTACTCTGAATTGAACTAGATAAGATGGTCAGCTTACTCGTGAAGTAATAAGCAAAAGTGCAAATCCCCAAACTACTCATTTCATACATCCTTCAGTAAAAGTTATCACCTTAGCAAGTAAATCTCTTTACAAATTGAAAAGAGCCAGTCTACTAAGCATAATATAAGGACTTAAGGGGGAAAAAAAAAAAAGATTGTTGCTCACAGTGTAAGTAGAAGAAATAGTCATGAAGATGATAAAGGTCACAGGGAAGAAGTTAGGAAAGTGACTCAACAGAAGGTCACTGTTGGATTCAGGGGACAGGAGATGGAGAAGAAAAGGGAAGGACTCACTCTGCCTTAAAAGAATAAGTTAAAATAGGCGAAGTAGAATATACAAAGTAACAAAAGTATACAGGAAGAATTAAGATTGCTGTAGATCACAGAAGGTGGGCACTGAGAAAGCAGGAAACGTAAGATTACAGAAATTTGCTGGTAAACAGGTATAATAAACTAAGGAGATACCATTACCAGTATTTTGTGTTAACTTTCCAAATGTATAATGTTTGGTGGCCTGCTTCTGGACCAATTTCCCTTGGTGGGTGAGAAATGTTGAGAATGGGACAAAAGAAAATCTCAGAAGCCAGGTTAGAAGCCTTCAACTGCTCACAACTGCTGCAGTATGATAAAAGCCAAAGTGGGGAAGTGAGAGAGTCTGCTGTTTCCAAAAGCTGTTCTATTAAATCATGTGAAGGATGATGCTATTAAATAAAAACCACCTGAACTAATCAATGTTCCAAAATATGAAGCAGCTTTACTTCTAGGGAAGGGGACCACTGGGGCAGTGTGGGTACGGGAACACGGCTATGGCTTCAGCCTTGATTTCAAGTTATACCTGCTGTGATCTATCAGAATCAAGATGAGGAAAACAAAGGAGTATGTGGTGAGGAATGGCTGATAACGGGAGATCCCCTAACCCTCATAAATTAAAACTGAAAAGCATGGACTGTGTACATTTGTTTACAAATTAAGAATAAAGGAAAAACCATCTATGAGTACGTTACAGTTAATTGTTACCTTTTTGATGTAGTCTTTATGGTTTTTTTTTTAATATCTTTACTTTTTTTAAAAAAAGGACCTTCACGGCAAAACCAAACTCTGCTCTAGGTTACTGGTAGGCTCACTGAGCCTGGCTGAAGCAGTTCATTCATGATTCGAGTAGTTTAATAGTCTTGAATAGAAGTGGTAATTCTGTAAACATTTTCTAAACATTAAACATTCACACCTATTTTTCCTCCGTGAGGAAAAATGCATTACACGAAAGGATTATTACTGGAATTAAAAGGAAGCAAAACGACATCAATTCAAAGCTGTTATAACTGAGTGTGATGCTAACTGTACATCCTTCACCCTTCCAAGACCACCCAAGTGGCAGTCAACATTTGCCATTTCAAATTTCCCTCAATACAGGTTAACGGACTCCCCAGATGTGAGGAGAAGAGAATATCTGAACTCTTTTCTTTTCAGGTGGCAATGTCCTTTCACTCCTCCACCCAGTCCCCCTGAAAACTGCATTACTGCAGGAAGAACGGGCTTGTAAGGAATTTCTTCACTCTCTTGCAGTGAGCTTCTGTAAAATTAATTTCTTCAGTAGACACTGAGCACGTTCTACAGATAAAGCACTATGCTAATACTCTGGGAGTACGTTAAGGTCTTTGTCCTCCAGAAGTATGCAATCAGATTTAAGACAAGGGACCACAAGGCAGAACCATGTAAGCATGGGCTGGGACAGGGGCTGCAGAGCCAGAGCCCAGACACAGAGTCAAGGAAGTGGGAGGGCTGGCATTTGAGCTAAACCCAGGACCTGTAGGATTTCTCTACTTCAAAAAGGAGAAAGAGGAGTGAGTTAACCAATGTCAGTAGCGCTCTGCAATCTTTTCGTGTACAGATGTTTTAAAGTTGAGGAAAAACACAGCATACCTTCTCGCTGGGTTCTATGAGGTGCCACAGTAAGTCCATCATGAGGTATCGGGGCTTGTTCCATTAAACTGGCCTCATTACTTTGCATATAATCACCATGAGCAGAGTCATTCTAGAGGAGAAAGAGGGGCACATGTTAATCTATATCAGAGACTAAGAATAGTGAATGCCACAAAAATAAACCAGATTAAAGTCCTACTTTTAATAGCAATAATTTTAATAGCAATTTTTAGAGATAAAATAGGTGATTACACATTAAGAGCAGAAAGGTACAGTGTCAGAGCAGTGGGGAAAGAAGTATCAATATTTATCTTCATTTAATGGCAATATTCTATCCATTATTTACTGTCCCAGTTTCCTGGGACACCTTGCAAACTGCTATTCAGAACTGCCAATGATGTCAATTCTTTACCTAAGTGAACCAGGATCAAAGAAATAAATATAAAAAGATGGTACCCTTTATGCTATTCCCCAGATGTAAGGGTATTTGTATTTTTTATATAATTATGCAATTTTTATTCATTACTTGGTCTTAGTGACAGTCTAACAAGACGCTTTGTTAGCAAAAGTATCATCAATACACAATTCTAAACAAGAATGTGTGTGGACAATGACCTTACTATTAATGTTAAACCATCTAATAGCAACCGGGTGCTCTAAATCTGAATTTGCTCAGCCAATCGCTACCATTAGTGAACTAGAGGTAAGTTTCACCCCAGAACTGCTACTTGGAGTAATGAAGAGCATGCTAATCTTACACACAGCTCTCAGAATTCAAGTATTGTCTTGTATATATTGTTACTCTAACCCACTGGGTAAGCCAAAAATTAAAACAGCTTTATCACAGTTCTTTATCACAACTCACACCTTATCCTCCCCTTTATGTTCAAAATCTCAAAACACTACTCAGACCCAAATTATCTCAGTTACAGGAACCAATTACAATTTTGCAAATCTGCAATAAATAAGATACGTTAATTTTTTGAACTGTATAGAGAAATGAAGTAAACAGAAGACCCTAAACTTTCCAAGAATCCTAATTTAAAGACACAGACACAGAGAATGGACTTGAGGACACGGGGAAGCAGAAGGGTAAGCTGGGACGAAGTGAGAGAGTGGCATGGACATATATACACTACCAAATGTAAAACAGATAGCTAGTGGGAAGCAGCCGCATAGCACAGGGAGATCAGCTCGGTGCTTTGTGACAACCTAGAGGGGCGGGATAGGGAGGGTGGGAGGGAGACGCAAGAGGGAGGGGATATGGGGATATATGTATATGTATAGCTGATTCACTTTGTTATACAGCAGAAACTAACACGCCATTGTAAAGCAATTATACTCCAATAAAAAAGTTAAAAAAATATATTTTGTTCTATAGTCTCATCATTCATTCTGGCCTGTCAATGAGTGTGGGTTGCCAGTTGACACCTCTATTTCTAGGAATAAGGCACCATAATAGGTACTCTTGGGAGCAAAGCTTCAGCCTTATAGTATGTCTTGTTCTAGAAACCCAAGGAAATAAAGACTGTCTACACAGAAACACTTAAGAAGGGGAGCACTGACCTCTTAAGTCAACATCCAACTTTCGAATGTCATTCACCAACTTTCAATATTACTGAATAAAAAAAAAGTGGATACAGGAATTCTTCTAACAATAACAAAATCATGTATTTCCTAACCCAAACCATATAATCATTTAATACAAAGTAATACAACCACATTGGCCTAAAATTGCTGTAAATATGTCAAAAATCAATATAAATAAAGCACTGTAATCCTCTCAAATACTTGTGTAAACTGGAAGTTTAGCTTAATAGGTCAACCATTTTATAGAGAGTATTTTCCACACTGTTCATATGTAGTTCATGAATTAAAAATAACACCTTTAAATATAAATGAATGCAAAATATAAAAGAAACAACAGTTTTCATCAGGGAAATGAGAAGCAAAACTACAATGAGATACCACTTCACACCCATCAGAATGGCTATTATCCAAAAAATGGACAAGTACTGGTGAAGATGTGGAGAAATCGGAGCCCTTGTGCATTGCTGGTGGGAGTGTAAAACAGTGCAGCCACTGTGGAAGACAGTACAGCAGTTCCTCAAAAAAATAAAATTATCATATGATCCAGCAATTCCGCTCCTAGGTATATACCCAAAAGAACTGAAAGCAGAGGCTCAAGCAGATAATTAGTACTCCAATGTTCATAGCAGCATTATGAACAATAGCCAAAAGGTGGAAACAATTCAAATGTCCACTGATGAACAGATAAACAAAATGTGGTATATATACAACTGAACATTACTCAGCCTTAAAAAGGAACAAAATTGACACATGGATGAATCTTGAGGGCATTATGCTAAGTGAAATAAGCCAGGCACAAAAAGACAAATACTGTATGATTCTACTTATATGGGGTACCTTAGAGTAGTCAAATGCATGGAGAAGGTAGAATGGTGGCTACCAGGGGCTTCAGAGAGAGGGGAACGAGGGGTAGCTGCTTAATGGATACAGAGGTTCAGTGCAGGATAAAAGAAAAGTTCTGGAGATGGATGGTGGTGATGGTTGCACAACGGTGTGAACGTACTTACTGCCACTGAACTGTACGCTCAAAAAAGGTTAAAACAGCAAATTTTGTTATTATATTTTACCACAATAAATTAAGAAGAATAATTTTATCATGTTGTCTCCACAAATTTTATATTGAAGCAATTGTGTGAAAGTAGTTTGCTTCACAATCAAAATCACATTTTTAAAGCCTGAAGTTACTTTAAAGAACACAATTTAAAAACCAAGTAAAAAGCCTCCTAGTTTAATAAGATAGGCAGAAAAATGGTATTTGACCAAGGACTGAAGTTCGTCAACCCATGAAATATCTACTAATTAAGTTTTCTGCCCCCTCCCAACACCAAGTCTCAGCATGTACCAAAGCTATAAAATCATTTAGACTAAATTTAGAAACTATAAAATTTTAAATTTTATTAACAAAAATTTAATGCCTCATGAGCTACAGAGATCAGAATCACGGTGTTTATTGGTCCGAGCGTGAACGGTGGTCTGTTCTGCCGTTTCTCCTCTCCTTGTCACGCGTGCTTTGCTCTGCATAGAGGAAGGTGCCATAAAATCTGAGAACTACTGGTTCAATGGAATCGTACAGGAAGGAATTATGCCCACTTTTTCTATTAAGTTCAGCTTCCCAAGCAAATGCAATATAGACGACATGCCAGAATTGGCATTTTACAAAAAGAATCAGGACCAAGTAGAAAGTGGGAGAATTTTCTCTGCTTGGATTAAGAAGACGAAGTTTAAAAATTCTAAGCCGGCAAAAGAATGCACAGGAACAAAAAGAGCATTGGTATGTGTGTGCCCTTCTCCTTTCTATAACTCATTTGAGTGTGTAAAGCTTTTTCTGACCTATGGCGTGCTCCTGGTTAGCTCAAATCCACATGTCACGTAATATATCTCGTTCATTCTAGAGATTGCTCAGATTTCAATTTTACGCATGTAGAGTCATCACAATTACATACTTGAGATCTCTTAAATGTGGAGAAAGTTTGTGAAATAGTCAAGTGACTGGACAGTCCTAAAAAGATTCTTCTCTGAAAATACATCATTAGAACAAAGATCACACTGGTCTCATTTTACTTTAACAAAGGTCAAACTGTAGGTTTATTTTAGCTCATCTACCAATGTTCTACACATTCCCTCTTGTCCTTTGATGCGGACTGTACATTTTAAAATACCAAGACATTCTTTCTAAGAAAGAAACAAAAAACAAAAGCAGAAAATGAATTTCTTCGTTTTTTTTACTAATTTTACTAACTTCAGAAGTTTTTACACTCATCAAATCAGACTTAGAATTTAACACTAGTATATATAACAACACCACCTTATTAAGCTTTTGTGGTAGATGAAAGATAGCCAAAAATACTTTTGATACTCCTCCCACTGAAAGGTGGGTCTAATTACCAACCAGTGGATCTGGGCTGACTTTAGAGACCTGACTGACCAGTAGGATGGGATGGAAGGGATGTTCCTGGATGGCTATAGATAGGTCATAAGAAGCCTTGCAGCTGGGCCTCTGGGAACACTTGCTCTTGGAGTCCTGAGCCAGCCTGTGAGGAGTGCAATTCTCCTGAGGCTGCCATGCCAGAGACCATGCAGAGAGAGGAGAGGGGTAGAGATGCCCCCAGTCCCCAGCTGTGTCTCCAGACATCCTGGAGTAGAGACAAGTCGCCCCTGCTGTTAGTTACCTGTCTAAATTCCTGGGCCACAGAATTATGAGAAATAATAATAAAATGGCTGTTGCTTTAAGCCACTAAGTTTTGGGGTAATCTGTTACAGTTCTAGGTTTTAGATTCTCTTCTTTAAATAACCAGGATTGTACCTAAAGCATATGCTATTATTTAAGCAAGATTCATAGAAAGTCTTCCTTTGAATGTCAGAAAATGATTCATTATTAGAAACATTACTGAGATGTCAAATTTCATCTCTTTTGGTAGAAGAAGAGGGAAGAAGCTGAGGCGAATTTAAGAATTATTGTCTGTCTCTTTAATTGAGAGGATGTGGTAGAAAAGCAGATATCTGTCTCATCTTTACTCAATGAAACAGTATAACCCAACCCAAAGAAATGCCTTGAATCAATCTATAGCATCTGATAAAAGGCAAGTTCTGGTGTGAGAAGAAACATGGATGGTAAATGTATTAAAGTTATGCCGCAAAGAACAAAACTGACCCAACAGTGCAGAAAGGAGGGAGCAATGAATCAGCAGCTTAGAAACAGTATGCCATTTGGGTTTCTGCTATGGATTTCAGTATGGATTTCTGCTATGATCATGGACTCACTTCCTATGTAATTTACTGTTTAACTAGAAATGTGCGAATAAGGTGATTCAGCAAGACGGGTGTGGTAGAATTCACTATGTTAAAGCATGGGTAAGCGCACTCTAGTTATTGAACGTGGGAGGAAGTGCTAAACTATGTACTGAATCCGTGTATACACTTTGCCATCACAGCCCACAGACCAGACCTGGCTCTGTTAAATTCTTCCTAACATGACATCTCTGAACTGACAGCGGCTACCTGTGTAGAGCAGGAGTGGCCTGGAACTGGGTGCATCAAACAAAGATGGGAGTGGGAAACTTGATTCACTGTAACTTTCTATGTATTCTGGGGAACTCTGAATTTATTACAAATAAAAAACATTAAAATTGTCGATGTCATCATCTTTTCTAGAGAACTGCTCTTGTAGGATGCACAATTAGGGAAGATCTAGCAGAAGAACACTGATACAAAAGCCTACTGGGGATGAGGGGAGTATAGAATGAAAGAAGTGAGGGCAGCAGTTTTTACCTGGATGTGATGTTTACGAAACTCCCTTTGTGTTTCTGCTCTTTGAACCTCAATGGCGCCATCTGTAGCTGATAGGTGGACTGGTGAAAAAATATAAACTGTATTGGACTAGAAAGGTATAGAATGCAGGGAGTAGTGGTAATGGCTTCTGGCCTAGACCAAAGCTGGGGTGCCCCCCTCTTTAACATCAGCGTCTGTTTCCTTTACCAACCTTCTGCTCTCCTACCACAGAAGGGGAAAGACCTCTTCTTTTACCCTAGAATTAGGAGGCTGAACAAGACCTGCTACATCCCTGGGCTAGCAGCCCCCAGATTTTTAAATCCCCACTTTGCCAGAATGTTTCTTGGGTGAGTTGAAAAGAACGCACCCATGAGCATGGGTACAAAAGGATCTAACGAGGATGTGTCTCTCCTCCCTAGCCCGTATATGACCGAACTGCCCTCTCCTACACAGCCCCACCCCACAGGAGACACCAAAGGATCTTGGTAGGAGGTGAGCCTGGGCTCAGGAGCCTGACCGCCAAATGGCCCTGCACGGACTTCTAGCTGAAGCACAGCCTTCACCCCCAGTGGAGAAATGTTCCTGGGACCATGTGGAAATTGTAACTTATAAAGCTTATGAAGCATCCTTGACAGAAAGTGACTTATAGGTCGGTAATTATTAGTGTTGGGAAACACTGCATTAGGACTTGTGTTCAATACCAACTGGGAGAACAGGCACCTTCCCCAAACTAACAAAACCACTCAACATCACCCTCTCTGTAAGTGTTTGATCTCTTTCCTGAGGAAGTCTTCTCCAAACACCACAGCACTGTGGCTGACACACGACCATGCTGTTCCTTCCAGGACCACTAGAGAATTTCAAGCATTTGATACCCAAAACAAAAATCAGTTATACTGAGGGAACATTATGCTTCCTAACGCTCCCAATTTCAACGTTCCTAACAAGAAACATAAAAACCCCACAATTCTTAGATTATAAACTGCTCACTTGAGTGACCAAAGTTTTTAACTTTCAGATCATAAGCAAGGTACTATCTCAATTCCACATCTGGCTCCCACCACCCCTCAAGCAAATCACGGATCAGAGATCAACACTGGGCGACAGTAACTACGATTACCCAAACAATAATACAGTTTGTAAGTTGTGACTTTCTCCATCCTATCAAAACATCACCCATAGGTTTGCACCAATATGCACCCCTACACACAAAAACTTAGTTAATTTAGGGAGTGCTGTACATAGCACACGACCTGATTTTGAAAGAATAATTAATAAGCACAACTATTCAGCATTCACTCATTGAAGCTTCAGTTCAAATCTATACTGTTCCATGCTTTCTACCTAAAGGAACAATTCCTTCTATTATTTCCAAAACAACTGTGCCTATACTACATGGCTGCAAGTAACCATAAGGTAGCTGATAATTCACCAACCCCCCCCCACCAAAAAAAAATCACTTCCTGATGCACTTTGTCTTACAGCAATTAATCATAATGGTATTTTTCAGAGCTATATTTTTGTTTGTTTGTTTTTTTGTTTTTGTTTTTGTGGTATGCGGGCCTCTCACTGTCGTGGCCTCTCCCGTTGCAGAGCACAGCCTCTGGACGCGCAGGCTCAGCGGCCATGGCTCACGGACCCAGCCGCTCCGCGGCACGTGGGATCCTCCCGGACCGGGGCACGAACCCGTGTCCCCTGCATCGGCAGGCGGACTCTCAACCACTGCGTCACCAGGGAAGCCCTCAGAGCTATATTTGAAATATCCTAAGCATACGAAATTTTGACTGAACACTTACAATATATGCAATGTTGACCAAAAAATGAGACGTGATGCCTGAGTCTTTGGGGAACTTATAAAATTGACCTTCCCTCCTGGATTTTAAGTTAAAAATAACTCAAAGTAAAAGAAAAAAAAAAGAATCATAGGATACGTAGCGAAATTGTAACACAGAATATACACGCTACTGGAATGCAGAGGCAGTGAAGAGTCTTAGGAGAAGATCACCACACGGACAATTCCAGAGAACAACATGCAAGAGGTGATGGCATGAGTCAGCCTTGAATAAAAGAACAGACGTGAGAGGAAGGAGCAGAAGAAAGATTTTGAGTCCAAAGACCTAGTAGAGACCACGTCCCATCAGTCACTGTAAGAAAACATGGTATGATTAAATATTGCTTTAGGAAGATGTATCTGGCAGTGGTATCCAACAGGTAAGAAGTGGGAAGGCTGAAAGCAAGGGAATCAGAGGTAAAAGTCCCAAAACAGAATGGTGTCAGCAAGGATGAGAAAAGGGGGGATCCAGCATATGAGGGGTGGAGAGGATTAAGATTATCAAGCAAATCAGAGTGACTAGGAATATGATGGTACCATTGAGAAAACTGGATGAGTCTGGAAGATCTTTTTTTTTTACAAATCAGTGATGCATTCTTTTCATACATATGAATTTAAAGTGACAGTGAACATTTCAGGGAGACACACAAATTTCCACTTGCTCCCACTGCAACCAGTTTCTTTCATCTGACCTTCAAGGCCCTCTGTAACCCAACCCCTATCATCTCTTCAGGCTTCTGCATTTCTGTTCATCCACTGCAACCAAATTGTGCTATCCACTCTTGGAACCATCAATAGACAGATGGGTTGACCTATCTCACTCGTGTTTACCAAGCATTTTCATGTACGTTATCACGTTCATCTTCACGGCAGTTACATGCAATAAATGGTGATGAGATCCCTATTCAATACTAGGCAGTCTGAAACGTGAAAGGCCAAATAACTTGCAAAAATGACCTCTTCAAAACCTAAACCTGACCTCAAATGATTTCCTGAATGAGCATTAAACAGGCCCAATGAACTAAGACATTTAGAAGGGCATTAAAGCCAAATGTTCCCTGGAGCATAGGAAGAACAGAAGGAAACGGACTACCGAGCACCCAGCAGCTCTGCCACCTGTAACATAAACACCCGATTAGGCACTTCCCTTCTGGAGTGACTGTTTACACAGCCTGGATGAAGGTGGCTTGTGTAACAAAGCGCTCTCTGTGAAGAAAGGGAGTGCTGTGACAACACAGTCCTCCATAATGGAAAACACGGTTGATAAAAGTGAAACTCAGTCTGCTTTGAGGGTAGTTCAGGCTTTTTCTGCTTTTCTTAAAAAAAAAAAAAAAATTAAGCTTAATATTTCTCAAGAATAACAAAAATATTAAATATGCTTAAACATCAGCCAATTTAATAGCTTCTATAAAAAAAGGCATAAAAATGTTTAATTATCCATGGATTCCAGGCTGCACTCTGAAATAAACGAAAAATTACATAACTTAACAAAACTGCAAAATAGCTTTACATCATCCTAACTAAATGTGAAAAAGATTTAAGCAGATTATGGTTGCACGGGAGTTCATGATAACCCAAATTCAAAATATGTATTTTCTCTATTCCCATCCCCAAATCCAATATGGGGAAAATACATATTTTAATGATTTGTGACCCAGAGAAATGCTTCCTTTGGGCTTATCTGTAGCATACCAGATCTTTACAATGTAAGAATTAACAAAACTGCCCCAAATGTGTCTCATACATCAGCTTAATTACTTAACCTTCCTGAACACCAATCAATTTAGAGGTATGGTAATAGAGAATACAGAAAATACTATTATGTATAGACTTCTATTAGGCTTAAAAAAAGAAAAGAAAAGAAAAGAAAACCTACTCCTGAAAACAACTGATGTAACAATCTGGATGGCTGCATCTTAGTGGAAAAGAAAACGCACTGAACGTCATTCTCAAAGAATTTGTGCTCAAGACAATGTGAATTATTTTGCATCATATCCCCTTAATTCAATCACCATAACCTTAAAAATAAGTTATTATTCCCATTTTACAGATCAGAGTGAGGCTCACGGATTTAAGTGTCCTGGTTAATATTACAAAGTAAGTGGCAGAGCTGGAATTTAAGCCTCCAAGTCTAGTGCTATACTAAACATGGCTATCACTCTTCAAGGCTTTGATAGCCTCTACAACACACTTCCTGTCCCCTATCCCATAAAAAAACCCCACAAAAGGTAATTAAAAACAAACGATATATATTACATTAGTTAATTTGCAGAAAAATTAATGGTATATTAACTTACGGTATAAGTGAGATTTTCCCTGAGTTCTCCTTACCTGAGAAAACCACTGCAGAGAAAAATGTAAGTAACTGGAGGAGGATACCCAATAGCTCCCATTTGCTACTAAAATAATTACTGCTTAACTGTGATCTTCTAAAAGCCTCTCCCCAAAGGCATTTATTAAGTGAGCTGTTTGTATTCTTTGCTGCAGCCAAAGCAACCTAAAACTTCCCGTAAGTCATGGCTAGTATACCCTTACTCTAACAGAGAATTAAAAGACGATTAGCTCTACTTCATCCATTTAATATAGCTGATGCTTAAGACACTAGTGAAGAAATACAATTATTCCTAAGCAATGAAGAAGTTACAAGTATGGGTCTGAAAGGTTACTTCCGGGGCCAAAAAAGGCTGCCACAAGAACTCCCCTTTGCCATTCCCAGAGTGCACCATGCAATCCACAGGGTTCTTCGCTCGATCCTTCAACTCCGCCTCGCCCAGCGAAGGCCTAAGGGACACCCCCTTGGAAGCGCGGCCCGTCCTCAGCCCGCTCCCCCGGGGGCGGGCCCAGCGCCAGTCACGTGGGAGGCGCGCGGCCGCCATCTTGCAGGGCGGGCGAGGGGAGGAACCCCGCAGGACCGGCCCCCAGTCGCCGTCCGCCGGTCCGCGGCGGCGCGTGACCGCGCGGCCCTCGGGCGCGAGCCTCGGGCACCTCCCTGCAGACTCGGAGGTGGGCCCTCCCTCCCCCTAGTGCATCGACGGTGCAAGGCCGCGGTACAGCTGGGTTGGACTGCAGTGAACAGGGATTGAAATCAATCCACCCCCATCTGCCGCCTCTAGAGAGCGAGCCTGGGAGCAATAAGATCCGCGGAAATGTCTTCAAGTCCATAACAAGCCACAGCTGAGGGCCTCCGAGTCCACGCCAACAAGCAGAAAGTGTGGGGCAGTAACAATTTAGTGAGACTTAAGTGACTTGTTACGGTAACCCTAAACAACTACTGGAGAAAAAAAGTTCATCACAACACCAACGTCTAGAAATAGCTTTCAGTGTCACCTGTAGTGTGTGTATCCCCTATTATTTATTCCCCCACTTCTACTGATAGCCACAGCACAAGGCACTGCCTGAGAAGTAATATGTGCTGAAATTAATGGCAGGATGCCCAGCCTCACTCTGTCCACTCTTCCCAGCACTCACTGGTTGCCAGAAAAGGCCACACACTGCAGTCACGATAAAAATTTCATTACTGTGGTTTTCGTGCTTCTCTCTCCTTGTCTAGTCACCTTCCAACACATTATAAGCAAATTTTAAAGGCAAAAAAAAAAAAAAAAAGACTCAGCTTTAAAACCGGAAATCGGTTACCCTTGTTGGAATGATACGAATGGAATATAAACTGCTCCACTGTGGGACATTTTGATTATATCTACACTCTAAGGTTATCTCTACAATATATACTATTACAAGAAAACAATTTTTTTTAAGATATATAAGTACTGCTTCTGAGTTCAGACTTGCTTCTCTAAATTTAATGGCGGGTGCAGGATTTCTTTGGAATTATTTTAGTGAGTAGGCTGAAGAGTGGTAAGGGCTTATACCATCAGTATACACAGTTGCATGCTAGTAGTAGATATTGGAAAATATTTCAAGCTCACCAAGAAAATTCTGGATACTAGCGTTACTACATCTGAGTTTGATAAAGTATGTCCTAAAATGTGAGTTAGTCACTTCACAGAAGCCTCGTTATAAAAAGGAGGGGTTCAGCCTAGATTATCCCTAAATCCCTTCCAGCCCCCAAATTCCTTTCATTCTATGGGTGCTGGGTCCACACAGCCATTAGAGAAATACAATGCCCAGTTTAAATTCCAAGGTATTGAACGTCAGCAGATATATAAGTTTAATTAACTTTCAAGCAAGGAGTGAAAAAACTCCCCCTTTCCATCCTGGAGATCACCTAAGTTAACACGGCATCCAAATAAATACTTTTTAAATAGTTGTGAACCACGAAAATAAACTTACTGTACAGGTTTTACTCTAAATAAAAGCTACTACTCCATAAGATTGTGACGCTCAAGGACTTTATATTGGGCCTAGATTATTATTAAATTGCTTTCGTGGCCAAATAAATTAATTTTCTTTAATGTTTGCGACAAATGACTTATCTTAATTCTCGTCTTCTACACTTTGGTGTTTAATAACTTTTTAGAAAACACTTATGCCTCAGTAAAGGACCAACAAACATCCCCGTACTCAAATGTGTAAGCACGGCTCAAACCCGTTAGAAACTAGGACACGCCAGAGGCAAAGAGCATAACCAACCGCCCCAGGAGGGGTTTCTTTACCCAGACAACCAGCGCTACGACTTATCTAATTTGAGTCATTTCGCGGGTCTCCACATCTGACGTTTTTCTGGGAACATCAAGTTCCCTGAGCAGGAGCCAAAGACCCTACGACTCCCTCTAACTCAGGCATACACTGAGCAAAAAGAGCCCCTCTGTATCAAAGACAGGGCCACACGCCGGGAGCGCACCTTTAGGACGCCTCACCGAGGGGCAAGGCAGAGCTTTACAACGTGTGACCAGAGCGCCAGGAGGCAGGAAAGGGAAAGCTCAGCCCAGGGCTGACTGCGGCCAACACACAGGCTCCCCTAGCGCTTCGCCTTTCCCAGCACGTCGAGATGCTCAAAGCCAGAAAGGTCCCGAGACCCTTCATCCGACAGGGGGACGGGGCTGAGCGCTCCATGTTTTCCGTGGCAACTCCGGCACGGAAGAGACTTCTAGAGCATTCTGTTATGGCGGGTACCCGTGTGTGTAGGGGCGGGGGGGTGGGGAGTGCAACTGAGCGGCCCAGCAAAACGCAGATTAGTGCTCTGGGGCTGGAAGCCTGGGCTGGGGATGCCGAGCCACCTGCGCCGGGGTGAGGCTCGGTCAAGGGGCGTCCGAAAGGCAGGCGGGGGAGGCCGCCCCGCGGGCGTAGGGAGGCTGGCGCGCCTTACCTGGGCCCTGGGGCCGGCAAAGTTACACAGCTCCGCCTCCCCGTCTTCGGGGCTCCCGCGGAGCGCGGTGCGGAGCCTCTCCAGGTGCTCCCTCAGGGTGACCCGCTGGTGGAAGGAGAACGCCGGGTGCAGCGAGGCCATGGTGAAGAGCAGCAGCAGTTCCTCCTGGGCCCTGAAGCCCAGCCCGCCGCAGGGCTGGGGCTCGGCGCCGCCGCCTTCCGGGCCGGAGCCGTCCTTCTCGGCGTCCTCCTCGTTGTCGCCGTCCTCGCCGGGCTCGTCCTCCGCGCCGCCCCGCGAGCCGTCGCCCCGGGCCGCGCGCAGGCTCTTAAGCACCGAGTCCACCTGGGGCAGGAGGCGGTGCAGGCGGCCGGCGGCCTCACGGTTCTCGGAACCCAGCAGCGCCAGGTAGACGATGAGGCGCGAGCGCACTGCGGGCTCTCGGAAGTCGGCCAGCGGCCCCGGGTCCGAGAGACCGTTGGCCTTGGCCTCCGAGTCGCGCAGGTAGTGGTAGTCCTTGCGCGCCAGGTCCTCCAGGCACGAGCCGAGGAAGCGCAGCTCCAGCGGGTTGCACAGGTCCAGCAGCCCGCACATGAACTCCAGGCGCTGCGCCGAGCCCAGCACCAGCCCGAACCACTCATACACCCGCTCCTGCTCGCGCAGCGCCGCCGTGGGCCCGCCGCCGCCGCTCGGCATGCCCGCCCCCGCCGCCGATCCGCCAGCAACAGGCTGCCCGAGCCCCCCGGGTGGCGGCGGCGGCGGCAGCGGGGGGCCCCGCGGCGGGCCCGAGAGCGGCGGCGGCGGCGGGGGTCGGCAGTCGCGGCGGCGACGCGGCGGCGCCTTAGCGCCTGGCCGCGCGTCCGCCTCAGGCTCCTCCGCCTCGGGCGGCGGCTCCGCGGGGTGCGACGGCTTCAGCGGCAGCTTCATCCTCAGCATCCTCGGCTAAGGCGGCGCGGACATGCGAGCGGGGGCGGGAGGGAGGGGCCAGGAGGAGGGGCGGGGGCCGAGGCGGCGGTGCGGCCGTCAGGAGCGGGTCCCCTCCATGCCGCCGAGGGAGGGCCGGGGGCGGGTCTCGGCCGGCAAGGGGGGCGGTGGCCAGCCGGCGGGGTCGCTGGCGTAGTCTTCCCGGGCCAGAGGCGGGGCGTGCCCGCAGTGGCTCCTCCCCCTGGGCTCCGCGCCGGCTCTAGGAGCCCGGGTGCGGGTGGGAGCGAGCAAGCGAGCGAGCGTGTCCTCCTTCTGCCTCCCTCTCCCGTCGTCCGCACTGGGCTGTGGCGGCGGTACCTGAGCGGTTCCCTCGCGAACTGGTGCGGACCGATCGGCTGGGAGAAGAGGAGGAGCGGCTAGTCGGGGCGGAGACGCTTGCGGGCTCCACTCAGGCACTTCAGCCAATCAGCAGCCCGAACCAATGGTTGCGTAGATCTCCCCGCCCCCGAGGCCCGCCTCTCTCCGAGAAGCCACGCCCAACTGGCCTTTAGGCGCCTTCCCGCTGGACGGCTTCCGCGCGGTCCTAATGTCTGGTGGTTGCTGCGGGTCGGGGGGAGGACGCTGTGGGACTGTGGGTGGCGGCTAGATGGGCAGGAGCGCGGCGAGGAGGGTGCAAGCCCCACATGTGAGGAGGGAGGTGGGGAATTGCACCTTTTCCAGGGGCCCGAGCACGGCTTGTGACTACCGACTCTGCCCTACCTCCTCACGGGGGCCGCCGCCCCAGAGCGCCGCCGGGTTCCCTTCGCGGCCGCGTGGTACGCGTCCCAGGAACCGGGCTTCCTCCGAGGGAGCGCGCTAACCCGCACTTCTTCGGTTCACAGCCCGGCCGACTGTCTGGAAGTCAGCGACAGGACAGTTCCCACCGCAGCTTTACCGGGATCTCTGTGTCGGCTCTCCGGATTGCGGATCGGGGAACAGGGTGGGGAAGCTGGGCTGCGGCTGTGGGTTGGGGGGCCAGGACACCTCGATCCCGGGCGAGCGCTCACCCGGGGCGCGGGCGGCACGGGTCGACGCTGGGGGCGCAGGGGCGACCCGACCCACGGGAGTTCCACGGCCTCTGGACCGAGGCGGGACGCTCGGGTGTGGACGCCTCTGGCCTAACAGTTGCCTCTGGTCTGTAACGCTCTTTGGAAATTATTTCCACGACAGTTAGCAAAAGCCCTCCAAAGCCCCCATCTTTGGGGGATTATTTTATTTTCTACAAAACGTAATATTTTGAATTCCCATGCCGGGAACAGGCTTTCAACTTTTTTTTTTTAAGTTTTCATTTTTAAGGTTTAAAGACCTCCAAAATCTCTTCCCTCTCTGTTTGCTTTTTTTTTTAATTTATTTATTTTTGTTTGTGTTGGGTCTTCGTTTCTGTGCGAGGGCTTTCTCTAGTTGCGGCAAGTGCGGGCCACTCACTTTCGCGGCCTCTCTTGTTGCGGAGCACAGGCTCCAAACGCGCAGGCTCAGTAATTGTGGCTCACGGGCCTAGTTGCTCCGCGGCACGTGAGACCCTCCCAGACCAGGGCTCGAACCCGTGTCCCCTGCCTTGGCAGGCAGAGTCTCAACCACTGCGCCACTAGGGAAGCCCCTGTTTGTTGCTTTTTAAAAACCAATGGAGCCTAAGTTTTTACGGTCCCACTGGATCTTTTGAGGGTTAACTTTAAAAAGGTGGGTTTTAAAAAAAATCCTTAATGTTTTAAATTAGGAAGTCCTATTATAGCTATATTGTGGCAGTATGTAAAAAAAGAATCACTTTTTACGAAAGTCTTTCTGAAACTATTTGGACATCTGTTGGGAGAGCATATGCTGAGCCCTCTTTACCCCACAGCTTTATGCCCTAAGAAGCTAATTTATAATTCAGTAAAAGGCTGAACTAAAGCCTAAATCAGTTTCAGTGATAAAATAGGGAGACAACTGTTTTCAACACACTTGAGATTAGTAAAATATATGAAAGCCATTCTTTCCTGTAATTTGCTATTTCCTTGTGTTCTTTTGGTGTGATGTAGAAATCATTACAATCAGGAGAAAACTTTACAAGGACTTTTATTATTACAGTCCTTGCCCCTGTTTGCTGTCAACCTCACCTGCCCTGGAATCTTCTATCCTATCTCATCTGTTCCCACATTTCTGAAGCTTAGGGTGAAATACTTTAGGCAACCAATAATAATCTTGCTAGATACTCACAGGTCCACAGTGAGTCACCCTGTCTAGATGAGGATCGAGGTGATCCAGGCATATGGTCTTCACCTCTTCCTTGGCAACAAGAAGCCATTTGGTATGAACTCCCCACAATACTTGATCCATAAATTTTGGGTCTGAATTCAGATTTGTAATCAATGATGATTACTTTTGTCCTTCTATCTTTCATCCATATTAGAAAATGCAGTGATCAAAGTGATCAAATCACATACATGACACACAGTGATTTAATGATTCTGGTCATCATCCATCAGCTGGATAATTTGCTATTTATGCCCCAGTACATGGTTTCAGAGGTCCCTCTCCATACCGCTACTCATTAGACCAGGCCTCTGTTTTTTTCCACCCCACCCTAAGTGAGAGAGAGAGAACACCTTCAGTTAAGACTAATGTACTACAACAGGGAGGGGCCCAGATGGAAATCCCAAGATGAGGTGTAGGCGTGTTTATTGGAAAAAACTATCCAGATGATTCTAATAAGACATCCTAGCAAGGTATTCCTCCCACCGGACCTACCTATTGGGAACACCTGCTCTAGATTCCCTGGTATTTTATATATTTTCTATATAATCATTCAGATGGGCCAAATAGTATTGCTGTGGTAATGGTGTGTGTGTGTTTGTATCCAGATCTTTTAGAGGAATATATCCTGTAAAAGACATCTTTAAGGACACAAAGTGCTATTGTGTCTTGTCCCTAGATGATACTTATGCATATTCAATATACTTTGTTTTATTTGCCTCTTTAACAATGAAAGATGGTATACCCAGAAGACTGGTTTCAAGTTAAGATTATACTTTGGATTAAGAACCAGCCAGTGTTTGAAGATTGAGGAGACTTTGTAAGCCTTTTGCAGTTGGGTTACTGCAAGAAATTTCACTGAAACCACAATTAATTGGATGGTTCAAGGCAGACTGGTAATGACATCTACTCCATATAAAGGATGCCTAGATACAGCCACGTCTACCTCAGATGATATCCTGCAACAGCTAACCTGATGCGTACCAAGAATTTGTTCTCTTAGTCTTTGTGAATGTTGACCTATCTGCCCCCTTCCCCATTATACCTCCCTGTTTCCTCCATTACAATATAAATATCTTAACATCAACGACCATGTTTTATTCACTTTTATATTTTCACATCTGGAACACAGTAGCTGTTACTAAATGTTTGTTAAATAATGAATGAATAACGCTCCAGGGACCAAAAGTAACTGCTAACAGCTCCTGGGATCACCTGAACCCTTTTTACCTCTAGCAGGGAAGAGAAAACATCGGCTCCCAACCTTGCCAGGCTAGTTCTGAGATTTATTCTAACTGAATTGGCTTCGGTTACATGCCTGTTCCTGATCAATCCTGGAGCCAGAGAAGTGGAGGCAGCTTCTTCAGAACTGTGTGGATCCCCCAAAAGAAATCCAGGGCTTTTGGAAGGAAGGGAAACATGGATGCTGGGGAAGCACCCAACATGTGTCCAGTGTCATTGTACTTACAATCTATAGTTTTGATCACTTAAGTTGTCATGGGTTTAAGGTACCTCAAGAACAATTTTTTGTTTAGTTAGGTCACATATTTTCCTTTTGTTACATCATATTTATTTTAAGAGATTAAATATTAAATTGTCTTTAGAGATTACAGTTAAAAATCTGGTCTAAAGGTCTTGCAAACAACACAGGTAAATTGACATACAACTTAAGGGAAAAAATATTGCATATTTAAAATTAAAAGGATAAGTTTTTGTAAGGTTTACAAAAACACCCAATATGACAGATTTGAGATAAAAAGAAATCCTCAGTGTTTATGCTGTGGCAGTATTCTCATTGATCAGCTGGCAGTCCATGATCTCATTGATCAGCTGGCAGTCCATGATCTCACTGATCAGCTGGCAGTCCATGATCTCACTGATCAGCTGGCAGTCCATGATCTCACTGATCAGCTGGCAGTCCATGATCTCATTGATCAGCTGGCAGTCCATGCCCAATACTGGTATATGGCACCTTTTCTGGAAGGCTACCATTGGGTAAAATTCGGAGTCTCCCTGGAGTTATGGTTCCACTTGTCAGAAAGTTTCTTAGGGACTTAGATTGACCAGGCTGCCTGAGTATTCCCACTTATAAATCAAAACTTTTAGAGAAACCCTGAAATCCACCAATCTTTGAGCCCTGTGCGGAAATAAACTTGATTCTGAAGTGGTTTGGTTTGCAAAATCCTCAGGCTTCTGATTTGTGTTAGAAATTAAGGAGCTGGATGACCTTAGGCACTTGTGTGGTTCTTTGGTAGCTTTGCAAATAGACCTTGTACCCAATCGGTCAAAAAGGCAAGGGCTGTCTCTCCCCCACCACCACCCCCCGCCAAAAAAAATCACATGGCCTTCTAGGGACCTGTGGAAAGGTAGAATTGAAGTTCTGGAAGGCTGACTTGCTAGATAGAAAAATAACCTCTGCTCCAGCAGCATCTCTGGAATAGAATTTGCTGAATTCATGTACTTCTTTAAACATATGGTAACATCATATTATTGGTGAGCTGTTGATTGTCAACCCACCTTAAACCCACCATCTCTTACCCTTTCATCTTCATAAAAGAAGCCTCATTTTTTTTTTTTCAAGTACCCAGGCTTCTCCCAAAGACCCTGTGTGGCTTGGGGGATACCTTTGCCAGCTCCGTGGATTGAGCAGTAACCCAATCAGGAAAGCCCATACTTCTCTCCAATTGGTTCAGAAACCCAGAATGACTGGGATATATCAAATGGACATACGAGCCAAGAAACTCTATAAAATTGGTACGTGAAGGGGCTCCCACTGGCCAAATCTAGCAGAATTTGAATATCAAAAAGAATAAGATGGAGCCAGTGAATAAAAAAGAATCCAAGTTCATAGGGATTCTCAAAGAAAAAGGGCTGGAGAAGGGTGCATGGAAAGCGCTTCTTTATAGAAGAATGCGAGCTGAAAATTTTAGAAGGAAAGTATCATTTTGCAACCACCAAATGCAATAATTGATCCAGGCATTTTCACCACTGGGTGCAAAGTTGTTGGGAAGCAAAACATTCACAGGTCCTCAAAATAACACCTCACTTAGTTAAAAGGGAGGGATGGTACTTTTACATTAATAAATCTGATGGATACCACCTTAACCATGTGGTCGCGATTAGCATCACCAATAATGAGACAGTCTAACATTCCTCCTCCTGTTATGGATGTCATTGGAAGCACACACTATTTGCAGTATTCTTGCCAAAATGTCTACACTGAATCTAGTCATGGGGAAAGAGACAAAATCTGGATTGGGGACATTATACAAGACGCAGGCCTGAATCAACCAAAATATCAATCTCATAAAAGCAAACACAGGCAGGGGACTGTTGTAGCTTAAAGAAAACTAAAGAGACACGACAACCAAATGCAATTCATGATCTATGATTGGATCCTGGGTTTAAAAAACTCTAAAAGACATTTTGGGAATAATTAGGTAAATTTGAATATGGACTTCTTATTTGATATGGTTACTGTATCAATGCTAACTTTCTTGGGTGAGAATGACATCATGATTGTATAGAAAAATGTTTTCAGTTGGTTCATGCCAAAGTACTGAACGTTGAAATGTCATGATATCTACAATTTTATCTTTTATTATATAGAGAGAAATAAAGCAAATGTGACAAAATATTAACAGTAGACAAATCTAGATGAAGGGTATATGCGTGAACATTGTACAATTTCACCTTTCTTTAGGTGCGATTTTTTTTTTTTCAAAATAAAGTGGGAAAAAATGGCGATTGCAAATACACATCCACAGGATGAGTAAAAAAATAAAATTTGTTAATTTAGGAATGGAGTTGAGCACATTTAAAGTCGCTTTTTAAAAACTATTTATTTATTTATTTGGCTGTGCCAGGTCTTAGTTGTAACACACAGGATCTTCATTGCTGCATGCGGGATCTTTTAGTTGTGGCACGCGGGATCTAGTTCCCTGACCAGGGATTGAACCTGGGCCCCCTGCATTGGGAGCTCGGAGTCTTAACCACTGCACCAGCAGGGAAGTCCCTAAAGTTGCTTAATTAACTGGTTTTGTCAATGGGACAAAACATTAATCAAAGTCCCCTTAAAACTATATATAAAATAGAATAATAAGATTTGTAAAAGGAACACAAGCCTAATGGAGAATGGGTTTTCTGAATTTGTTACCTCAATATATTGACCTTTCAAGATATTAGAGAGTAAAGCTGGTTAGAATCAACTTGAAATGGCTTGCAGAGTTATAAGGTGTCCCAAGAGTCAGTTTGTCAATGCATTCTGAAGGAAACCTGGGCCACAGCCAAATGCAAGCAAGGTCATCCTCAGACGGAAATGTTCCTAAAGAAGAGTGCAAAATCAGACTTCCCTGGTGGTGCAGTGGTTAAGAATCCACCTGCCAATTAATCTTCGTAACATTCTATAAAATGGTATATGCCATTTTATAGATGAGAAAAGCGAGACTAAAAGGTTAAGCTATTTTCCCAAGGTCTCATGCTAGAAGGTGACTGATACGTTTCAAACCCTGATTGGCCACCCTACACTGTTTTCAACCATTATACCATCTAGATAATGAATAATTTACCACGTGTTTCCTGACTATAAAAGCCACACACAGTCACTATTAAAATTTTGATTAATAAAAAAAATTTGATTAAAATTAAAATTTTTAAGTAAGCCATAATTCCACTGCCTAGAGATAACTTATACAATTTATTTCCAATATTTTCCTGTGATTGTATGTGTTTGAGTATGCACACATATATGTGTGTATATTTGTGCAGGGTATATATATTATACACTGTAGTTTTGTGGGTGCTACATTTTTAACTTAAGACTATGTTGATTTCTTAATTTTAATTTTGGATTGTTTATTGCTAGTGTATGGAAATACAATTGATTTTTGTATGTTGATCTTGCAGTTTGCACCTTGCTGACTTGTTCATTCTACTAGTTGTGTGAGTGTTTGTGTATGTGTGTGTTTTAAGATTTTTTACGTACAGGATCATGAGTCTGAATAAAGACAAGTCTTATTTTTCCTTTCTGATCAGTATGCCTTTTTTTTCTTCCCTGTCTGCACTGGCTAGAATTTCTAGCACAATGTTGAATAGAAGTGGTGAGAGTAGACATCCTTACCTTATTCCCAACTTAGTGGGGAAAAAATTCAGACTTTCATTGCTGAGTATGATGTTAGTTGTACATTTTTCATAAATGCCCTTTAATAGACTGCAGAGGTCCCTTTCTAGTCCTAGTTTGCTGAGAGTTTTTATCATAAATAGGTATTGGATTTTGTCCTATACTTTTTCTGGGTCTTTTGAGGTGATAATGTGGTGTATGCACTTTATTCTATTATATGGTGTATTATATTAAATGATATTTAGATGTTGAACCAACCTTACACTCCTGGGATAAATCCCACTTGGTCATAATGTATCATTCTTTTTATATGTTACTGGATGCTGGCCTGGTCTGGCAGCTGTCTCTCATCACTTACTCTGCCTCTCCATGAAGCTGAGGAAAGGGGTGGCTGGGAGCAGCCCCAGGCTAAAATGCCACCAACTTCCACTGATCTCACTGAAGTTCAATAGTTGTCTCAGATAAATTCTTCTCAACTTTTTGTATTTACAGAGTACTGAGATGGTTGTTTTTGATAATTTTGTCCAATTTTATTGTTGCTGTTTGGGGAAAAGATTTGCTGTGCTTCTCCCTCAGTCATTTGGGTAATCCTGCCCCTGCCTTACCCCCTGCCCCCCCAGTTCTTTCTATAGGGATACAATACACATCCCTAACTTTTCATTCCACTTTATTTAATGTTTCTACTTCATACAAAATGTAGAAACTTTGTTATATATAGGTTGATTTACTACTGCTTAGGTTCCTATATAGGTTCCTTTGTTGTGGAATATGTAGGTTCATTTACCACTTAGAGACTGTAAACATCCCTACCTCCTGTCCTTTACACTGTGTTATCATATATCTACACACATGTACAAACAACTTTCAGGATTTAGATTAAATAACTAGTAAGCCCCCTTTCACTCAAAATAAGACAAATGCTTTTAGCAGAGAAAAAAAGTTATAACAAAAACTCTTTACATGTGTCCTGCATCTATAAATAGCACGTCTTTGCCTATAGTTTAAAATTCTTCAAAGAGGAAAGAATGCCTTTATATTTTAGGAACTAGTGCCTAGAATAGTAGCTCTAATTCTTTCACTGTATAAAAGGTGCAGAAGGTTATTTGGGGCAAAGGTATTGTGTGCAGAGTGAGTGATCTGTGTATATTTGTAACACCTTTGCTCTCATGCAATCTCACAGAACTGAACTGACATATCTTTTACACCAGGAGAGAATCAGTATCAGTATCCAGTATCTTGCAACAATGTGATCACTAATCATTAATATCCCTTAGGCTGTTCAGGAAATGGTATATTTTCTATTCCAGACTATTCTAGTTTATAGCAACACAATTGAGGAAAAGTTTTCAGGGTGTGTTTTTTGCTTTGTTGTGTTTATTTTTTTGAGGACAAACAGTTTATTTTTCAGTTCTATCTTTTAGAATGTATTTTTCCCCTAGCCCTAAAAATCACCTCTTGGTGAGGTGTACTGTTAATTTTATCCTATGTGTATGTTCACATGCCTCTGTGTATACCACAGTTCTCTGTTTAAGAAAGTTAATTTTTAGTGATCAGAGAGCACGTTTATCTAACTTGCCAAAAATAGGCACATTAGACTTCCGTTTCATTCCTTGTCTGTAATGTTTCTTACATCCTCCTAATTCTTCTAAAACTTAACCACTCTCAAGGACCAATGTCAAATCTTCACTCTTTCAGGAACTCTCCCATTGCTATCCCACCTGGAAATGGTCTTTTTTTCCTTCCTTCATTTATTTGTTTAGCAAATATGTATTGAGTACCTACTCTTTGTAAGACACTGATTATGTGACAGAAGATAGGTAAAAGTTATCTGTATCAAAGTTATCTGTGTATCTGTATGCACATTGTAGATATATGTTTCTAAATCTTATTTTCTCAGTTAAATTGTGAGTTGCCTGGGGCTGCACCCTCCATCTTATTATTTATTGCATTCCTCATAAAATTTAGCAGAGTGACTTCTATTAAGACTTAAAGGAAAAGTTTAATTTGTATGATGATTATATTTGCACTCTTTCTTTAAATATACTTAAGTATGCAAGACATAAATAGCTCTAATATTTAGTTACACCATTTAATCATTCCACAAAAAATATTCTAATACGGGTATGGAACGAAACTTTAAAGTTGATGAAAACTCAGTCCCCTCTTCACATCTATATAATCACTCCTACCTGGCACTCCCCTCCCCCCAATTATTTTCCCAGGCTCTGTAAGAATGTTGTGTGTGTGCGTTTAAACATATAAATATAAGGCATTAAATAAACCTGGTCTCTGTCAGATTCCCATCTGGTGTGCCGAGTGTAGGACCCCATAGAAAAAGCACTGTCCTAGGAATTAGAACATATAGCTTCTAATCCTTCACTCTTTTCTACTTCCTCCTTTGAAAAATATAGAATATGGGAGATATTGGGCTGAGCTAAGATCTCTTCTAGCTCTAAAATCAGATGAGCTTATGTGGACTGACTTCTTTGAGTACAAATCAGGAGATGGAACATCAGACTTTAGTGTACAAATGTAGGTTACATCACTTGTAAATTTTAGCCTACTGTCTCCTCATTTCCTTTTATGGCAAACCTTCTTTGTAAATCCTGTTTTCCCAGTCTCGAAGGCCCTCCTCATCTCATCTGTGTTTATCTAGGTCTTACCATCCTTCAGTGTCAGATTCCACCACTGCCAGAGGAATAGAACTCACCTGTCTCCCCAGGCATTCCAGTCCCCACGAGTCTCATCTCCCTCTGAACTGTGGGGGCCCTTACCACCCAGTTCAGCAATGCTGTTTTCCCCCAATTATTTCTATATGTAATTCTTGTCTATCCTATGGGACACAGACCACATTCTATACTCCTCTTTAGGCCTCCACGTCACACAAATAAACTGATTAAAGCTTGATTTTTAAATTCAAATACGGTCACAGTAGTGAACTGCTAAAAACCTTTCAGAGGCATAAGTAAAATAAAGGACATTTTTGTATAAATTAGATGTGTGGGAAACTTCTTTTAAGGGAATATTTGCTTCAAATAACTTTAAGTAACTGATTTTGCTAGGAGCCTTGATGCTAAATAGGTTAGAGTGTAAACTGCTACAATCATTTCGTAAACAACGTGACACTATGTGTCAAGGATCTTAAAACTTTTTGTACCATTTAGTATAGGTTCCAGAACCCCCTTGGATACAAATCTGAGGATGCTCAGGTCCCTTGTATACAATGGCACAGTATTTGCCTATAACCTATGCATATCCTCTCGTATACTTTAAGTCATCTCTGGATTACTTATAATACCTAATGCAATGTAAATACCGTGTAAATAATTGTCAGCCTATGGAAAATTCAAGTTCTGCTTTTTGGAACTTTCTGAAATTTATTTCTTCCAAATATTTTTGATCCGAGGTTGGTTGAATTGTGTATGCAGAACACACAGATACGGAATGCCTGACTAATATACCTATTTCTGGGAATGATTCCTAAGGAAATAATTCTAAAAAACAAACAAAAGAAAACAAACAAAAACACAAACTTTATATGCAAACATGTCCATAACAGGATAATTTGTAATATTAATGTCCAAAAATAAGTGAATGGCAAATGCATTATATTCAAATGAGAGAATATTACATAACCATTACAAAAATGGGGTTGGTAAAATGTGTACCAACACAGGGAAATGCTATAATATAACGTTAAGGGAAAAAAATCAGGGTATAAAATTTTACAAGTAGTATGGTCAAGATAATACGCCAAAAATATGAGTAGAAAAAAGAAATGGAGAAGAATACCTGAAAATGTTAAGAGGAGTTATCTTTAATGGTGAAATTACAATTTGAATTTTTTTCTCCTTCTCCTTTCATCTGTTTTCCAAATTTTCAAAATGGGGCATATATTAATTTTGGAAAGGAAAACCATGTACTTTCAACTACAGGGTCATCGGACTTCCCAGGTGGCACAGTGGTTAAGAATCTGCCTGCCAATGCAGGGAACACGGGTTCGAGCCCTGGTCCGGGAAGATCCCACATGCCTCGGAGCAACTAAGCCCGAGCGCCACAACTACTGAGCCTGAACCCGCGAACCACAGCTACTGAAGCCCGCGCGGCTAGAGCCCGTGCTCTGCAGCAAGAGAAGCCACCGCAACGAGAAGCCCGTGCACGATAACAAAGAGTAGCCCCCACTTGCCGCAACTAGAGAAAGCCCGTGCACAGCAATGAAGACCCAACGCAACCAAAAATAATAATAATTAGTTAATTAATTTAAAAAATACAGGATCATCAAGGATTCAAGTTTCAAGCAGAAATTTTTTAGAGTTTAAATATCTTAATGATTTAGTGTCTGAAGTATGTGTTGGTTATCTAAATAGAAGTTCAATCTTTCTTTTCCCTAAGTGCTGTCAAGTCTGAAGAGCTTTCTAACCACTTGGTCACTATTTCGAGTCCTTTCCTCACATTTTCCAGTTCATATTGTCCCATGGAGTCCTTGGCCTGTTTGGCTTTGACAGATTTGAGAATAAGCTGTGAATGACGAGGCTCACAGGCTCCTTTCCTCCACTTTACGGCCAGAATATCAGCAAGTTCAGGAAGTTCTCAATCAGTCCTTTTTCTGGCAAAGGCAGAAATCCTGGATATGGTTCATTCACAATAGGCTGATTAGGGTGTCAGAGATTCCTGGTGGCCTTTTCATATCAAGCAATGTATAGATGGGTAAGTTAAGCCATGGATGCATAGATACCGAAGCAGCTACTGGGAAACTTTATGGTAATAATAAAGTAGATGCATTTTGCTTAGTGCTAGAGTAAATACACATGATGCTAACCTTTAAATCTGTTTAAACTTCTTGTTTAGGAATATCTGCCATAGAATAACTTGTGTATCTTAATCAGGTTCAAGGGCACAAATGAACAATTATAATAAACAGGATCAGATAAAACCACTAAAAAGGGAAAGAGAATATCCTGAGAACAGAAATGAAACTTAAATGATAGAAAGAAAATGAAATGAAACTGAAACTTAGCCAGCAAAGTTATTTGAAAAAAAAAGTCCTGATCTTAACAGAGTTCTAGCAGGTAACTATATATTATCCAGTATTACCAAGAGTAAAGATGTCTTAAGTTTTCCTAAGTTACATTTAGACTCACAATGAAACATGTATCCAGCTGTGTGATCTTGCTGAAGTTACTTAACCTCTGAGTCTCAGTTTACTCATCTGTGAAAATAGGGATAACAGTACACGTCGGCCTAGATTCAATATAGACTCTCAGGGTTTTAAGGGGACTTAGAGACCACCAGGCCTGACCCCCTCCATTGATTCAGGGCCTCAGTCTTGCCATGCTTCCTCCCAGCCCCCTCACATTCAGGGCCCATCTCTCCTGTTCCTATTGTGAGTTCTAGAGGCAGCCGAGGTTTCTGTTGGGCCCACTGAAGTTCTCAGGCAAACTGAGTGCCAAGCAATGTGAGGGAGGGGGTGAGAGGGGAAAGGCTGGGAGGACATTAAACTGATCTGGCTTCGGAAGGTGGCTCTGGGGGGACAGCTGAGTGGTCCCAGGCAGCTTGGACAGGATACAACATTCATTGTTGTCAGAGAGGGGGTCTATATAGTGCTATAAAGTGATGACGGAGCCAGAAACAGGAGACAGGGGTGGGGTACCACCAGGGCACATGACCTGGGCAGACAGAACACCATGCTCAGAAATGAAGAGCCCTGTGCTTCTTTGGATGCTCTGCTATCCCCATCTTGAAATTCTTAATCTTTTCACAGAGGGCCTGGCAATTTCACTTTGCACTGGGTTCCCCAAATTGTGTAGCCAGTCCTGATACAACGTCCAAGATTTCCTTAGCAGAGGGCTGGTGGGGAGACGAAGAGGGGGGACACAGGGAGACCAGGAACTGCCCTGGTGTGTGTGATTTTTTCCCTAAACTCCAGTAAATGGTAGGACAGGGCTGCACTGTGCTTCCTGCCCCCTGAGGATGGGCTGAGCACCTGCAGGAGTTTGTGGAGCCTGAGGCTCGTTCCCATAGAAGCAGCTCCACAGAGGTACCTGGGAGAGGGGCAAGGAAGGGTCTGGTTGTTGTCTTTTTTCCCCTTTATTTTGTTGAAGTAAAATTCACATAACATAAAAGTAACCATTTAAAAGTATAGCATTCAGGGAATTCCCTGGCAGCCAGTGGTTAGGACTCTGCGCTTCCACTGCTGAGTGCCCCAGTTCGATCCCCGGTGAGGGAACAAAGATCTCACAAGCTGCGCAGCGTGGCCAAAAAATAAAGAAAGAAAAGAAAAGTATAGAGTTTAGTGGTATTTAGTACACTTACAATGTTGTGCAACCGTCACCTCTATCTAGCTGCCTCACCTCAGAAGGAAACCCTGTACCCATTAAGCAGTCGCTCCCTATTCCCCCTCCCCACACCCACTGGCAACCACTAATTTTCTCTTCTGTCTCTGTGGATCTACCTATTCCGGACGTATTGTATAAATGGAAGCATACACGACATGACCTTTTGTGTCTGGCTTCATTCACTTAGCATCATGTTTTGGGGGCCCATCCATACTGTAGGATGCAGCAGATAGCACTGTAGGATGATGGCTGAGTTAGATACCCTTGTGTGGATACACCTCCTTTTGTTTATCCATTTATCCATTGAGGGACCTACGGGTTGTTTCCACCATTTGGCTATTGTGAATAGTGTGGTAATGAGCAGTCATGTACGTGTATTTATTGGAGTATCTATTTTCAGTCTAGGATCATATGGTAATTCTATTTTTAACTTTTTGAGGAACTGCCAAACTGTTTTCCACAGCAACTGAACCATTTTACATTCTCACCAGCAATGAATGACGGTTCCAATTTCTCCACATCTTTGCCCACACTTGTTATTTTTTTGTTTATTTTATTTTTGTAATTGTAGCCATCCTCCTGGGTGTGAAGTATATCTCATTGTGGTTTTGATTTACATTTCCTTAATGACTCATGATGTTGAGCATCTTTTCATGTGCCTGTTGGTCATTTATATATTTTTGGAGAAATATCAGGCTCTTTGCCCATTTTTAAATTTAGTTGTTTGTCTTTCTGTTGTTGAGCTCCAAGTGTTCTTTATATGTTCTGGATGCAAGTCTCTTATCTGATACATGTTTTTTCAAATATTTTCTCCCATTGTGTACATTGTCTTTTCACTTTCTTGATAGCCCTTTAATACACAAAAGTTTTTAATTTTTATGAAGCCCAATTTGTTTGTTCTTTTGTTGCCTGTACTTTTAATGTAATTTCTAAGAATCCAGTGTCAAATCTGAAGTCAGGAAGATTTACCCCTATATTTCCTTCTAAGAATTTTATAATTTTAGTTTCTAAATTTAGGCCTTTGATCTATTTTTATTTTTTAAAATAAATTTACTTATTTATTTTTGTCTGCGTTGGGTCTTAGTTGTTGCACGCGGGCTTTCTCTAGTTGCGGCGAGCGGGGGCTACTCTTCTTGCGGTGGGCGGGCTTCCCATTGCGGTGGCTTCTCCTGTTGCGGAGCACGGGCTCTAGGGTGCGCGGGCTTCAGTAGTTGTGGCTCACGGGCTCTAGATCACAGGCTCAGTAGTTGTGGCGTCTGGGCTTAGTCGCTCTGCAGCACGTGAGATCTTCCCAGACCAGGGCTCGAACCCGTGTCCCCTGCATTGGCAGGCGGATTCTTAACCACTGTGCCACCAGGGAATCCCTGATCTATTTTTTAGTTAATTTTTGTATATGCTATAAAATAGAGGTCCAGCTCATTCTTTTGCTTGTGGATATCCAGCTGTCCCAATACCATTTGTTGAAAGACTGTTCTTTCCCCATTTTATTGTCTTGACATCCTTGTCAATTAACTGTAGATCTATGGGTTTATTCCTGGACTCTCATTTCTATTTCATTGATCTATACGTCTTATCATTTTTAATTGGTGTGGATAAATATGCATAAGAATGCCTTGCACTGAGTCATGGTAATGTATCAATAAATTCTGGCTGAAGATCAGATACGTAGCACTTGGTAAATTTGATAAAATAGTAGAGCTGTACATGCCCACTACTGTTTGGGAATAATTCAGTTTCAATTTATAGAATTGCATCATGTATTTTAGGGCTGGAGAGAAACTTGATGGGTCCTCTATTGAACGTAAATAAGAATGCATTGCAGTAAGGTGCTCATTCAAAAATCAAATAATGATGTGAATAAGGTTGATCATCTCTATTGGAGGAAGAAAATGCTACACATTAAACACATTACTCATTACATATTTATTTAACCATCTTGGACTTTATTAATAAAATGCTTTGTAGCAAAAAAAAAAAAAAGAGTAGAGCTGTCAACATTAAGCATAAATACTGCAAACACGTATACTGAGACAGCAATTTAGGGACCTTTGCAAGAGCCTGAAATAAATGTATAAAGAGACAACCTGAGGAGCCTTACTTGGAAGGCCTGGCCTAGAAGCAATGGTGTTTATCTTGGTGGTTGAACTTGTTCTACAAATTCAAGCAAACATCTTACGGAAGGGCACATCCGTCAAGGACACTGCAAACAACTCGGAACACAGTGCTCCGTATGCTGAAACCAGGAAGGAGTTATGATGCATTTGCTGGCAGCTATTTTAAATCACCCCCTCTTTTCAGTTTGGTAACATGATTTGCTTTTCTCTCTCTTTAGATGAAGTGGTGAAGCTTTCTAGGAGTGAATTTAGTTTAAATAAATTCAATGAAATGGTCTAAATAAATTGTTTACTATTTAAATTTTAACTAAATTAACAATTAATTATTAATTATATTTTAATTTTATTACCATGTATGCATATTATTTATATAATTATAATATATTATATTTACAGGTAACATTAATATTTTTTGTTAATCACAGTTATTAGTACTATTTAATTAATTAAAATGCTTAATTCTTTAACTCAACAATTTATTAGGTGTTTACTTGGTGTAGCAGGCTAGATGAGGACATTTGTTCGTTCACTGAACAAACATTGTCTGAGCACACACACGCCCTGGGCACGGGGGTGGGACAGGAACAGACCCTGCTTTCCTGAAGCTGCTGTAGGTAGCAGAGGTCACAAAATGTTTCCAGGGCTCCACCTGCCCTGGCTACTGCCTCTGTCCTCGTCCCAGGGCGCTGACCTCACCACTTACTCAAGCCCACAAGTGCACCTCCCCCTTAGCCTCTCAGCTTAGCCAAGACATATAGGAGTTTTTCATATGAAATCTTACTTGGATGCTAAGGGAAATCCCAAAAGAACAAGAACAAAAGAAACAACCAAAGCAGAGAAAAAGACATGGATCACTTATCTTGCGGGAAAAAGAGTTCTTCATTTCAGTCTTACCGAGAGAATCTTTCCCCAAACCCCAGTTTTCCACACACCATCCCCAATACCCCTAGCAAACTCCTTCCCTGGCTACCAGACTCTTAGAAGGCTCTCCAAGGGAGGGATAGGACATTTTCTGGGACCCAACAGGCTGCTCTAGATAGGTTTCAGAACCTTCAAACTATCTCTAGGGGTAATTAACTTAGGAATAAACTCCCCTCCAGCCCTAGGTTCACCCCTAAACTTTGCAGGGGTGCAGGGGAAAGGTACAAAGGGAGGCCCGCATGCCATAGGTCTATAAATCCAGATATAAATCAAGCTAACAAACTGTTAAATGGTATTCATATGCTCCTTCCTTGACAAATATAACTTCGCAATGACATGGCAAACATGTTCCAATTTAGAATCCCCTGCCTCTGCCTGGGGCCTACCCTGTCACTCGTCTCGTCTTACACCAGGAAGGACCTTTCATGTATGTGGGTGGACACTCCAGCCAACATGTCCAAGTTCTGCATTAATTGCTTACAACTGCATTTGAATCTATGATTATCTCAATAAAACTTTTAATTAAAAGAAAGAGAGTGTGTGTGAGTGTGTGTGTGTGCGTGTATGTTTGCAGCATGGCCCATATACTCAAACTAGATGTGCCCCTGTGCTGGGCTGTCTGCTCTCAAGAGCCCCCTCTGGTCACTTTCAACCTGGCCCCTCCTCAGAGGACAAGAAGCCCACAGGCTACGGGGTCTTGCCTAGGGCTGCTGGGTGCTTCCCCTTCCAAACCAAGGCCTTGGAATTCCCTGAGGAAACAGCCTCCAGCCCACTTCCGGGGGCCTGCGTGGCCTTTCCCTTTTGCCGTCCTCCTGAGCGAATTGTCCTGCACTGCCGGTGTGTTTGCACTTCTAGGCCCAAGGGTAGCCTGAGGGGTGGCTGTTTGTGGAGCGTATGAACAAAGCTTCATTTGGAAAATGAAGGCTTAGAATGTTGGTAACCACTCATGGCCGTGACCAGTGAGGAGAAGGGGAGACAGGCACATGGTTTCTTTCCCTTTAAGATTCTGGAAAGGAAAGTGAGAAGACAAAGCCAACCTTAACACACACTCTCTGACCTCTAGTGAGTGGGACATGGTTCATAAAACACAGAGACAAAGATCAACTGTTCTGCTCCAATCAACCACAAACTATTGTGACATCCAGCAAAATGTCAGGCACCAATGCAAAGAGTAAAATACTGAAACCTGAAATTGAACAAGGGATGCTTCATTATTTCAACCTTCAAATCACAAGCTGATTGTACTCCTCTGGAAAGAAGGGCTGTTGATTTTGGCATCCAACGCCCAACAGTTCAAAGCACAGTAAACTTTTCTACGTCTTTCTGGCCCCGCCAGGACATTTGACCAGGAGGCCCACAGTGGAGAGCTGTTTCTTATGTTAAATCCTGTCAGACACGAGGATTTCCTGGAGCATACAACAACCCCATTCTCTGAGGAAAACGCAAATCTGAGACCTGACTGTCGTGGCACAGAAGGAAGTAGGACATACGGGAGAGCTGATCTCGGAGTACAGTTTAGAAGTTTCTGGAGGTTTAATATTAGTAACGGAATCATCTGTCAATCACCAAGTGCCGAATGTTTTAGAGTTTGGAGCATTCCTTTTTCTATTCCAGACTAATTATACTTCACAGTGGAGTTTTGGAATTACCATCTTAGGTATTTATACACTGCCTCATTCCCCTCCCAAAAGGATTCGAGACAGCTTATCTCCCTTTAAGATTAATGTGTTTGCATCCTAGAACTCTACAAAATGCATTTGGTTTTATATTAGTCAGCCAGAAATTCTCTTGGGAAATTGTCAGAGAAAATAAATAACGGCACGGGGAAAGGCAGAGTTAAAGCAGAGGACACTTGGGTATGAGTGTACTGGAAACATGTTTCTGCTGTGTCTGTTCTGGGGGAAAGGGCAGCACACTTCAAAAACTAATTTCTAGGGGATCGTTCTGGAGAACACAGCCTGACACACAGACAGTGCTCAATAAATATTTGTTGAATGGAGCAGAGTCTCCCAATCAGCGTGCTACAGCCTGTGGAAGGGATGGGGTGGCTGGTGCCCTCTGCCACAAAGATTACAATTTCCTATGTGAGCCATGCTGGAAATCCATCACCTGGTCCAGCCCCGTCATACTCTCCTCGCTCTGATAGTACCATGCGCTCCTCCAGGGCAGGGAAGAGAGCTCGTCTGTATTTATGTCTTAAGAACAAGGCATCATGCCTGGCATCTGGTAGGTACTAAATAAACGTTGAGCAGAATTTGCAAGCATGCTTTTTATAACTTCCTCCAAGTCATCTATTAGAATGTTGAGCAGTAAAAGATCAAGAACAGAACTATTGATCCTCCAGGTGCCAGGCTGACAATAATTTATTAATCCATACTGGAGGGAGGTGAGGTCTAAAAAGGAGGAGACTTTGTTGGGACATGACGGTTTTGTTCAAACACTAGAACAGCTGTCCCAGGGGCAAGCTGGGCACAAATGAGTGAAAACTAGAAAAAAAGTAAAGTTCTCCCAAGAAGAGTATTGGGGGTAAGTCCTGGGGAAAGGGGCATTCTCATAACTGCTGGAATTAGGGTAGATGTTCAGTTTTTCTGGGACAGAATTTGGTGATTTACATGAAAAGCCTTAAATATGTACCAAACCTTTGACCCAGGCATTTCACTTCTAAACTTTGATCGCTGAAATGAAATCAATTTCACAAAGATATATGTACAAGGATGTTTGATGGTGTATTGGTTATAATGGTGAAACATTTAGAATAATGTAAACTTTCAACAACAAGACCTTAAATAACTCATTGAATATAGTCAGTGCATGTAATATTACACAGCTATTAAAATGATGATGGAGAGGGAATTCCCTGGTGGTCCAGTGGTTAGGACTCGGCGCTCTCAACGCCAGGGGCCTGGGTTTGATCCCTGGTTGGGGGACGAAGATCCTGCAAGCTGTGGGCGTGACCAAGAAAAAAAAAATGGTGATGGAGAGTCATACTTATTTGAATGAAAATGCATTTGTACGATATGGTTAAGTAAAAAAAAAAGTGAGATACAAATGGTGCCATTTTGGTTTGATAGAAATATATATATATTATATACATTATATACATTATATATATATTATATACATTATATATATATTATATACATTATATATATATTATATACATTATATATATTATATACATTATATATTATATACATTATATATATTATATACATTATATATTATATACATTATATACATTATATATACATTATATATATAATATATATGTGGGAAAGAGAGAGTGAGAGAGAGAGAGAGAGAAATTCTTGAAGAATACATATCAAAACGCTTCTGGTGATTCTCTCTCTGGGTATCAGGAATACAACTAATTTAATATTTTCATTTTTATCTGTTGTTTCTCAACTTCTAACTACACATATGTAATACTGTAGTAATAATAATAATAATAAAAGTTAGGACTGATGAAAATGTGTCCCTGCTGTTCATTAAATTGGTGCGCTTTCTGCTATCCAAAGCACCCAGCTAGGGCTGAAATGGTTACCTGGCTGGATGTTCTGGGAGGGAAGCTGGAACAGAAGAGGCTAAAACCACTTCTAGCTGTCTATACGCTGATCCCATGAAGGAAGACGGTGACATTGGAAAATGTGCCTAAGTCCCTGGCACGCTTTGTCAGGCAAATGGGGTTTTTCAGGACTAGTATTTTAAAATTTTTGGCAAGGCTGTTTTGTTTTTGATGATGAGAATGTCCTTTAAAATCAGAAGTTATATTCTTAGTATTTGCCTCTTTCTATGCCTTCTTAATGAGCAACAACATGAGAATTGGAATCTTCTCACTTTGTTCCCTGCTTTGGTACATAATGCCCTATACAGATACTTGTGTCTGGACCTGGAAACAGAGATAACATTTGCCTCTCATCCCACAGGGTACACGGTAAGCTCCGTGAGGCCAGGGATTTTGCTCGTTTTGTTTCAGAGCCCAGAAGGGTACCTGGCACACAGAAGGCACTAGGTAAATATCTTTCGAATGAGTCAGTGAACGTCGGCAGAATGAAATAGGCAACCTGGAAGAAGCTGGTCTGCAAATACATGCTTTTGCTGTATTCACTTTACTTAAGTTTAAAAACATGAGTTTGTAAACAGAATTCCAAAAACTCATTTTTTGAATGTAATTAATTTTTCAAATTACTAACATTCTTTAAAAAGCAGGTATGATCATCATACAGCCATCTATTAAAAAATGAGAACTACAGGTTGTGTTCTAGATAACCACGTTCAATAGAACTTGCTGTTACAAAAGAAATATTCTGCATCTGCGTTCTCCAGTATGGTAGCCACTAGCCATATGAGGTCTTGAGCACTTGAAATGTGGCTGGTTGAGAATGAGGAGGTAAATTTTACATTTTATTTAAATCTAATTAATTTACTTTTAACTTTGAATAGCCACAGACGGTTGGTAGCTGCGATATTGGGCAGTACAGTTCAAGACTGAACTTCTCATCCTAGTGTACGCGACATGGTAAATACCACATGTTTGCCAAGACACTGTGTATAAACATGATTGGGTCTTGCACTGAAAGAAGAGGATGGAAATAACCCCAGGAAACCAGTATGCATGACAGTAGAGTATTTTTCATAAATTTAAAAAACATCTCGACCACACAGCCTTCCTAATCTCCAGTGGTCCTGCCACCTTCTCGACATGCCACAGATTTATTTTTTACTTTATCCAAGATAAGGTTTAGAAGAGTTACAAAATCCAGAGCAAAGATCTGTGCAGTGCACACTGTCAGCATTAGAATGAAAAGTGCAATTTGTATGAAAAGTCTTATTTTTACTCTAGATTAGTGGATGATTCCACAATACTGCTTTGGTAACGTTAGTGATAAAGGTTTTTGCGTGTTTGCTTTCACTTAAAAATCCCCACATTACCTTCAAAGCAGATAACAGCATTGAGGAATTAAATGAATGTAGAACTCAGGCAACCAATCAGAAGAACCCCCCCCCCCCCACTGCCTTCCTCAGAAACCTTCATAAAACATTCATGCAAAGTGTTCTCCTTTAAATTAACTATTTATCTTAATTCTTCACCTTCTTGATGTATGACTGTCCTATGGCCTTTCTTAGTGATTTAGATATTACTGTAGGTCAAAGAACAGAAGGCAATTTCAGAGAAAAGCAAAAATGGAGGAAGAACACAAAGTGAATATATTTTTGTGGAATTAAACTGAAAAAAATTGTCATAACTTTATGATGAATTATAACCAGTGGTTAAATGAGTGCAATCACTTCATTATCACTAAGCCGCTATAACAAAAATACCATAGACTGGGTGGCTTATGAACAGCAGAAATTTATTTCTACAGTTCTAGAAGCTGGGAAGTCCGAGTTCAAGACCCTGTCAGATTCAGTGTTTGATGAGAGCCTCGTACACAGACTTTTTACCATGTCCTCAGGTGGCAGAAGGGGTGAGGGAACTCTCTGGGGTCTCTTTTATCAGAGCACTAATCCCATTCATGAGGACAGGATCACCTATCAAATCACCTCCCAAGGTCCCCCTCCTAATACCATCACACTGGGGATTAGGCTCCAGTGTTTGAATTGCAGAGGGGGGGGGAACACATGCACTTTGAATGGATATTCTGTCCACACCCTTGCATAATTTTATAACATCATGCATTGACTATTTTGAAAATATTGGTTCCCTGAGTTGTGGACTTCTTCCAAATGTTGACCCATTTCATTACACAATATCAAAAAACCACATTCATTATTATCCACAACAAACTCATCTGAAAAGTCTTTAAGTATTGGGATGCTGTCAAGCTTATGATGCCTGATACGAGATTTTTAAAAATCGAACTTTTGCTTAAAAGCTCAAAGAAACAAATATTATCGGTTGCTTTTCCTTGGTGTGACAAGCTCACTTGGTGCATTTCCAAGAAAATGCCCACCATGCAGTCAAGTCTGAATAACCCGAGTTGCCAGCTGTTCTTTCAAGTAAAAAGGATATGCCATGAAGAAAGCAGTTGGTGCAGCTCACCACTTAAATGGTGGTACAAGTACTTTTTCTGGAGATAACCATGATGGTTGGATACACAGCAGAGTGCTTTATGCATACTTTCTATTCCATCTTCTGTGACTTTCAAAGTGGGCGCCTGTACCCTATAGATGCACAAGGAACCCTACTGGGGTCCTGGAAGGAAATAACAGAACTTCTACTTATATATATTTTTAATCTCATCCTTTTGTCATTTCTACTTTTGTGTATGGTTTATAACATACCATACAGGAGCTTATGTTTATAATTCATTTATAAATAAATAAATGCACACTGGGGTGCATGCTCCAATTTTTTATTGGTGGAGCAGGCAAGCAAGAAAGTTTGGGGACAGCATTATGAACAGCCAGGGTAAAAACACCTCACTGAAACAGGCTGGATGGAATCCTGTGGATGTCAGAACACAAGCAGCAGGTCACTTTGCCTTTCCTGGCCGGGAAGAGCATGAAGTAGGTGGTGTAGTGTGAGAACTTCGCCCATCCGCCCTTAGGGCCTGTGCTGCCTTCCCTGTGGAGTGAGTGATGGAAAGTCCCTCCTTGGGAGCTACTGTCAGGTCTCCTGGACTGTCTGTCGCATTGAAGGACTTCCTGGTGCTTCACTTGAATGTCCACCTGAAGTCACTGCCCTCCACTGTAGCTTTCAGGGCTGTACCTGCCCTGCTGTTTCCACTGCTCGGGCCCTTGAACCTTCTGCCCTCCCCACCTTCCAACACCACCCCACTGAGCCTGGCCCTGAAGCAGTGACATCTGGTTGCAGTCACAGAACAAAGGCTTCCCAGAGCCTGCGGGATCTTGTGGCTTCCGGTCCCACAGGGCCTCACCCGCTGGTACCCTTGGGGGCTTGTGGGGAGACTGTGGAGTGCCCCAGGGCTGACCACATAGCTCAGCCCCACCGGCTGTGCGGCCACTTGGCACAGGCAAAGCGTCTCGACCTTCCGCAGTCTCTAGCCAGCATCCCTAACCCCTACTTATGCCCCCAAGTGTGGGCTGTTGGCCCCAATGGACAGACTGCTTGTTGTGTTCAGGCTCACCCATTGCCTCTGACAACTGACTTTTAAAAATTACTGAAGCTTACTGACTCTTTCCCTGAGACTTGTCACCAGGTTGCCTTAAACACCAGTGCAAAGAATCCCTCTCAAGATGGACCCCCCTCAGGTACAGTGGGGCGACTAGAACTCTACATCTCACTCTGAGGGTGGATGATATAGTTGGTCAAGGCCTTAAATGCTTTCCAGGAAATTCTTTCTAGTATTCATTTCATTTCATTCCCTTTCCCTCACAATGAGCTGTTAATGATTCCAGTTGTGCAAGAATGTGATTACCTTTTCAAGATAAGAAGAGCTTTTCTGTTCTCTAATCTTTCTCAGGTAATATACGTCTGTATTTTCTTCCCTGGCTCCATCTCCTGGCCCAGACAAAGGCCTTACACAGGTGTTTACATTTCATTCTACGACACTGGTTTTAGCCTCCCCATGGGGTTAGGGACCTGATAGGAAGGAACAGTGTATTGAGTAGCTTTCGCTTGCTTTTCATCTTAGTTCTTAAAAATGCTTCACCTTGACAATGATGCAGTTAGTGAATTGTTTATATGGGAGTGTGTCCTGTTGTTCTCCTGAAAGACACATGACTGGAATCCCTCTAGCCTTCCAAGCTTTCTTTTTCTCTTCTCTCTTTATGGCTAGAGGGGAGGTTTCCCTCTCAGGCATTCTGACTCATTCTGTTGTGCCTCTCCCTAAGAGCCTGAAGCATGTTTATTGGAGGGTGTGGGACACAACTGCATATTCTGTTTCATATCTCAGCAACGCCAGCAAGACTTTCTACCCGCGTTACCACTCCTTCCAAATCTTTCTCTTTACCTGCTTTCTAGATCCCCAATAAAAATCCAATGGATGCAATAAAAGGTTATATTTATCTGTATCTACAAAAGGTAGAGTGTTATAATAAAAGGTGAAAAACAGAAGCCTTGAAGACACAGAGATTTTAAAGGTATATGAAATAATAAAATAAAAATAAATTCACCATCAAATACTAGAAACCCATACATGGTTGAAGAAAAAACAAGAGCAGGGCATGAGGCTTATATTGTAATATTCAACTTTTTTCTCATGAGGCTCTTGTTTCACTGTGTTCGATTTTGGTTACTCAGGGATAAAACCCAGGTTTTGTTTATCTCTGTGTCTCCAGTACCCAGCACTGTGCTTAGAAAACAGTGGATGCTCAATTAAGGTTTATTAATGGGAAGAAGAAAAGAAAGTGTTTCTGAGAGAAGAATGGAGAAAGCCTATTGAGAGAGAAAATCGGAGTCTAGCACATTAACGAAAAGAAACTCAGTGACTTTCTGCACCACAGAAAAGGTTATTTTATGCAGCTACAGTGCCATGCTTTCCCTCCAGCTTATTGGAAATGCACCAAGGATTACCTACCAAACTGAGAGGGGAGGGGTGACAGAGTGGGGAATGGCATCAGACTCACTGCAGTTCGTGAATTTCAGAATTAAATTAATCGCCAAGTGTAAAATGGCTTTGAATTCACCAGGAATCATTTGGGGATATTTTGAAAAGTTAGGATGAGCAGAAGAGTCAGCCCCAAATAGTAGGTAATTTAATGGTCTTTAATAGGAGCTGGAGGAAAGAGAACTTTTACCATCATCACCATCATGATTACTGTCCTCCACACCATCATTAAACAAGCAGAAAACAATGTCACTGTTAGTACACAGGCAAACATCCTCATTAGGAGATGCATTTCAGAGTTAGACGCCCTTTTCCTCACTACGTTCAAGAGGCAAATGAGGTAGAGAGGTAATGAGATGTAGCTTAGTGCTTGTTTTATACTGTGATTTTAGGAGAGTCATTACTGAGAACCTCCACTGATATAAGATTCCCCAAGGGGTTATTATGCTGTTAATATGGAAGGAGATGGAATTCAGGATTTTTATATCTTCTGAAACAGACGGTTATAATTTAAACTTCATGAAATACCGGAAAGAGGAAATGCAATCAAAACCCTTAAAGTCCTAGTTTCTTATTTTCCAGGCCAAAGCCTGCTGTATAGTTGTATAAATAGTTCTGAGACTCTCTTCTATTTTTCTTCCTTCCTGAAGATAATCCACAATGTGTCTGCCTGGACACATCTAATGGTTAGGCAGATGGCATTCCAACATCCCTTTTCTAAAAGTCTGAGCTCTTGTCAGATACATTGGGATGATCTTGAGCTGGTGAAGCAGAAGCAGCATTAAGTGTAGAAGCTTTGGAATGAAAGGAAGGGAAAAGCATAAAAGAATGCCTTGGGAGGGATATTTCCTTTAAAAGGCAGAAAGAACATTTAAGGGTGAGATGAGTAAAACCCCATACGTATTAAATCTGTCATGATCCTTATGACGCAGTGTTGCCCTGAGCCAGTCTCAACATTATCAACATATCTTAACAGCAGTGTAAATGCTATATTAGGGTTTATAAATATTTCACAATCAGGCTTGTTAACTGCATGACTTTCCTAACTGAAGTCAAACAAGTTTGAAAGCAAATTATAATGGTTTAAGCAAAGCTAATGAGCCTTCCCTTTAGGAACAGCCAGATGCTATTCCAGGAGACCCCAAACCTCACTTCAGACTCATGATTTAAGGTGGGAAATTAACCCAGAGCTTTAGTATTTTTTTTATAAAGCATTTTATTTTATTTTTTAAATTTTATTTATTTATTTTTGTTTGTGTTGGGTCTTCATTTCTGTGCGAGGGCTTTCTCTAGTTGCGGTGAGCGGGGGCCACTCTTCATCACGGTGCGTGGGCCTCTCATTATTGTGGCCTCTCTTGTTGCGGAGCACAGGCTCCAGACGCGCAGGCTCAATAGTTGTGGCTCACGGGCCTAGTTGCTCCGTGGCATGTGGGATCTTCCCAGACCAGGGTTCGAACCTGTGTCCCCTGCATTAGCAGGCAGATTCTCAACCACTGGGCCACCAGGGAAGCCCGAGCTTTAGTATTTTAATTTACGGCTCTACTGTCTGTTAAAACACACCCTTCTTATAACCACTTTTTATTCATATCCTCCCAGAGACAGTACAAAATAAGCTATAGACTGATCACTTAGAGGTTAGTGAATCACTCAGTACTTCAGGTTTGGTCCCGAGTATAAGTTTTTTAAGTGTATACTTCAATGATTTTAGTACATTCACAGATTTGTGCAACCAAACTCTTTTTTTATGTCCGAATAATATTCCATTGCGTGGCTATACCACATTTTGTTTATCCATTCACTCACTGGCAGACATTTGGGTGTTTCTGCCTATTGTAAATACTGTTGCTATGAACACTCATGTACAAATAGTTGTTTTCAGTTCTTTTGAGTATATACTTAAGAGTGGAATTGCTGGATCATATGGTAATTCTATGTTTACATTTTAGAGGAACTGTCAAACTGTTTTTCACAGTGGCTGTACCATCTTACACTTCTACCAGCAATGTACAGGGGTCTCAATTTCTTCTTATCCTAACCAACACTTGTTATTTTCTGGTTCTACTTTTGTTTTGCTTTATTTATAATGGCCATCGTAGTTTGGTATGAAGTGGTATCTCACTGTGGTTTTGATTTGCATTTCTATAATGACTAATGATGTTGAGCATATTTTAAGGTGCTTTTTGTCTGTATATCTTCTTTGGAGACATGTCTATTCAAGTCTTTGGCCATTTTTAGATTGGGTTGTTTGTCTTTTAGTTGTTAGACTTCTTTAAATATTCTATAGTTGTTAGAGTTCTTTAAATATTCTAAACACTTATGGAATACACTACAAATATTTTCTCCCATTAGCACAGATTACTATTATCTGGGATGAAAAGGAGACACTGCTAAAGATCTTACAGACTTGAAAAAGCTACTATAGGGACTTCCCTGGTGGTCCAGTGGCTAGGACTCCGCGCTCCCAATGCAGGGGGCCGGGGTTTGGTTCCTGGTCCGGGAGCTGGATCCCACATGCCGCAGCTGAAGGATCCTGCATGCTGCAGTGAGGATCCTGTGAGTCGCAACGGAGGCCCAGCACAGCCAAATAAATAAATATTAAAAAAAAGAGATATTATAATTCTAAGATAATATGTGTGCACTAAAAGACATGTTCCAGAATGGTCATAGTAGCATTTTTCATAATGGCCATAAATTGGAAACAATCCCAAATACCCATCAACAGTAAGAGGGACAGTTCTATACTCATGTAACAGAACATTGTGATGTCCGTGACAATGAGCTATTGCACCCAAAGTAACACTGACATATCTCACAAGCATAATACTGAGCCAAAGAAGCCAGATAGTAAAAAGTATTTATGGTACCATCTCAGTTAATTTACATGTAAATGTAATACCAGGTTCAAAAACAAACAGGCAAAACTAATCCATTATGTAGAAGCTAGGTTAGTAATTATTTTTTGAGGTGTCATTACTGGGTGGAGGATAGGAAACGAACTGGGAGATTTGGGGGTACTAAGAATGCCCTATTTCCTGTCCTGGGTAGCGGTTCCACTAATGTGTTTACTTTGTGAAAACTCGTCAAGTTGTGCATTTATGACCTGTTCACTTTTCCATATGTTATGCTACCATAAAAAAAATATTCAAACAAACAAATCTTCACTTTAGCCCTCTGTACATGGGCTCCCGGGACCTGAGTTCTGGGCAAATTAGCTGTTACCTAACTTGAATCTCTCTTCATCTGTTTCCACTTTATTTTCCTTTTGCCCTGAGCAGCTGACAGACAGACAGTCCAGCTCTCACTTCAGAATGCGTGGAAGCTTCTCGTTCCCACTATGTCTCCGGCTCTTTCTGTCTCTGTCTCTTCGGAAACTCCCAATCTGCTTCTGTCTCCTCCTTTGCCCTCTCTACTTCCTGCTCTTCTGCTCATGCCCTGCTCTCCCCTGCCTTTTTGTCTCCATCCTGCTCCCCTTTCTTTCTCTTCTTTCCCCATTTCTCTTCTCTTCTTCACTCTCTTCATAAATGACGTATGTGCAGGGCAGGGGAGGAAGTCTGCTGCTTTCACTGCAGAAAAATTTACTCTATACTCTTCTGTTTAAAAGCAGTTAAGTTGAGACTTCCCTGGTGGTTCAGTGATTAAGAATCCGCCTGCCAATGCAGGGGACAGGGGTTCAAATCCTGGTCCAGGAAGATCCCACATGCCACGGAGCAACTAAGTCTGTGTGCCACAACTACTGAGCCTGTGCTCTAGAGCCCACGAGCCACAATTATTGAGCCTGTGTGCCACAACTACCGAAGCCCGTATGACTAGAGCCTGTGCTCCGCAACAAGAGAAGCCACCGCAATGAGAAGCCCGCGCACCGTAATGAAGAGTAGCCCCTGCTTGCCTCAACTAGAAAAGCCCACCAGCACCAACGAAGACCCAACGAGGCCAAAAAAAAAATAAATTAAATAAATTTATTTTTTTTAAAAAGCCAAATTAAAAAAAAAAAGCAGGTAAGTTGAAAGTACTCATTCCCTAAGAAACACTCTGGCATTTAGGTTGTTCCATTTTAACTTTCCAAGTTGAATGCTGCTAAAATACAAATTGTAAGAAAATGCCCCGCATATTAACAATGATTGCCTCTGGGTGGCAAGATTATAGGTGTTTTTTATTTTCCATATATATATTTCATATAAATATATTTCTGATTTTTAAAAATTTCTACGTTCTTTCTAAATATTTTCATTAAGATGTAACAAATTGCCATGTTTGTTATTAATTCTTTTAGGCTTTACATTTTTTTAATTTTGGAAATTAAATCTTTTAGAAAAAATAAAATTCTTAGCCAGTTCTAGTGTTCCTCTTTGGTGCTATGGAACATTCTAGACAGAGAAAACAGCTTGCACCAAATCATGAAGATGGGGAAATAGGAGATATGTACAGGGAAAAGCAAATGACTTTCTTTGAAGAAAAGCAAGACTAAGGAGGTGTGTCAGATGACCTATGAGTCTGGACTTAATTTCACATCCATGGGGTGCTGGTGTCTTAGCAGCACCACGACAAGATGAGGATACTTAAAAGATTACTCTGCAGCGATGCGTCGAAAGGACTGAAAGGGAGATTTCCTGGTGGTCTGGGGTGTGGGTACTGAGTTCAGGATCCACTGGAATGAGGCTGATCTCATGATTCTCCTGCTTAAAACTCTTTTGTGGCTTCCCACTGCCCACGGGATCAAGTCCAAATGCTTCAGGTGGTGTAAAAGCCCTGCACGTTTTGGCTCCTACCTGCTCCTCTCACTGGCTGTCCGGTATCTCTGCGCTCTGGCCATGTGAGCTGTCCCACATTTCCGCTTTCACATCTGCTGCTCCCCCTTCTCTCAGCACGTGGCCCAGGCCACGCCTGCTCATCATTCAGATCGCAGCTTCATTGACCCTCCCACGGAAACTGTCTCTGAACCTCCGATGGGTTTAGGTCCTCCTGTTATACGCTCCCAGAGCACCCTACAGCTCTCCTGCGCGCACTTGTCATTATTCACATATTTGTAATGGTTTCCTGACGGCCTGTAACCCTAGGAGGGCAGGAACATGGGGGCTGGGGGGTCCTCCCTTAACGTGTTCTAGGCGCAAATGCATAGCCATAGGCCTTCAGTAAATGTTGACCAGTGAACATGGAGAACGGTGATGAGTCTTCTGTTAGGATGATGGCAATGGAAATGTCAAGGGCAGGAGGGGAAATACGAATTTATAAGTCCATGCTTGCCCCTCTCCAGACCGAACGCTCTAGAATAGGGAGTCAGCAAACTGTAGACAGGACCGAATCAGGGGTGCTGCCTGTTTCTGTAAACGCAGTTTTGTGGGAACAGAGCCACGCTCGTTCATGTAGGTGTTGTGTACATCTGCTCTCCCACTAACCAGAGGTGGGTAGTTGCCTGTACGGCTTAAAATATTGATTATCTGGCCCTATGCCAAAAAAGCTTGCCAACCCCTGCTCTAGAAGAAAGGTTGCATACAGGTTCACCATAATAATAACAGTGGTTATCTTTAATCCTGGGCCAGGATTACAGATGAGCTTTATAGTCTTCATAATTTTCTGCATTATTCATATTTTCTACAAAGAACATATATTATTTTTATAATCGGTAAAACAATAAAAGTTATTAAAAACCAGATTGAGTATCCCACTAATTATTTTTAATTTTTAATTCCTACATGTTTTATACATCTTTCAGGGAAAAACTTTGCTAATCAGAGCAATTTTCCTTGCTGGCTTTGGAGAACATAGGAAGATAGCCCTAAGAGCTAGAGGAAATCTCTGTTACCCTCATTTCCTGCAGCAGTGGGCCAATGTCTTTCTGCTATTTTGAGCCTAGCTTTTGATTCTGAGTTCAGAGAATCCAGCTGAACATTTCTGTGAAACTTGGATTCCAGTAAATGTATACCTGTCACATACTGTACATGTCCATGGTCGGTATCTTGATGAGAACACTGGTTACTCTCTGGCAATATTCTGATTGGAACTTATTTTGTATATTTTAGTAACAATTATTAAGTAAAACTGCAAAACATAGACACAACTCTTAAGAGTGATTGCAGTTTTTTAAAAGTGCTAGCAAATGACTTTAATTAAAACAGAAAACGAATAACCCAGATCTTTAAACGTCTGGTGAAAAAACAAGGTCCAATTTCCCATTTATATAGATACCGCTCTCCTTCCTTTCCTTCCAAGAAGTCTCAAAATGATTGACGTAAGTGATTATTATGGAAATTTTCTGCTTATAATTTTCCATTAGATGTAAGCTCTATGAGAACAGGAACATTATTGTCTGTATTGTTCACAACTGTGTTCTGGTGTGTAGAACCATAAGAAGCACATAGAAAGTGCTCAATAATAAACATTTCTTGAAGAAATAACTATAAAAGAAGTAGATAAGAAAAAAATGGGTTCCCAAGGAAAGTGGTCTTTTGCAAAAGTTTTGTTAATTATAAGAATGATGCACCCACAACATTGTAAAGCAACTATACTCCAATAAATAAAATAAAATAATCTCCAAAAAACAGAATGACACGCACTTTAAAAACACCTAGAAAGGGACTTCCCTGGTGGCACTGTGGTTAAGAATCCGTCTGCCAATGCAGGGGACATGGGTTCCATCCCTGGTCCGGGAAGATCCCACATGCCGTGGAGCAACTAAGCCCGTGCGCCACAACTACTGAGCCTACATTCTAGAGCCTGTGAGCCACAACTATGGAGCCCGCGTGCCACAACTACTGAAGCCCGTGTGCCTACCCCGTGCTCTGCAACAAGCCATCGCAATGAGAAGCCCGGACACCGCAATGAAAAGTAGTCCCTGCTCACCGCAACTAGAGAAAGCCCGCATGCAGCAACGAAGACCCAACACAGCCAAAAATAAATAAAAAATAAACTAAATTCATAAAAAACAAACAAAAAAGACACTTAAAAAATTAAGTAGAAAAAAGGACAAAACTCAACTCTGTTCTCTCAGATTTAAAGCTATCGTTTTGTTGCATTGCTTTTATTTCTTTTCCATATGTATAAATTTTAATGTAATGTTAACCATGTTTTTATGTATCTATATCTATATTGTCTTCCCTTTAAAGTTAATCTTACACTATAAGAATTCTCCATGTAATTTCAAGGTCTTTATAAACATTCATTTTAATGATTATATAATAAATTGAGTGGAATTGCATCCTTTACTTAATAATTTCCAGTTTCTTTTATTTTGCAACTATAAACAATGATGCAATACCTTTGTACATTTAGCCATTTTTCATAGAAAGCACACGACAGTGGTATATCAGCCCAGAGTGTCTTGGTTATGCTCAGTAACAAAAACCCCCCAGATCTCTGTGCTTACAACAACAGTGGTCTATTTCTTGCTCACGCTATATGTCCACTGCAAAAATCAGAAAAATTTTAAATTATAAAAATTCAGTTCCCTTCAATTCAATTCAACAAATATTTGTTGAGTGCCTGTTTTTATAAGGCCCACTGCTGGCTCTGAACATAGTTGAAAAGATTTTCTGATGAGTCACAGGTAAATGAAAGCTGGGAACTCTATTTTCATAACATGTTGTACAATAGCAGAAAACAAAAATCAATGAAGGCAAAAGATCATTTTGCTAGTCTAGTCATTTGTATGCCATGTCTGTATTGTTTTAGATGTGAGTCTCTTTTTCTGTCTGCCTCCTAAAAACCCTCCTTTGTGTGTAAAGGTCAGCCTGGTATGTCCTTATGCCAGTGATATAGCTTGAGCAGACTCAACGCCAGCCACTAGGATCACCAGCCTTGGGTTTTGCAACACCCTCGTGCCCCCATGACCTCAAAAGCTGTTGTGAAATTTTCCAAACGAAACACATTTTAATTTACCAAAAATAATAAAATAATATTGAAAAGACCCTTTAGACCAATAATCCTAATTGTAGAAATTTTCCTAAGGAAATATTCCACCAAAGGAAAAAATGATACACACGTTAAGATCCTGATTGCAGATATTTATAACAGCAAATAATGGCAGGTAAATTATGGCATATTTACTAGATTGAATATCATGAATCAGTAAACATTCATAAGCATGAAATTTATACAGATGCTTATGATTTAAGGTAAAAATGGGAAATTTGTGATTTATGCTTACAATTTAAGGTAAAAATGGGAGAAAGACAATAAAATTCCATCTATGTTGTACAGTTATGTATAAAATAGAAATACATTAAAAAAAGACTAGTAGGAAATATGGCAAATGAAATGGTTGGTTTGTTAGGTCATGGGAATTTTGTATTATTTTTAAAGATTAAATATTTCGGTTATGGTTATTTTTAATATTTGACACAATAAAGCATTTTTAACAAATACATAAAATCCATTCCTGGGAGGGACCCTGTATCAAATTAATGTTTTTAAAAATTGGAAATAAAGCCTTAGGGAGATAACTAATATTGTGCTGTGATGTTGGTTTGCTAGCTCTTCTGGAAGCATCTTATCAATTCCTCCTTTTTCTGATATGTTCTTATTTTTCATTACTCAGGAATTGAATGATTTAGATAAAACTTTTTGGAAATAGGGCTGTTTGGAGACAGAACACCCTTTGAGAACTAATGTCTTGCTATCACTTTCCAAAACTCAGGAAGTGAATAGAGTTGAATACTGAGGGATGCTTCTATATGAAATACATGGACCTACGTAACATAAGACATTTTCCAGAACCGAGTATACCTAAGTCTTTCCTTTTGCTTTGGACTGGACACACAGCAGACACCCAACAAATTGCTGACAGAATGCAAAGGAGAAGAAATTCTATCACGCACCCCAAACCTGAGGGATAGAGGGAGGGAGGGAGGGACTGTCTTACAGGGCAGCAGGCATCCCAAAGTGGGAGGCAGGAAGGCCGATGGGGAGGCGTAGGAGTCCCATGGAGAGCACAGCTCATCATGCCATCTCCACACAGATCTTTTGGAGAAACCAGTGAGCAAAAGCGGCCCCAGCGTTGATGGAGGTGACATGCAATGTTCTGGGGCCTGTCCACCCATTTTGACACCCCGTTGACAAAAGGTGGAAGAAGTTGGCCAATGAAAGTTAGCAAAGAGCGGCTGGATTCGTGTAACTCATGTCAGCCTATTAGATTCTTTATTGGAAGCTCTCCCGGGCCTGGACGCTGAAGGGACAGACTCCTGGAACCACTATTTATCCTTGAATCAAAAACCCTTTGGAAACACTCTTGTGCTTTGCCATTTGAATCCATAATGCACCAACAAGGCTGGAGACGTTTGCTTTCAGTAGCTTTAACGACTCCCCTTGCTGTTGGTTGGTTAGTTATGGGGGTTTTAGGTTTGCCTGGAGCAGATCCAATCTCCTCACTTGGTAAGCTGGCAACTTATCATAGCAGCAGGAGCCTTCCACGTAATACCGGTGGCATCAGTCTCTGCAGCCAGTGGCTGCTTTGCCACAATGTCATCTTGGCTGTGCTCCTGAAGACAGTGTGGTGGCTCTTGACAGTGGCATCTGTTGAGCTGCTTCCCTGTGCTGAGCCTGAGCGGTGCAAGGACCAGCATGGGTTTGTCGGGGACCAGGACAAGCCTCAAAGAGACAGCGTATTCTCAGGGTAGTGATATGTGATATACTTGCATGGAGCGACCGTGGTGTGATCGTTCAGGCCGAGCTGCCTTGGGAAGGTGCTGGAGCAGGGGCCCGGCCAATCTGGAGAGCCCAACTGGCTGACCTGGCCCTGTCTCCTATGCTTTTTGCCCTACTTTGTTGCAAATTTAGCTGAACTATGTCTATCCCTTGGGTCACTGTGAAGTTTCAATTCCCTTTGCAAAATATTCTGAGGTCCTCATTAGAGATGAGAAGAGTATTTGTTAAATATAGGTAATGAATTAGACTTGGGCCTTCTCTTCTGGGTAGCTAGCAGGTAATTTATTCTCTTTTCACACTGCAGTGAAGTCCTGAAATGCTGACAGCTGCAGAACGACCAACTCACCTGCATCCCGTTTTCAGTTTGTTTCTTTGGACCCTTGAAGAGGAAGCTTGAAAACGAAAAACAGACAAAGGAACCCCAAAACTTTGTTATTTAAATTATCTGATGTTTCCTTCGCCAAAGATTTAAAAGATGCAAAGATTTCAGAAAACTGTGGGAATGAGCCTTCCGCTGCCAAGTTTCAGGAAGGAGAGAACACTCTTTCTGAGTGGTTTTCAATTGTCTGCTGTGATAAATGATTCATTTCCCCATTACATTACATTAAAGGGATTAAAAATGACACTACCCTCCTTTGCATCCAATTTTTATGAGTCACTTGTATGATGGTGTGTCGTGAGTAATAAAGATGGACCAGACAGTTAAATAAACTATGCCCCTGCAGAAGGCTGGACGTGTGGTGTAGAACTTGCAATATACTTTTACAATGAATCCAAGTTCACTTTCAAGTAACACTATACCACTTCACAGGTATTACGAGTACCTTATAAGAACAAAATAATCCTAATTCTTTCCTCCTGTCCCTTGTATCATTGGTGTCATTCATTCCACTTATATAATATGTATATAAATATATATATATATACACATGCACACAAACATATATAATTGAATACATTGTTGCTATTATTTTTTTGAACAAAATGTTAACTGTTAGAGCAATTAAAAATAAGAAGAATAAACGTTTATGTTATCTTCACTTATTCTTCCTTCAATGTTGATGTTTGTCCTTTCTTTATGCAGATCCAAGTTTCTGACCTGGATTATTTTCCCTCTCTCTAAAGAACTTCTTTCAACATTTCTTGCACAGTAGGTTTACTAGGAACAAATTCTCAGTTTTTGTTTGCCTGAGAAGGTATTTGTTTCTCCTTCATTTTTTTTTAAAATAAATTTATTTATTTTTGGCTGTGTTGGGTCTTTCTTGCTGCACGCGGGCTTTCTCTAGTGTGGTGCGCGGGCTTCTCATTGCGGTGGCTTCTCTTGTTGCGGAGCACGGGCTCTAGGCGTGCAGGCTTCAGTAGTTGTGGCACAAAGGCTCCATAGTTGTGGCTCACAGGCTCTAGAATGTAGGCTCAGTAGTTGTGGCGCATGGGCTTGTGGGACCTCCCCGGACCAGGGCTCGAACCCGTGTCCCCCGCATTGGCAGGCGGATTCTTAACCACTGCGCCACCAGGGAAGTCCGGGAATTTTTCCTTAATTTCTGACTTTCTGTAATTTGAAAATGATATGCCTAGATGTAGTTTGGGGGTGGCATTTACCCTCCTTGGTTTTCTGACCTTCCTAAATCTATGGTTTGGTGTCTGATATTAATTTGAGGAAACAATGTCAATATATTTGGTAAAGAAAGTCGTTGTTTCAAATATTTCTCCTCTACCTTTTTTCCTCCCCTTCTGATATTCTCATTATGTTATACCTTTTGTAGTTGTCCTACAGTCTTGAATATTGTTTTTTTTTAAAAGTCTTTGTTCTCTTTGCAGTTTTAGAGGATTCTATTGACATATCCTCCAGCTCAGAGATTCTTTCCTCAGCCATATCCAGTTTACTAATAAGATCACCAAAAGCATTCATTTCTGTTAGTGATTTTTTAATCTCTAGCATTTCTTTTTGGTTCTTTCTTAGGATTTCCATCTCTCTGTGGACATTGCCCACCTGCTCTTATGTGCTGTCCACTTTATCCGCTAGAACCTTAGCACATTCATCACAGCTGTTTACAATTTCCAGTCTGATTATCCCAACATACCTATCATGTCTGGTTCTGATACTTGTTCTGTCTCTTCAAATGGTGTGGGTTTTTTTTTTTTTTTTTTTTTTTTTTTTTGCCTTTTGGCATACCTTACAATTTTTTCTTGATAGCCAGACATGATATACTGGGTCAAAGGAATTGATGTAAACAGGCCTTTGGTTTTTTTTGGGGTCGCACTGCACAGCTTGTGGGATCTTAGTCCCTCAACCCAGGATGGAACCTGGGGCCCCAGCAGTGAGAGCGATGAGTCCTAACCACTGGCCGCCATGGAAGTCCCCGAACAGGCCTTTCGTAATGTGGTGGTGAGGTGCAGGGGGAGGGGAGGCTATGGTCAATGGTCCTACAATTAGATCTCAGTCTTCAGGGGCCTGTGCCTCTGGACTGTGAACTTCACAAGGGTATCTCACTTTTTTTTCTCCCCCCTTAAGTGGGATAGGATGACTAGAGTGGCCTGGAGTTGGGTATTTCCCTTCCCCAGGTCAGTTGGTTAGACTCTGGTTAACTAGTTTCCCCTGAAGGCAGAAGCTCTGTTAAGAACAGAACGCTCTGGTGTGTTTTAGAATGGTCCCTTTTTCCCTCCCCGGGGCTGGAAGCAGGAGGAAGCTGATTAAGCTCCTGGAGGTAAAACTCACCGTATTTTGGGGACCCCCCCAGCTGCCCCAACCATGAATGGATCTCTCTGGAGTTTATACTCTCAAAGTTGTCCACACTGACTCTCCAGCATCTTTTCAAATACAGTTCAGGCTTCCCTACAAGGGCAAGGAAGGGATATTAAGGTCTCTGCTTACAGCCTGGAACAAGGAGACCCAGAAGAGAATTGTGGAAGAGCATTCTCTAACCCACCTCGTTTACCTGTTTCTCAATCCAATGTGCTTTTCTTTTAATAACTTTTCCCCTAATTTTTAAAGTAATACATAGGCATTGTATAAAACTTCGGCAAAACCATTACAGTATATTTTTAAATTTCTATGATCCCTTTCTTTACCCAGAGATCACTACGGCTAACAGTCCTATATATTTTATTTCTGATTTTCTCCTATGTATCTGCGTAGACAGATGGTAGACAAATGTATAGAATAGAGTTGATATTGTAGTTATAGTTTCATATCCTGCTTCTTCCAATTAAACTGTTGTTATATCTCCTGTCACTCTTATGCATATCATATTCAATGGCTGCTTAATTGTACATTACTTGGATTTTCTATAATTTTATTAACTGGCCCTTGTTTGGGAACTTTAGGTTTGTTTTGTAATTTGGGGGCACAAATATTTGATAACATTTGACTGTTTCCTTTGGTTAGTGTTCTAAAATTGGAATTGCTGGGTTAAAGGGCATGGGCATTTGAAAGGATTTGATAAAGAGCAATTCACTTCCAGAGAGTTTGTACTTGTGTCCTTTCCACATCCTAGTGTTGTCTTACCCTTAAGTTACAACTGCCCAACCTATGGATGGACTCGTCATGGAGAAAGAGGCCATTGTCCTGATATGGACGGGCTATGGAACTTTCCCATCTTTTTTTTTTTTTTTTTTTTGCGGTACGCGGGCCTCTCACTGCTGTGGCCTCTCCCGTTGCAGAGCACAGGCTCCGGACGCGCAGGCTCAGCGGCCATGGCTCACGGGCCCAGCCGCTCCGCAGCATGTGGGATCTTCCCGGACCGGGGCACGAACCCGTGTCCCCTGCATCGGCAGGCGGACTCCCAACCACTGCGCCACCAGGGAAGCCCCCCATCATTTTTGTTACAGGACAATGATGTCGATAAGCCCGCAACAGCAGCCTACCTCCTCTTTTATTCAAATGCTTTGTTTCTTCCACTGCTGCTGGAGAAGGCTAGTGAGCACAAGACCAAGAACTCAGAAAGAAGAAAACATTGCCAGAAATCAGTTACCTATTTTTTTTCTCCAAAACAAATCCAATCCATAACAGGAAAGAGATGGAAAGGAGAAGATGAAATGAACCAAAGTGATTGTTAGCTGCTCACATTTCCTCTCAACAAATCATGTAATTTAAGCTGCAGGAGGCAGATTTCATATCAATAGAATCATTAGTTCATGAAACAGGAAACGGGGTGATGTTGGTGGAAATGTTGGCCAAATTAATCCCGAGGCAACTTCTAGAAAAATCACTGTTTGCAAAACCTGTAGCTGCCCCTGAGTGACCTGAGAAACCCTCTCTGGCTGACCCCTTCTTCCTAATCCCTTTGTTTCATTGTTTTTACTATAAAATATTTCAGATATGTGAAAAAGGTGAACCCACAACCCAGCTTGTTCAACATAAAAGCCTTCTGCTCATTACTATACCTCCTCTTTCCACCTTCACACCCCTGTACCCAGAAATAACAATTATTCATAATTTAGTGTCCATCATGCCCATGTATCTTATACTTTACTCTGCACGTTTGTATCCCTAAACAAAATGTAGCATTTCTTCCCTTTTTTTTTTAACTTTTACAAGGATACTGAATGCTTCTTTCTGTATCTTGTTTTGTTCCACATACTGTCCGTGAAACTTATTCATGTTGAACACGTAGCTCAAGTTCATTGATTTTTGCTGCTGTTAATACTCCTTTGTATGTATATACCATTCATCCACTCTCTAAGGATGAATATTTAGGTGGTTTCTAGTTTATCATCATTAAAAACAACGATGCTACATATATTCTTGCGCAAGTTCCTTTGGGTTTCTATACAGCTGCGGTCAAAAGGTCTGCACAGCATTAACTTTTCTAATTACTGCCCATTTGCTGTTCAAGAGAGCTGTATCTTCTAGTTCCCCTTGCCCCACACCTCATCAGCTCAGTAGTACCAGACTTAGTTTTGTTAATCTGATGGGTTTTAATATGCATGTCCCTAATTACTAATTTTACTATCTTTGCATGTGTTTATTGGCCATTGGTGCTGCTTCTATGAACCCCTTCCTGTTCGTATCATTTGCTCACTTTAATTTTTAGGTTGTTTGCCCCATTCTTGAATGGCCAAATCTAGACAGAACGAACATGGTCAATCCTGAAATGGAGGAAGAGAGGCACCATTGGAAAGAGAGGCTGGTTTGTCTTGATGGTGGTAACAGGCCATTCTTCAGCCCTCAGCAGATGGAACTACAATACTACTCCACCCCTCCGGGTGGTGCGGAGCCTGGAGGAACCCCCCAAATCATTGTATTCCAGGAATAACTCCACAGAACCAAGTCAGTCTAGCTCCCCCAATGAATCAGTTCAGGGCTCTTTACTACAAACATCAGAAACCAGCTCTAGCTAATGTAATCCCAAATGGAATTTATTAAAAGGATGCCGACATCTTTCAGAAGGTTAGAGAACCAGGCCTGGACAATGGCTTCTGAAACAGGAAAGATGCCCCAAAACATTTCCCAGAACTGGCCTGGTAGAGATACCACCCTCAACTCAGACACTGGATACTGCATGGACTTTGGCGTTGGGGACCATACTATGACTTAGACAAGAGTGGTTGACTGTTGTAATGAGAACAGAAGGCTGGTTTAAGTGGGTTTAGCAGAAAATGGGAAGAAAGGAGGTGAAGGGCAAGCAGAGTAGTGAGACTGTGGCTGGAAGGGGACATGGGGTCAGGAGGGTTTTTTAAAAGAGGAAATATGAGAGCACATTTGTATACTCGTGGGAAGGACCCAGTGCTCAAAAGAGAGCAGAGACTCATGGAAGCAAAGATTTGAGTAGATAGGAGAGGATGGGATACCTTGTATGGGGAGGAAGGACAGGTCATCAGAGTAATGGAAGGAAACTGAAGCAAGAGGGGACCAATGCAGGCAGCCTAATAGATTAGGGGAGGCGGACACAGAAGGAATCAGAAACGAACTTCTGTTTTCTAGGTGGAGCAGTAAGACCAATTGCCGATAATTAAAAGGGGGAGCAGAATATTGAAGGCTTGGGAACAGGAGAGAAACAGGTAATGTTAATCAAATTTCAAAGGTTTTGGTTTTTTATTCCTGATTTTTTCATATTCTATGATAAAAATCAAATGAAATACATCCCTTTAAATGGTTCACCAATGAATAAAAATTACGTATCAGGTTTCACCTTTGGAATGAGCTGCTGGTCTACAAGAACAGTTTCTCTATCAAAGAACGTCGTCAAGTTCTGGAGAACCTCTCACAAACCACAATCTATTTACTTTTCTCCAGAAAGGAAAATGATGGGATAGTTAACCTCTGGTTGTTCTAAGCTTAAAGTCCAAATTGTAATATTTATTCTGACTAATCTTGTGAGAACGAGGAGGGTATCTTTCAGAGCAAAGGGAAAACTGACCAATTACAATGCACCGAGACAAGTGCTGCACTGAAGAGAAAAAGAAGCCAGTTTTGCTCTTCTAGAACTGGAATAGTCTTCTCCTAGTGGGAGAATCCGAACAATCTTCCATGGGTGTTAAACAGCACCGACGATTCTGTCTGCCACAGAGCCTGTGATGCTAGGCACCGTGGGCGTTTCAAAACGAATGTTTTGAAACTTGCCGCCCACACTGGCCACCTCTCTGCACCCTCTGAATTTCAACACTGGGCTAGTGGAGCAATGTCAATATTCCCCTGGCAGAAACTCCTTCCCAGAGGCTAGAGGATGAAGCAGCTCTCCTCGTAGCAGGGTCCCTGCATTGTGATTTGATGGTGTGGGGCAGACTTGCAAATTAATTTGATTTGAAATTTTATTTTCAGCACAGAATTTTGCCAAGCCATGCATTCTCTCTACTGGTCCTTTCCCCAGTGTCATGTCTCTGATGCTGCTTGCTTGCGAGCACCAACAAGAGTATGGATTTGACCGTCAATGGTCTGTTCCGTTTCGTTTAAAATGATTATCGACTCTCCCCTCCGCCCAGCCTGGTTTCTTTCAGAGCTGATCTAATTTCTTGAGCGATCTGTGCCTGTAGACTCGTGTTAATTTGTTAATTGAGTTAGATTGCTGCCAGACATCCGAGGACCTTCGCTTGGGTTTATCCTGTGTCTAACTGTGAAACGCTGACTGTAATGAAGCTGTACTGGTTGGGAGAAAATGAGGGCTGATGAATTAAAGCCAGAAATGTGACATTGATGAGCCTCGATCATTCCGGGTGGTGAGGGGGGAGGGGGGGGAGCGGGGAGGGGATGCACGTGGGTCTCAGAACTGCAGAGCTCATGGAGCAGGCCTGGGATGGGGGAGACTGGTGGCTTCTAAACAGTGTCTCCTTCTGGAAGCTTTGACAGTTTGACACAGAGCAGACAACACTGGGCTGAGAGGCGTGACTCAGCACTCTAGCTCCACTCCTGGGAGACACTCTCCTTTCCCCAGGACGGCAGTTTAAATGCTATTTTATTCTCCGTGACTCAGCTGACACAACCTCTTTGGATAAGTTCCACTGTATGTTTTGTGGGCCAGAGCTCTTAATCTAAATGCAAAGGCCCTATCGGCCGAGCAGATGGACGGAGCAGCTGCCACTTCCCAGGGAAGCCAGGAGATCCCCCTGGGCCAGGGGGTAGGGGTTTCCTGCGAGGATACCACGTGTGAAGTCTTCGGGGAGGCAAGGCATTCTGAGGATGTGAGTTACCACGGCAAAGCTCACCAAGGCTTCCCTGATTTGATATAAATAACTCTGCACTGGCAGCCAGTGGGAGGAGAGCCAAGTAGTAATGAATACTAGGACAAACAAACAGGCCTCCGGGATGCAGGCCCAGCCACTCCAAACCACGGCTGGCAGCAGGCTCGGAGGTGGCGGGTGAGACTGTACCAACCATATTGCATTAATCCTTGTGAGTGAAGGGAGGAAGCTCTTTAGAATAATTCAAGCTCAAACAATTAGGGAAGGCCATGCCACATGGAACTAGAGCACTGACATAAAGGAGCACAACTGAAGCATGCTGATTTGCCCGGTTTGATGTTTAACGTTAGCCGACACACCAGGAGTTATAAATGGGACACTTCCTATTTATGAAGCACTGTGTTGAGAGGTAACCAAGAGGCGTGAGACAGTCTCAGCACCACCCCAACTAGAGCTTAGAATTCAATGGAAGTGCCTGGGAGAAGGACAAACGAGATGTAGTCTAGCAGTATTGTATCCTATCCAACACCTAACTCCTGTACACAACAGAGTTTTTATTGCATTGTGGGGCTCATGTTAAGGGGGAATAAAAGTGAGACGAACCTGGAGTGGGAACACTGGGGAACAAGCCAATAAGGAAGGCAGAGTTGTCTTGAGCTCGGCCACCAGGGTTAGCCCCGTCATGATCAGGCTAAGCTAAGGCCGCAGTGAAAGGGGATGGGGGGGAAGGGAAACGGAGATTCGAGTTAGTTTGGGATGCTTGAGTCCCCTCTGGATAAAAGCATCCCCATCTTAGGCCCTCGGGAGTCCCCCAGATTAAGATCAACCAATGAGCTCAGAATCAACCAACATGAAAAATACAAGCAAACAGGCCACCATGCGTGAGAATCAGCAGAAACTATGAACCACAGAATCAAACTCCCTTCCTTCAGGTTAATGAATTAATCGGACACAAAAATATAAAATAACGATGTATCGACGTCTAAAGGTGGAACAAAGGAATCACAAAATAAGTAAGCAATAAGAGACTATAAAATGACCAGGAAGATTATGGGAAAAAAAGTAAATTTGAAAATTGAAAAAATATAAACGTTAACAAAACACACCTCAATTGAGTAGGTAAAAGAGAAAATGAGTATAGCTGAAGAGATTATTTTTATTTAATCCTTGAATATTTATTGAATCTTTACCACAAGTCAATTACTGTTCTAGGCCAGGGGAGTATAGCAGTGAACAAAACAGACAAAAGTCCTTGCCCACACACAGGTCACAAAATAGATAACACATAAAATACACAGCATAATACTTTGAAAACCATAAATCAGGGGAAAAGGATAGAGGACGCCAGGTGTGAGTAGAGCTGTATTTTAAATAGGAAGGACAGAAAAGTCCCCGCCAAGAAATTGACATTTGTGTAAAGATTTGAAAGAGATGAAGGAACAGCCCATGAAAATACTGGGGTGGGGGAGAGGCATTTCAGGCCAAAGAACAGTGAGTATCGTGGCCCAGAGGTAGGGGTGGGGATGCACTGGATAAATCTGACCTCCTGGAAAAGAGGTCTGTATGGGTGGAAAGACGGGGCGGGGGTCCAAGAGGTAGCAGGGGGCGGGTCCTGGGGCCTTGCAGCATAGCAAGGGATGATGCCAGGTGGCAATCACACCTTAAATGTCCATATGCAGTCAGTGCTCATGAATTTAAATTTGAATTTAACTGTAAAATGCAGCTCGCAAGTGACCCTCAAGCTCCTTCCATCCCGGCTTGTCTGGCATTCCTTCTCTTGCATCTGGAATCCTCTCCTTCCCCTAGTCCTTCGTCTTTGATGTTTTCCCCGACTTTTTCTGTCTGATTTATTTGCACCCCCGTCCCTGTTTCTATCTCAGTCTGTACTTAAAGAACGGCCATTATATCATGTTTACTGTTTTCTGCCTTCAACCAGGAGCTCCTTAAGGATGAGGATGAACCACGGCCGTCAAAGGCAATGCTCAGTATATTGAAATGTGCTCTACAAAATCCCAGATTATTGCAGGAAAGGGCTAAATGGTGACTGTTTGCAATAAGATTCTGTTACCAGATTTGGTTTGCCTCTAATTTAAGTGTACTGTTGAATGTGCAATCAAGATTTTAGTAATTATGTACAAATAGTTCTTGTTATAAATCAAGGTTGTTATTACTGTCTTAAGCTCTGGCTTTGGTAACAAGTCTTTTCTTGGAGACCGTGCTGTTCTCCCTGCGTCAGCTGCTTCCCTCGACTCCCAGGACCATTCTCCTAGAAAGCTGCACGTTGAGGTCAGCTGGTTATACAGGGCAGATACTACTTTCCCAGCACAGTCGGAGTAAATCTTAAGCAGCTCCCTCACCAAGGAGAGAATCAGGCCTCTAGTGCTGAAGGCCGGGATGTTTTGTCCAGGCCACCATGACCTCCTGCACAAAGCTCTCCAAGCAATGATTGCGATCTAAGTTCATTCAACTTGAAGAAAGCTCTGGAACACAAGCCGCAGGGCAGAGCTGTGCCATCTTGATGGAAGGGGACCGGCTTTTTGTGCCCCTGCCACTGTGCCCTGGCAGTTCATCGGGCTGCTGCTGGCAAGGGCAGCATGATCCTGGGAGTAGGGGGTAGCCTCTGAGGCAAGGCGGCTCCCGGCTGCCCTGAGCAGCTGGGGGACAGGTGCGCGGACCAGGTAAAGAACACCTGGGTGGGCATCCACAGCCACCAACGCACACTTTCAGAAGATTCAAGATTCTAGATGGCTTCATCAACAAAGGTGAAGAAAGCACAAAAACCTATATATTTTTCCTTCTTTTCCCATGAGGAACTAAGCTTAGTAGCAAACCAGGAGGAAGGGGTTCTGTAAGGAGTGTTGTCCTGACAACATATACTTTTCCATCTTCACCAAGGGACCCTGTCTCTGCATTCTCCAGCATCTCTCTGCCAGAGTCTCCGCAGCCCCCCACTGGGCTAGGACAGACAGGTCTCTATTATTTTTTAGTCCCCATTATCAGCCCCATTTCCAGCCATGGCAATTTAAATTCCCTAAACCTGTACCAGCTGGGCAAGAAGACCCAGATGTGGTCATGACCAAGAGCAACTCCAGAGTAGGAAACCTTACATCAGAGGCCAGCGCCCCCAGAGGACGATCAATTCCTTCATTTTTTAATCAGAGAGAGCTGTGGTTTAAACCAACAGCTGAATTGACATCAACCACACACACAGGCTTTGATTTGACTTATAATCGAAAGGGAACAATACTGCTCACCTCTCCACTTTCTCTTGACATTGCATCTGCTATTATTGTCCACAAAGCCTTCGTTTTCAGCCCAGCAGAGACATTATAAAAGGGCTTCAAACTACTCTTTAAATAACAAACCAGTGTGTCTGAAGCTCTATTGTCTGCCTCCCTTCTTGTTCCAGGCACATTCATGTACTTCCCTGGTTCCTTGTGAGCTGGACCCAGGGAAACCCCACTGGGTTTGCCTCTCTTCTACAAAACACACCCAGTTCTCACCTAGGTCACACAGAGAAACCTGTATGTTCCCCTCCATTGTGGCCTTTGGTTCAAAATAAATTAAAAACCCCAAACAAAAATTCTAATAAGAGATGAAAACAAAAACCTAATGTATCAAAAGGACTAGTCATTTACCCACTGGAGGTATGAATAGCTCAGGCCTTGCTCTGCATCAAGGCGCTGAATAGAAAAACGCATATGTTAAATATATATTTAAGTCTTACCTCAGACAGATGACTAATGGGTGTTATGCTGTGTTGTGTTTTTTTGTTCAACCCACAGAGATAATTATTTACTCAATAAAATTTAAACAGTTATCATAGCATAATTGGAAGCCGAGGGTAGCATTTTTCTCTTCCCTCCCCTTCCCAGCTGCAGTTGACAGAATCATGCCATAGACAACATGATTATTAGTTTGCTGCTCTAGTTTTGTGAGAGTTTATGAAGAGGAAATCCACAGGCCTCATCTTCTTTCACAGCCCTGCTGAAGCTGTCCTTGCAAATTCTTTCCTGACCTGAACTGTCACCCCTTATTTCTAACTGATTTGTTTTCTCCACTCCTCAGGAAGGTGGCTGTTCAGGCTTAATATTTAGGAGGGGGCGGCCAGCCAGCTATACAGTTCTTTTCTTTCTCATGTATGAGCTTTCCAGGGCTAGGAAGGTTTTGAACCATCCAAGAGAACCACTGGGCCTCTATCCAGTGGTCTGAGGGTAACCTGGATACTTAAAGGGTCTCAAGATCAGGAAATATTAGGAATAGCTGGCACCTGGGGACTCACAGGACGGCTTGCCCATCCAGCAGGCGAGCTAACCAGAGCCCAAGGGAGGGATGTTTCTGCAGCTGACAGCTAGTTAGTAGTTAATAGCTAGTTAGTAGGAGAGCCGGTCAAGATTCAGACTAGGTCATGGTCACTCCCCCATGGGGCTCCTGTCCCCTCCCCCCACCCTATACGATGGCAGTTTCCTGGGCAGCTCTGGGAGTCTCTCTTGACTTTTTGGGAGGTACCATCCTTCTGGAGTGACTGAATTTCCACACTGCATCCTGGGCAATATGAAACCCAGGGTGGGGCAAATTAACCTCTATTTGGAATGTAACCAATAAATCACTCCAGTTCATCAAAATATGGTTCAGAAATTATGAAAATAAAGGACTTCCCTGGTGGCACAGTGGTTAAGAATCCACCTGCCAATGCAGGGGACACGGGTTCGAGCCCTGGTCCAGGATGATCCCACATGCCACAGAGCAACTAAGCCCGTTTACCACAACTACTGAGCCTGTGCCCTAGAGCCCGTGAGCCACAACTACTGAGCCTACATGCCACAACTACTGAAGCCCGCATGCCTAGAGCCTGTGCTCCGCAACAGAGGGAAGCCACTGCGATGAGAAGCCCGCGCACCAGAACAAAGGGTAGTCCCTGCTCGCCTCAACTAGAGAAAGCCCACGTGCAGCAATGAAGACCCAAGGCAGCCAAAAATAAATTAATTCATTAATTAAAAAATAAAGAAATCATGAAAATAAAGCATATGTTTGGTGCATATCTTGAGAATACACAATGGTCCTTCCTGAACCCACTTTAGCAGGTGGCAATAATCCAGCCATTTTCTGTGCTTTCCTGGAGCTCTTCTGTTAGTGGGATGGGCAGTGGATCCTACTAGAAAGGAGGTGCAAGCAGCCCCAAGATTTCAATCTGTCTTCCGTCTGGCGTGATATCACCTGCTGCCTTTCCTGGAAAGGCCAGAGGCCTCACTGCCTTCTCTTCCCACTCAGTCAGGCCTTCCTCTACCTGCACATCACGGCTACAGAGTTCGAATGGCTGCCATGCCAGCCTGCAGAAAGTCCTCAGCTCACCAGTGCCTCTGAGTCATCCTTACAGAGGCACTAGGAGCAAATAGGCAGATGAGCAGATATAGGTGGGCTTTGTTCCAGGGAAGAAGGTGGATGAAAATGCAGCAACCCAAGGACACAGAGACTCTGCTGGCAGATGTCCTGTCCTCCTTTTCATGTGCTTCTGTTGATCCCTCCATTCCTGATGTCTTCAGACACCAGCCCCGCCTGGCTGGGAGCACAGGACACCAGGTGACTGTCCTGTCTAGAATCTACCAGTACTCTGAAAATGGCCTCTCTCCCATCCACCAGAGGGGAATAAACAGTGCCATGGAGATGTAGATCATCATTCATGGGGACACTGCTTTATTGGAAAAGGTATTTTTCTTTTCCAAAGGGGATGAAGGAGTATTGGCCAACTGGTTATTTGAGCTTATGGAAACATACAGCATAAGTCGCTAATGTTTTCCGATTATTTTCAGTGATAATTGTAAATTAAGGAAAAGGCAAGACGGCTTGAGGATTTTTCCCCCTAAAGATAAAATATTGGTTGCACCCAGGAGCTCTCAAAAAATAGTAAGAAATGTTACCTTGAAAAATATATCAAACAAGAGAAAGAAAAATACCTTTGTGTTGCCTTCTGAGCTATTAATTGTTATAGCAGTTTTCTCGGACAAAATGCTCTGATTAACTGTATCCTCACAACCAATGACCATACACGTGAAATAGAGCACCTGGTGATAAAGCCTGTTAAAGATCTGTTTAGGCAAGGTATAAGATATTAAGCCCCACTTCCCCACGGTCCTTCTCACTGCAACCACTGCTTACAAGAAGGATCCTACGTTTTTGGTTTTTTTTTTTTTGCGGTACGCGGGCCTCTCACTGTTGTGGCCTCTCCTGTTGTGGAGTACAGGCTCCCGATGCGCAGGCTCAGCGGCCATGGCTCACGGGCCCAGCCGCTCTGCGGCATGTGGGATCTTCCCAGACCGGGGCACGAACCCGCATCCCCTGCATCGGCAGATGGACTCTCAACCACTGTGCCACCAGGGAAGCCCAAGGAGCCTATGTTTTTACGTTTCTATGACACTATTTCCAGCACCCAGTAGCCCACGGTTGCCCCCATCTTTCTCAAGTCATTGGCCGAGCTCCTAAAGCTGCTGTGGGCCTTCAGCTTACATCCAGCCTCCCTGATGCTTTAGAGCAGGCCGCTTAGGGGATGGGCTATAGCTCTGGAAGGCTACAGCGAAACGGCTAGGTGCTGGCACCCACAGCTGCTTCGTGAGCAGAACTGTGCCCCAGTCTGTAATCTCAGGATATTTATACCTACTGTCTTGGTTTGGATTTCCTCTTTCCCAAGAGCAGAGCCCGAGTAAAGAATTGGGAGCAGATAGAGCATTTGGAAAACGTAATCACTTCCTAAGGCTGCTGAAACAAATTAGTACAAACTGGGTGGCTTAAAATAACACAAATGTATTTTCTCACAGTTTTAGAGGCCAGAAGTCCAAACTCAAGATGTTTGCAGGGCCACGCTCCCTCTGAAGGTTCTAAGGGAAAATACTTCCTTGCCTCTTCCAGGCTCCCAGCAGTTGCTCACAACCCTTGGCATTCCCTGGCTTGTAACCGCATCACGTGGCCTTGCGCTGTGTTTCTCTTATAAGGACACACTCGTTGGATTTAGGGCCCACCTGAACCCAATCATCTCCATCCTTACCTTAATTACATTCTGAGGTTCTGGGGGAATGTGAAATTTCAACCCAGCACAGGGCTCAAGGATCCTTAACTCTGGAATTACCTAATGTTGACAGTGAGACTAAGCTGAACGGGTAGGGAGAGAGGATGTCGTGGAAGGGGGGATACATAGCTGGTACCTCCCTCACCGCTTACTCCTATGGCTGAAATTTTCCCATGAACAATTTCTAAGCAACTTGACTCAGTATTCAAGATGCAGTCCTCTGAGAAATGGCAAATACCTCTGAGAAATAATTTCTCAAGCTACTCTTCTCAAAGGGATGGGGCAATTAGAATCATGTGACAGGGAGTCTTATCTGGCCCGGGGCCTGGGGTGGGAGGAAGGAGTACCTTGCAAATTAATCATTTCCATAGTGAAATGCTGGCACTCCTGCAAATTTTTTCCACATCTCAGGTGTGTAACTTCTGTTTCAAACCATGATTATGCCCTTCCTTGCAATCCGTTGACTCCAGCACTTGTCTGGGGCCTGGGAGGAGGTGTGAGTGGGAAAAGCGAAGGTAAGGTAGACTAGGGAGTAGCCGCCTGAAAGGGCCAACCATCCACACTTCACTCATTTCATATTTCCTAGAATAATAAACCTAAAATTTGTAGCAGGGATGGCAAATTCAGTTGAAATGTGGCGAGAAAACGTGTGACTGAGCAGAGTGCTGTGTTCGGAAAGATTCTGAGGCTGCATCTGTGTGCTAAGTGGGAAGAGAGTCACGATAAAGTCACCATCTGCCACAAACATCCCCAGGGACTCTCGGGGCACGTGCCGCAAATCTGTCATCCCGGGTGTATAGCTTTGTTTGGACCATTTCCTAAATATGTTGTTGCCATACATAGGTAACAGATTTTTATGTCCTGATATAAAAACATACAAAGTCATAGAAACAAGTTATTTCTATGCTATCACTACTTTTTCTTATTTCTAAAGACATCTTGATACTCAATGTACAAGTTGATTTTTGAATCGTAAATTCTTAGAGGCAAGGCACTGTGTCTGTTTATACTCTCCAGCTGAGTGCATGCTAGGTATCACGTGTGACCAGGATTACTGGGCTTAGGCCAGGCCTGAGCTAAGCTCGTTGAAGTGGGGGTGGATGAATGAATAAGAAATTGGGGATGGGAGGGTTTTAGTCCCAGTTCTGTCCCTAAGGGCAGCTGCATGCACCCCCATGGGTAATTTCAACCCTTGGCATCTCAGTTTCCCCATCTCTAAAATGCAAATAAACCCCTATCTTCCGACAAGGGTTGGTGTGAGGCATATATGGAGCAGTCGTGTAGCCTAGAACAGAGTGGGAGTTATCTTTTAGAAATCATTCCTGCACAACCTGAGGGCAGTGCCGTGACAAATAAGAATGTTTGCATGAGGAGGGCACTGCCCAGGAAATCCGGCTCTGATTGTTCAAGAGAGACATCTGGAAGTCTCCAGGGCCCAACCGTTCTGAGGATGCCAAACAAGGAAATGCAATAATCTGAAAAGTCAGCAGTGCCCCCGGGACGGGGAACACTCCGAGAGAGACGGTGCCGGGAGCTGACCTTTCCCCACATGGGCACCGTCTGCAGGCGCCCTGGACAGGCGGCCAAGGTCATCTGACCTCACGGCCAGCCCCAGAGGACACTATCAGGGGCTTTAGAAATTACTCAGTTAAACGTCTGCATGTGAGGAAGAAGTAGAAAAAGTCGTTTTTGCCAGGTTCCCAAATGAGTGGCTAAAAGGGGACAAGAACCTTACTTTCCAGATGCCAGGAAAAAAGAGAATGTCCAGGGAGCTGGAGGGAAAGCCCATCTTCCCTGTGAAGAGCTGGCTTTGGGAGATGAGCCTTGAGACGAGAGGGTTGCCAGCTGGACTTTGATACCCATGGGTTCCTTCCCAGGGAAAGGGTGGTAGCTTGAGCAGGAAAAAATCCACGTGTGAGGGCTTCCCTGGTGGCGCAGTGGTAGCGAGTCCGCCTGCTGATGCAGTGGACGCGGGTTCGTGCCCCGGTCCGGGAAGATCCCACATGCCGCGGAGCAGCTGGGCCCGTGAGCCATGGCCGCTGAGCCTGAGCGTCCAGAGCCTGTGCTCCGCAATGGGAGAGGCCACAACAGTGAGAGGCCCGTGTACCGCAAAAAAAAAAAAAAAAAAAAAAATCCACGTGTGGGATTTCCGTTGTTTAAATCTGTTGAATCCTGTGCAATGAAACTAGCTTGACGGTAAGAAGTCATGGGGTTGTGGGAGCAGAAGGGGTTGGTCCTGAGATCCAAACCCCAGGGGTGAGGCCACTGAATTTTCTGGTGAAAGGTAGGCAAGTGGGAAGAGCCTGCCTGGTGCAGGGGGAAGGGGACGGAGCACTGTCTGTAGAACAGGGGTTCCCAACCCCCAGGCCGTGGACCAGTATCAGCCCTTGGCCTGTTAGGAACCGGCCATGCAACAGGAGGCGAGGGTGGTTGAGCGAGCAGAGCTTCATCTGCTGTTCCCCATCGCTCCCCATCACTCCCATTCCGCCTGAACCATCCCCCAGCCCCCATGGAAAAACTGTCTTCCATGAAACCGGTCTCTCGTGCCAAAAAGGTTGGGGACCCCTGCTGTAGAGAATTTTAAAACGCTAGTAAAACCATCTAAAAGTTGGTCTGCCTTTCATTACCACCATGCACTGGCAATTCTAAATGTTAATGATACAGATTCCTCCCCAAATCATCTTTTGTTGGTCTATGTTCTAAACAACCGTGGTTACTGTGGAGTTTAATATTATATACTTAAGCCTCAATTAGCACATTTGTGTTGTTTATCCTTTAATAATTATTCCACGTGGAAGTTAATTTGGCTGTCACCTGGAGAGGACTCAGCTACATGAGTTTGTTCCCAAACAGGGCATGAGACGTTAACAGTGGGGGTGATGGTAGACAGAGGTGCGAACTTGAGTGGCTTTAATTCTGCTGTTCTATGTAAGCATACAAAAATATTTGCAAACTGTCAGAATCCACTTTGAACAAGGTACACAATGCTTCAAAATTGTTCCTGGAAGATCAGTGTGAAGAAACTGGAAAGAGGCTGCTACTTCTGCCAAAAAAAAAAAGGTGAAGAAATGGACAGTTATATAGAAAACTATATATGTAGTTTATACAGAAAAGAAAATCAAATTCAAAGAAAATCATAAAGAAGAAATGTTAGGAGAAATGACTGAAGATGTCAATCTTACATTTGCCAGATGAAAGGGCAGCATTTGAAGCCCGAGTCACTGTGGGCAGAAACTGGACAAGTACTTGGTGGTTCAAATAAGTCGTTTGCCGTCATTCTGACACTTTCCCTGATTTTTGCAGAAGAGAAACTTGAGAACCAAATACAACAGAAATTTGTGATGTTTCCTGGTGATGGGTTTTAGTGAAAAACTTTCAACTGCAGAGACCTTTGAAAGCTGCTAGAATCGATCCTGAAGAAGGAGGTTGTATCGTCAATTCTGGAATTTGCTGTGACATGAGATTGAGCTGGGTCTTTGTCAAAATTATCTTTATGCTTCAGACTTTCCCCAACTACTTATATGTCCCTTGTTACAGGTGAGAGAAAACTTCAGGAATTAAAATGAGTGAAAAATATTCCTCAATCAACTATGAACTAGATTGACAAGTCTGGCTATGTTGTGTACTGAATGTGAATATTCATGATTAATTTTGATGAAATCGTTGACAAATCTGCGGAAGTCTCAAAAACAAAAACTGTAACGTTCTGTTTGTTACCAGCATGGAGGCAAAGGGTTTTTCACCTTTTCTTTGAAAAAAAAAAAAAAGGGATTTCCCTGGTGGTCCAGTGGTTGAGACTTCGCCTTCCAATGCAGGGGGTGCGGCTTCAACCCCCTGGTTGGGGAGCTATATGCCTCGTGGCCAAAAAACCAAAACATAAAACAGAAGCAATGTTGTACAAATTCAATAAAGACTTTAAAAAATGGTCCCCATCAAAAAGAAAAAAAATCTTCAAAAAAATCTTAAAAAAAAAAGAGACTAATTTTAAAGTATTTACTTTTTCCCCTTTGGGGGTAATGTACTATTTATTTACTTATTTATTCATTTATTTATTTAACTACCATGATTATTTATGTGAAGTTTAACAAAAGAAAAATGTCATTGCCTGCATTTCTTTCCCTGCTGTTATAGATACTTTAATTTCATGATTATTACTAAAACTAACTTTGTTGTATGATAGGGGAGTTGTTAAAAAGAATCCACTCCAGGTGTGAAATACATGCGGTCCACCACTGGCGCAAGCATAACATTCTAGGAGTTTCTGCCCATTAAATGTGACATTCACTTGTACCAAGAGAATAATAATAATATACAATTTTGTAACAACAATAGCACATTTCTATGGTTACCTTTTATCACACAGCAGATATTTGCCATCTGCTTCTCTTCTGGGCTGTCTAAAGGAAAAGTCTGCTGAATCCTGTTGGATGCAGGTGCCTTGATTCTGGGGGAAATGTCAGCTTCCACTCTGAGGTTCTCTTATTTCAAACCAAGACCAGCCCAAGGTAGGACTGTGAAATCTGGGTGGTTTATCTCTGGCCCTGCAGCCTGCCTTCTGTTCTCTCCTGTCTCAGGAATTTAATTCCTCTGCCTCGCATGCTTTCTTCACCTGCCTTCTCAAATCCTCACCTACTGAAGGCCGTGTGATGGATACAGTGGAGAAAGTGAGGGTCTTAAGGGATAAAATAGACCTAGTTTGTTGTTTTTTAAAATTTTTATTGCAGTATTGTTGATTTACAATGTTGTATTAGTTTCAGGGGTACAGCAAAGTGAATCAGTTATACATATACATATATCCACTACTTTTTTAGATTCTTTTCCCATATGGGCCATTAAAGAGTATTGAATAGAGTTCCCTGTTCTAGACAGTAGGTTCTTATTAGTTATCTATTTTATATCTACTAGTGTGTCGACCTAGTTTTTGATATTTTCATAAACAAATCAATGTAAGGACTGAAGTGTAACTTAATAAAGTTAATTTGTTTATTTTTTATTAAAAAAAAAACCTAGTTTTGATATCCTGGCTCTGTCCCTTACTGGCTGTATGACCTTGGGCAATTCATTCTCTGAGCCACGATTTTTTTTAATCTGTAAAAAATTTTAGGCACCAAGGCAACATGGAGTTGGGAGGAATTTTAGGGGCAACCAGTAGCTTCTTTTGAGAGACCTGCTCTGCACTGTCTTAGAGAAGTTAACAACTGGAATACGGCTTTGGCCCTCTCACTAGGGACCACCTGAAGCTCTCATTGGAAGGCTGAGGTGGATTAGTAACCCCTGCTGTGGAAAAGGAAGCAGAGAATGCGGGCACATGGAGCTCCATGCTTGCCATTCCTGTCCTTGCTTCTCAGCTGTCAAAGCCAAGCATGTGTCCTTCATCCTAAGGCTACGCTTTCCTGACGGGCTCAACATGGCAGGGGACTAAAATCTGGAGATTTAAGCAAGCACAAGTATACATTTGGCTTGTTTGAATTCAGGTGGCGTTTTCCTTGAGCTGGTCTCATCATTGCAGAGGCGGGGCCAGGTCAAATCTTAAAGAGCCGCTTGGCAACTCTAAGGATTGGCAAAGAGGAAAGAAATTGGTAAACAGTGTTTTTAAAATATGCTAAATGCCAAGCACGTGTGTTTCATTTCTAATGTTTATTTATGGATATTTGCTGCTATTTTCCAGGAATTCTAGTAGCAATTATCCAACTAGTCCAAACCTCCACCTGTTACTGGGGAAGGGCTTCTGAAATACATTCGCGCTTCCAACAGCCTACGTAGAGTGAAGGGCAGACATGTCCTTCGGGGGTGATTTCAGGGACACCAGAAGGTCCCTGTCTTCCAGAACACTCCTACCACCTTCCTGGTGGTGAATAAATGAGGAAAACCTCATCTAGTGAGGAGCAGTGTACAAATGTCCATTGACATAAGGTTACTGACAATCAGTTTTTTTCCTGAGACCAAGTGTTAATAGAGGAGAAAAGGGAAGGGGATGGGGGCCTGCAATTTCAATGAGAGAGTAAAGAAGGGGTACATAAAAAGAAATTGAAGGTACCCAGTATCAGATTTGTCTATTTCACCATGTCCCTGGGATGGTACAGATTGAGCATTTGCCATGAGCCTCCAGTGCTCAGATGATTCTAAGGAAGTCAGCACACCTGCTTTGTCTTTTTGGCTCTGTCCCCAGAGCCATTCTGCTGGCAAATTGGAAGGCAACAGGGAGCCCCCTGTGTCCCTCTCCACTGTTCATAAACCAACAACCAACATTGAAGCTGGTGAAGGTGGGGATGACAGAATTTGCTCTAGTTGTAAGTAGGGCAAAAATTTGTACCGGAGTATTGGCGGCTTTGCTTTGGTGATTGGTGTGTACTGATTATGTCAACCTCTTGTGTTTATAAAGCCTCCAAACTTCTCAGAAGAGCAGCAGGGAGAGAAGGAGCGAGTTATTTCTTGAGGACCTGCTAGGGAGTTTCATGTTTTACTTCCTGGCCTCATCACAGCACCACAAGAAAAGAACTATTTTTGGCAACTCACAGCCTCGGAAATTGGGGATCGGAAGGATGTCAGAAAGCTGGTGTCCGACAGAACCTCTGTCGCTTAGGAAACGCAAACTCTTCTATAGTCGATACAAGGGGAAGCCTCTTTCAAGGTACACGGTGGTGTTAGCCAGAGAACTCAGAGTTTTTTGCTTTGTTTGGTTTTGTTAAACTTTTTAGTCCTTTTTATTTTTAGCCTGACCCCATCTGACTTCCATGTTTAAATACTTCGGATGCAAGAAATTGGCTCAGATCCAACCGGAAATGCACTTAATCCCGTCACATGAAAACATCCCAGCTTTCTCAGTTGGTCCCTCTCTGAACGATCCAGAGGGTGTTAATGGGCACAAAGGGTTCTCGCCGGCTCGCCAACACCAGGGGGCATCCACCCATGAGATGCTGACATTAGCCTTCTCTGCCCACCCAACCACTTCCACCGGGCACCAGGCTAAGCCGGATGGAGAATCACCTCCTATGTTAGCCCCGCAGCCCCATTCACTTGTTTCCACCTGCCCTTATGCTTTGGTTGTGTGTTGATCCGGAGCCCTTCAAGGGACGGAGGTAGAAGGAACTTGATCACAGAGGAGGCTATCAATGAGGGAAGCAGTCAGAGGTTCTGTCTAATCCGAAGATTAAGGGTAAGTAACGTCGTCTTCTACATCTGTCAGAGCAATTTAGGACTGCCTTCTGGACGTCCTCATTCATTCCGGGATTGCTTCCATTACCTGCCGACACCGAGAGGGAAGCACCAGGATCCTGGGCCCAACCTTCAATGGAGCGCCACCTAGCGGAATTGCTTTCAAATACCAGCAGTATGCTGCCAAGGGAGTCCCTTTTGTGTAAGGGGCTTGGCGTTTGCTTATTTCAGGCGCTGTGTCAGCAGGATGATTGGGCACTTCCTAAATCCAAATAAGCTGAATTAACATATTATGGATTTAAACAAGTTGGACGTTAATTGAGCGAGGCTCTTCACAGCCTAGTAGCTTGAGTTCCATTTACCCTTGACTAGGGGAGCAGAGTGGACCTGTTTACACTGGGATGGAGTCCCAGGCAGCTGGGAAAGTAGCAGGGAAGGAGAGGAGAGAACAAGGCGATGTCCTGGAAATTTTCGTAAAAGATCAGGCATGGGAAGATTAAGTGAGCATTATCCTCATGAAAACAGAAGCAGACAGGTGACCCGGCATCCCAGGCTGCAGAAGCTGGCTCTCAGCCATCAAGAGAGGAAAATCCCTGTCTCTTCCCCACACAGGTGGGCTGGCGTTGTTCAAAGATCCTAAATGTTTAGATTCTTTGCACATCACCTGTTGCTTAATGTGGTCTGAACACAAATGATTTCAATCCTCTCATCTCTCTTGTTTAGCGGCAGCTCACTATACTTTTATAAGGTTACAATTTCAGCGGGGAGGGGCTTCCCTGGTGGCGCAGTGGTTAAGAATCCACCTGCCAATGCAGGGGACACGGTTCGATCCCTGGTCTGGGAAGGTCCCACATGCCGTAGAGCAACTAGGCCCGGGTGCCACAACTACTGAACCTGGGCTCTAGAGCCCACAAGCCACAACTACTGAGCCCACGTGCCACATCTACTGAAGCCCTCATGCCTAGAGCCTGTGCTCCGCAACAAGAGAAGCCACCGCAATGAGAAGCTTGCACACTGCAACAAAGAGTAGCCCCTGATCGCCGCAACTAGAGAAAGCCCTCACGCAGCAACAAAAACCCAACACAGCCATAATTAAATAAATTAATTAATTAAAAAAAAAAGAATTTCAGGGGATTAAAAACTGTTCAGATAAACACCCACCACCCAGCTACTCTGGAACTTCTCTCTGCTAGAAGTAGTGTATTCATTTCCTAGGGCTGCCTTAATAAAGTACCATGAACTGGTGGCTTGAAACAACAGAAATGTATTCTCTCCCAATTCTGGAGACTCCAAGTCCAAGATCAAGGTGTCAGCAGGGCCGTGCTCTCTCTGAAGGTGCTAGGGGAGGATACTTGCCTTCTTCCCAGCTTCTGGTGTTGCCAACCATCCCTGTCGTTCCTTAGCTTGTAGACACATCACTCCAGTCTCTCCCTCAGCATCACACGGTGCTCACGCTGTGTCCTCATGTCGTCTTCCCTCTGTGCTCACTGGTGTCTTCACATGGCATTCTGCTCTGTGTGGTCTCTTCTGCTCTCCTGAGGACACCAGTCCTATTGGATTTGGGGCTCACCCTCCTCCAGTGTGACCTCATCTTAACTCACTCTTGATTACATCTGCAAAATCCTATTTCCAGATAAGGTTACATTCACAGGCACGGGGGTTAGGACTTCAACATATCTTTTTAGGGGTACATTTAACCCACAAGAAATAGGAAGGGACAATGGCAGGCAGAAAACCACAAGACCAACGCCAGTTACAAGGGTGAGAGAGAGGTGATGGACACAGGGACACCTCAGTGCTGCTGGTGGTTCTTTCCCTGAATTCCCACATTCTCATCCATCCAGACCTCTGTAATATGAGGCTATGTTTGCAACATCAGATAAGACCACGATATGCACTATTATTTTGATAGGATTAGAAATATATATTTTTAAAATTTTTTTGGCCGTGCTGTGCGGCATGCAGGATCTTAGTTCCCCGACCAGGGATCAAACCTATGCTCCCTGCGGTGGAAGCAGAGTCTTAACCATTGGACCACCAGGGAAGTCCCAGAAATATATTTTAAAGACATGCTGTTTCCTTAGAAAGGAAATAAGCGTCCACTATTTATTGGGAACACCCTTCCAGTTTATATCTGTCACTAGCTTACTGCCCTTCATTTTAAGTGGGTGTAAAAAAAATAAATATGACCCATTTAACACAATCTGTGCATTTCCATTGAAATGGAGAGTCAATGTGAAATATGTAGAAACTTTCCTCTCAGTCTTTTTATCTAGGATTCCTTCTTATTTAATACATTATCTATTTGACAGGTAATTCAATAGATCCTACTGCACAAAAGCATATAGCACTCATTACTTACATTTTTTACAGTCCGTATTGCCTTGTTACTGATAACACATGCAAGTATGCAACACTTAAGTGTTAGGGAAATACTTTATCTCTCCTTTCAAACAGACATAATAATGATACCTGTCACTGACTGACTGTCTTCTATGCTCCAGACGCTGTGCTGATTGGTTTATATACATTATTTTGTTTAATTCTTAAACTAATCATGCTGTCGGTGTTGTCATTCCCATTTTACAGATGAAGAAGCTGAGACTTGAGTAACTAAGATCTTGCCCCAAATCACATAGCTCTTTAGTGGTGAAGCTGGAATTCAGATTCAAATTTATGATTCCAAAGCTCATATGGACTACCTTTATATTTTTCACAGTAATCCTGGTGGATTTTCCTTGACTAATCTAGTTTTTTTTTCCCTCTCCCCAGCATTTGACTCACAAGAAAAGCAGCCCCAGTTTAGGTGCGTACACTGACACCTAATGGTCTAAACCCATCTCAACATTCCCACATTTTACTTTTGACCGCTAGGTGGAGACATGCCTATTTTCTCTCCTCCGAAAGATCTTGAACTCTTGACCCAATCCCTCAGTGAACACATCTCCCCACTTTGGGTGCTAGAAATCCAAATGGCTATAGAACCAGAACCAGACTACTAATGAGTCAAAACACACAAAACTGGGCCTATGGAGTACCTTGTTCACCACAGTGTTTCTCTAAACTTTATTAAAAGTGAAAATAAAATTCCACAGTGATGCCACGTGGAATTGACATCAGCAATCCATTTATGTACAATAGACACTATAAGCTTGGAAACTACGTGAATGTGTTTTTGATCCATAAAGAGCTACATCAATGTAAAAATTGTAATAATAAAAATTATATATCTAATGAAGCTGAAGATGTGACGGGCAACTTTAAATAGCCTTGGTAGCTTTTTATAAAATTACATCTAATCTTTATGGACCTGGAGTAGATGGTAGATGGAGTGTAGTCTCTCTGTGGGTGTGTGATTGACCTCACTGGACAATGTGCCAGGCGCTGGGCAAGGTACAGTGTATACACTGATGACCAAATGGCATAACCCCATGGCCTGTGCCATGGTAGGTGCAACATAGATGAAATCTGCCCTCGGAGTTGTGTGTGTGTGTGTATGAGTGTATATATATGTGTATGAGTGTGTATATGTGTGTATGTATATGTATGTGTGTGCATGTGTGTATGGAGTTGAACCTCATTATTCGTGGATTCTGTACAGTCATCCCTCAGTATCTGCTAAGGGATTGGTTACAGGACCCCGTGGATTTACCAAAATGTATGGATGTTCAAGTCCTTTATATGAAATGGTGGAGTACAGTTTGCCCTCCTTATCCTCACAGGTTCTGCATCTATGGATTCAACCCACTGCAGATCAGAATCAGACGATATGAAGGACTGACTGTATCTGCAAACTGGCACCCTCACTAAAATTTATTTGTAAACTCCAAATCAATAGTTGCGGTTATTTGCCCAGATGTGCAGAGTGGTCAAAAAATTGCATCACTTGATGTGACACCTTCCCAGCTGAGGGGAAACAAGACAATGGCTCTGCCTTCTTGTTTCCGCTCTCACACTGTAAACAAGTGTCCTTTTCACCATCTATTTAGTGTCACATGTTTTACACCTTTGTGCTTTTTGTGGATTTCACGGTTTAAAATGCCCCCCAGTGTAGTGCTGGAGTACGCTGTTGCGTGTTCCTCTCAGTGCAAGAAGGCTGTGATGTGCCTTAAGGAGAAAATACGTGTGCTGGGTAAGCTTCCTTCAGGCACGAGTTACAGCGCTGCTGTTGTGAGTTCAATGTAATTAATTAACAACATATATTAAGTAAGGTGTCTTTAAACAGAAACACACATAAAGCAATGTATTGACCCATTGATGAAAGAAAACGTGGCCAAAGGCTTGAAGGAAACTCAGCCCGTATTTTCCCTAGGACCAATGGTTCAGGTTTCACCAATTCACATTCATGGTGACTTTAGAGACCAAAACTACTGTGAATAAGAAGAATTGTATATATCCATCACACACACACATATAGTTATATGGAGTATTCATAGAATTCCACATGATGAGGGGTGGCGTCTACAGAAATCAGCATGGCTGCTCAGCCAGCCCTCAGATGGGAGGGGAACATATTGATTAAGGTAATTAAACTAGAAGAAAAAAAAGTTATTAGATTTGGAGAGGACTTCTGATTTGTAAACCAAATAGCCTAATATCTGTATCTTTCATTTAAGGCAGGAAGGTATAAACAAGAAGAAAGACTCACGGGGGTCCCTACAAATGAACACAGGGATAGAGGGGCTGGGGAGAGCTGACTTGCTGATCCCATGATGGGACGAAGAAAGAGCAGATCCAGATTTAATCTCGTCACAATAGGTTCCCAGGATGACTATTATAGATGTTAAAGCATTCTTATGATTTTTCTGTTATTTTTAATCCCCTCCTCTGACTGTTTTCCTGCCCTTACGGGCGCTAAATTGCATTGGATGGCTTCAAAAATATTTTCTAAGCCTATTTAGAGTTGGAGGGGAGCAAGAAAGATGTACAGCTGGGCTCCTTCTTTCAGTGCCCAAGTGGGAGAAGGAAGCCTGGGAAAAACGGGCTGGTGTCAGCTAAGAAGGAGAGCAGCCCTAGGACCCACTGAAAAGAGAAACAAGGGGGCATCCCCACCACAGAAATTATTCTAAGACAGCGCCCACAGGCAAATAGTCCTCGGGTGACTTCCCTCTGGCCAGCCACCCAAGAGGAGCCTGGACCTTTAAGAACCAAGTCAGGAAGTTCTAAAGACTCCAGCGATCACGGCTGGTGAAAAATACTGTGGCCAATCCTGAGGGCTTTGTTGACCAATCAGAGCCAAGGAACAAGGAAGACCACTCCCCCGCTTGAGGGACAGTGTAAATACCTGGCGAAGGAATACAGAACTACTCAGAACTTCAACTCAACTACTCAATAGTGCTTTTGTTTCTGTATCATGGAAAATGATCTTTCTACTGGGAAGTGCAAAATAAAAATAAGCTTCAAGATGTGAAACCCAGAGAGGGAGGGGCCCTCCAGCTTTAACATCTTGAGTTCATGAGACCGTGAGAGCAGACTGGCCACCAAGCTCAGATGAGCCATGTTCGGGGGTGCTGGAAGTGAGTGCAGGGTGGTGTCTGAAGAACCAGATGGATGAGAGAGAAAAGACAAATCCCAATGACAAGTACGATGTCATCATTTAAGAAAAAGGGGAAAGGTGGAATCTGGGAAGGATAGACAAGGAAGTGTTCATTCCAGGCTAAAGATTAGAGTCTATCATTAAGTGGTCAGTTTTCAGCTCTAGGCATGGTCAAACTAACCACAGTTTCCCGTTTCATAGGATTACTAGTAGATTAGCAAATCAGGGCAGTCACAGAGCTCAGGTGTGTGGATTTTGGCAAAGGTTCTCACGGTACCATGTAAACAGGATGGAGAACTGTGAACTGTATAATGTCACATCACAACCATGGGCTGGACGATCACCTGACCCAGAGCATACGCCTTCTGACAGCAAAGGCCCCTCCCAATTCCAAAACACAGGAAAATCAATGGGATGCCAATTTTGAGCAGAGTTGAGAACTTACTATACATTTCTACTACTGCTCTTGATACTGGGAATATGAAGAGGCACTCTTTCCCTAAGTGAGCTTGTTTCTCAAAAGGTTAAACCCAGTAATTTCACTAAGTGTCCACTCAGAAACTGGCACATGAACATTCTTAACAACTTTATATGTAGCCAAAAAGTGGAAACAACCTAAATGTTCATCAGCTGTTAAGTTAATAAACAAAATGTGGTATAGCCACATTTAAGATTTGCACATTTCATTGTATACAAATGTCACCTCAATAAAAGAACAGCAAACAACTACAAAAATATGGCATATCCATCAGTGGAATATTATTTGCCCCCCCAGAAAAGAATGAAGTACTGCTACATACTACAACACTGATGAACCTTGAAAATATGCTACGTGAAAGAAGACAGTCACAAAAGACCACATATTGTGTGACTTCATTTTCATTTCCTTGTCTGAAATATCCATAAAAGGCAAATCTGTAGGGACATAAAATTAGTGGTTGCCTAGGGCTGGGGAGTGGGTTGGAGGAAAATGAGTTTCTCCTCATTTTGTGATGATGAAAACGTTCTAAAATCAATGTGGTGATGATTGCACAACTCTGTGAATGCGCAGACACACACAAAACACCTGAACTGTACACTTCAAATGGGTGCATTATATGGTATGTGAATTTTAACTCAATAAAGCTGTGTCTAAGAAAGAGTAAACTCTATCAGCAGAAATATATGTAAACAATTACCATACATTCTGAACGGTCCCATGTCAGAGGTTCTTCTAACTTATGTGTTTACCTGTCAGTCTGTCAGACCACATGGTAAATTCCTCTAGGGAAGGAACCAGGCATTAGCCATCTTCATGTGCCCAGCTTCTAGCACAGTTCTGCGCCATAGAAGATCATCACTGAATGTTGAATGCTCGGTAAATTGGTAGCATGCTAACTGGCAACTTGGTAAAATTAAGTGCAAGAGAAACAAATCCTCAGCGAGTGCTCCTTTGTAAACATGTGATATTGACCCTTTCTGTAAAGTCAGTCCCCCACTTAAAAGATCCACGGTATAGCACTGAGTGCCAAATTGATCAAAAATAACCAAAGAGAAAGGGAAAGGCAAATCTATATTTCTGCAAGCATTTATACAGTATTGAAATCCAAACAGGTAATATAGATAATATTCTGTGAATATTCCTTCTGGGGTTCTTTTGCATACACAGGATGAGACGGAGCTTTTAAGAGTAAGAATTTCATAAAGTTTTGACTGAAAGCACCATGTTGTTTACCCGGTTAATCCTTCAGTATCAACCATTGTTTTCTTTATTGTGCCAAGAACTTCTAACTCCAGAGCAGGTTCAATCTTCTCAAAAAGTGCCCATGGATTATTTGATGGGTATAAATGCCTCCAAAGATATCCAACGGCACATGCTGCTCAAAAGAGCCCTTTGAGGCTTCTTATTCCGTGCATTTTGGCCATTCCTTTTGTATAAACTCCCCGTGGCTGAGCTACTCTGAATGAGAGCTTGGCGATTCAAGCCCAGCTATAGGAAAAACTTCTTTATTCAATACCATATAATGTAGCCAAATTTTTCTACTTTGACAACCTCAAAGGTGTTACTGTCCAAAAGGAGTCCTGCTTCTTTGGAATTAAATTCTTAGTATACAGATCACAGAAAAAGAAATACAAACTCAGCTTCACTGATAGATTATTTTGCCCCTCCCTTTGGCAAAAATCCAAAAGGGGAGAACATACTCATTGCTGGTGGAAATGCTAAGGGATGCAGTTCCTATAGATGAGGATTTGGCAATAGCTGGCAAACCTACATGCATTTACCTTTTGACTTAGCAATCCTACTTGTAGGAATCTATTCCAAAGATCTGCTCTCAAAAATAAGAAATGCATATGCACAAGACTTTTCACTATAACATGATTTGTAAAAGCAAAAGACTGGAAATAGCCCAAATGTCCATCAATAGGGAAACAGTTGAGTAAACTAAAGCACATCACATATTAGAATACTGTGTAGCTATAAAAGAATGAAGCAGTTCTCTATGTACTGAAAAGGACTGGGAGGTATTTTTCGGTGCAGCTGAGGTGCAGCAAATGTATGTAGTAGGTTACATTTTCTCTAAGAGGCCAAAGAATGAAAAAATATACACTCATATATATTCAGATACATGTTTTCTTATATAAAAAAATTGAAGGCAAATCAAAACCCCCCAAAATATATTATTATAGAGAAAGGGAAGCAAGAGTGGGAACAGGAATGATAACTAGACTTTTCTAAAGATACCTTGTTTTAGGGTTATGACCTTTAACTGTGTATATATTTAACAATTTAAAAGCAAAATTAAATCAAAATGGGGAAAAAGCTTAAAAAAACTCAAAAGCAAAGGGAAACAACTGAACCTAACTGTACATTGACCTGATAATTTAATCACACAGAAAGTCATTATTGCAAATGACTTTAAAACACTAATTATTATATTATGATATATATATATATATACACACAAACATATGTATACATATATATACACATACATATATATGATCTCTTAAATATCAACAAACAAAAACCGGAAAAAAAAACCCGCAAAGAAATTTTATTTTCAGTAACCATATTGTTGGTAATGATGTGGTATTGTTATTTTGAACTAATATTTTGAACATATTTGTAGGCTAAAACAAATAAGGAATTAAGTTAATGGTATTAGGAAGCAAGATTTTCAGTATAAAAGAATGTGAAAAATCAAAGCAAAAATTCTGTAATCCTAATTCTGAATGGCAAATACCAGTATGAACTCAGAATGTACAGTATCTTTTTAAAAGTTGTTTCCTAGGGGCTCCCCTGGTGGCGCAGTGGTTAAGAATCTGCCTGCCAATGCAGGGGACACGGGTTCAAGCCCTGATCCGGGAAGATCCCACATGCCACAGAGCAACTAAGCCCATGCACCACAACTACTGAGCCTGCGTTCTGGAGCCCACGAGCCACAACTGCTGAAGCCTGCATGCCACAAATACTGAAGCCCACGCGCCCTAGAGCCCATGCTCCACAACAAGAGAAGCCACCACAATGAGAAGCCCGCGCACCGCAACAAATAGTAGCTCCCACTCGACGCAGCTAAAGAAAGCCCACGTGCAGCAACAAAGACCTAATGCAGCCAAAAATAAATTAAAAAAAAATGTTTCCTAGATATTCCATTAAAAAGGTCTAAAAACAATGACCAACCCAGTAACTGTGAGTATTCCTAGTGCTAAATGTGGGTCTCTAAATACTATTTCCCAATTAAAAGAAGCAAGTTCCTTGGGGAATGGTGGATTCCAGTTCAGAGTCAGGGGATGCATAAGCCACGCTGGAAGATCTTCTTATACAAGAAATCAAGGAAGCTATCAAAGACTACCGAGTTTTGCCTGAAGGGCACAGAAACTAGTTTGAAGTGGTTCCCACTGGCCAAAGATAGGAAAACTTGAGCATCAAAAAGAATAATAACTAATAAAATGAAACACATACATTATGTTAAAATCCATGAGTTCATAAAAAGCTTCTATCGGTCGCTTTAGAAGATTGCTAGGGCACCACTCATTTTTCTGAAAACTGGTAAATAAGGGGAGAGAATCAAGTGTGTATCTTATCTTTTCTGTATAAGTGATACCTTAAGGTAACCAAATATTTGCTAAGGGCAAGTTACTCTTTAAAGAAGAATTCCAGCCAATATTTCAAAAATTTTATAAAGGTATTTTGTATCTTACAAAAAATACAGAGAACAGAGAAACATGTTAAATGACACCGAGGATATAGTCAGAAAAATTCAGAATGTAGGAGAATCTATAGGACAAATGACGCAGTGTATTTAAATAAATAGATGGCAAGACGATTTTCCCTCTTTTTTTTTTTTGAGAGGGAAGAGGAAGAGAGAGACTAAAATCTCCATAAAAGACATACTAACCCAATGCAACGTATGAGTCTTGTTTGGGTCTTGGATTGTACAAACTGTTAAAAGCTCATAAGAGAACTGGAGACATTTGATGATATTAAGGAATTATTATTTTTATATGGGATAATATTATGGTATGTTTAAAACAGTCTTATCTTGGACTTCCCTGGTGGTACAGTGGTTAGGAATCCGCCTGCCAATGCAGGGGACACGGGTTCGAGCCTTGGTCCAGGAAGATCCCACATGCCATGGAGCGACTAAGCCCATGCGCCACAACTGCTGAAGCCCGCGTGCCTAGAGTCCATGCTCTGCAACAAGAGAAGCCACCGCCATGAGAAGCATGCACACCGCCATGAAGAGTAGCCCCCGCTCAATGCAACTAGAGAAAGCCCGCGTGCAGCAACGAAGACCCATTGCAGCCAAAAATAAATAAATTAATTTAAAAAAATAGTCTTATCTTCAGAGATGCAAACTGGTGTATTTTTCAGATGAAATATTTGTCTGGAATTTACTTTAAAATAATGCATTGAGGATGGGGGAAAGTGGGTTGAAGTGTAAAACAAACAAGATTGGCCACATGTAGTTGGTTATTGAACTTGTTTGATAGCTACATAGACCTTCATTATATTATTCTTACTCCTTTTCTATGTTTGAAGAGGTCCTGAATAAATTCATACTTGTCACGAACACTAGCTTTCCTCTTTCATGATTCCCGGTAATTTTCCAAGTGTTGGTTACAGAACCGTCTGGCCCAAAAGATGGGGCCAGACATTTCTTTCCTTTTCCATCTGTGTCCCTTCATAGGAAGCCTTCCTCACTGGGCTCCTGAGAGGGTCCCGGCTCTCTCTGCTCCCTTTTCTCCTTCCTTTGCCGCCCCTTCCCCAGGATCCCGGCATCATCCCAGCAGCAGCCCACAGGGTCATGGGGGCCATTCATCCTGCTCTGTCCAGGAAGGCAGAGCTCCATCCCACCCTGCTGCCCTGCTCAGCATAAGTCCTAAGACTTTCTGGGTTTCTCAGAGCAAGACGTGAAGAAGACAAACCCTTCTTGTTAAGATTGACCACTAAATATATATTATCATATTTAACATGTCTGCCTAGCTCAGCTGTCTTTCCAAAACCTTCTCCTCACTGGGATAGGAGCAGAAGGAAGGCAGGCTGTAAGGGGGAGAGAAAATCCCATTCTTCCACAGATAATCAATTGAATATATAAATAATTTAATGAAGGCATGAATAAACGATTGATCCAATGTCTTTAACCTCCTACTACCTCATATGTCATAAAAGATTGGAAACTTTGGCCCAAAGAATTTGCCTTTACTACAGCAGTCAACCAGCACCACCCATGTCTGCCCGCTTCTCTCTGTCCAGTATGTACTACGTTTTTGCCTTAACTTTGGCTTCTCAATATACTGAATATACTGAAAGATAAGTCTGACTACTAGAGCAGTCTGTCTTCCCATTTGGAACCCTGGAAAATATGAAATTCCAAAACTGTCAAGTTGGAAGGTTATTTTGTAATCGATGTTCCAGCCATCTCACTATATTTTCTCAGCTGTAATTGTCAAGGGCTCCACATTGCTTCTGCCAAAATATTTTTATTACTACACCAGCCATATTTCTGAATTTCAATTTAAATTCATACAGTATGCTAGCACTTCCTGCATACGATGATAGGTACTAACTATTAGCCCGGCTAGCATGGGCTGTGATGTCAAACCCCTGCCAGGAGTATTCTCCTGTAATCTTTCAGGGAAATTCTAGGTGTCTGAGCATAACTTTTAAAGAGTTACCTCTTCAGGAAAAAGACTCCCAGAAATATCCTTAATGGGGATCCTCGGGGAATTGCCTGGGCAGTAATGATGCCGCTATTTGACTAACAAAAATACATTTCAAGGAGGATTTAATTGAATAGTTAAAAGTAGTGTTTTAGGAGAACAGGTTTTGCCCCCCTGAAAATCACTTGGAGAAGGCAATTTCTATAGTCTGAGATGCTTTCATAGGAGTCCTCCAGCATAGGTAGAAAAGGGAAAGAAATCCTCACTGTGATCCCCTTCTAGTAGGACTATGGATTTTTCACTCTAGACTGAAATCTTCAATGGGCATGGCTTCATTAACTACCAATTTATTTGAATATCCAGCTATGAAGACATTGAAATCAGTTATGTTGGCTGTAGCGATCACGGTGCGTCTAGTCAACACTGGCATATTATGATTACTTGTAACGCTTGCTGTCACAACTCCTTTATCATAAATGATACCCTCATTAATAACCAAATTCATATCCATGTCTGCCTAATGGCCAGCAGAAGTCGCCAGTACCCACACCTCGAGCTAATGCATCTCTCTAATGGCTCTCTTTAGTTTTTGTACATTTTTCTCCAAATTTTGACAATTTTTCATTCATCACTGTGACTGAGAAAGGAAATGTTATGCATAAAATATAACATCAGCAAAAATGTCAGAAATGCCAGCACTTAAGAAATGAAGCATGATGGTCTACGTCGTTATGACAAATGTTATCACAGGCTCACAAACTTCTGACAAGAGCAGATTCAGAGATGGTTTGTATGACATCAACAGGATTTCATCTCTAAAGGATCAAGAAGGAGGTCAGATCAGCTAGGGGACCTGTGGAAAATCAGAAATACTATCAAAGACGGAGGTACAAGCATCTAGATCAGAGCTGTCCTGCAGAACTTTGAGATGATGGAAATGTTCCGAACCTGTGTTGTCGAATATGGTAGCCACCAGCCACATATGGTTGTTGAGCACTTGAAATGTGGCTAGTGCCACCGAGTAAATGAATTTTAAATTTGATTTAATTTTAAATCATTTAGATGTAAATGGCCACAGCCCAGATTTAGATTATTAAGTCCTCATCAGGGAAAGGTGTGCACATTTGGTCTGAGAGAATGAGGGTCACACAACACCTCTGGAAACCTAACCATTTATATATGGTTAAAGCAGGCATGATGTAGCCTAATTTGCGTATATGCCGGAAACTATCTTACCTGATCCGTCTCAGAGTTATACAGGCTACAGTACACAGTGCACTCAGCATCCTCAGATTCAGGCTAGCACAGCCTGGTCCAGGGATGTTTCTGAACTCAGTGCTGAGGACTAGAACAAGGGTCAGCTCCAGACATCTCTAAGGAGTCGCCCTGGGGAGTAAAAGGGCTCATCCCACCCCCTGGCTATGGGAGCCAGAAATGGACACCCATGGAGGAGCTCCCAGGTTGGCATTAGAATGTGGACATCTTAGGAGACCATTACTCAGCTGACCAAGGGGTTGAGGGGGCTGAGGAAGTGAGGAACCACCAGCGTGACCCCCGAGAGAGGGGTTAGATTTTCCAAGCCCAAGTAGGGTGCACTTCTCCCCCCACCCCCTTCCTAGACAGCACCCAGTGGGATATTCCAGTGGGATAACCAGAAGGCCAGTCCCTAAACCACGAGACTAAAGACATCTGTGTGCAAGCTCCGCTCAGTAAGAACGCGGCAGCCCACGTTTGAGGGCCACAGGAGCTGGGACAGTAAGCCTGTGAGGACCCAGAGCACCGTCAAGGATGGACGAGAAACCAAAGGCCTCTCCCCACATTTTCTGGACAGACTCACAGTCCCCCAGGTAGGCAGAGAGGCAGCCCATAACCTGGCTGGTAGTGAATTTCTCACTACCCTTGTCAAGTGGAGGCTCAGGGTCACGTTTAATTTGATTTAGAAAAAAATGTAGTAATAGGACATGTTTTGCTCCTGAATGTGGAACCAATTCACACCTGCTTGGAGACGGGGCATGGTTGCTTCTAAAGCAAACGCCCTGACGGGTCAGCCTTCCTACGTTATGATTACCTGCTCCCAGAGGCCTGCATTTTACAAAATGAATTTTCTTATCTCCAAGGCTTGAGGTCCTTTTCTAGCTTACAGGGGAAAAAATCCAAAAAGCAACACGCAGAGACATGCTTTGTGGTTTGGCCACTTTAATCTCAGTACCAAGTGGGCCAGACCAGAGCTCCCAGGCTCCTGTAACAAGAACCCTCTGTCGTTCCCCCAGTTTAATTGCCCTCCTGAGAAAGAGGAGGTGTACCTTCAGGTTCAGGTTCAGGCCTGACCAGTCTTGGACTCCACAGACTGCCGCCACCCAGCGACGGAGGAACGAGAGCTGCAAATACAGTAGCAGAAGGAGCAAAGTCTCACCACCCCGCTGGGAACTGTTTAGCTGAGAGGACAGAGGAAGCAAATCCAACAGGGACCTGGACCAGCTCACTTATAAGCGAGAATGGAAATTTTGTTATTTAAGACCTGAGGTGACTCTCCATTAGAAGGGCAGTGGCATCGTTCATTTCCGTGGGAAAATAAATTCCCTCCTGCTCAGTCCACGTAGAGGGATGGGCAGTGGGGGGTGGAGAGCCAGGGAGACTGAAGCGTCTCAGCCTCACCTGTTGGTCGTCACCCGGAGAGGATGGCCTTGCGCTTAGAGGGGCACACGGGTACCTTGGGCTGTGCCGAGGCAGGCCAGGGGCTGAGGAGGGGACTGCACTGCTCTCAGAAATAACAGAACTGAGACGGAGGCTAGGGGCGAAGCAAGTCCAGAACTGGAAAAGCACAGCCTTGGGAAAGACTTGGCTGGGAGTGGGAGTGGCCACGGACATGACAAGAAAGATAACAGAGGCTGCAGAGAAGTCCGTGCCGCGAGAAATCCCCAGCATTGGAGGCCCGGATAACATTCCTTTACGTTATTTGTACTTCTGCAGGGGCTGATAATACTGAATATTTATTGGGCACATAGGCTGTGCCAGGCACCCTACGTGGTTCACCTCATTTATTTCTCACAAGAGCCAGTATGAAGTGGGTTCTGTTAATATGCTTGTTTTGGGGGTGACAGTGCAAGTGCAAAAGGGTTAAGTGACTTTCTCAGGATCACAAAGCCTTTAGGTGATGGTGCCAGGACCCCAAGTCTAAGCCCAGGGCCCCGTCCACCCTCCTGCCCACCCAATGACATGTCAGCAGGTCCGCTGTGCCGGTGCGCGCCACACACACACGTGCGCCATTGGGGAGAGGGCTGGGCAATAAAAGCCCGCTGGGCTCTTGCCTAGGGTGGTGCAGCAGAGACATGAGAAGAGCTCTGGCAGGCGGCCAGATTAGCATGAACCAGCCTGGACGCAGAGGGCCAGGAGACCTCTTGAGATCGGGGATTCACAGAAATGCTGGGAAATGTCCACGGGACACAGCTTGGAGCTTGGGTTCCACGTATTTCCCTGAGGGACTTCTAGACTCTGTTTTGCTCAACTAGATAAAATAAAGTTATCAGAATATTTTTCAGCTCTTACCAGATGTTTCAAAAGATTTATAAGTGGCATCATATTGCATTTTTGTGTGTCTTGCTTTTTTTCAATCTTTTAATGCAGTTCATCCATATTATTATTATTATTTATTTATTTATTTTTTTGCGGTACGTGGGTCTCTCACCGCTGCGGCCTCTCCTGCCGCGGAGCACAGGCTCCGGACGCGCAGGCCCAGCGGCCACGGCCCACGGGCCCAGCCGCTCCGCAGCACGCGGGATCCTCTCGGACCGGGGCATGAACCCGTGTCCCCCGCATCGGCAGGCGGACTCCCAACCACTGCGCCACCAGGGAAGCCCCATATTATTATTATTTTTAAAAAGTTTCTTTGGTGAATAGTTGATTTACAATGTTGTGTTAGTTTCAGAGGTACAGCAAAGTGAATCAGTTATACATATATGTATATCAACTCTTTTTTAGATTCTTTTCCTATATAGCCCATTATAGAATACTGAGTAGAGTTCCCTGTACTACACAGTAGGTCCCTATTATCTATTCTTTATATAGTACATCCATATTATTGTATGAATTTTATATTCATTCTCACTGTCACACAGTATCCCACTGAAGGACTATGCCAGAACTTATCTATTCTATTGTTGATGGACATTTGGGTTGTTTCCACTTTGGGGCTATTTTGAGGAATGACGCTCCGACCCTCTTTGTTCGTGTGTCCCGTTGCATGTCTGCAAAGGTTTCTCTAGGATGTACAGCTGGTAGTGAATTCTGGGTCATGGGGGATGCATACCTTGAGCTTTGTCGTAACACCAGACTGTTCCCCTTGGTGGCGGTTCCTGACTCTCATTCCCACCAGCAGTGTAAAAAGTGCCTGTGTCTTTGTTTCCTCATCAACCATTGTTATTGTTAGAAATGCTCAAAATTTGCCAATCTGTTGGGTATGTAATGATCTCTCATTGTAGCTTTACTCTGCATTTTCTTGATGAAAAATGACATTGGGTAGCTTTTCACACGTTTATCAACTATTTGGATTTTCTCTTTTGGGAAATACCTGTCTAAGTCTTACGTTTATTTTTTAAATGTTTGTTTTCTTATTGCCAGGAATCCTTTACATATTCTGAATACTAGTCCTTTGTAAGTTACACATATTTCAAATATTTTTTCCCACTCTGGTTTTCATTTGTGTTCTTTACGATGTCTTTTTTTTTTTAATTTTTTTAAAAAATTATTTATTTATTTATTTATTCTTGACTGCGTTGGGTCTTTGTTGCTGCGCACGGGCTTTCTCTAGTTGGGGCGAATGAGGGCTACTCTTCGTTGCGGTGCGTAGGCTTCTCATTGCGGTGGCTTCTCTTGTTGCAGAGCACGGGCTCTAGGCACGCGGGCTTCAGTAGCTGTGGCACGTGGGCTCTAGAGTGCAGGCTCAGCAGTTGTGGTGCACGGGCTAGTTGCTCTGCGGCATGTGGGATCTTCCTGGACCAGAGCTCAAACCCGTGTCCCCTGCACTGGCAGGCAGATTCTTAACTACTGTGCCACCAGGGAAGCCCCTATGATGTCTTTTGATGAAGAGAAATTCTTTGTGTAGTTGAATTTACCAGCTTTTTTTTTTTTTAAATGATTAGTGCCTTTTGTGTCTTCTTTTAGAAATCCTTCCTTAAAGACATGACAATACAGTCATCCCTCAGAATCCCTGGGGGACTGGTTCCAGGACCCCCAGAGATACCAAAATCCTTGGATTCTCAAGTCCTTCATATAAAATGGCATAGTATTTGCATGTAACCAACACATATTTTCCTGTATAGTTCAAATCATCTCTAGATTACTTACGATACCTAATACAATGTAAATGCTATGTAAATAGTTGCTGGTGCATAGCAAATTCTGTGGTGACTTTTTTTTTTTTTTTTAGCCACGCAAAGCAACTTATGAGATCTTAGTTCCCCGCCCAGGGATCAAATCCAGGCCCTCGGCAGTGAGAGCACGGAGTCCTAACCACTGGACTGCCAGGGAATTCCCAGCAAATTCAAGTTTTGCTTTTGGGAACTTTCTGGAATATTTTCCCCTGAATAGTTTCCATCTGAGGTTGACTGACTCCGTGGATACAGAACCCATAGATTTGGAGGGCTGTTTATTCTGCTTTATTAACATTTTAAAGTGTTATCATCTCAAACATTTTAAACCCAGCCCCACCTGCACCCTTTCTTTCAGAGGCTCCCGGTGCCTGAGCATTTCTGGGATTCTCAAACACCAACAGACCTGCTTCTTGGTTTCACCCTCTACCAGTGAAGGTTTCAACTTTTTCTGATCTGCTCTCAGTCAACTGCCATCTGCATCCAGCCATATGCTTTTCAGCTTCCAAATGTTGGCGCTTTCATCTGTTTTCCCTGTTATCTTTGTCCGTGTGTGTGTGTATGTGTGTGTACACTTTTATTGTCACATTGGTGGGTTTCAGTGGGGAGAGGCAATAAATACAAGTTCAAATATCTGTGTTTAAATGGAAGTCACAGCAGTATTGTTTATGATGGCAAGAACAATTGGAAGCAACCTAAACATCCACCCACAGGGGTAAAGCAGAGTAGGTCCACACAATGGAATACCACACAGATGTACAACATTGTGTTACACAGAGGCAGGCTAGTGTGGCGGCTAAGAACAAGATTCTGACACTCACCAGCTGTGTAACTTCAGGTGAGTTACTTTACCTCCCCACCCAGTTTCCCCATCTATAAAATGGGATGATAGTTCCTACCTTGTAGAGCTGTTGTGAGAATTAACAGTAAAGAATATGTAAAGAAAGATGAGCAATTGCAGGTACATAGTTAGGAGTACATAAGAGTGTTATTAATAAAAGAATGAAGTGCATTTATACATGAAGATATGGCTTTCTCTCCAAGGTGTATTATTAGTTTAAAAAGGTGAAAAACACCTTTTTATGCATAAGAAAGGTGAAAAACACCTTTCTTATGCATAAAAGAAAAAAAAACATATAAAAACACTATGAGGGACTATGATCATGGGAATTTCCTGGTGGTCCAGTGATTAGGACTCTGTGCTTTCACAGTCAAGGGCCAGGGTTCAATCCTTGGTCAGGAACTAAGATCCCGCAAGCCTCGAGGGCATGGCCAAAAAAGAGGAAAAAATAAAAACTCTAAAATAAACCCCACTATGATCACACTTTTAAAAAAGGACAAGTATACACACATATATACACAGAGCATTTCTGAAAGGGTACTCAAGAAACTGTAAAAATGGTTATTTTGGGGTAGAAGGTAGAAGGGACTTTGAATTTAATGTCTTTTGGCATTCTTTGATTTTTTTTATTATGTGTGCTTAGTACTGTTATAATTAAAAACAAGGAAATTAAAAAATATATATATATAATTGTTGAAGCTGGGGTTTGTTACATTTACATTTCTACTTTTGTGTATTTTGAAATCTTTCAGAATAAATTTTTTTTATAAATTAAAGCAAGCAAATCATCATCTTTGTCAGATATTCTCCAAAATCCAATGTTGAATAATTGGATGGTACGTAATAATTCCTTAAAGAAAGCTTGCATGGGGCCAGTCCCATTGAGGCAGACAGAAGCCAAACTGCAGAGGACCAGTTGTTCTACGAGAACACCACCGAGGTCTTATATTATTGTAGGAATTTTTTTTTTAATTCAGAAAAATTTCCAGGCCCTAAAATCCTTGTGTTCAATTTCAGGAGCCAATAAAAACTGCCTTTTTAGGGGACTGCTGGCTTTCTGGATAGCTAATTACAGGCAGAATGACCTTCCATCTGAGTGAAAACAGAGATTAACTTCTCAACTCCCTTAGAGGGTAATCAACCCTACCATCTACCTACTTGGTTTCCAAATTATATGCATCTACCCTCATGCAGCAATACAGGAGACAAGCACTCTAGATTCTCACCAATAGGTTCAATTTAAACTAGCATTCACTCAGCTCATATCACTGGATTGGTAATGTGATAAACAGAGCTAGAGCTGATTGTCTATACAGCTTGTACATTCCATTTATTCCTTTAAGTATTCTGAGTTTTATCCTTCGATCAGATTAGAACACCAGAAGCCTCGATATTTGAAGTATATTAGATTAGCCCATCAGAAGATTATCCTTAATTGCCTTAGCTTTTATCTGATGTTGCTATAGGAAATGGTCATATGAAATTTGCTTCTGCAGTTGCTATAAAATGTTCTTCACTACACCACCTATATAAAGCCAACTGGAAAGTCTGTTTCAGAAACTGGGGCCAAGAAAATTTTCCCAGAACACCACAGAACTGAAGGGATTTCTTTCAGTAATGAAAATCACAGAATTTAAGCATTTCCCTCATTTTCTCAAGCTATTGGGAAGCTGAGAAATGCATCCACAGCCCAGCAACTCTGTTCACCAGAATAGTTGGTGTGCTTACATCCTCTTTATTCCTTAATCTGTATTTTCTATCTCATTACATTTTGTGTATGTCTGTTACTGTCTCTTTGAATCCGTTTTTCACTTAGTTGATCCTTTTCAAAAGTCTAGTAGATTATAGCCTGAAGAGGTACACACTTCCTGGGGCGATCAGGGTCAGGATCCTTTTCTTCTGGCAGCATCACCAGGAATGGTTTCATGAACACATGGCATTTGAACCAAGTCTTTGAGCACAGGTAGGGTTGACAAACATTGGGAAGAATGTTACTGGCAGAAGAAGGTATGCATAAAAGAGTGATGGAAAGAATGCACAGGCCATTTTGGGGGGATAATACGATTCGTTTGGGCCAAGACATGAGGGGTAAGAAGAGACGAAGGGAAGCCAAGCTGGAGAGACGGGGAGGCTCAGGTCAGAAGGAAGCCTCATGCCAGGCTGATGAATTCAGCACTAGAGCACAAGAGAAGGATTTTTTTTTCCAGAATAGGGAAAACGACAGTATATTTTTAGGCAGAGGAGAGAAACTATCAAGACATAGAGTTTAAAGACAAAGATCAGACAGTACGACTGCTATAGCAAGGTCCAAAGTGATGTAGCAGGAAATGCAATTTAAAGCACTAACCAAGGACTTAACCTTGGAAAGACCAAGGAAGAAGAGAAAGGCATCAAGCACACAGTCACAGAGGCCAGGCTCTCCCCCAACTCTGCTGCTGTGTATGCTTAAATCATGCTTTTCTTTAGAGGTACCTTCGTAAACATTAATCAAGCAATATCACACACTTAAGAATAGCACTAAAATGGATTCTTGCCCAAGAGTTGATGAGGAGAGGCTTTTTGTTTTAACAAAAGACTTCTAGCCGATAACTTTAGAGGGGATAATAGAATTTAATAATCGCCATTTTGCCACTTTGAAATAATAGAACTAAGCGGCACTCACTGGTGGATGCTGCAACCAGCAGGTGAGCCTTTGAGGGCAGGAGATGACACTTCTAGGAAAGAACGTCGTAAAGATAAAGGCTTTCTAAAAAACAAAACCACTGATTCGAAAAGATACATGCACCTCAATGTTCATAGCAGCATTATTTACAATTGCCAAGATATGGAAGCAACTTAAGTGTCCATGAACAGATGTATGGATAAAGAAGATGTGGATATATAGATATATATATATATATATATATATATATATATATATATATATATATATATATACAGTGGAATACTACTCAGCCATAAAAAAGAATGAAATTTTGCCATTTGCAGCAACATGGATGGTCTTGGAGGGCATTATTCTAAGTGAAGTGAGTCAGAGAAAGACAAATACTGTATGATATCACTTATATGTGGAATCTAAAAGATACAACAAATATAACAAAAAAGAAGCAAACTCACAGATATAGAGAACAAACTAGTGGTTACCAGTGGGAAGAGGAAAGGGGGAAGAGGCAATACATGGGTGGGGAAGTAAGAGGTACAAACTATTAGGTATAAAATAAGCTACAAGGATATGTTGTACAACACGAGGAATATAGCCAATATTTTATAATAACTATAAATGGAGTATAACCTTTAAGAATTGTGAATCACTATATTGTACACCTGTAACTTATATGATATTGTACGTCAACTATACTTCAATAAAAAAATAATAAATACAAAAGAAAAAAATGACCACAGACTACTTAGAGTTGCCTTATACAGATTCCTCTTTCTCTGAGGTATTTACCTCCTTTAGAATATTTGTTGCTGACTAGAATGAAAAGACAATAAAACATTCCCATTAAAAAAAAATAAGAGTCTTTCTAATGGAGCGATCATCAGACCAGCTGAATCTACTGCTCCATCTAGAACACAGGCATCAGAAGAACGTGACTGTCAGACACAACATATCTCATGACAAGATGCAATAAGTAGGACATGCCACCACCCAGGCATTGCCTAAAATAATTAAACCTGAATCTAATCGTGACGCTAGTTGTAAATATTATTTTACAGGAGAAACAGTAGGAGGAACTAGTTAAATGACAGCCCGAGGAAGGAATCAGATAAGCCCAGGATGTACAACATTCTACAGGCTAAACGACTCATTTCCAAACAAATCAATGGCACTATTTTAAAAAAAAGTCTATAATAGGATAAATAGAATAAAAAGGACTTGAGACATAATAATCAAATGCAATATATGGAAAGAACTGGTGGCTTCTGGTCAACGACCTCCTCTGAGCTTATTAGGCCGGCTCAGGAGTTCCATGTCCTCCTAGAACTCCAGGGGTGCTGGGCCTGGCCACCCAGACTGGGGGCAGGGGGCCACTGCAGGCCTGGGAGCTGGTACCAGGAAAGGCTCAGCCACACCACTGGCTCCTGAGTTCGCCGGTGAAGGACCCTGGCTGTTCGTCCACCTCACACACCCAGTGCTCGGTCCCCCATGCACCCCGAATCCTCAGCGCTCGGCACTTGGGGCCTCTCTCCGCTCTTCTTGTGCTTTCGGCCACACTGCTGTGGGATCTTAGTTCCCCCACCAGGCATTGAAGGGAAGCGTGGAGTCTTAATCACTGGACTGCCAGGAAATTCCCTCTCTCTGCTCTTTTGAAACCACTGATTATGTCACACTTTGAATAATTAGTAAAATTAGTTTGCAGTAATTATATCATTTCTCTTCTCATCTCCTTTAACATGGTATAAACATTTATGCAAATTGAGAATATCTTTAATAATAAAATATTTATATAACATCTGCTATGAAAAAAAAAATCAACTGAATTAAGATTTTCCAAGGTCAACTATTTTAAATCCTGAGACTTCCAGAACTCTGAGGCCCCTTCTGGGAAGTGATTTATTTGGGAGGCAATGGGGGGGCGGAGAGGAAGAGGGCTGTCCACGGCTAATGACAAACATTTGGAGTAGAGGTGAATTCCCATTTGCATGGGTTACAAATCAAGGATAAGTTAAGATCAGGACAGAACCACCCAGGGGTTAATTATGTAGAGGGATCTGTTTAGTCCTGGGTGGGCTTCTACATTCTTTGGAGCCATGCAGTCCACAGTGGTAAGACAGGAGGCAGGGGGCTTCCCTGGTGGCGCAGTGGTTGGGAGTCCGCCTGCCGATGCGGGGGATGCGGGTTCGTGCCCCGGTCCGGGAAGATCCCACATGCAGCGGAGCGGCTGGGCCCGTGAGCCATGGCCGCTGGGCCTGCGCGTCCGGAGCCTGTGCTCCGCAATGGGAGAGGGCACAATGGTGAGAGGCCCGCGTACCGCAAAAAAAAAAAAAAAAAAAAAAAAAGACAGGAGGCAGGAACCTCCCACTCCTCAAATAAGGTCACATTTATAGGTGCCAGGTGGTAGGACTTCAACATATTTGGGGGGAACCCAATTCAACTTACAACACCCCCATGGGCCTCCTATATGGGAAAAGCCTTTTTCTATAGTTTCTGAGGACAGGGATCCCTGAGTGAGAGACCTGGGGCCCCATCTAAGACTGGATCCTGAAGTCCTTGATATCCTGGGGGGAAAAGTGACCCCCAAATTCCAAAGCTTCAATGGTTCTCCATTGTGCTGACTCCCTGCTAGAGGCTAGAAGTCATCTTTGGAGGCAGATGATTCTTTTGCTTCGGGAAAAATACACTGATTGTGGAAAGTAGAGCAAATATCCTGTTCTGAAATAGTAGCTCAAGATAAAAGGACCTCTAGGTAATATAAAAATCTGTCACCACTACTCTGCAGATTGTTTCTGGGGGCAGCAGTTGAGCCTGGGTTCTGGGTAGGGCAAAGATGGTTTCAAGAGCATTCCTTTGCTTGGGGTGGAGGTGGGAGAAGTGGAAGGGGTGGGTGGTGGGAATTACAGGCCATGCAAAATGGAGCCAGGCTGAAGGCTAAGGAGGACGTCACCTTGAAGAGGCAGTAGTGTGTGTGCCGGAGCCGGCTGTGTGGACTTGCAGTAGATGATTGTAAGCTTCTCAGGAATTTTGTAAGCTGATTGATAAACATGACCTTCATTAAAAATTAAATTATGTAAATGTGTAACTAAATAAATTATATTAGAAACAAAGTTAATAAATACTCGAGCTCATCACTTCATAATTATTTTACTACTTTTTCTATTATCTGTATTCTTGAAGTCTAATGTGTCAGTTGGTGGAAATAATGTATCAGGTTATATAGGGTGTGCTACCATACATCTCTTCTCAACTTCCATTCAATGACATCACAGTTGACAGCTTGAAATTGGCCATGGTGGGATGTACACCATGGGAAGTGCAAAGATGAGAAATCAGCCCCCTCCACCCAGTTGTTAACTATCTACCAGCACTCCACTGATGGGGAACACTGTGAGGCGACCGAACTACTGGCTCTGGGAGTTGTTTGGTTTCCAAGGCTGACTGTCTTTTCTGTGCTGGAAAAGGGGAATAAAGGAGCAGGCTAGTGTCTACACACAGGACAAATCAATATGGCAGAGCCCAGCTGCCTGAGCAAGCAGGTGACAAGGTGGAAAGAGGTGACGTGTAGGTGGAGACAGCCCAGCCCAGAGAGCTGACACCTCTAAGGATTTATAGACTGTGTAAGCTCGGTGTTAGCAACAGAGTACTAGTGGCTCACCTCCATTCTGAGATCCCCAAAATAAAAAGGTATACGTTCACATATTCCTTGCAGATTCTCAGAAACACTCTCAGAGGGGAACCTGAGGAAGGATTGGGTTTCCAGTCATCCCACAGGCAGGGGCTCCAACTGTTCTCTTCGGAGAGACTGAGAAGCTCTCAGCTTCAGAAAGTTAATAGCAGTCTTTCCTATAGGATTTCTCAGGACCTTCAATGATCTAATGTGCCCCAGGACTCTCCCAGGGGGTCCCGTATGCAGCATTTCCCAAAGTTATTTTTCCACAAAATCGCTCATGGGCTAGGACTCCACAAAAACAAACTTTGCAAAGCTCTAAACTAGGCACGTGGGGATCATGGAAATCCAACTCGGCGTTTTCCAGCCCAATCATAGTTCTGTGATCCTTAAAGAGGGAAATGCTTATTATTTTCACACATGTGATGGAGCTCTCCCTTGCAGCCCATCCTTCTCACTCCACCACCCAAAATACACAACGGGAAAAAATGTTTTTACAGTGAAGAGTGACCTGCAGACTACTGGCATCTCCATTATGGCCTGAAAGCATCATTGAGAGCCAGGGTTGCTATATTTAGCAAACAGAAATGGAGGATGCCTAGTTACATTTGCATTTCGGATAAACACGGAATAATTTTTAGAATCTTCACGCTTCATGCAATATTTGGGACATCCAAATACTGAAAATGTATTTGTTTATCTGAAAAGTTAACTGGGCATCCTGCATATTCCTGGGACACCAAGTGAAGGCAGGTTTTTGAAGGGATGCTGTCAGGTCTTCGGGGAGGCAGTTGTGGGGTGGTGGGAAACGAACAAGTTCTAGAGTCGGATTTGGTGGGACTGAGTTTTGTCACTTAATTAGCAACATGAGCAAGTTAACTAACCCCGCTGAGACTCAATTTCTCCAGCTATATGTAGTTATGGGAGACAACACTTCCCTCGTGAGCGGTTGATAGAATTAAATTTGAAAATTCATGAAACAGACTCTAGCACAAATTAGCACATAGTAGTTGCTTAATCAACGTTAGTGCCAACCTCTCCTCACATCTCCCTCTCTTATTTGGGATCAATCACTGAGGAAACAATTTTGCTGGAATTCTGAAGGATATGGTGAGCACTCTAGCCACTTGTGAAACTTCCATCTTCTCCCTTTCAGCTTCTGTGGGGCTTCAGTAGTTCACAGGCAGAACCTGACTGACAATTCGCGGGTCAGCCCTTCAGGCCTGAAGAGAACGGGCCCATCTGGAGGCCGTTCTGGCGAGACTAAACCAGGAGCCCCTTGCCTACCTAGTAATTCAAACACTCGACAGTTCTACCAGTGACAATTAGTTAAAATCGTCACAGAAGGCTCCATGTTTTATTTGTAAAGTGCTGATTTTACAAATAATGCTCGCTTGGCTTGTGACTTGCTGCCAAGGGGGAAGGGAGAGTCCCACCCAGGTGGCTCTCCACGTGCTTCCCTGTCACCCTGTGGCCGACGCAACGGCACATTACTCTCAATCTCCCTGGGTAACCAAAAACTGCCCAATCCATGCTCCAAAGATGGTGACTACTTCAAGCTGTGAGTCTCTGTCTTAATATTGGTTTACATAATTATTTTGATTACCAAGTGTTGATTCTCTAATTATGTTCCCTTTGCACTAATGCTGATTATTTAAAATTTGTTTGTAGTATGCCTGGATTGACTAGGAAAAAATCAGTTGGGCTATGAGGGGAATTAGAGGCAAATTGGGGACAACTCAGTATGTATTCCAAATTGGTTGTGCAGAATTCTGGAAGCAGATAATCCACATGTATCATATAGACAGCTAGCTTAAAAAAAAAAAAAAAAGCCATTTCCTACAAGAGAAATGAGAACAGTCCAAGGTTACCAATGTTCTTGTTATGGTTTCAGTTTTCCCCAGAGCACAGGAATCTTCACATTCTTTTCAAAACAGCATTAAGGAAGTTGAAAGCTTCCTTTTAATGAAAGTATAACCTCATTCTGAATGTTTAAAAATACCCCTTGGGGGCTTCCCTGGTGGCGCAGTGGTTGAGAGTCCGCCTGCCGATGCAGGGGACACGGGTTTGTGCCCCGGTCTGGGAAGATCCCACGTGCCACGGAGCGGCTAGGCCCGTGAGCCATGGCCGCTGAGCCTGCGCGTCCGGAGCCTGTGCTCTGCTACGGGAGAGGCCACAACAGTGAGAGGCCCGTGTACCGCAAAAAAAAAAATACCCCTTGAACACAGGAGCAATTGCTAGACTACTTACTGCATGGGTATCAAGGATGTTGGTTGCAAAAGTTTTAATTACATAATAAGAGGGAAAAAGCCATAATTTAAGAGTGCAATTACCCAGAATAATTTAACTCATTATTAACTTCTGCGGATAGATCTAAAGTCCTCAGAAGCCTTGCTTTTAGGAAACAAAACAATACAAAGTCCGCTCATCATTAGTAAATATTTGAAACTGTGTTTAGAGCCAGGTTGTGGACAATACCAAGTGCTGGCGAGGAGGGAGGGTGGGTAACTGACTCTCATACATTGCCATATTGCAAACACACACTTACCAGAGAGTCCAACGATCCCACTCCTAGCTATTTACTCAAGAGAAATGAAAACTATATCCACACAAAATCCTGGATGTGAAGATTCATAGCAGCTTTATTCACAATTACCCCAAACTGAAAATAACCCAAATGTCACTCAACTGGTGAATGGATAAACAAACTATATCCAGGCAAAAGAATATTACTCAGCAATAAAAAGGAACAAACTACTGATACGTGCAAAAACGAACACTGTGCTAAGAGCCCAGACTCAAATAGCTGCACACTGTATGGTTCCATCCACGGTGGAAAAGGCAAAGCTCTAGGGACACAGGACGGATCTGCAGGTGGCAGGGGCTGGTGGGAGGTGGGCAGTTTTCTACAAAGGAGCAAGGGGGGACTTTTGCAAAGATGGAAATGCTGTCTTGATTATGGTGGTGGTTACATGACGACACGCATGTGTTAGAATTCACAGAACCGCAGTCCTAGAAAAGGTGAATTTTACTGCAGGTCCTAAATGATACTGACTCAATAAAACTGATTTAAAAACCAGTCATTTTGTGACTTCCTAAGTATCATGCTGATGCTGAATAAGCTTTCATGAACACTCTTGATGCAAACAAGTGTGGGGAAGGTGGGCAGGTCCTCTGTTCTTCAAATAACTAGCCCCGATGTTCTGCTATAGCTGCTTTGTTCCATCTGACCAGGAGACAGATGCACAGGTTGACAGGGCCCTGACTGACTGAAGTGCTCTTGGAGAACAGAGGCCACCATCTGCCCCTCCTGGAAGATGTCCTCTATCCCGTGGACATCTGCTCACCATCCGCACCATCCACGGATGCTCAGATATGAAGCGTCAGATAACTGCTGAGTTTGTATTTGCTCGACTTTAAAGATCTCTCAACCATGCCATGGGGGCTGTTTCATTATTTATCATAAATGCTGTAATGAATATACAGTCACTGACACAGATGTATAGGGCCCTGCAGCATTCACCCAGTGAATACAATCACAGACAAGTGCCCATGAGCTGCCGTCAGTGGGGCTGCTCATCCTTCTGACGTTGCGCGTCTACACTCGCTCTAGGTGCGAAAAAAGGAAAACCAACATCATCTTATTCACAGAAAGGAATCCCTTTGGGGACATAGGGCCAACAGACTGTATGCTTAGAATATAAAGTGTCTAATGCAAAGTTTTAGGGCTCACTAATGAATTTGGGAAACTAAGTCTGATTATAATAAGAGGGTTTGGGGTTTTAAAAAAATATTCGCATCATTGATTTATTCCACCCGCATCAGTTCTACTCTAGTGTACATAACTTTGCTATAGCCCAAAACAGAACACTTTAGAGGAAGCAAAACAGAGTGGATATAAATATGACCACAATCCACAAAGTCATTGTAATAGTGGGCAGGAACGCAAACCTTGGGGCTTGGGTGTAAAACCCACACACTAGTTTTTTGAGCTTGCGGAAGTTCATTAATTTCACTGACCCTATTCTCTCTACTGTAAAGATAACAATAGTCACTTTGGATTTGCTGTGATGATTAAATGGGATTATATATATATATATATATATATATATATATATATATATATGTATGTATATAACTTCGCAGGTGGCTTCAACAAATGGTAGTTATTTGCCCAGATGTTACCTATAACCCACGTGAGGTGAGGCTCTCTCTTTACTGTGGGTCAAACCCACATTCTTGTCTTCCGGTAAGAGGACTGTCAGTGATCACTGCTGTTGCCCCTCCCCTGGTGGCCGCCACAAGTGGATTTATTTACAGCAGGAATTGACTCTCAAGAGCAGAGTCCGCTGTCAGTGTGAGAGGCCGGGGCTTAGTGACAAATAACAGCTCAGCATTGGGCAAGGATTCTGGTCAGAGCTTAGGGCCCCTGGCTCTGCTGTCACACTGCACCTCAGTCCTGACATGTGAACTCTCGCGGCGCCTAAGGTTTGTTTCTTTTATCACTGGGAATTATTTTTTCCCCAGATTTATTGACTGACATATAACATTGCGTTAAGTTTAACATATACAACGTCATGATTTGATACACATGTATACTGTGAAATGATTACCACAGTAAACTTAGTCAACACCTCCATCACCTCACATAATTTTCTGTGATGAGAACATTTAAGATCTACTCTCCCAGCAACTTTCAAGTATTTAATAGAGTATTGCTAACTAGAGTCAGCATGCTGCACATTAGATCTCCGGAAGTTACTCCTCTTATAACTGGGATTTTGTAACTTTGACCAGCATCTCCCCATTTCCCCACCTCCAGCCCCCCGGCAGCTACTTCTCGTCTCCGTATCTGTGAGTTTGGCTTTTTTAGATTCCACATGCAAGTGACATCACACAGGATTTGTCTTTCTCCGTCTGACTTCTTTCCCTTAGCATACTGCCCTCGAGGTCCATCCATGTTGTTGCAAATGGCAGAATTTCCTTCTTCTTTTATGGCTGAGTAATACATTGTCAGGAATTACTGCTCTATCCCCACCTTACCTTCAGAAGCATAGCCAGCTCTGGCTTAATAAAAATGCTTATTTTAAAAAGGAAGGCACTCGAAGAACTCTTTTCTAAATAGTCCCACTTTCCCACCAACGTCTTCAGAGCAGAACCTTAAATTGTGTCTTCCAACTAGAAAGGTGTATCTTTTCTTGAGTCATTATTGATAGAACAGAAATTGGAAGAGAATGAAAGTCCTATAATGATCTTGTCCTCACTGTGTTTGCTCATGTTATCAGACCTCAGCAGTCAGGGCTACACATGGCTCAGGGGTCCAGCATCCTCCATCTTCCTCTGGACACACTTCTGCCCACACGCCTGACTGTCCCGTAAAACGAGTGCCTTGTTTTATGTTAGTGGCCCTCCTTGGCCACTGATTGGACTGATCCATGTGACCTATGAATGGTATTCTGGTTGGAAAGTTGTGTTGAGATACCTAGAGTGTTATCTCATGGAATCTGGAACTGTCTTATGTATAAACTGGGTATAGTTTATATCTATAAGGTTTATCTATACTCATATACACATACACACAACTACATCTGGCCAGTGGATAGTGGACACTGGAAATGAAAGGATTTGGGCGCTGAAGATTTGGGAAGAGAGCAGCTATTACCTGCACCACGCATAGCAAAGCTACAAGGGAGACAGAGAGAAACTGAGTCTGAGGGGGAACGTGAGGGGGCAAGAACAGAGGGGCTATCTCTGGAGCTGCCTCCTTCCTGCCCTTCCAACATCTAAGGTTCGTCTTTGAAATCCCTCCCTGAATTGACCTGATTTCACCACAGTGGGTTCCTTTGTGCAAGCTTGACTTTGAGGCAGTCAGAAATAGTTGTTGGTTTCCACTACCACCGAGCAGACTTTAAGGGTTTAAACAACCATTTAAAACACAATGCTGGGCTTCCCTGGTTGCGCAGCTGTTAAGAATCCGCCTGCCAATGCAGGGTACACGGGTTCGAGCCCTGGCCCGGGAAGATCCCACATGCCGCGCAGCAACTAAACTCATGCGCCACAACTACCGAGCCTGCGCTCTAGAGCCCGTGTGCCACAACTACTGAAGCCTGTGCGCCTAGAGCCCATGCTCCGCAACAAGAGAAGCCACTGCAATGAGAAGCCCGTGCACCGCAACGAAGAGTAGCCCCTGCGCGCCCCAACTAGAGAAAGCCCGCACGCAGCAACGAAGACCCAAAACAGCCAAAAATAAACTAATTAATTAATTTAAAAAAATAAATAAAACACAACGCTATGGATCCATACACGCAGCCAGAGGTTGAAATGGCGAGATTCGAGTCCAAACCCCACCTCTGTGACTGAGGGGTCCTTTCCTAAGGAAGGTGGGATCTGGACTTTGGCTTGACATGAAAGCAATATGCTCACTGGTGCAAGAGGAATAAACGGGTAATTTCCAAGAAAAAGTCACATTCTTAGAGAGTGATGGGTAGAAGGTTTAGCTTCAGCAAGAAGACCTCAGCACAGCACCCTCTGCAGCCCGAAGTCCCGGGGTCGAGGAGGGAAATGGAGGACCTGGCAGAGGGGACCAGAGCAGGGATTGGACACAGGACATGAGGAATCTGGGCAGGGGAGGCTCTGAGGGCCCAGGAGGCAGGGAGGGACAGAAGAGGCGTTGAGGGAACAATAAGGAATGTGGGAGCCACATGGAAGGATGGAAAAGGGGAAGCGGACCAAGTGCCTGGGGGAAGAGTCAGAGAGTCAGAGAATGGCTTGAGCAACAGGAAAAGAGGGAGAAAGCGACACAGAATTAGGGGACAGAGAAGAGATCAGGGAAGTTGGAAAGGAAGAGTGCAGGAGGATGGCGGGGGGCACAGACACACAGAGAGACAAGACTCCCTGGTTCTGACACATTCTCATCGGTGACCCCCGCTCCATGGCATGGCCTCTCCCCATCTAGATTGTCCTTGTTTTCTGATTGGTTAAAAAAAGAGCTACTAATACCATCCCAGTCTATCTCAGAGGGAAGTCATCCTACCCCTTCGCACATGCTATTTTCTCTGACTGCACCATTCTGCAGCGTGTGCACTGGGAGACCAGTGCAGCTGGAATGGAGGAGGGCGGTGTGGGATGAACCTGGAGGGCCGGGGGCTGTGGAGTCCATGTGAAAGGTTCTGATCTCTTTGGGGTAGTTGTGGTCAAATTCATAAAGTCCTGATTCCTCTTTTCCATTATCTGTCCATCTCTGGCATGCCTGCTTCACCAGCTGCAAGCATAAACACAGCTGCACCTCTTTTCTCTTCCCTATTAATTGCTGGAGCCCCCATGTGTCAAACAGCTCACAGGTAGAGCCTCTCCATCCGGGCATCCAAGAACCCCAAGGTCTTACTCGGTCCAAAGGGGAACTGGTCTCCTTCCAAATACCCCAGAGAAGATGAGAAAAGCTAGTGAGCTCAGGTGTGGTCTGTCACGGCCTCTGGTCACCGTCGAGCACTGCCCCACACTTATAGATACTTGTGTGCTGTTGAGGGGAGGAGAGCCTCCAGGGATAATGTTGGACTTACCTCGCTCACGCTCAGCCACTGTCCCCAGAGCTGAGTGGGACGTGGCTGGGCCTGCAGGAGTGTCCACCTGTCAGCCCCAGCTGTTCAGCACCAGCCCAATACTCCTCAGAGCCCTTGGTGTCCTTTCTCCCAGGGGACCCCACATGGATGCTCCTAGCCCTTCCCAGAGCTCCTGAGTGTGGAACGTCTCCATGCAGCCCGGCCTTACTCCCCTCCCCTCCACTAGTTCTGCAGACCAAGGGCAACTGTGGAGCATTTCTGTCAGGGCACAACGGATCCCATCACACTCCAGCCAACAGATACCAACTGGCCTTAACTTCATAAGACCAAACAACCTTGCCCATGATAACAAAGTCTATCCCATGGCTACCAGCTCCCTCTATTTCCAGACATAGGTGACGGTGGCATTTGGAGTTTGTTTTCATGGTTTCCCTCTCCCAGCACCTCATTATTATAATATTATTAATATATAAAATGACGAAATCAGAAAATATCAGTAGAAAAACATTCCACGTTTCCAACCAAATAAAGACATTTATACCAGCATGTAAAACACAAAACTCACAGTTTCCATGGGTGAATGTGCTCCCTAGAAGCGTGACTGATGTAGTCCATAAAGCCTTATAGGACATAGCAGCCCACAGAGCAAGCGACGGCTCTGGGCCCTGCCACTGCGAGTCCCACTGTGAAGAGAGGTTTTATTGTAGAAACATTTACTCTGAAAAAATGTTACTGCTATACATATCCTGAACCTTAATTTTTTAATAAAATGAAAAATTGCGACATCTTTACTTTTTTACTAACGGTATTAAATATACTTTCAGAATGCTCTAAAAGCTTTAAATACGTATTTTTCCATGGTTTCTTTGTCATTGAAATAAAAGGCCCTAAAAACCTATATATTCTCATATTCAGAATATATAAAGAACTTTCAAAACACAATAAGAAAATAACCAAACCAATTAAAATATAGGCAAAAGATTCAAACACACACTTCACCAAATAAGAGATAAAGATGGCCAAATAAACATATGAAAAGATGCTCAGTTAAAGTCACAATGACATCTATTAGAACGGCTAAAATTAAAATAAATCAACAACTGATGCTACCGAGTGCTGCTAAGGATATGGAGCAACTGGAACTCTCCTTCACTGCTGATGAAATGAAGGGAATGTAAAATGGTACAGCCACTTTGGAAAATAATTTCAGTTTCTTATAGAGTTAAATACATATTTACCATATGATCCCACAATTCCACACCTGGGTATTTACCCAAGAGAAATGAAAACACATGTCCACACAAATTGTTATAGCAGCTTTATTTGTAATTGCCTCAAGCCGGAAAGAATCCAAGTGTGGGTGAATAAGCGGTGGTACACCCATACAACAGAATACTACTCAGCAATAAAAATGAACTAACTGCTGATGTACCCAATAGCTTGGATGGATCTCAAGGGTATTATGCTATAATATTTAAAGAGTCTAAATTATAAATACAGCTATTTCTATACTAAAAGGTTTTTAGAGAAATTTTCACTATAAACAGTGATATCAAGTCATAATGTAGGCTGAAAAGGTTAAGGAATTCTTTTAAATTAAATAAAGTTATGAAGGAAGGAATAACCCATTTCATTATATTAATTCAGCTCCATAGCAGGAGCTGCCATGGGAGCATTGGTCCAGGGTTTCCAGAACATGTGGCTCCCCTGCACTTCTGAGCTTGGCTTCAGTGATACCACCTTACATGCTTGTGCCCACTGCTGACCCCACCCCTGCTCAATTTCAGATACCCACCTATTTTTTTTTAAATAAATTTATTTATTTATTTATTTTTGGCTGCATTGGGTCTTTGTTGCTGCACGTGGGCTTTGTCTAGTTGTGGCGAGTGGGGGCTACTCTTCGTTGTGGGGCGCGGGCTTCTCACTGCAGTGGCTTCTCTTGTTGCGGAGCATGGGCTCTAGGTGCACAGGCTTCAATAGTTGTGGCACGCGGGCTCAGTAGTTGTGGCATGTAGGCTCAGTAGTTGTGGCTCGTGAGCTGTAGAGCACAGGCTCAGTAGTTGTGGCGCACAGGCTTAGCTGCACTGCGGCATGTGGGATCTTCCCAGACCAGGGCTCGGACCCGTGTCCCCTGCATTGGCAGGCAGATTCTTAACCACTGTGCTAGCAGGGAAATCCTACCCACCTATTTTTGGAAAGGCTTTAGTAGTTGCAAAGTAGTCTCTTCACCAGCATAGCCCTGGGGAGTCAGGAATTCCATAGATAACCCATCCTTATGCCCTGGAGCACAGCAATATCCACAGTCTTCCCCAGAAATCTAGGACGTCCCAGACTCCCTGGGACTCTGCAGCTATCTTCATCTCCTTTCTCAAGGATGCTCGGGGCCCAAGCATCAAAAGCACATTAAATAAAAATGATGACTCACCAACCGAATGTTTAGGACTTTGATTTACCCTTTCGCACAAAAGGTTAGGCAACTCATGCCCAGAGCACCCCAGGGCTCCCCAAAGCAGATGGCCAAGGAGAGTCATGTGCCATCAGAGACGGTCAAAGGGCAAACATGTCAAAATTATGCCTCTTCCACCAAAGACAGTACTTCTGCTCAAGCTCACCCTTTTGCCCAGTACCCAACCATAAAGAGTTTGTTTGTTGAATCAGCCTAAAGGGTGAACATGACATCGTTTATCTGTTTATGTAGCAGGTTCTTCTACCCAAAGTATCTCACCAGTTTTCTTGATTTTACAAATCGTCACTTTTCCATGATCTGTGCCAATGGAATGCAGTAGTACCATAGACCCAGTTCCCTCATCATGGATGTTTGGCTTTGGAAGGAACCTCAGTACTCATTTGTAGGAACTGACTGTACTCTGCATCAAAGGCATCTGGTCACCAGAGAAGGAAGCACTTACTGGGGGCTGGGAAACGTTCCTCTCCTGCTCCCAGCTGCACTCTCCCCAGCACCATTTGATTATGAACAATGTTCCTGTGATGGAGATGGCAAAAGGGCCCCATTCTCCCCTCCTTGTATCTACCACTCTCTCAGTGTCACCCTGCAACTCTGTGTACTCACCCCTTCAATCTGGCTACCCTGTGTCTTACTTTGGCCAACAGAATGTGGCAGAAATGACAGCACACCAGTTCAAGCCTAGGTCTCAAAAAGCCTGATATGGTTTTGTTTGCTCTCAGAACCCAGGCACCACCATGAGAAGAAGGCCAGGGCAGCCTGCTGGGAGGATGAGGGACCGCGTGGACAGGGTTCAGTCCAGCCAGCCTTCCCCGAGCCAGTCAGCTTGCAGACTGCACGCAGGTCAGCAAGCCCAGCTGGGCTCCTCCAGGCCTAATGAACCAACCAAGCTGAGCCAACCCACAGGGCTGGGAGCTAAATCAATGGTGATTGTTTTAAACCACTGAGTTTTGGGGTAGCTTGTTACACAGCAAGAGCCCTCTTTTCCTTTGCCATAGGAAGGTTCCAATACCTCACATTCAAACTACTCTTTGTGCTTGCAGGCAGAGAGAAGAAATTAATTCTTCCTACTTCTGACAGCTGAATTAGGTGTGGGTAGAAAACACTAGACTCCGTTTCGATTTCAACTCTTTCACTGCCTAGCCAACCTACATTTTAAAGAATTTTACTTATGAGATCAATGGTAGATATATTATTAAAAAAAGGCACTTTCTGTCCCAACTCTTGTTGAGGTTTCCACCAGTGACACCATATAACCAACATTTGATACCACAGTACATCATAGAGATCAGAAAGAAGTCAGATCATTATTTCACAAAAAGCTTTGTTTAAACAAGCCGTGAAAAAATTTTTTTATCATCAAATATGTTTAATAATCTCTTTATCACATTCCCCAGTTTTTCATTATTGTCTTCATTTCATTCTGTTTACATTTGTCATATACATCTCTATAATACACAGACACAGACCTATATTTGCTATATACCTCCTATCATTTAATTGTTTTTGGATCAATATAGAATTAGTAGGGATCAGCATGGGAAAGAATACTACCTTTTTCTGAAAGTAGATTCTTATGTATTTATTTAGCACTTTTTATTTAAGGATCTCAAAATACTTTAACATTCACTGTAGCATCCTTATGTTATCTCTAGTTTGGGAAAATGTCAAAAATTAGTGCCTTTTTATAGGAAAGAAAAGGAAAGTATTAGTGAGATGATGACAGTCACAGTAGAAACTTGGGTCTTTAGCTCAGCCTTCTCCTTTGTGAACTATACTTTGTTTAATATGTCAAAAGGTTTAACGGCTTCTTCCATTTTTATAACATCTCTCTTTGGATGGATGTGAACTAAAAGGGCAGCACAGACAGTAAATTCCCACCAACGGATCATCCTGGCAACACAGTTATTTCCTGCAGTTTTTCTTGTCAGCTAAGAAGCCCCATAAATTATAGAACCACCTCTGCTTCTCCATTAAAAGTCATAATTGATGGCTACTATTCTAGCATTTCCAAGAGACCTGCAACCGACAGGGAGAAACCAGTGATCAACGATCATTCATTCCCTTCAGCTGGGCATTTGTGGCCATTAAAGTCTGGACAGTGACTGCTATCACCACTCTTAAAACCAACCAGATCTGCAAAATTAATTTTAATGTGCTTAGATATTTTAACTTTAGTATTTGAGGAGAACAAATGCTCACTGGCCACAACAGATGAAACATCCTAGGTAATTCCTTTCACTCTGACTCACATTGTATGTTTCCTCACAAGAGCACTGATGCTAAGAGAAAAGCACCTCTATGATAAGTTTTCTTAAGTTCACAATATAAGGATTTGGGTTTTTAATGTAAACGCATGGAAAATAATAAGAATGTTTTCCACTTCTACAAGGCTAAATTACAGATACACGATTTTTTAGGAAGAAAATGGTGCCTACTGCCTAAACACATTTATGCTATTCTTGTTTAGAAAGAAAACAAATGCACAACTTTATTCTTCCTTTCTTGAACTTTCCTGGCACCTTCCTTTCACCGTGTGTGCAGGCCATCCCATGACCTACTCATTTTCCACACCTTTTCCAGGGACACATCAAGAATAAGAATGCCAAGTGCAGCAACTTGGATTTTTGAGATTTAGTTTCCCAAGTACCTGAGTGACTCTGCTGGGAAGGGTACTACATTCACCCGGGGGAAATGAACCATTTTGAGATGGAGTAAAGGAGGCAGACACGAATTGCAGCCTAGTGCTGCCTAGAAATTGACACAAACTTAAAAAACATTCAGGGTGAAAATGGGATTTCCCCTTTTCCTTCCTTTAGAAAACTGAGAACTCAGAAAAGTTTTCGAAAGCTAAAAGTCCCTCCTCTTGTTCTCTGAGCCTCCCCCCAGGCTTCACATTTCTAGCCTTCTTCCAAAAGTGCTTAGTACAGACTCCTCACCTCTCCCCGCCCCCGCCATCACCAAAACACAGTCATCTACTTGTGAGAAGGGACCAAAAGAAAACATATAAAGAAGACCGTCACCCTTACGAGACCTTTCAAGAAAATCGTGAAATAGTAAAAAGAAAAAAGGGCGGACAATATCAAGAGAAACGTTATGAGAGACAGTGAAATACAAATATCAAACATGGAGGACGGGGTGGGGGAAGGGATACAGATCCAAATAGAACAGGACGGCCATAAAAACAGATGTCGTAAAGAGACAAACTACTGACGAACTAATAATGGGAGGTGGAAGTGGAAGAAGAAAAACTAGAAGGAGGTAAAAAGTGGAGTAACAGAAGAGAGCAACGTGTACCTGTGCAATTAGTAGACACGTGACCGTGGATGGAAGTGAGTAGTAATAACAAATGTACTTCTGTTTGCTTGTTTGTTTTTAAAGTCGCCGATTCTAGTTAGAACAAGATGGATAAAGAACGTCCGGTCATTTGACGCAGGTGTACCAAACGGAGGGGCTCAACGGCACACCTCTGGGGCCACGGCCCCGCCCCATCCCAGGCCCCGCCCTCAGTCCCGCCCAGGCACGGGTGCGCGGCGGCGTCGTCAGCTGGGGACGCGGCTCCCGATGTGCGCGGCGCGGAGGGCGGGCTGGAAGGCCCGCAGCTCCGCGCCCGCCCGGCTGCAACCGCAGCGGGTTCTCGGCTGCTCAGCGCCGCGTCTCGGGCGCGCCGGCCTCGGCCTCCCCCTGCTCCTGCACCGGCCGCGAGGCCTTGTCGGGCCCGGGGGCGCCTCGCTCCTGCAGCCCCGGGCCCACCTCGAGGCCGGCGCACGTGTCCGGGAAGCGCGGCCCGAGGCCGGCGAACGAGTCGCAGCACGGCGGGCTCTCCTCCTGCACCGGGCGGCCCACCGGCTCCCCCGCGCAGCCGCCCGGCCCTGCCGGACCCTCCTGCGAGTTCTGACTGACGTAGACCACGATGATGTCGCCCTTGAAATTCATCACCTGCCCGCTGGAAATAAACGTGGAGTTACTGTTTCCAGTCACATTTCCTACAAGGGGAGAGGAAGAGAGAACACGCAGAGGGTGAGTCATCAGTTCTGGGCGAGAACTTGGTCTTGTGAGAGGAAAGTTTCCCAATGCATGGAGGGGCGCTGGCGCCCCGGCCCTCTCACGGGCGGCCCTTCCTCACCCACCCATCCCCTAAAATGCATGGGGCACTCCCCGTGGTTCCTTCCTTTGCCGTCTCACCGGGCCTGACTGAGGTGGAGGAAGGAAAAAGGGAGGGAGAGAGAAAGAAGACGAGGGAAGAGAAGCAAGACAGTGGGCCATCCTCAGGTTTTGTCGTTGGCCACAATGACCTCGGGGGACACTGGCAGGAGAGCCCGCCCGCATCGCAGAATCACGGCCGGGATTCAGATGTTGCAAAAGGGTGTGCGCACGTGATGGATAACGCAGCAAACACAGCCAGTGGTTCGGCAATGGTCAAATGCATCAGGAAGGGAAGCAAAGGCTGGAGCGAAGGTTGCGGCCTGTTAGGACCCTGGAGCCCACCGCAGCCCAGCCTCCTCTCTGACCAGACTCTTTCACATCTTTTCACCCTCCCTGGAGAGGTCCCTAAGCTCAGCCCTGGTGGGCCATGGGGCCACCCGGGCTCAGTATTTAGCAGAAATTAATTTCCTTAACATTTTTTCAAACTCCTAGAAAAAAGAGAGATTCACAAGACTAAAATGGAGAAAAGCCAACCAACCAAACAAAAACAATCTTACAAATCACTCTTTCCTTCAATCCTGGGAGGTGTTTTGTCCTCAGGGGGTTCTGTCATCACTTTTTGTGGGTGACTGGATTTAGCCAGTCTTTAATTAGTGGGCCTTTTGAAAAACAAACAAAGTTCAACAAATGTTAGGAAACCTACTACCTCTTATTCTCCTATGTCAAAGACTGATGCTCTACAAATGACCCAGGTGAAAATAAATGCCACAAACCAAGCAGATGCAGAAATGCCCCAACACTCAGCATCACCAGCAGAATCTTTCAGTCTGACCAGGGAAGGTGAACATAAAAACAGTGCCTCACTATTAACCTCATCTTTTTTTTTTTTTCTTCTCTGTTGTGACAAAGCTTAATAATAACTTACACAAATAAAATCGTTTCTGTCATTACTCTCCATGAAGAGATTTCTCCCAAATGTGGAAGGCATATTTTGGATGGTCTCACTGAAATACCAACAGCATACAGGAAATACCAGGAGCCTTCCCTGCACCCACAGGGTACCTTCAGAGATCCTGAGACAAGCACAGTGGCCCATTACAGGGATTTCAATGAAAATAGAGATTTCAAATATGAGCAACAAGTTGAAAGTCACAAGGGAGGATTTGTGACTCACACTCCTTCTCCCGTTGGCAGTTGTATTGGGGGTGTTCCTAGATGGGTGGTGGCAGGGATTTATTTGCCTATTAATTCCCCCAAGCGACTTGGGCAAGTACAGCTAGTATTCCATTCACTAACTAGTCAGATTGACCCATGTTCTCCATTCCCTCTAAAATACACAGACATGATCCCACAATCCCATTCCTGGGCATATATCCAGAGAAAACTATGGTTGGAAAGGATACATGCACCCCAATGTTCATTGCAGTGCTGTTTACAAGAGCCAAGACATGGAAACAACCTAAATGTCCATCAACAGATGAATGGATAAAGAAAATCCATTGTGGTACATATATACAATGGAATATTACTCAGCCATTAAAAAGAATGAAATAATGCCATTTGCAGCAACATGGATGGACCTAGAGATTATCATACTAAGTGAAGTTAAATGAACTTGTTTACAAAACAGAAATAGACTCATAGACTTAGAAAACAAACTTAAGGTTACCAAAGGGGAAAGGTGGAGAGGGGGATAAATTGGGGGTTTGGGATTGACATATACACACTACTATATTTAAAATAGATAGCCAACAGAGACCTGTATAGCATATGTAACTCTACTCAACGTTCGCAATAACCTAAATTGGGAAAGAATTTGAAAAAGAATAGATACATGTATATGTATAACTGAATCACTTTGCTGTACACCTGAAACTAACACAACATTGTGAATCAACTATCCTCCAATATAAAATAAAAATTTTTAAAAAACATAGGTGTTCATAACATCGAGCATACTCTATGCTACAGGTCTACTCTCTATTATGCCTATGTCTTTCTGCTCTCACCAGTTACCAAGTTAGTTCTTAAGTCTGTTTTTAACTAGTTGAACCTATTAGGAAATCTAATGAAATACAAGTGTACCTTGTCTTCTTGCTCTTGGGTTTATTGTGCTTTGAAAATACTGCGTTTTTTACAAGTTGAAGGTCTGTGGCAACCCTGCATTGTCAGATGATGGTTAGCATTTTTGGCAATAAAGTTGTTTGTTTTTTTTTTTGCGGTATGCGGGCCTCTCCCGTTGCGGAGCACAGGCTCCGGATGCGCAGGCTCAGCGGCCATGGCTCACGGGCCCAGCCGCTCTGCAGCACGTGGGATCTTCCCGGACCGGGGCACGAACCCGTGTCCCCTGCATCGGCAGGCGGACTCTCAACCACTGCGCCACCAGGGAAGCCCGGCAATAAAGTATTTTTAAACTGAGTATGTACATCATTTTTTTAGACATGCCATTGCACACTTAATAGACTACAGTATAGTGTAAACATAACTTTATGTGCACTGGGAAACCAAAAAAATTCGTGTGACTCACTTTATTGTGGTGTTTGCTTTATTGCGGTGGTCTGGAACTGAACCTGCAGTATCTCCAAGGTCTGTCTGTATGTAAAGTTGCGAAATGTAAGTAAGTGTGAAAAAAAGGCAAATGTTTCTAAGAAAACTGAATGCTTTGCAAGGACCCAAATAAATGTGAGCCACTAAACGCAAAACAAAAGACATCAGCAAGCTGCTGGACTGGTGTGTGGTGGCATGGACAAGGCAGCTGTTAAAAGAAAAAGTGAAAAAGACTTTAAAAATGCAGAAGGAGTTTGCATTCAGACTTGCTATGCCTGGAAGTTAAGATGGTGTGGTTAACGTGAAAAAGGCTCAGGAAACTATATGCAGCCAACACATATGTCCCTATACTAAAAAATCAATGTGTGAATGCAAGTTATATGTTTTAAGTTTCAAAAGATGTTGAAGAGGTGAACTTGTAAATGACTTTTTCAAGTAACTCAACAACTGCTAACTGAGAGCTGATATAAGGTCTCTACTGTAGCAGCAGCAGCATGAATGAGCGTAATAACTAACACAGGAGAAGTCTTCCTAGTTGAGGGATCACTAGTTAACAGAAAAAGTCAAAGTGAGAAATCAAAAATAATATGTGTGTACCATAAACCATATTCCAATTTAAAATGTACTGTTTAAAAATAAAAAATAAAAAAATACCATGGTTATTTAATAAGAGCAGCAAATTTAAGTTGCTTTAAAGTATGATTTTTTTTCTTGGTATAATTCCTTTAGCTTTTTATTATTACAACATTGAAGAACAACATGGTTCTGTTGTTTCTCAGTATCTTGTAAACCTACACACAGGGCAGTGCTAGCCACTGCGTGATTGATTTATGGTCTTGAATTTAATATCTTTTTTGTCCTCTTCATATGGATTTATCTATTTATGTCATGGTATATATAATTTCTCCATCATTTAAAATTTTATTTTCCAACAAATCATCATCATGACTCCATTGTTGTTTACCTTCCTCATCAGAATCTTCAGTTTGTCTGAACTCAGATAAAAACCCATTTTTTTTTAAACCATTATCTTACACATCAAGATTTTGTGTTAAACTTTTCTTCTTAAGAATTTCATTCCAGGGGACTTCCCTGGCAGTCCAGTGGTTAAGACTCCACGCTTCCAACATAAGGGGCATGGGTTTGATCCCTGGTCAGGGAACTAAGATCCCACATGCCATGCAGCCAAAAAACCAAAAAAAAAAAATGAAATTTCATTCCATGCCTTTACCTCATGGTCAACAATATATTTCTGATATATTCTATAGGATCGATATCCTTATTTTCTATTTTTTTTCCAAAATGGAACTCAAACCCTTTTTCCTAAGAAATATATTTAAACATTTCATAATTCTTCGATCCACAGACTGGATCAAGAGTATTATTCTTGCGGGGGGCACAGTAGGGAGGGGAGGACCAAAAAAAGGCCTTTCAACTCCTGACAAATAGGATGTAAAGAAAAGCTACCTAGAAAGAGTATGAGATTCTCAATTTTATTCTTCATGTGTTTCTTCATCGAAAGTACAATTAATGACAAAAACTACCTTCGATCAAGTCCAAGTCTGTTCCATTCACACTGACTTTTATGAGAGTAGTAAACTGGTACAGACAAAACTTTAAAAAGCTCTACTTATTTGCCAGTAACAGTAAGTGACAGCAGAGCCATCTTCAGGGGCATGTGACTTGTGCAGTCGCACAGGGCCCGTGCTTGTTTAACGTTCTGTTGTCATCATCTTGAAATTCTTACTAATTTTTGCACAAGGAGCTTCATATATTCACTTTTCACTGGGCTCTGGAAACTTTGTAGCAGATGGCAGACAGCTATAAGGAGTGCTGCTCTGTTTCCCCCTCCCCCCCTCACTGATACTCTAATTTAATGCTACTCTTTTTGGAGGTAACATCTTATAAGTTGGACATGTTTCAATATTGCAGACACACTTGCCAATCTAATTTTCTCTACTGATAAAGAACTCAATGTTCGGTAAAACTCTGAGTTGCAGAGGCTACCCACCGGTGCTCCTAAAACGTGGACTCTATGATATGTTTCCCTGGTGTTCAAGCCACTTGCCACCTGCTATAAAACTTTCAACACCCACTTTCTGATAGAGAACTGAGGCTTGTCCCTTTGAGAAAAGGTCTGCTGACTGTATCAGTTATACCTGTCAGGCTTTGCCTCCGATCTCGTTTTGGTTTCTTTAAAGTGAAATGAGAACCAAGCCAGCTGCCAAGCAGTCTAAGTGCAGAATCCTTCTAGAGTTTTATTGCCTCAACCTTTCATCACCTCACCCTCTCAACTTCAACAGCAAAAAGATTTTAGCAGCTCATTCTCTGAATCTTCCTGAAGCACTTAATAGTTTCATAGAAATAATTCTCCTGCTTATCAACTTCATTTTTTCTTTTTTAACCAGTTAATGCAACAGTTAAAGTTTTAAATTACAACAGGATCAGCTCACACTCATAAGACTGGGCAGATCTATGGATTTTAGTAAGCGCGGCCATTCTCTGGGCGGGAGCAGAAGGTCCGGGGTGTCCTAGAGTGACCCATTAGTTGTGAGTAACAGTGTGCTGTCGGCTTCCGTCAGGTCACTCTGCAGAGGTTAGGGGGATGTGGGCTAATCTAGTGAAGCTAGATTAAGATTAAGCTAGATCACTATTATAATACTAATAGTGATGGAACACCTCAAATCCAGAATTTACCGCGTGCTCCCTCTGTGCCAGGCTGGCTGCATTATAAACACCAGCTCGCAGTTCCTCCGCATGTGAGCATTCCAGGCTTACTTCTTTTTCCCCCTCTACTGACTGACATGGCTTCAGGGATGAAAACTGTCCAGGCTTCTTTCTCCAGCCTCATCACAATACAGACTCACCTGCAAGTAACCTACTAACATCCATGGCATCCTAGTCTCACCTGTCTCAACTTCAATAGCAAAGAGGTTTCAGCAGCTTAGAGTGGTGTTTCACTCTCTGAAGAGCATGACTGGTGACTAAAAGGGTGGTGGTTTCAGTGGCTGCCTGAGTACAGGAGGGACAGAAATGGGGTTGGGACAGAGGAGAGTGCAGGACCCTGAAAGCTCTGGTCCTGCCCTGGCTCGGCTTCCACTAGCTGTGGAGTTGGGACAAACTACCTAACAACTCGGTCTGCTCTTTATGAAATGAGCATCAATTTTCAAGCCCAGCTAGCCTGGCAGCGTGCAGCCGCCCAGAGCAGGCATATGATAAATGAATGCATAAATGAATGTGTGAATAGCCAGCAGGATGGCATAGGGTCAAACGAGACAGTGGATTTGAAAATGCTTGGGAAATAGCACAGAATTTCTCACAGGTGCAATGCTGGCATTATTACTCCCAGAATGTAATGTTTGTGCTCATGCAACTCCCCAGGAAACGAGATTTAGGAAACGTACTGAGCGGTCATGTTATCTTTCCATCCCTGTCTTGTTGAAGGACTTCAAAATACCTTGAAGACTGAAAGGGCACTTACCTCTAGCAATCTAACCAACTTTTATTTTCTTTGCTGAAATAATCCATCATTCTGACTGTCTCTGGTTTGCACACTCATCTATGTAATTCTACACAAATCCCCCACCATCTCATTTCTCATCGTGCAAGTCAGCAGCTAGTTGAATGTAGCACTAGAGTAGGTCAAGGTTTTGAATGAGCTGGTAATATCCTTACCCTGTATTACGCCTCAGTCCTGAACTGTCCTTGTTTACAAACAATCGTTCCTTGAAATCAGCTTTCTGCCTTTCAGAGGGTTTTACACGGTTGTGTGAACGGACCTGAGAGGGCAAGGCCCTGGGATGGCAAGTCAAAAGGACCCCATGTCAGCAAGGTGGGTGCTGCGGGCCCCCTCATCAGCATGGTTGCCGGGTTTCCGCAGTTGGTACATGCCCGGAAGGGGTAGCCCTCTCCGCTGAGAGCCAAGGAAACCTCAGGACGTTCTGATGTCAGGGGAGACCTTCTCCCTTGCTGGTGGCTGGTTATGGGGGGAATGTGGAAAGGGAGGGATGGGGTGCATGAGGCTTGTCCAAGATGCCTTAAGAAGGCTCAAGGCTTTCATAGGTCCCATTAGTCCACAGACCTCTGGGAATACGAGCAAAGCCAGGCCCGTCACTTCCCTCTTCCCTACTCTCCGGAGCTGGCTTTCCGCCAGCTTTCCCCAGCAAGCTGCCTCTGGCATTTATTTTAGTTTTATTTTACTTTCAAAAAAAGATGGGGTTGGAGGCATGTGGAAGAAAGAGCTTTCCTTCCAAAAGAACCGGTGACAGTGAAAACAGTAACTTCCTGAGACAACTGGCAGAAGAAAGGGGACTCAGAGGTCAAAGTAGCCATCACCTCCTGCACAGACACTAGCGCCCCTTCCCATGGAATCTTCTGGGCCTGGCCTGGCCACTGCCCTGCGCTCAGCCTGAGGAGCCAATGATCCCAGCCCGAGTTTGCCCTTATTCTACAGCACACTGAGGATTCTCCAGCGCATGGTAAACAAATGAAATCAGCATCATTGGCACTGATTTATGGGGAGACAGTGCCATGGTTGAAGGCATAGGCTTCAGAATCAGAGAGCTGAGTCATGGTTTCATCGCTGACTCGCTGTGTGGTCCTGGGCGAGGAACTTGCCCATAGGATTCCTGTGAGGAAGTGGGAAGGTAATACCTACACGAAGCACTTAGCCAGCACCTGGTAACTAATACCTATAATGTCATTGATAAAAATGCAACCTTCAGGATGTCAGAACAGGCTTAATGTGTCTCTGAACACAAGGGGATTGATAGACTTCTATGTGAAGGCTACCCAAAAGGATGATTTGAGAATTAGCATGACATGAGGGTTTTTATTAAATTAGAAAATCTGAAGAGTTTCTAACATTTAAAATGGGTTGGTTGGCTTAACATTAATATTTAACGTGACTTACCTGGAAGAATTTTCAGGTCACTTGAGAGAGTTAAAAATAGCATTTTAAGTCAACAGAAACAATGAATAAATGAAGTAAGTATCTCATCATGACCAGAAAGATGTTTATAGTTTGCTAAGTCCCTGCTTTGCAATAGCAGGCCCCATGGAATCCCTATTTCTCTGGCAGAGAGAACAAAATTCCCTTTAAGAACCCAATCCTTGACACAATTTACATTTTTTAAGCAAGTAATGCATACTTGTCTTCTCAAAGGCTTATTATGTTGTTTAAAATGTATAACGTATGAATATTAAATCACAAGAACTATAGCAAATAATATCACCCAATTGTCATGTAGATTTTCTTCCAAGGAAAAGAACTAAAAATATACACAAATCCACTCAAATTACCCAGGCTATATTGGGTTCTTTTGGAATTTTTTAAAAACTTATTTTATATTTAACCCATATGCTTCTCATGTGATTTTCCTTTTTATGGAAATGCAAGATCTGTTTCAGGCATTTGGAAGAAACTGGGTCTATGATGATATGGGAAGGGAAACAGTATTTAATAGTTCCATTCTGAATCATGCTTGAAAATTACTTAGAATGGCTGACAAATGAAACCCTTCCAAAATTAGAAGAGAAGGAAGGGAAGTAGGGCTAAACTAAAAGATATAGTGAACAAATTTTTCTCATATTTTGAAGTAATGCATTGACCTTTAGCATCAATGAATGCTGAATTTTATTACCAAATAACTGAATTAAAAAATATTTTTAACTTATAGAATCTGTGAGCTAATACCTGCCCTTATGATACTTAGCTAAAAGTCAAACACAAGTTAGTGGATGGCATTGCAACAGGAGAGAGAAGAAAGTTAGAAACAGAGGACTGTCCTTTGCTCAGGGGGTGGGGAGGAAGGGGAAGAAAACTGAGGTAAGAGAACGTTTATCTGTCTTTCAGGATGGAAGTGGATGGTCAAGAATAGTCATTTCAGGACGGGGTGGGGCCCAGGGATGGGAGACCAAGGGTGGGGGATGTGGGAGTCAGGCATGTACCCTAATCCTCCAGTGCCCTTGGCTCCCAGGCATTAGCCTAGGTACGTCTATGCCACTTGGATGGACCAGCGCATCCTTTTTTCTGCCATCTCTGCCTCCTCTGCCCAGGACACCTAAGTCTGCCCAGGACAGCTAGCGGCCATCCTTCCATCCCCTACCTGGCCCCCTGCTCCCCTGAACAGACCGAAGAGGTAGGAGGCTGAGAGTGAGTTAGGGAACAAACAGGAAGCTATGGGCTCTTATTCCTTTAGTTATTCATGACTGGATGGATGGAGGAATGAATGAATGAATGAATGAGCTTATGAACATTTATTCATTTATACTGTGAATAAGCTGCCATGGGAGAGACTAGAAGATCGGGAGTGGTGAAGGTCACGGCAATTCCTACCAACTGACTGTTCGTGGCTGCCTGAAGATGGCTGTTGATAAAGGTGTGAGTGTGCTGGGCTCGGTGAGAAAGATGCCAAGACGAATTACGAGGGGCTGCTGAGGAAGGGGAGAGTGGCCACCCAGGCAGCCAACGTGCATCCCTGGTTTAGGAAGCAGCATTTGAGCTGGGACTTGAAGGTCAGGAGGAGCTGGGTGCTCTGGAAAAGGGGACCGTGCGGGGACAGGGTGGCCACACCTGGGGAGGCCTGTTACAGTGCAGAAGCCGGAAAGTGAGAGATTCCCACTAAAAATGGCTGAGGCTGGCGTTGGCCAGACTTAGGTGGGTGAGCAGGTGAAGAGGCTGCAGCTTAGGCGGGCTGGCCATGGAGGGCATTGCTTTCTCAAATTATTGATTCTTTTTGTGTTGTCCATTCCCTAGCACCAATCCCTACTTGTTTTCCAAGCTTTTCCAAGTCTCCGTGTCTCAGTGGACCCTCAATAAAGATTTGATAGAGAATCATGTAGCTGGTGCTCATGAAGAATCGTTGTGGGCCCTGGGAACAAACACCTCTCTCCAGTTCAGAAGTGTCTGAACCAATTAAGTGATCTCAGGAGCCAGAAGCAAGTCACAGGCCAACTAGTGATACATTAATCATAAGAAGTTGTTTCTTCACGTGACATCATTTTCTAGATACAGAATTCTCCAAACTCCAGGTGAAAGGGCTTAAAACCAAGGTAACTACCGTCATGTCATCAGGATAATTTAAGATGTAAATCAAGACATGGTTACGCAAAACAAAACCACAAGTATGTTTTCCCCTTTCATTGGTTTTTGCTGATAACCCTCCTTGTGCTTTAAGAGCTGTGACACTGCTAACACCGACTTAGCGTCGGGTATTATTTTTGAAAGATAGGCTTGTGGAGCTGTTTGAAGAACAATCATCCTCTTCAAAAGGAAGCTGGGTGCAAAGGAGATACTTTTCCCTACTTAGGTGGCGCCCAACCCTGTCATTTCTGCAGAAACCACTTGATTTGGTTGTAAGTTTTTTTCTTCTTAAATACTCACATATAAAAATCCAAAAGCCAATAAAAAGGTCACCTCCCTCAAGTCCTGAGAGCACAGTGGCTTTCAGGAGATCATGTAGAATTAACCCCACCCAAGCTCCATCCTCTTTCACACATTTTATAGAAGATAAACTATGACCAAAAAAAAGCAATAATGAGAAAGTGCTATTTTGACCAGGAATCAGAAGGCCTGTTTATGTAGAAGTAATTATGGAGAGACCTGCACAGCCTCAAAAATCAGCCTGGCGGCTGCTACTCCTCAAGCAAACATGAATTTGGCCCCTTGCCGGCAACTCTCTACGGGTGTTTTACACGGCTGAGCACCAGATCAAGACAGGAAAAGCAGTGTCAACTTTTTGCAGATTAATACCACTTAGTTGACGACATGCTTTTTTTTTTTTTTCTTCTTCTTCTTTCCATGCCTAGATGTTTAGTGCTGGAGAAAAAAAAAGATAAAAAAAGCAGAGATGGGCACTGCTTTAACTCCTTATAGGAGAGCTCGGATCCGCCTTTTTGGTTTCCTGACACAACGAAAACATTGATCTCCTTCACTTTGGCCAGTGCTGTTCTTCCAAGAACTGCTGCTGCCTTTCACACAGCAGCAAACATCACCTTCCTGATGTTAGCAACTGAAAAACAGGTCTGTCCCCTGGCAGCGTCACAAGACGTGGCAGCTGCCAAACTGAGGTTCCGCCTCCCTCCTCCCCACACCCCCAAATACTCGTGTTCTCTCTGTGTGTGCAACCAGTGGGAAGAAAATTAACCCGTAGAAAAGAAAGAGAACAATACAAACGAGCCATAGAGCCAAACTTTTAGACACGGAAATTACTTAAAATCTTTGAAAAAATAAGTTGAGGTCTTCTGGAGGAAAAACACATCAGTTCTTTGGAAAATATCCCCAAGCCCACCTCCTCCTTTCAGTTGGACTGAGAACTGAGAGAGAATTTACACCTCAGTGAATCTGTGTAGTTGCGGCAAAACCACAGACCTTGGAGAACAGATTCAAATTCATTGTTCTACCCAATGAGGCAGGAGCCACCATTAGCATGGGGCAAAACAGTCTCCATTTAGGGCCCGACTGAGCTACCTCACGGTTATAAAACAATTCAAAGACCAGCTGCTAGACCCAGTGGCGGTCTAACTAAAGAGGCAGGAAAGAAAAAGAAAAAGCATCCCAGGATAAAGGTGGTCCATGAACGGGCTTTGTGGTTTTAGAGTTTGGAAGGATTCTGTGAAGCCCCTTAAATAGTACATATGCATATATTCATTTTTCTGGAGAGAGGGTCTATAGCTTTCAGAAAATTCTCAGAGATCCCTGACCACCCCCTTCCCATAATACAGCAAATAATCCCCGGAACCAGAGAAAGCCCTCACCATCAGCAGAAAAGTCCCCTGTAACTACATAATAAAACAGAGGATTGTTCTACCTTCGCAGAAAAGTTATAATATTACAACTGGTGGGCTATTCACACTCAAGCAGTGGTGCAGCAATAAATCTCTATAATGATTTTAAATTGTAAAGCCATCCTCCTGGTTCCATAAATATATCCTATGCAGTGTTTATAAAAGGGGCTTCTCATAAAAAGCATCAAAGGACAGCCACTGCCTCATTAATCTGGCCCAGAATCAACAAGCTACACTCAATAAATATTAATTAATCAACGATTAACTAAACAATTTTGTTTCCTGTCCTGAAATTTATAACAGCTTTTTTAGGGGGAAATTTGAGGCCTAGGTCGCTTTAAAGAAAAAACCCAAACCCGGAAATCTGAGGGAACGCCTTGCCTTCAGCCAGTCCTGTGGTCAATGTTGGCATTGTCTTCAGGGGTCAATGCGGGGATTTGAGGTCTAATCCCATTGTGAGAAGCCTGAATGCAAAAGGGCATGGGGCACGTATAAACCAAGAGAGAGAGCCCCAGGGGTACAATCCACAAACCCAACATGTGGACTGACTCAAAACCCAGCCTGTAAAGAGGCTTATCAGGAGGAAATGCTCGAGCTGAACTTTTCCCACGTTACTGTCCCTCTTTCCTGAACGGCACATGACACTTGTCTCCAGATACTGCACAGAGACCAGGCCTTTTTGCTCAGAAGGGAGAAAGCAGCAGAGTCACTTACCTGATGCAGGTGGCTGCTCACCGGAAGGGCCTCCAGAGCCAGGACCTCCCCTCGTGGAGCTGGGAAGCCGTGCTTCAGCCCCATCCGTGGGCTGGCCTCCCGCCTCTGCCCCATCAGCTGCTTCGGGAGGAAGGCCCATGCCATAGGCGCTCTGGGGCAAGGGTCCACTTTGGGGGCAACCCATCAGGGGTTCCCGGTCCTCCCCAGCAGGGCTCCTGCAGCCTGCACAGCCATCTGCAGAGTTGGCGCTGGCTGCCCAGTGGGGGCAATTGCCACCCTCCACTTCTCTTTGCAAGTACTTTTCGGAGGACATAGGAATCCAGTCAGTCCTGCACAGAGGCTCGGCGAAGTGGCAGCTTTCGGAATCCACCAAGCTCTCTGTCCCAGTGAAGCACTGGCTTAGACTGTCATTCTCTCCCACCTCCAGGGGTTCAGGGAAAGGCGGTGTGGATGTGCTTCCAGGCTGAGTGAAGAATAATATAGAGTCTGGGGTCCGGGGGGGCCTGTCCACGTATTCGTCTTCCGTGGGAATCTGCCTGAAGGGGTCCCCCTCAATCTCGCTGACCAGGGTGAGCATCCCGGCATCTTCTCCCAGCACACAGGGACCGCCACCTGCACACGCACCTCCACTGTCAGGACAGCACATATCTTCAGAAAACATCTTCTGTTCCAGAGTCAGCAGTAAGACACCCTCACAGATTTCACGCTGACTAGGGGCTTCCACACGAGTGCAGCTAAGATTGCTGCCTGAGGACTCCTGCTGATTCAAATTCAGAAGGCAGAGCATTAATCCAGCGATGTTAGCACATGGGTCTGCTAAACGTGGCTGAAAATGGTGCTTAGAGTAATTATTTCCACCATAACAAGTACAGATGGAATACTCACTATGTCGCTTTATTTGGGTTATTTAAGATTAGGGGGTGGGGAGAACCCTCAGATAGAGTACAACCAGAATCAGATGAATCTAACTGCATTTCCAATGGGATAACTTGTTTACACTGAAGCAAGGGGGAGAGCGGACCCAAATAACTTTAGAACACAGGATTTTGTCTATACCCTCAATCTAAATTTTTAAAAAACCCTGTAAACAAATATTGAACTCTGGTTAGTAGCTTTGCTTTTCGCTGTGGTACGGCTTAGGGATTCTGAAACTACTTTCTGTGTATTCTGGAACTGAGTAAATATACTGAGAATAATCGGAGCTGGGTTTCTTACTGGTGGAGAAGGGAAGATTCAAATACAGCTAAAGAAAGACTACAATAAATCCTGTAGTGTTGGGACCAGAATCGGAGAAATCAGTATGAGCTCAAGGTTTACAATTTGTATGTCTTTAGGGACTTCCCTGGTGGCACAGTGGTTAAGAATCCGCCTGCCAATGCAGTGGACACAGGTTTGAGCCCTGGTCCGGGAAGATCCCACATGCCACAGAGCAACTAAGCCCGTGCGCCACAACTACTGAGGTCGCAAGCCACAACTACTGACGGCCGCGTGCCTAGAGCCCGTGCTCCGCAACAAGAGAAGCCACCACAATGAGAAGCCCGAGCACCGCAACGAAGAGTAGCCCCCCCTCGCCGCAACTAGAGAAAGCTTGCATGCAGCAACGAAGACCCAACACAGCCAAAAATAAAAAAAAATAAATTTAAAAAATGTATATATCTTTATACCTAAGAACCTAGACCTAAAGGATATAATGGGATAATTAATGAAATTTTAAGATCAAATGTAAATTATTGATATATAATAGTATTGTACCACTACTAAATTTTTTGATTTTGATAAAGGTACTATGGTTATATAAGAGAATGTCCTGGTTCTTAAGAAATTCACATGAGTATTTAAGGGTAGAGAAACATGATGTCTGCCACACACTCTAAAATAATTCAAGAGGGCTTCCCTGGTAGCACAGTGGTTAAGAATCCACCTGCCAATGCAGGGGACACAGGTTCGAGCCCTGGTCCGGGAAGATCCCACATGCCGGGGAGCAAGTAAGTCCATGCGCCACAGCTACTGAGACTGTGCTCTAGAGCCCGTGAGCCACAGCTACTGAAGCCCGCATGCCTAGAGCCCGTGCTCCGCAACAAGAGAATCCATCGCAATGAGAAGGCCACGCACCGCAACGAAGAGTAGCCCCCAGTCGCCTCAACTAGAGAAAGCCGCGCGCAGCAACAAAGACCCAACGCAGCCAAAAAATAAATAAATTAAATAAATAAATTTTTAAAAAATGGTTCAAGAGAAAAAATATACATATGCATATACAAACGTACAGAGAGCAAATAATAAAGCAATGTGAAAATATAAACAATCGGTGGATCTGAGTATAGGGCAGGTGGAAGTTTTTTGTACTATCTCACTGCTTTCCTACAATTCTGAAGTTATACCAAAATTAAAAGCCACCAAAATAACTACAGAGTACAGGAATGTGACTGCTCTTCCCTCCTAGGAATCTGTCCTAGGCCATAGAGATTGGCACTAAAATAATAATATAAATAATACATGGGGCAGAGAGATGACAGAAATGGAATGAAATACAAAGAAAACAGCATTTAGGATGAGCACTGACTTGGGCTTTGGGTTACTCTGTGGGGATCAGTCCTGGGATTTGAGGTTCCATCCTCTCAACGAAGTACCCATTCACAATTTGACTCAATATTTGACTAATAATAGTTATATCAGCCAATTTTTTTTTTTTTGGCCTCGTGCACTCGGTTTTGTGGGATCTTAGTTCCCCGACCAGGCATGGAACCTGGGTCCTGACAGTGAAAGCGCCGAGTCCTAACCACTGGACCATCAGGGAATTCCCCCAAATTGTTAACAGTACTTAAAGGAGGCACTTAAGACTTTTAAATTTACCTTATTTCCACTTAGGCGGCCGCAAGCTTCATTGACCCAGTGCCACAAATTAGCTAGAAAAACAAAGTAAGGATAAGCGCTTCATATTATTAGTTCCTATTTCTAATTCAGTATTATTGACCACTATGTCAGATCAATATTGTCTTTAAACAAAATCGTCTGCAAATCTGAGAGTGAAACATTTAAAAGAAAATCAACCAATTTAAAGACTAAAGCCATCTTCCTCCTCCTATTAAACACAGAAATTTTTGATCTATGTAAAGCCAAACATGATGCCCTAATGTTCCATTGAATACCTTCAGGCACATCTGAGGGCTGTCAGAGCTGCTGTTTTGACTATAGACATTCTCATGCCCTTAGCAATTTTTCTTTGACTATTAGGGACCCTGTTAGGTATTGTAGGGGAACAAAGGTGACGTGGGTCTAGGGGACTTAGCACAAATATAAGTATGATAAAAGTAAAGTGCATGCCAGAATGCTGTGTCAGGCCCCACTGAATTCCAGCGGGCCCCGAATCCTTTTCCCCTACACCCTGCTGCTTCTCAGAAGAAAGAAGAATATGTTCTGTGGCATGTACAAAGTATATCTTCCTTAACTTTTTAAAATAGAACTGATGAAACTTAAAAGGTCAAATCTATGAATTAAAAAAATCTATGAATGTATATAATACAAAGATAAAATTTTTTCCCACCTCCACTGAATGTTTGATGTTGAATTCACTATAAAGACTAAAGCTAAGAGGTTGTCTGTTTTCCACTGGATGATAATGACATCATCATAATAGGTAATGATGCCTCTTATGTGACCTTGCCTGGTCTATTTAACCTCTCTGAGCCTCAGTTTCCACATCATAAAACGGGGGAAATAATAATACCTCCCTCTCAGTGCTGCTGTGGAGACTTAGGACACATAAAATATGGAGAGCAGTGTTGGCACATGATAAATATTTAATATGTCAGTGACGACTATCATCATCATTATTATTTGTGCTTATTTTCTATCACTTTAAAATTATATAAAAATAAAGATACTCCAAATAAAAGGAAAGTTGCAGCTCTTTCCTTTTAGGGATCAGGACTAGACAATTACAGATGATACTAAAAATAACATTTGTACACAGAGGTGGTAATTACTCATAACTACTATGATAATCTCTCTCCTGGTTGATTGCAAAAGCCCTCCTTACTGGTGGGTCTGCATCCACTCTTTCTGTACCCCCCAAATTTGTTTTAATTACTAAAATAGCCAAATACGAAAACCACAGGGTTGTTCTGCTCCCTCTGCTCAGGATGGGAGCACATTTCTTAGCAGTTTCAAGTCACACTGGTTCTGACTTTCTGCTCCAGCTGCGCTAACCTTCCAATCCCCCCAACTTGCTCTGCTCCCTCCAATCATGCAATTCTCTTTGCATGGAATGCTTTTGATTCTCCTTAGCTCCCCTTGGGCTAGTTCATTGCAACTTGTCTTTCAGATCTCAGGTCCCCTGCCTCCGCCCTGGGAGGCCCTGGATGAACCTGAGGCTGGACAGACAACTCTGTCACCCCTGGAGCTCTTGCACCTCCCTTTCCACACTCAGCCTCATTCTATGGGCCAATCCCTGCCTTGCTCACAGAGAAGCTTCTTCCATGAGGGCACTGGCTCTGTTTGTGTTGCTCAGTATTGAGACCCCAGTGTCTGTTCAGTCCCTGGTGGCCAAAAAACATGTGTTGAATGAAGGGATGACGAGAAAGCTGACAGTCACACATCCCGACTCAGTGACGGGCAGGCCCATTGCCTTTGCCATTGGTAAGATATGGCCAAAAGAGATTATCACAGAGAAAAAAACTAAAGAATAAAATACTGGGAGTCTGTTTATCTCATGAAAACATGGCTATATGAGTAAGCAATCCATCAGTATCTCTGAACATGCATTATTCAAATCCCCAGTTCCGATGCTGGGGAGGTGACGTTGCATTAAATAACAATATTCAATAATGATAGACTTTTTAAAAAGTTAATTCTAACTTTTCCTCTTCAAATACTCTCTGCTTAACACTGGCATCATCAGTCACCATCTTCCCTCTTTAATCTTTTGATTGCCCAGTGTTACATTAGGCAATGGAATGTTAATGGAAATACTAAGATATGCAGGATTTCATGAAGTCTATGGATGTGACTGTGAGAGAACTGATGGAATCACAGCAAAGCAGAGGTGGACAAAACAAGTGAGCAACTGAAAATGGGAAAGGATGGTGAGACCACAGGTGCTTCAAAAGACAATGATGTGCACTAGGTTTAGGAAATGTAGTGGAGCCTTGAACAGTTTCTTAAAAATTATACTTTGTAGCTTTGTAGTAAAAAGTCAAACAGGATGTGATGTTAAAAGACACTATCAAACAATTTTTTTTTTGTGGAAAAACTATTCCCAATAAACAAGACGACACTTGATTATTCATTCTAAGAATGAGCACCTGCATTTTACTGAATATAAGACCACTTATTTTCAGAATTTTAAATTCACCTATCAGGGTAACACCCCAGTCAAAACTTTCCATCTGTCATTTACCTGAACATTTTGTCTCTGTTTTAATTAAGTAATTAATTAAATTTAAGTAATTAAAAACGTTTGTGTTCTAGGATAAATGCAACCTCTGTATATCTGACACTATATAATCTATACAACAGTCATTGGTTTCCTGCACCTAGAATATTTTTGTTTGCATATACATAAACAGGCACAATGGATTTTTGTTCGTTTGTTTGTTTTGCCAGAGAACAATGAATTAGGTATAAAGCGTGTGTCACCTTAGTTTAAACAGATCACCAGAGGCAGTCGGAGGGCAATATACGCCTCTTCAAAGCATACACCTAGAAATGTATCTATTGGCTTTAAGATTCATTTTCAAAACCCACCATAGACACAATACCTGTTAGTGCTTTCCCTTTTTTCCTATAGTAAACACCAAAGATGACAGCAGCAACTAATGCCACAGATATGAAGAGAAGCAGAATAATTAAACTGGGCAAGTAAATCTGTGGTTCTGTGTTGGAAGAAAATGAGAAAAATGGCATTAAAGACTGTTTATTTTTACTTTCTCCATTTAAAAACATAACCCTGGGCTTCCCTGGTGGCACAGTGGTTGAGAGTCCGCCTGCCGATGCAGGGGATGCTGGTTCGTGCCCCGGTCCGGGAAGATCCCACATGCCGCGGAGCGGCTGGGCCCGTGAGCCATGGCCGCTGAGCCTGCGCGTCCGAAGCCTGTGCTCCGCAACGGGAGAGGCCACAACAGTGAGAGAGCCGCATAACCACCCCCCCACAAAAAAACAACCACCTTCCCAAAAAAACCCATAACCCTTTCAATCAAACCCCAGAATCAAGGGTGTTGGTGTGAAATAAGAACAATAGGAAGGTCCCCGGCCCTGACTGTCTGTTTGTCAGGAAGAGCTCCCGTTCCGAAGGGTGAAATCGACGGTGCAGCCCGGTCCTGCCGGCTGCCATAGCTCTCTCTGAGGCGCCAGCCCAGGACCATATTTAAATGCTTCTACTTGAGAACAACTCTAATAGGGATGTGCACACCATCCATCATTTTTGTTTACCTACAGAACACTTCACTCTGTCTAGGTGGATGGGCCCTGGAGGCAAAAGGACGCCCCTTATCAAATCTCTTTCCAAATAACAACATGGCACCAGGGTTTTGCTGGTCATGAGAACAGAACCACAGCCATCCTGCAAAGTGTTTCAGGTACTTCATCTACAACACAGTGTGGCCTCAACCATTTTTTTTCATCCCCCCTTGATCACTTAAATGCTAGTACCTTTATATTATAAGCTCTTGGTTTACATGACCTGGTTTCCAGACTCTTGCTTTTCCTCTCCTTCTGTCTTTTTTTTTTTTTTTGGCTGCATTGCTGCTGCACACGGGCTTTCTCTAGTTGCGGCGAGCAGGGGCTGTTCTTTGTTGCGGTGCGTGGGTTTCTCGCTGCCGTGGCTTCTCTTGTTGCAGAGCTTGGGCTCTAGGTGCACAGGCTTCAGTAGTTGTGGCACACGGGCTCAGTAGCTGTGGCTCACAGGCTCTAGAGTGCAGGCTCAGTAGTTGTGGCGCACGGGCTTAGTTGCTCCGTGGCATGTGGGATCTTCCCGGACCAGGCTTGAACCCGTGTCCCCTGCATTGGCAGGAGGATTCTCAACCATTGCGCCACCAGGGAAGTCCTCTCCTTCTGTTTTTTTTAAGACAGTTTTTTATTCCCTCAGTTATTCTGAATGTCCTCTTAATGGTCTTTTTAAAATGCTGCTCTGACTGTGCAATTCCTTATCCAGAACGCTTTGACGTTCTCCCGTTTGCCAAAATGTCAAAGCTAAGGCCTTGATTTTCTTAGTCAATGTTCATCAACCCCATCGCTCTGTGGCCTAGGTTCTCTTGCCTCATTAGAAAGGTTTTCTTGCCACTTATGCCTCCTCCTGTGCTGTGATACCTGGACCCACCTTCACAGCATCTCGCTCACCTGGGTAAGCAGCTTCCGCCATTAACTGTCAACTTTCTGTCAATCATTGAAAACTGTACTTGAGATTGACTTGATCCACAGGATGTTCCAGAAATAATGATAACTATCTTCTAACAAGTTGTTAACTCTGGCTGGTGACCAAAATCTCCCATAGGTACCCTACTGTGACCACTGTGACCCCCACCATCCTATCACATTTGGGCATTTTAATTTATGTTTGCACCTCAGTTTTCTTTCTTGTTTTGGCATATACGAATGAATTACTAGTTATCCATTCCTTTTTTTGGCACATACGAATAAATTACTAGTTATCCATTCCACAGTAGAAAATTATCAAATAAACAACATATCTGGAATTAAAATACTAATAAAAATGAAATACTGAGCTGACCATGGATAGGACGAGATGAAAAGGGAGAAATGGACGCCTCTGGATATAGCATGTAATTCCGGAGAAATCTAGAAGAGCTGACTAGACTGGGGCACATCTACCCAACCAACCTGCTCTATTCAACATACCATTTGGTGGTGTTGTAGGTGGAAGAGAACTACAAACCACATCTGATTTATCGGTCCCGTGAAGTGCTTCTGTCTCTCCAAGAATGGTACAGCTGTGAGGGGAAAGGTAGGAAAGTGCTTTGGTTTTATATTCTTATTAAAACTACAAAAGGTCCTATCCCTTTAGACTGCAAGCTCATTCAGGAGAGGAACCAGGTCTTTGTGGATGTTTGAATTGCCAGTGTCTAGCCACACATCATTAAGGTGGACAAAGCCAATAGTAACTACTGCCAGTGTTCTCTAAGAACCACTCTGAGAGCATGGTCCAAAAGAGAAAAGACTGGTGGCTTCAGTAAAGAAGATTCCAAATTCAATTACCATGGCTAAGTGATAAACTTTGGATGAATACCCTTTCGAAGCTGAAAACACAGAAAATCTTTTCAAAATAAAACTTGGATAAGTGGATCAGAAAATAAATATTTTACGAGAATTCATTTATTGGGAACTAAAAGAATCATGACATTGATTATGAGTATTCAACAACAAGCATGCCATGAAAGGACTCAGGAATTTCACTCTGGATATACTCACATAAGTGTGAGATAGTATATAGAAAAGATGATTCATCGCAAACTTAGTTACTACTCCAAAAGACTGCAAACCACTTAAATGACTATCAATAGAGAGCTTATTAAATAAATTATGGTACATCTCTATGATGACATACTATGTAGCTATAAAAAGCCACAAAGATCTAAGTGAACTAATATGGAATGAGCTTCCTTCAGGATATATTATGCGGGAAAAAAACCCCAAGTGTGTAAACATTTATGTTTAAATAAATGAAGGAGGCTTCTATTTGCACATACACCACACACACACACACACACACACACACACACATCTTTGTACAAGTAAACCAGTGATGCTGGGAAGCTGGGAAAAGTGGGACTGGTGAGTGATAATAAGCATCGTTAAGTAACTAAATAAGGTTAGAAAAAGGGAAAAAGCAGCTGCAACTATAAGTCAAAGCTTCAGTCAAACTGAATCTAACAAGCAATACACAGCTCCGGTCACACATCAGGGAGAAGATTGGCTGCACTGGTTTACGGCCCTCAGGCCCAATTGACAGACTTTTTCTGTTGTGAACCTGGCTTCCAGAGGAAGCCTCATCAAACGGAATCAGTCTGTTTTCAAAACAGACGAGACAGCAGAGGCTGAGTGGGGTTTAAAATCAACAAACCCTCTGGGTTCCTTCGTTGTCACTTACTTGGTCCAGGGTTTGCACTTTTCTGTGGAGGAAGAGGCGTCGGAGAAGTAGCCTGCGAGGCAGGGCTCGCACACCGTGTCCTTGTTGAGCTGCACTGTCAAAAAGACCAACGGACAAAAGAACACAAGACAAACGAGGACACTTAGAGATCGGCCAGGAGGATGGTCCAGAGGACCAGAGATCAGAAGCGCCCGCCTGTCTCTTGCCTCCCCATTCCTGCCCTCACCACCTGCGGCCGGTGGCTGAAGTCCTCACAGACTTCAGAGGGCCCAAGACCCCACAGCAGGTGACAGCACTGTGTCCAGAGGGGAACTGGCTCACTGTCAGGGCGCCAACGCCAGACCTGAATTAGATCTGAATTAGATCCAGCTCTCTGGTCCGGACCCTCTACCGGTCAAAGCCACCGTCCTGGTCACCGATCCTTTGTTTCCTGGCCAGGGAGCCTGCTATCTGTTTTGTTTTAATCAAGCACCTGTCTGTTCTCCCCTGTCTCCCCTTTGGGGCTCACACCAGGCTGTGGGTACAGAGAATGGCAGCCCATTGACTGCTTTTAAAGGAAACTTCTTGTCTTGACCTTTTCTGATCAATACTCTCACCAGTCTAAGTATCAGAGTGTTGACGAAACAAAACAAAGAGAAAAAAAAAAATGAACCAACCTACACTATAGGTCGCGTTCCCCTGAACCAAGGGTTGGTAGTAACAGTTTTCTATAAACAGCCATACAATAAATATCTTAGGCTTTGCAGGCCCTCCGGTCTCTGCAAATTACTTGTAGTGTGAAAGAAGTCACAGATAATGTGTTAAAAATAAATGGATGGGGCTGTGTCCCAATAACATCCTATTTACACAAACAAAAGTGGTGGGATGGATTTTGGACCCCTGCCTTAAGCCATAGCACTGAAAGCAGGAATTGATCCTGGTTGGTAAGCTGTCTTCACCTCTCTCATATTCCACATGAACTACATTATCAAAATAGGAAATGTCTCAGATTTCCTATGTCTATTACCTTTACTGCAATTGACACATGATGACCCTTTGGTAATTCCAGTAAAGAAGGACACTGGCTACCATGTGATATCATAATAAGCAACTGGCTTGTGCCAAAACCACAAATCACTCTTGAAATTAGTAGCACTTCTGTGGTTTATTTTCATGAATAAAACCCTAAAGTAAGGAATTACATTTTCTTTGTCCAAAGTCAAGTGGGAAGTACATTCTTGATTTCTGCAATTGCCTCAATTAGTAGGGTACCCACCCCTTACTCTAGCAATTTGATTTGCCTTGAAATGATATCAACAAAGGTGCATGTAACATCTAGTCACTCGTATTAATTCAAACAGCTTTTCAAAAGACACCCTCTGGAAGAGTAACCCTTAAAAACAAAGCGACTTCCTAAAGGGGCTGCAAGGCACGAAGAGCTTGAAGGGACACGACTTTCACGTCTGCTCTTTGTAACACTGACCTGCTGGGGGCATCCTGCACATTCTCCTTTCTCTTTTTTCCTTCCACAATCACACTCCCACGTTATAAAAGAAGGCACACTTCATACCTTCTCCAAATCCTACCACAGCTTCTGAGATGCCAAACAAAGCAACAAGTCATGGTGACGGAAAAAAGCTCCCGCATTCAGAGCACCTCATTACAGCTTCTGTCTTTCCCTATCTATTAAGGGCAAGGGTGTGACAACAGATATGGGGTGTTTGGGATCAGGTTCAGTTGTTCTGAGTTCAAATATACTGCAAGGCAGGGGTAAAATTTTCAGTCATCCACGTCACCCCCTCTACCCTCCACCTATTGCTGAAGAATGCACCATTTCCAAAGGAGCAAAGCAGAGAGGACATTGACCAGAAAAAAAAAAAAAAAAAGCAGAAAGGGACCAGCAGCTTTTTTCATGCAGCTAACAAACTTTTGGAAAGGCTCTGGGTCTTGCCTATATCTCAGAACCAGAATTCAGAAGGGAGCAGGCTGTCATAGGGAGATTTATTTTAGTAATTAAAAAATCGTCAGACTTCTTCCCACGAGAAAGCCTGTCTGGTTTAATTGAAGGACTGACTGTGTCAGACTCTGTGATGGACATTTTCCTCCATACGAAATGAAATGAATAATATTTTTAATTCTCCCAACCCTGTGTTTTACTTTTATAATTATAATATAGCAAAATATAATATATTCATCTTTTGGACCAACTGTGTATAATAATAACTGTAGTAACAACTCAGTCCAGAAGAAATGTTTTTACGCTTAGAACCCTGAGTCACAAGAAATTTTTCAAAATTAAAATTTCAAATAGGTGCTTTTTTTTTCATGTTAAAGAGTATGAAAAGGTGATTAGCATAAATGCCCCCTCCCAGCCTAAAAATACATTAGGATAAAACTCTGTGGGGAAGGTGAAATGGATACAAATCAAAGGAGAGAAAAGAACTATATAAAATTTCCAACAGTTAAAGACGATCAGTGCATTTTTAAATGGATGAGGATGGCTATTCAGTTGCTATCCCATGTTTTGATTCCGCTGAATATTTTAGAAAGTGTAACTTACTGCTGTTCCAATTCCCTGGAAACTAAGTCCTTAAGCGACTCTTTCAATTTGTAATAAAAACGTTTAGCTGTCTATTTAAAATTTTGGCAGGAGGTGCACGGCTTTTCAAAATTCTCCTAAGAGGGTGCACATGTTTTAAAAAAGGTTTGGGGACCCCTGCATGACCCGGTTCCCCCCTTAGTGGGCATGGGAAGGTTCGAAAGGAGGAGCCTTGAGAAGAGCGCGTGGGCCGAGCTCTCACATTCCCCCGGAAGCGCACAACCTGCAGTCCGTTCCCAGGGAACCCTCAGCCTCCTCCAGCGCTCCCTGGTCCCGAAGAGTGTCATGACTCAGGGAAGCCGTCTGAGAGGCCGCTTTGGCCGGGGGGTACTTGCACGGCTTTGGGAGCGCCGCCAGACGCGGGACCCCGGCTCGTACCCGGGAGCCGGGCGCCGAAGCCGGGCGCGCACTCGGCGTTGCGGCGGCAGCAGCGGCAGTCCTCGCTCCAGTGGTACCCGGCGGTGCAGGCGCAGCGCCGCGGAGCCGTCCGGTTGCCGGGCTCCACGGCCACCAGGGCCTTGCCTGCAGGAGAGAAAGACAGGGCGGCGAGGCAGCGGGAGCAAGGGCGGATACACACCTTCCACCTCGTGCCACTCGCTCTCCAGCACCACCAGCCCCAAACCACCCAGACCCCCCCGGACGCAGCGCACGGATGAATCACTCAGGACTCAGGGATTCAGGAACTCCCAAGTTCCCCCTCACACTTCCTGTGCTGGCAGTAAAACATCCCAGAAGGTTTTTTTGTTTTTTGTTTTTTCTCTCTCTCTCTCAATAATTAAGAGTCTTGTGGTTTTTGAAAAGTCAGTTTTCATGTTGGTAGGAAGATTAAGGCCTGGGGAGTTTCTGATCATTGACTATTTTGACGAATGCAAAATAATCGACTTCACAGCTTCTTGAGTTTTAGTAAATTCCAATGTAATAAACATTCTTAACACCAATGCTAGATCAGACCTAAGAGAATTGGGTTTCTGGAGACTGGGGATTCATCTTGGGATCCCGCAGGACTGCGGGATTATTCAGAGTCCTGAAAACAGGCGTCACTGTGGGATTAGATACGGGCAAAGTAAGGAGGTTGGGCCTGGTGACAAACTTGGAAATTAATCTCTCCCCCAAAACTTAGGATAACACGTTAGTTGTCTCTTTTCTCACAACACATAGCAAAGCGCGCTTCTCTTCTCCTTATCTCAAACCTCCTGGCTCTTTCCAGTTTTTGTGGAATAGAGGTAAATGCTTACACACAGTCGACCCTCATTATTCGCTGGTTCATGTTGGCAATTTCGCCTACTAGTTAAAACTTAATCGTAACCCCCAAATCAATAACTCCTGGTGCTTTTGCAGTTATCCTCCAACACATGCAGAACAGCAAAAATTTTGAGTCACCGGCTGGACGTGGATGTCCCCAGCCAAGGGCAAACGGGGTGACACTGCCTTCTAGTTTTAGCTGTCACACTGAAAATCAGAGTCCTTTTTGTGGTCTATTTAGTGTCCTATTTTTGGCATTTTTGTGTTTTTTATTGGTGAGTTCACTGTTTAAAATGGCCCCCAAGCATAGGGCTGAAGTGCTGTCGAGTGTTTCTAAGTCCAAGAAGGCCATGACGTGTCTTCTGGAGAAAGTCCATGCATTAGATAAACTTTGTTCAAGGCTGTTTATTGTGAGTTCATTGTTGATGAATCAAAATATTTCTTAAATAAGGTGTCTTTAAACAGAAACACATACAAAATGAGGTTATGTTCACCCACCCAGGAGTGGTGGTTCAGTATTTGCTAGCTCAGTGTTTGTGGTGACTTTATAGAACATAACTACCATGAATAACAAGAATTACCTGCACACACACATGCATACATGAAACAACACACTAACATTTATTTAAAACAGACTTCCTACTCCTCCTATACATCCCCATCTCACCTGGATTGTCCAAACAGCCCTTGTACTTTATATTTCTGAATACTTATCAGAGTTTGTTATGGACTGATGTTTGTGTCCTCTCAAAATTCATATGTTGAAATCCTAACCCCCCCCACACACCGCAGTGTGATGATATTAGGAGGTGGGGGCTTTGGGAGGTGATTAGGTCATGAGGGTGGAGCCCCCATGAATGGGATTAGTGTCCTTATAATAAGAGACGGCACAAAGCTTGCTTCCGCTCTCTCTCCGTTCACCACCACGTGAGGACACAAGAAAGTGGCTGTCTTGAAACAAGGAATAGGGAACACACCAAGAGCCCCGCCATGCTGGCACCCTTATCCCAGACTTCCAGCCTACAGAACTGTTCTGTATATATATTTGTTGTTTAAGCCACTGAGTCTGTGGTATTCTGTTATAGCAGCCTGAACTGCCTAGGACAGAGTTCCAAGAGAAAACAAAGAAACCAGAAACCTGTTCCCTCCTTCTCTGTCTCAAGTTATAACCAGCAGGGAGGGAATGCTTCCTGTTCTCATTCTTTTCAGACCAGAGCTGGGTGAACCTGAGAAGTCTCCACTCCCTTCTGTGTCCACTCTCCAAGGCCCAGGTCAGCTCTGAAGCACCAAGACCAACTTGCATAAACATGGACATACTGTCTGGAACATACGAACAAGTGTCATTTTCCTTGGAAAATTTGAATTCCAGTATCCCACTCAAAAGTAAGTGCATGTGGACTTCCCTGGTGGCGCAGTGGTTAAGAATCTGCCTGCCAATGCAGGGGACACAGGTTCGAGCCCTGGCCCAGGAAGATCCCATGTGCTGGGGAGCAACTAAGTCCGTGCGCCACAACTACTGAACCTGTCCTCTAGAGCCCGCGAGCCACAACTACTGAAGCCCATGCGCCTAGAGCCCATGCTCCGCAACAAGAGAAGCCACCACAATGAGAAGCCCGCGAACCACAACAAAGAGTAGCCCCCGCTCGCCGCAACTAGAGAAAGCTTGCATGAAGCAACAAAGACCCAACACAGCCAAAAATAAGTAAATAAAATAAATTTATATATATATATATATATATATATATATATATAAGTAAGTGCATGTAAGCCTGTGTGGTTATGAACAATTTTGACATATTTTAAAATATCTTAATGCGCTAGGTTTGGGGCTTTAATCAATTTTGGCAGTAGACAGAGTGAATCTTTCTTTCCAAGAGACAGCAATGAGTCAAGCTCATTACTAAGCAGTGGGAAAGAAAAAAGACTTGATCAGATGCTTCTGCTCAATGGAGTTTCCATGTTACCTTCTCTGGACAAAGTCTGCCAGCTGTTTCTAACACTTTAGAAAAATTACAATGTTTAGAAAAATACTTATTTCCTAGTTCTGTCTACTGAAAAAACAAACAAACAAACCTATATACAAGGATCAATCCAGTAGCAATGAGTGCTTCCCAGCACCCAGACTGAAGTTGCTAAATAAGATGTTCTGCTGAAAGCAATGAGAAATCCTTGGAGAAATGGCTGATTCCACCTTTAGGGCAGGAAACGTCCAAGGTGAGGCTGGGAGCAAGAGAGCTCAGAAGGACACCAGGGTCCACATCGAAAGACTTGGGGGCCACCTGGGAGAGGTGAGATAATCCAAGCACCAGTAAAACTAGTAACCGCAATAGATTAAAACACCTCAAAGACGTAAATGCATGAGTTCATAATATTCATACAATTCCTTTGGAGACAACTTGGTGATCAAGTCATTATTTTGAAAAGTGGTAAATAAAGTTACAAGCATTCATTCTGCCCTTCCTGTATATACTGTACTTCAGGGTAACAACCCGCTGATGAGGGAAGTTTCTCTTTAGAAAGCATTCCAGCCAATAAAGGAAGAAGGGATGATGGAATTAGAACATCACCTTTCTGCAGCCCCTAATGAAAATGGATCTAGGCCATGATCATCAACAGCTGCTAATATCACCCAAAAGAGAGAGAAGCAGCTACTCTGTGAGTACTGACATCACCACATTATGCTCATCTTTGAAGGAGTTTTGTCAAAAACAAAGCAGAAAAACCCAGATTCTGATCAGCCTTCTAGATCTAATAACCCCTTTACAGGAAATATCGGAGATATGAATATTCAGATATATATATATATATATATATATATATATATATATCTGAATCACTTTGCTGTATAGCTGTATAGCTGAAACTAACACAACACTGTAAATCAACTATACTTCAATCAAAACAAAACTATTCCAGAACAGAAGTTCTACATGAAGAATTTTAACACAATCCTTCTGGGATCCGAAGCACATCTTTCTGGGGGTCTGTGGTCAAAACTTCTTCCCATGGCCCCTAAAAGAGACAGTATTGCTGTATCTAAAAATATCATTTATCCACACGGCCCCCGACATGACTGACTCACCTGTATCACAAACTTTATGCAGCAAGCATTTATCTTCTTCATTCCAGGTGTCTAGGTATTCATCCGGGCCACAGGGCAGACAGACACTTTCAGAGGTAGCAGTGCATTTGGAAGACAAGTACTTTCCTTAAATTAGAAGGGGAAACATGCACCAATCAAAATGACTTCCTCCCAAAAAGGCCAACAAATCAACAAAAATGCACCAATCTGGGAATTCCCTGGTGGTCCAGTGGTTAGGACTCGGTGCTTTCACTGCTGTGGGCCCAGGCTCAATCCCTGGTCAGGGAACTAAGATCCTGCAAGCCACGGAGTGTGGCCAAAAAACAAACAAACAAAAAAAACAAGCACGAATATACTGGACCCCTTACATGACCATGATCCCAGGACATCCCCCAAAGGTAGACTGATACATGAGATAAGACCACATCTCACAGCGACGGCTCCTCAGGCCTCCCGGCTGGCTCAGATAACCTCTCCTGGGTTTGCCGTGCCTGTGTTCACGGCAGTCTTTTAGGTCTTCTAAGTAAAAGATCACCCCTTCCACCGCAAACCTCTGCTGACTCAGGAAAAGAACTATGGTTTTCAAACTGGTGCCTACAGAACTTGAGGGGTTCCCTGGGGGCTAAGCAAGAGGAACTTCCTCTCACCTCTCCCCTCCCATCTTCAAAACCCCTCTACTGTCAACGTGGGTATTAACTTCTTTTGTCCCAAGTATACTGTGGGCTCACGGTTAACTTAGTTTGATCAGAGAGTAATACACACACACATGCACGCATGAAAATCACTGGATCTTCATTCTACAAACCCAAAAAGTATTTGTAGCTAAAATATCTAAAGTATCTTGTTATAAGGTAAGCACGTTTTCCTCAAAGCTCTCCTCCTCTCCCCAGAACAGTGAGTGAGTGAGGACCCTCTGGACTTGGGGCTTCACTGAGGCCATAGAAACACTTGGTCACCTTCTGGCAAAACAACTTTGGGGAAGTGGTGACCAGTCCACCTTCTACCCCTCAGCAGGTATTGTGGGGAGGAGTTATAACAGGGTTTCGGCAATTTTTAGCAGTGATTCTAGGATAGATTACCACCCCCATCCTCCGCTAATTTCTGTGAAAATAATACTTTTTTTTTTTTTTTTTTTGGCCACACCGCATGGCTTGCAGGATCTTAGTTCTCCCACCAGGAATCAAACCTGGGCCCTTGGCAGTGAAAGTCCCGAGTCCTAACCACTGGACCGCCAGGGGATTTTGCAAAATAATACTTTTAAGTAAGAGTTGTATCTCATATTTTGAGAGTTTGAATCACAAACTTCTAAAACAGTTTCAGAAACCATCTTGCCTTCTCAAGAAACAGCGTTTTGGAAAGCTGGTACTTAATTCATGTTCCAGCATGTACTTAATTCCAGTACCAGTTTCTGAAACTGCTCTTGATTTTTAGGTGATTTCATCTACTGAGAGAAAAGTTTTTGTCTTCAGAGTGACAAACACCACTACCTGTCACCGCCATAAAAAGCCTACCCGATTTCTTTTTTTTGTCTGGCAGGATAGAAATGGTTCCTTAGATTAAAAAAAAAGAACCCCACCCGCTTTTGGAGTACAATGACGGGAGGTTTGGAGGTACAAACCTGGTTCACATTTGTTACAGCATCGTCCAAGGCGCTCGTAATGCCTCTCGCTAGTACACGGAGAGGTGATCTGAAAAGTCACCTAAAGAGAAAGGAAGCATCAGGTAGAGATTAGGCACAAGTTCTTTCTAGAGAAAACAGAAAGTGAATTACTGACTCACATTTCTGAAAAGTATAAGAAATCACCGTAAACAGTCCTGAAACTGCTCTGCATAATACCACCCCCCTCCCAAAGATGTCGCTTTCCTATTCTAGCCCATTTCTCCCTAACAATGTACAAAACCAATGATTCTGGCACCCAAATCCATTTAAGCATTTAAAACAATTTCGGTCATGCTCCTGGTAATAGGCCGGATGAAAGGGAAATTTACAAATGGTACACAGAAGGTTGAAAACCGCTTTACACAACCCACGTACGAAATTGGTCCCACTTCTGTGTCATCACATGGTGGACAGTTTGCTCAGTCCACTTTGGTCATAAGACTGTAGAAGGACAGAATGGGGCCCCTTAACATGTGTCTTATACCAGGGGAGGCCAACGGTGGTCTTACAAGCTAGCTCTGATTTTAAAAAGATGCTTAATACCGCTTACCTTTTAAAATTTTAAACATGCAGAGAATCTGAAAAAGTGGGACAGCAAGGGGTTACAGGAAGCCTTCTGGCTTACAGCCAGGAGCCCTGACCGACCGCCCGCTGGCTGAGGGATCCCCGACAAGCTGCTTCAGCTCTTTGAACCTTGTCTCCTTTCTGTATGATTCTAATACCAATACTAATTTCCAAGTCTGCTCATCTAAGCAGAACAAAACAAAAAGCCAAGTCCCCTACAATCACTCAGATTCTTATCAGTTTGCCAGAGAAAAGCTCTTTTCTTTACCAGCTTTCTCAGTGTCAGAAAAAAACCCACACATTCCTGTTGACAGGCAGGCAGTGGAGCGATGAACTGAACGATGAAGCACTGGGCTCAGCTGCACAGACTTCACACTGTGCGTACCAAGGGTCCGGCTCCTGCTGGGTCCCAGGGATCCAAAGTTACAACCTTGCCCTCAAGGGACTTCCGCACACCAGGGTGTGTGCTATGATGGAGCCAGGTGGGTCCCTCCCTCAGCTGAAGGCCAGGGGAGGTGTGCCAAGGAGTGTGACAAGTGAGCACAGGCTCACAGGATAAAAAAGAACTCAGCCAGATGAGGAAAAAGGAACTGGCCCGTGGAAGTGGAGGGCAGGGCAAGGAAGCCGTCTTTGGCAGAGCATGAGATGTTCAAACAGGGATACTGAGGCCTGAAGTGGCATGTCGGGTGGGGCTGGCAGTGGAGACCATCAGCAGAGTCCCGGGAGACGAGACCAAGGACGGTCAGAGCAATCAGAGGGCTTCACCTGCCTATTCAAGAGCTTGGATGGGAGGTGTAGAAATAGTGTAGCTTGGAAGAAGCCGTGCATCCTCACAGTACCTCAGTTATGAAGGAAGTTTTCTAGAGAGAGCACCACACCCAGAAAAACCCAGGCTAGCTGAGTACGGTGTGCAGGATGCCCCCAGTACGGACCTCTCCGACCTCCCCCAGGCCAGGTAAAGGGCTTCCACGAGGGCTGGGGCCAGGGACAGTTACTCTCAGGCTGATGAGAACGTCAAATGTGCTTCTGGAGCCAGGTATGCCAGGAAGGTTGTATTCGGACTTGCTTCCGAGACCTGTCTAACACTCTCTGTGGACCCCTGATAACATGGATTGATGTTCCCCGAGCATTCACCACGTGACAGGGTCTGGTGGACAGTGCAGTGAGCCCACTGAACATTAGGAAGAATGATGTAACAGAAACCACCCCACCTCTCCTTTCGGGTCTCTTTTTCTCTTTGTTTTTATAGGAATCTGTTTCTCTGCGCCTGGCACAGTAACAGAGGCAAAACGGTGCAGCTGAATTCGGTCAGCGCAACTTTTGTCTCACAAACGGGATTTGTCTGAGCCTGATGATATGTGAGCGCTCCTGCGATGCTGATGACAAAGGCAAACAAGAGAAATGTGTGGTGGGAGATAAAGGTCGATGGCTTCTGACCCATAAGAAAGCTGCAAGAGCCTCTGTAAGATGAGCACAGACTTTGTCTGTATTACACACACAGCTTCTCTTTAGGGGAATTTGGTAAAAGGACTCCCCCCAAGCAGCAGCTTAGAAGGTCTGTCAGGTGCTACAGGCTGTGCCCTGGGCTCCAAATCCTGGTACCTGGTGAGCATCATTGACCTGAATATGTGGACAATTTGTTTACACGTTTAGGAGAGTGGCAGTGATTCATTCAACCCATCTGCCGTCTAACCCAGGAGCGTAATACCTCCTAGCAAAAATGGGGAAGCTACTGATTCCAGAGGTAACCAGATGTCTCAGCTCTTAAACAGATTTTCACAGATTATTCCTTAGAATCCATATCTGTCTCCTAAGCTTACTGTGACTTTACACCTGGACATGTCTTCTTTTTTTAAAATGGAGATATAATTCACATACCATGAAACTCACCCTTTCAAAGGGTGCGATTCAGTGTTTTGTTTTGTGTTTTTTTTGTATATACACAAAGTTGTGCAACCACCACTGCTAACTCCAGAACACCTTCATCACTCCAAAACTGATATGTCTGTTTGACACAGCTCTAGGATTACAGATCTTTTAAGTTGCAGAAGCAATTCTGCTACTGGGAGAATTGGCTATGGTGAGGCAGAAAATTATGGAATTAATCTAATTTAAGGTATAGCTTAAACTGAACCCTACTTTACTCTTGAGTTACATCAGATACTTTGCAGCACACCTTCAAACCTTCAAAATGGCAATAAATATACGACTCAAAAGGCAACATACATACATAGATATGGTTACGGAAATGTGGTTTGTGGGTAAATAAAAAGAATCTGGAAAACTCTCTGTAGGAGGCCTACACCTTCAGAAGGCAAGATGTGCCTTTGTTGTGTTTTTTCCTTCTCTTGTTCTGCCTCTCTGCTTCTAAGAAGCTCTCTGCTTCTTTTCCCCCACTGGCAGAGCTGCAGCTCTAGGATGACCTTCTTATTAGAGGATCTGCAGCTCCCCAGACTTCACATAGCACGTAAAGTTTGCCCTGTGATGGTCTCACTCTGATCCTAAGCTCCACGTCCAGGAACCCTGTGGTTTGCTCTCTGCACTGCAGTCCCCGCATTTGTAACTATTAGGAAGTCCAGATCTTGGACACCCTGGCCTGTCACCTTTTGCTGATCCCCTGAGGACTTGTCCCTCCATGCTACAGGCCAGAAGGGCTCTACCTGCCTGCCTCCTGGATCCCAAGCTCCCACATCCAACCTTCTTGGGCTCGGTTTCCGGTTAGCCTGAGCTGGATCTCCTTGACACCAGCCTCCCTCTGTCTGGATAGCCTGCCAAATACATCCCCAGACTGGTGGTTTTTTGATGTGAATGAACGAATGCCCTTCAGTCCCTCCCAGTCTGACCCCTTCTTTTTCTTTTTTAACATGTTTATCGGAGTATAATTGCTTTACAATGGTGTGTTAGTTTCTGCTGTATAACAAAGTGAATCAGCTATACATATACACATATCCCCATATTCCCTCCCTCTTGCATCTCCCTCCCACCCTCCCTATCCCACCCCTCTAGGTGGTCACAAAGCACCTAGCTGAGCTGATCTCCCTGTGCTATGCGGCTGCTTCCCACTAGCTAGCTATTTTACATTTGGTAGTGTGTATATGTACGTGCCACTCTCTCACTTCGTCCCAGCTTACCCTTCCCCCTCCCCGTGTCCTCAAGTCCATTCTCTGTCTGCGTCTTTCTTCCTGTCCTGCCCCAAGGTTCTTCAGAACCATTTTTTTTAAGATTCAATATATATATGTGTTAGCATATGGTATGACCCCTTCTTTTTCCTACAGATTCTAGCTCTGACATCTCCCATCTCAACAGCAGCTGGGAGAGCCTCCAGGCTGCTCAAGCCCCTCCTGGTCCTCTGGCCCTTCCCTCCCAGCAGCTCAGAATTTGGGCCTGACTCTAGCCCCCAAGACCAAGCTCCCAACGGTTATGAGGTAGTAGCTCTTATTATTGGTAGCAATCCTAGTAAGGCAGTAATTTGATAAAAACATGTTCCTGCTTCAGTGTTCTGGAAGCAACCTCCCAGGGAATGGGGGGATTCAGCAGAAGGCTGCAGATTTTCAGTTCATCGGGTGATTTTGTCAACCACCTCCAGTCTCCTCTCTTTGCCCAAGATGTAGCAACAGAAGGCTTTTGGTAACCGAGTTGAGACGTACAAACTTTGAGTTACCTACGTTTTTGTCTAGTTTGCCTTCAGGATTGACCTGTTTCCCTCTAAAACAACAGAGCTTTGGAACCATCGTTGTTTTCATTAAGCAAGTAAAGCAGAACCACTTCTAAAATGTCTATCTATTGAATAAAGAATACAGTCACATACATTCAAAATCAGGTCTGTTGCAGCGCTTGTGTTTTGGGGAATACGATTTGATTCATGCATGGTACTTAGAAGTCTCGTAAAAAACCAGCCATGTCCTACCGACCACAGTTCTTAATCAATGAAATACAGAAGTAATGTTTGGCCCCCAGAGTTTACATCGACTAACTTCTGCTTTCTCACAGACTTCCCCTGAGGGTATAAGAAACACTATAGAGTCTGTTTATGGCAAATAGCCTTTACATCCCCTGCCTCTCCTTCCCCCATCTAAACTCCTTGGAAAGTCTAAATAAAGGAGTTAAAATGGCAAGACAATACACCTGCTTTATTGGCCATCTGTTGCCTCACTTTCTTGTGTGTTTTGTGTCATGTGTGTATTTTTCAGGGCATACGGGCTGGTATTTAATTTTAACGGTTGACAAACTCTTCTGGAATAAGCATGTCCACAGTCCGTGCGAGGCTTTGGGAGGCCGGAGGGAGATAATAAATTGTACATCAAAATCGTCTTTATAAAGCTCCGTGGATTTATTTCCCAGTGTAATGCCATGTTGGGTCTAACCCTGAGAAACCCCAAGCTGAAGAAACATTTCTGTGAGCTGAGCTGCAGAGACCGGAGGGTCTGGATTCAGAATCCTGCAGGGAAGGTTGACTTAAATATTTATTTTTCGTGCTGTTAATCAACCTAATTGTAGTGAAAGCCGTTATGAACACTAAAATTACTTTTCTGCTCTACTAAAAATTCATGCTGACACATAACAAAACAGAAAGAAGCTTGGCTCCTTCTGTCAAACCAAGGGGAAAAGAACCCAACCCAGACGAACAAATGAGGGATTTTCCATAGATTTCATTTTATAAAATGTCACCCATGACTATACTTGAGAATTTGGCTGTAAATTAAGTAAAGGTGGTATCAAATCTCTGAATGTTACAGTCAACTGAAAGATGTGGTTTTTCTTAAGAGAGAAACTACTGGATGTGAAAATAACACCTAATAGTTCTGCTGCCCTTGAAAAAAATATCCTTAAAGAAAGTCACGGGGCTTCCCTGGTGGCGCAGTGGTTGAGAGTCCGCCTGCCGATGCAGGGGACACGGGTTCGTGCCCCGGTCTGGGAAGATCCCACATGCCGCGGAGCGGCTGGGCCCGTGAGCCATGGCCGCTGAGCCTGCGCGTCCGGAGCCTGTGCTCTGCAACGGGAGAGGCCACAGCAGTGAGAGGCCCGCGTACCGCAAAAAAAAAAAAAAAGAAAGTCACGAATGAAAAGTGCTCTAATCCAGAATAGAATAGAAATCAATTACTAGTGACCTGTGTTCCCGAGAACACCAAGAAAGCGGCTTTACTATGAGGGTCTCACACCAGGAAATTGTTTCTATCTGAAGGCTTTTGTTTTTAGAAATAAATGAACAGCGAACAAACAAAAGGTCTCAGTCATAGGCCAGAGGAACCGACAAACAAATGCTGTTCCTTCTTGTCCATTTCTTTGAATGTCTCTGTTTTTCGCTGGCTGAGCAGTCAGGCCAGAGACGAGGTCTAAGTTTCTCCCCTCAAAACATTTCAGTTAGTGAATCCAAACACAGACCCTTTCAACCGAGATGTTCTACAGGACCTGCTCAGTTTGGTCCCTTTCTTAGCTCCTTTTCTCCAGAAGCTTCCAGTGACCCTGCTCTATTTTATCTGGCTTTCTACTCTTGAACATGGCACAGTTATATGTCTGTTACTGCAAAGAAAGCATCCACTGTCATGCCTCTCGGTTAAAAGTTCAGAATTGGAAGTGGATATCGTAGAGGAATCATTTTGAGCTTGCACAGCAGATAAGGCAGGTTTCCAGAGAAAACAGAAAAATGAAACACTCACTGAAGTAAAGTCTGACATGCCAGAATGGAGGGATTTAGCAGAGCAGAGGCCAGGGCCAGAAAGACACAGGGAGAAGGGAGCATGGTACCAGCGTGCTGGTGAAGACGGAAGAAGCTGCCTGGCCAGGTAGCTCCCCTGGTCGGTTAGGGCAGGGCAGACTTCAGGACAGGATTCTTCCAACCAGGGCAGCTCTTAGAGTTGAGCTTCCAGATTGGCCTGGATAGAAGAATGCCTGACATTTCTTTAATAAAACTGTCTACATTTCTACAATTTGAGGACAAGGGGGAAGAAAGTCAGTTCTAAGCCTCAGTCTATTCACCTGTAAAATGGGGCAAATAATTGCATCCATCCCACCACAGTGAGGATGAGACGGTATAATTCATGGAAAATGATGTATCAATGGCAAGTGGCAATACTCAGGAAAAATGAAGGCTCTGTTTTTTCACTTTGAAGCGAAGGACCTTTCTAGCAGGTAGCTGGGGGAATGAGGCGGGACGGGAATTGCGTCACTCACTCACTCAACAGAGGGGCGCACACCTGGCTGGCGGTCGGTAGGGAGGATGCTACTGTAGGCACCTGGGCAGAATCGGTGAACACTAATTACTTTTATCAGATCGTTCCCTGGTGGGGGGCTGGAGGGAAAGGAGTGGGACAGAAAAAGGAAAGAGGGTGGAAAAGAGACCAGGGACTCGTAGAAAAATTCTGAAGGCCTGGCAATTTTCCTGAGCGTACCATCCCTGTTTAGTTTTAACATGGCTCTGATGACAAAAGCTGACGGCAGAGTGTTTCAGCTGGGCAATTGGAAAAACATGATTTGGGGTTTTTTTTTTTTGCTGCACCTCCAGGCTTGCGGGATCTTAATTCCCTGACTGGGAACAGAACTCGTGCCCCCTGCAGTGTAAGTGTGGAGTCCTAACCACTGCACCGCCAGGGAATTCCCAGAGAAACATGTTTTTAATCCAAAAGGCTTATTTTTTTTTAAAGCATGTTTGACTTCACATAAAGAAGTGCTTTCTCATGAGACTGAAATGGTGGCAGGTGGCCCGAGTCATGGTAGTGGCTTTCTGTCTGGAGCTTCAGTCGGTGATGGGGACGGAAGCCGGGCTGGGGAGGGAGCGAGCTTACTCAAAGCTTCTGCTGATAAAGTGTTTGCTAGACTCTGTCAGTGATTTCTGTCAACTGGGACAGAATCGAGCTATGACCAAATGCCCTTCTAGACATTTTCATTTTAGAAAAACTCAGAATTTCAAGAGAAAGAATTTCAAGCTTACAGGTTTACAGAGAAAACATCAGACTTGTTTTTCCTTTGCACAAACCAAAGCTTCACATTTCATACTTCAGAACATTACACAGGCACCTATAAGATAGTATGTTATCAATTAAAGAGATAAAATTAAGGAGCAGCTTTTGGGGATCTCCTGTGAACCCCAGTAGATCACCCCATGCATTCCCTGGAGAACACTGAACTGTGGAACATGTTAAGAGTGTGAAGACCCCACGTCTTGCAAGCCAGGTATGTGGTCTAAGTCATGATGGAAGTGGATACAGAGAATCAGAGGGTTTAAATAGAAAACTCCCTGAGTGTCCAAAATACTACAATTCACTTTACAGAAATATATTTTACACACAGCTTTTCTTTTTTACATCTTTATTGGGGTATAATTTCTTTACAATTGTGTGTTACTTTCTGCTTTATAACAAAGTGAATCAGTTATACATATACATATGTTCCCATATCTCTTCCCTCTTGCACCTCCCTCCCTCCCACCCTCCCTGTCCCACACCTCTAGGTGGTCACAAAGCACAGAGCTGATCTCCCTGTGCTATGCGGCTGTTTCCCACTAGCTATCTATTTTACGTTTAGTAGTGTATATATGTCCATGCCACTCTCTCACTTTGTCACAGCTTACCCTTCCCCTTCCCCATATCCTCAAGTCCATTCCCTAGTGGGTCTGTGTCTTTATTCCCGTCTTACCCCTAGGTTCTTCATGACATTTTTTTTCTTAAATTCCATATATATGTGTTAGCATACGGTATTTGTCTTTCTCTTTCTGACTTACTTCACTCTGTATGACAGACTCTAGGTCCATCCACCTCATTACAAATAGCTCAATTTCGTTTCTTTTATGGCTGAGTAATATTCCATTGTATATATGTGCCACATCTTCTTTATCCATTCATCCAATGATGGACACTTAGGTTGTTTCCATCACCGGGCTATTGTAAATAGAGCTGCAATGAACATTTTGGTACATGACTTTTTTTGAATTATGGTTTTCTCAGGGTACATGCCCAGTAATGTAATGGGATTGCTGGGTCATATGGTAGTTCTATTTGTAGTTTTTTAAGGAACCTCCATATGTTCTCCATAGTGGCTGTACCAATTCACATTCCCACCAGCAATGCAAGAGTGTTCCCTTTTCTCCACACCCTCTCCAGCATTTATTGTTTCTAGATTTTTTGATGATGGCCATTCTGACTGGTGTGAGATGATATCTCATTGTAGTTTTGATTTGCATTTGTCTAATTATTGACGATGTTCAGCATTCTTTCATGTGTTTGTTGGCAGTCTGTATATCTTCTTTGGAGAAATGTCTGTTTAGATCTTCTGCCCATTTTTGGATTGGGTTGTTTGTTTTTTTGTTATTGAGCTGCATGAGCTGCTTATAAATTTTGGAGATTAATCCTTTGTCAGTTGCTTCATTTGCAAATATTTTCTCCTGTTCTGAGGGTTGTCTTTATATCTTGTTTATGGTTTCCTTTGCTGTGCAAAAGCTTTTAAGTTTCATTAGGTCCCATTTGTTTATTTTTGTTTTTATTTCCATTTCTCTAGGAGGTGGGTCAAAAAGGATCTTGCTGTGATTTATCTCATAGAGTGTTCTGCCTATGTTTTCCTCTAAGAGTTTGATAGTTTCGGGCCTTACATTTAGGTCTTTAATCCATTTTGAGCTTATTTTTGTGTATGGTGTTAGGGAGTGATCTAATCTCATACTTTCACATGTAACTGTCCAGTTTTCCCAGCATCACTTATTGAAGAGGCTGTCCTTTCTCCACTGTACATTCCTGCCTCCTTTATCGAAGATAAGGTGACCATATGTGCGTGGGTTTATCTCTGGGCTTTCTATCCTGTTCCATTGATCTTTCTGTTTTTGTGCCAGAACCATACTGTCTTGATTACTGTAGCTTTGTAGTATAGTCTGAAGTCAGGGAGCCTGATTCCTCCAGCTCTGTTTTTCGTTCTCAAGATTGCTTTGGCTATTCGGAGTCTTTTGTGTTTCCATACAGATTGTGAAATTTTTTGTTCTAGTTCTGTGAAAAATGCCATTGGTAGTTTCATAGGGATTGCATTGAATCTGCAGATTGCTTTGGGTAGTGGAGTCATTTTCACAATGTTGATTCTTCCAATCCAAGAACATAGTGTATCTCTCCATCTATTTGTATCATCTTTAATTTCTTTCATCAGTGTCTTATAATTTTCTGCATACAGGTCTTTTGTCTCCTTAGGTAGGTTTATTCCTAGATATTTTATTCTTTTTGTTGCAATGGTAAATAGGAGTGTTTTCTTGATTTCACTTTCAGATTTTTCATCATTAGTGTATAGGAATGCCAGAGATTTCTGTGCATTAATTTTGTTTCCTGATACTTTACCAAATTCATTGATTAGCTATAGTAGTTTTCTGGTAGCATCTTTAGGATTCTCTATGTATAGTATCATGTCATCTGCAAACAGTGACAGCTTTACTTCTTCTTTTCCAATTTGGATTCCTTTTATTTCCTTTTCTTCTCTGATTGCTGTGGCTAAAACTTCCAAAACTATGTTGAATAAGAGTGGTGAGAGTGGGCAACCTTGTCTTGTTCCTGATCTTAGTGGAAATGCTTTCAGTTTTTCACCATTGAGATGACAAAATTCAACACCCATTTATGATAAAAACCCTGCAGAAAGTAGGCATAGAGGGAACTTTCCTCAACATAATAAAGGCCATATATGACAAATACACACAGCTCTTGAAAAAAAAATTCTGCTGCTGAAAGTGAGGCTCAGGACTTCCCTGGTGGTGCAGTGGTTAAGAATCCGCCTGCCAATGCAGGAGACACGGGTTTGCGCCCTGTCCAGGAAGATCCCACAGGCCGTGAAGCAACTAAGCCCGTGTGGCACAACTACTGAGCCTGCACTCTAGAGCCCGTGAGCCACAACTGCTGAGCCTGCATGCTGCAACTACTGAAGCCCGCACACATAGAGCCTGTGCTCTGCAACAAGAGAAGCCACCACAAGGAGAAGCCCACGCACCGCAATGAAGAGTAGCCCCTGCTCACCGCAACTAGAGAAACCCCGTGCTCAGCAACGAAGACCCAACGCAGCCAAAAATAAATAATTTACATATAAAAAAAAGTGAGGCTCAACTCTTCTCTGATTGGTACAATATGAAAAGATGTGTCTGTTGGAGAAGAATGTGAAGAAAATCATGACCATCATGAATACTATTATAATAATTCACCTGCTACTAAGGGATTTGGGGCATTCTAAAATGCATTTTACGAATGTGTTTCCAGTGATAAAGAGTATTCAGAACTCCAACTCGAAGGTGTTCATCACAGCTGGTCAACTCCTGCTGGTCTCATTGAAAACCCACTAATATGAATCAACCCCCTCCCCACATACAGACCACTCCCCATGAAGGGGTTGTGAGTTGATTTCCTCACTATGCAGACACTAGAGTAAGGCCAGTCATTCCTTTGACTGAGTCATTTGCCTTATCTTGTAAGATGACTTTTCATTTGATTATGACCAGAAGACAAATTTTGGCCTGGTCTAGGGTTTAATAATACAAAGTACCAGTCTCTTAAAAAGCTCTGCTATCATCACATCTTCAAAGCTGTCTTTACTGAGCTCTCATATATCAATACTTGTGCAAGGGATTGGCTTGTGTAGGAAAGGGAATGAGTCCATCCCTAGCCTCTCAAAGTGTGTCGCAGCACAGGACACAGGCAGATAGAGGAGAGAAAACTAACAGATAGAGACCCACAGGACAATACAAGACCTGGTGCACTGGAACGATCAAGTTCCACCAAGTCCCTGGATGCAACCCTCACTGGTCACGGACTGGGAAGGGGAGGGAACCCGGCCTGGATTACACGGGAAGGAATCACAGAGGGAGATGCACAAAGTGCAGAGGGCAGGGGCAAGGGCAGAGGAGTGAAGAATGGGGCTTGGGTTGGTGGAGGGGGAGAGGAGGGGCAGTGGGAGACCTGGGGCAGATGCAGAGGCAGGGGAGTGGGGTCCTGGGAAGAGGCAGCTGTAGAAGGGCGGTCATTTTTAGCAGCACCATGGAGTGTACTGCAAACAATGGTGGAATGAGAAGGGCCAATAAGAAGGTGTGAACTCCTTTTGGCAATGAACAGTGTCTGATGGAGGGAATGACTGGTGTCTTATGGAAGGAATAGCCATGTAAAGAGCTGGCATGAACAAACAAGGTAGGGAGTCTAGATCTTGCAGGAGGAGCAAAGAAAGTGGCTTATCTCAGGGAGATGAGAAAGGGCTGTCTCCATCGTGAAACACTGAATTTAGGTCTTTTTATGCCAGTCCTTTGAAAACCCATTTTCAAAAAAACTTTGGGGGCACTTTAATTAAAAACTGTTTTTATTGGGGTAAAAATTATATATATATATATATATATATATAACTAAATTTGTCATTTAAACCATTTTTTTAGTGTACAATTCAGTGGCATTAATTATTCATGATGTTGTATAACCGTCACCATGGTCTCTTTCCAGAACATTCTCATCATCCCAAACAGAAACTCTTTTAACCATTACACAGTAACTCCCCACTTTCCCCTCCACCTGGGAACCCTGGAGTTAAACAATAATGCCCCATTTTCTCCAGCCCCTGGTAACCTCTATTCTGCTTTCTGTCTCTGTGAATTTGACGATTCTAGGTACCCCATATAAGCGGAATCATACAGTATTTGTCTCTTTATGTCTGGCTTATTTCACTTAGCATGGTCTTCAAGGTTCATCCATATTGTAGCATGTATCAGAACTTCATTCCTTTTCATGGCAGAATGATATTCCGTTGTATGAATACATCACAGTTTGTTTATCCGTTCATCTGTTGATGGATACGTGGGTTGTTTCCACCTTTTCTGTGTTGTGAGTAGTGCTGCAGTGAACACTGGCACACAAATATGGTCATTCTATGTTCAGCTTTTTGAGGAACTACCAAACTTTCTTCCATAGTTGCTGTACTATTTTAATACATTCCCACCAAAAATGCGGGAGGGTTCCAATTTCTCCACATCCTTACCAACACATTATTTTCCATTTTTTTGGTAATAGCGATCCTAATGGGTATGAAGCGGTCTCTCAGTGTGGTTTTGATTTGCATTTCCCTAATGACTAACGATGCTGAACATCTTTTTTATGTGCCTTTTGGCCAGTTTTGGAGAAATGTCCACTCAAGTCCTTTGCCCATTTTTATGGGGTAATTTCATTTTGCATGGACCTGTTCACAGGACTCAATTTAGCTGTCAACAGCATTGACTTATTATATAGGACTGGAATGGTTATTAGAGGGCTGTAGGACTCTTGGGTTCATTTTAACCAACTTGAAAGAAATCTTTGATTTTCCTGTTTAAGAAAAACCTTCCCAGTCTAAACGGCATGACTGCATGGCTCTCTAGAAAACAATCAAGGAGGTTTAGCATTTAAGTAAGACGTGCTCAGTGAGTTGACAACCTAAAAGTGGAACAAATTAAATATGCATTCACTTACTCCTCAAAGGTTAACTGAACACATCCTATGTGCCAGACACAATTTTAAGTTTTTTGGATACAGCAGATACTAGACAGAGTCCTTGCTTACATTGTACTTCTTGGGAGAAGAGTGACAGTAAACAAACATGTAACGGAATCTGGTTGGAATGACTGTGATGAAAAAAATAAAACAGGATAAGTAAGGTAATGGGATTATGAGGGGGAGCCTCAGCAGATGAGATGATCTTTTGAGTGGAGACCTGCATGAAGTGAGGGAACAAGCCAAATTAATAGCAAGTGTCAGGTAGAGCAGTAGTTCAGGTGGACAAAAAAGCATTTGCAAATGCCCCGGGAGGGTGTGTGCCTGGCTGGACCAGGAACAGCAGGAAGGCCTGTGTGACGAGCACAGCGAGGAGAGGCTGGAGTATAAACTCACACAACTGATGACATAATTTACCCAGATTGTGAGTTAACATGCAGCTGCAGCTCCAGGACCGTGTGATACTGACTTTAGGTTCGTAGTGGACATAACATTTTAAATAATAAGCACTTCATACTATTTTTATCACCAGGCAGGAAATATAATATTTGCCATAAGAGTTTTTAATTTTTACATTTTTTTTTTTTGCCATTCTTGAATTTTTTTTTTTTTTAACTTTTATTCATTTGAGATGAGAACTGCTTTCTCTTCTTTCCTGTAGTAAGCGCTAATGGCCCCTGTGCTTCCAAGCGTGTGCTGGTCTGCTGGATGCCAAGGACCCTCCTAGGCTCTGCCTCCATACTGGGGGTGGACCAAGCTAATAAGGTGGTTAGCCCCCAAAGTGGCCGGGGCAGGGACTAGACTTCCCCCCGCCCGCCTCTTAAAAGTGCACAGAATCACCTGGAAATCTCATTAAAAGGTGATTCTCATTGGGTAGGTGTGGGGTGGGGCCTCACCCTGCATTTCTAACAAGCTCTCAGGTGATGCTCATACTGCTGGTTGTTGAGTGGCAAGGTCAGAGATCGTTCAAGACCAAGATGAAGTCCAGCGCCTCAGCAAGGCTCCCCGGGCCCGCACGTGGGCTCAGTCTCACCCCAACCCCTCCTCCTACTGTCTCCTCAGCAGCCCTGCCCTGGATCCTAGGCCTAAAACACACTGCGGCCCCCGGCCTCCACGTGCTCCATTTCGTCCAGCCAACCCATGTCATCCTACTCAACCCTGGAGCCTAAGTCAACCAGTCTGACACATGACCTTGCCCACACTGGCCACTTTGGTTTAACCTCAGATCTCACACCTGGACTGGTTAGCCCCTTGCGCTAGATGATCTCACATCCACCAGGACTGTCTCCTGTCCCAATCCCTTTGATTCTCTACGGTTGTCTTTCGTGTGTCTGCTCCTCCTGGTAGACTGAAAGCTTGCAACTAGGCCCTCAGCACACCGCCCCTCCCCCCAGTCGCCTGTCCCCAGCATTTTTCAACAGATGGTCCTACACCACTTTCAGGGTCACCCCCCACTCAGGATCCTTGATTAACTCGCCGGCATTCCAAGCCCCCTAACCTGGTTTTGCGTCCCCCGTGCCTGCTGACCACCCACACGCCACTCTACTAAGCACGCCTGCTCCTGTGCCAACCCTGTCCCCATGCTTTGCTCGGCTCTCCCCGCCTCTATCACCAATCCAAACGCCAGCCCTCCCTCCTGACTCGGCCCGTCCCACCTCTCCTGGGGAGCCCCGCCCGGGGACTCTGACCCACGAGACCCTCCACCCTTCCTGTATCCCACCATGTATCTCATGTATCCCACATCTCACACGCTCTGATGGCCTCACAGGGCCACATGCAAGGACATCAACTAGATTCGAAGTTTCCGGAAGGATAAGCCAGTGCTGGCGACTGAGCAGGTGCCCACAGGATTCTGGACCTGGGGGGAGATGCAGCAGGGGGACCCTCCCCGTCGAGGTGGCTGGGGCACCAGGCACCACTGCCCTGGCCTCCAGAATAATCACTGTCATGCTCGGCACCCTTCATCTATCTTGCTTTTCAAGACTTTACACCCCACACCTAGTGCTATCCCTGGACTTGTTTGAACTCATCTCTTCTTCCCTTTTTTTTTTCTTTTTAACACAGTTGAGCTTCATCTTCTCTTGTCTCAGCCACAACTAACCTACACTTTTTTAAAAAACAAACCATAATTTAAAAAGAGTCATGTACCACAATGTTCACTGCAGCTCTACTTACAATAGCCAGGACGTGGAAACCACCTAAGTGTCCATTGACAGACGAATGGATAAAGAAGATGTGGCACATATATACAATGGAATATTACTCAGCCATAAAAAGAAATGAAATTGAGCTATTTGTAGTGAGGTGGATGGACCTAGAGTCTGTCATACAGAGTGAAGTAAGTCAGAAAGAGAAAAACAAATACTGTACGCTAACACATAGATATGGAATCTAAAAAAAAAAAGGTTCTGATGAACCTAGGGTCAGGACAGGAATAAAGACGCAGACGTAGAGAATGGACTTGAGGACATGGGGAGGGGAAGGGTAAGCTGGGACGAAGTGAGAGAGTGGCATGGACATATATACACTACCAAATGTAAAATAGATAGCTAGTGGGAAGCAGCCGCATAGCACAGGGAGATCAGCTCGGTGCTTTGTGACCACCTAGAGGGGTGGGATAGGGAGGGTGGGAGGGAGGGGGACGCAAGAGGGAAGAGATATGGGAACACATGTATATGTATAACTGATTCATTTTGTTATAAAGCAGAAACTAACACAAGGTTGTAAAGCAATTATACTCCAATAAAGAATTTTAAAAATATATAAAACGAACTCAACCACTCAAAATTATTCGGTACCTTTAAGCGCTGCACTGTGCCAGGTACGGGAATCTGACTCTCCTCCACTGCCATGTTCACAGAGCAGTGCCTCTCGATCCTTACCGTGAAAAAGAATCAACGGGAAATCTTTCTAAAATGCAGATTTTCTAACAAGCTCCCAGGTGATGCTGACACTGCTGGTCTTTGAGTAGCAAGGTCAGAGATTACATTAGAGACCGAGAGCCAGAACTTTCTCATGTTCCCAAACGCTGTACAGTTGTCTCCATTTACGTAATGGACATTGAGAACAACCTCGCCCATCACTGGAGACAGACACCATTTATCTTGAGTGGGCCTCCTGCAACACCTACTGCGTGCCAGGCACCATGCTTGAGGCTTTCCCTTCCTCATATTTCTGCTTCCTCACAAGGAGACAAGGCAGCCCATTCAGACAGTTACTGATAAGCCGACTGGCACAGTGCCAGACACAGAGCAAATGCTCGAATTCTAGGTAAATTAATGAATAACTTTTCCTGAAGGACTTGTGACCTTATAACTTCCCTTTACAGAAAACTGTGATGGTTTCCTACTAGCTCTGAATCAAATTCACACTCCCAAGCGTAGACTTGGAAAGGTTGCACCAATTGGGGGCAAAATTAGAGACACCCTGGGGGAAAGGGGTTGCAAAATCAGGATCAGAAATCTCTTCCTGGGCTCAAATTGTCTTTTCTAATAGGGATAGAACACAGGTCCGCCTAATCAACACACAACACAGCTGCTCCAGCCTCTTATGCTGTCCCTCGTGCTGGGAACAGAATGCCTCTCACACTGGATGAGGCCCCTTTCACCAGGCCACCCTGGACTCGCTGTTCAGGCAGAGAGCAGCCAGGTGCCGGTCACACCTGCATTCCCTTGCCCGTGAGGACTGCTCCATGCAGTTAAGATGACTGGTTGTGGGCTTCCCTGGTGGCGCAGTGGTTAAGAATCCGCCTGCCAATGCAGGGGACACGGGTTTGAGCCGTAGTCCAGGAAGATCCCGCATGCCCGTGGAGCAACTAAGCCCGCGCACCACAACTACTCAGCCTGCGCTCTAGAGCCCGTGAGCCACAACTACTGAAGCCTGTGTGCCTAGGGCCCGTGCTCTGCAACAAGAGAAGCCACCGCAATGAGAAGACCACGCACCACAACGAAAAGTAGCCCCTGCTCGCCACAACTAAAGAAAGCCCACGTGGCAACGAAGACCCAATGCAGCACGCCCCCCAAAAAAAGTCCTCCTTCTAGAACTTGCAATCTCCTAAAAAAAAAAAAAAAAAGACTGGTTGTGCATTCTAGTGCTTTGGTTATTTGTAATTTTACAACTAAGTAGGACCTCAATGGCCTGGTCACAGGGATCCCAACTGGGACACAGAAAACCTAAGCCCATCAGAAGGGGCACTTTCCCCCCACCCCACCCTGTCCAGGACAGAGCCTGACAGGTGGCAGAAGTGGGATAAACATGGCCTGTGAACTGTCTTGACAAACGCAGGAGCAGGGCTATAGTCAGTGGTAGAGTACAGTTTATTTCTGATGGGTGTGTGTGTGGCATAGAGGAGTCAGAGATGCCTTTGCTTCAGGAAGTGGCAAAGATGATTCAAAATGTCACATTTCTTTTCCTCCTGAGTCAGGGACCAACTGGCACATGGACCCTATGCTGAGACTGCTCAGGGTGCCTGTTTAAACTCAGCCTTAAAGTCATAGTGTTCTTCCTTCTGCTCAATGACAGTTAACAACAGAAAGGCCTCAATGAATGTACCTCCTTGAGCCGAGCCCCGCGAATGCAAACTGGTTATGCTATTTCCCAAAACGCTAAAAGAGCTTGCTTCTGCCCCCCCCCCCCCACCATGTCCTGGAAGTTTGTTTCTCTGCTGCTTACCTGTCGTACAGGTGGCTGCATAAGCAGTTTCCCTGAGGGGTTAATGCCATGCCACTGGGGCGGACACGTGGGAGCGGTTCCAGCTCTGCCACTTATGAGCTGTGCAAACTGGACCTCTCTGTGCCTCACTTTTCTCATCTTCCTGGCAAGGTGGAGTGAGGATTAGAGAAAATCTATGTAAAGCACCTAGCACATGCCTGGCACACAGGACGGAGTCAGCAAGAGGCAGGTGCTTTCAGTACATTAACCACATATATTAACTTACAGCTGAGCTCAAAATCTTTTTATGGAATCCCACGTCTACAGCAACGGTTCTCAAACTCGAGTGTGCGTCGGAATCCCCTGCAGAGGTGGTTAAACGGTGTCTGATATAGTGGGCCTGGGGTGGGGCCCGAGAACATGCATTTCTAACAAGTTCCCAGCTGCGGATGCTGGGTCCAGGGCCCCCCCCTCCACAGGGCAGAGTCCCAACACCCTCCTGAGGTTTGTCCGTGACTAACCAGCACCCCTCCCATCCCCAGCTGGCCTTGGCCTCTCCTGGTCTCTGGCCAGCTCTGGGCCCCGGACAAACGGACAGGACTTGAGTTTCTCCTGTTTGGCTCTGCTTGTCCCACCTCTGCCCCTTCCCCTGCTCACTCTGCCCTCAGACTCATGACTGTCCCTCCAGGCCCAGACAGGCGCCACCTGCCCAGCTCTCCACGGCAACCCTGCGCGCTCTGCGCTCCCGCGGCGTCTTGCTCTCGGAAGCTTTAGACTTAACTGCAAGGACTGAAGACGGGGCTGTCTTATTTTCCCTACTAGGTGGGGAACTCTCCAGGGCACAGGCTGTGGGGTAAGTCTGACGTTTTCCAGAGTGTCTTATGGAAGTGCAAAACCAGGGTCCAGAGAATTGAAAGGAAAAAAGGCTGACAGAGAGGTTAAAGGAAGTAGCATGAATAACCCGAGCAAGGGGAAGTAGTGGGCTGACAATCTTCAACGAGAGAAACACAAAAATAAAGAAGACGTTGGCCAACTGATCTTTACCCCCATGAAAGAATAAATTTGAGGAAACGGAGTCAAATTGTGACACAGTATTAGATTCTGCTATAGGGAAGTTCCTGCCACTGGGAATTGTTAAATAAAAATAAAGACGACGTTGGCCAACTGATCTTTACCCCCATGAAAGAATAAATTTGAGGAAATGGAGTCAAATTGTGACACAGTATTAGATTCTGCTATAGGGAAGTTCCTGCCACTGGGAATTGTTAAATAATGTAGTGGAGTAGCAAGGGTGGGTGTGAATAATCTCTACAAGGCTTGAAAAATGGAACAGATTCTCAATTCCCATGAACGTTTCAGACATGATCCTGTTCTTCTACCTTGGGTACAAAATTGAGAACCCTCGACAGATATTTTTTCAACTGGATGTGAATTTGGTGGCTGTTTGTGCTACTTAAGGATACACTTCTAAGTTAGTTGCTAAGGATGTTCCAAGAAGGAACAAATATTTTTTAAAACTCAGAACCTTAGAAAAGTGGCTCATTTCCCATTCTGGGGGTGGGTAACGAGAACCCAGGCCAGCAAATGCTGCAGCGCTAATAGGATTTGTGAGATAGCACATGTCCACTCTCCCTGCTTGCCAGGTTTAACCATCACATTCACAAAAAGTTAGAGTTTTTCTTCCTCATTTTTAATGGAAAGTCTTCAAATTTCTGGTAGCTGGAGGAAGTGGCTCTTGTACTCTCAACACTGCACAGGAAATGTAATGAGTTATTATTACTCTGATGAACAGAAAGGGTAGTTTTTGCAGTCGGTTCTTCCTACCACTTGGAAACCTGGCAGCTCTCTGACTTTGCTTGTGCCAGACGGGCCTCTGTGTCACCTGCTAGCCTAGGACTTTTTGCAGTGGGGAGCAGAAGCGGGGGTGGGCAGAGAGGAAGGGAAACACTCAGCTGAGGCACTAATAGCCACCAGGAAAAGGTGTCTCATGCAAGCAAAAAGTTTTTGCTGAGCTGTGGGTCCAAGGTAAACACTGCTTCTGCTGGGGGCAGGTGACCTATCTCAGGCCAGCGTGGGAAGACCACGGCGCAGGCCACACCAGCTCTGATGCTGGACTCTTTGGGGGGGTCACTGACTGCTTATCTCTTTAGTCCTGAGTTTTAAAACTCTGCCTACATCCTGAACCTCTGATTCAAAGACACCTTTAGGTCAGGAAATGGCTCTGAATTGCAGAGCACACAAATTTCCTGCAGAGCCAATGCCTTGGGGCTCTTAGCTTGTTTTTTAACCCCAGTGGGGTCTAAGGACCTTTGCCTCCCAGTAAGATAATCCAAAGCAGATGCGATTCCATATCCTAAACTGCGACCTTCTTTATTGTTTGTTTGGGGAAAAAACAATCCTTCTTTACTTGAACCTGAACCTGCTTTGATTCTGATTTGGACTAAGACAGAAGTTTCCTTAATAAACTGTGAAAAAATACAATCAAATGGTCAGCTGTCCTGTTTTGACATCTACCACATTTTTTTTTTTTTTTAATAATAGGTCCAACCACATCCTTTGCCCTGTATCTTCGGCGCCCAGCACAGCCTGCTGGCTCTGAAATCGCTCCTGCACTTCTTTCTCTTGCCACCCTCCTGACCCGATTCAAGCCGGTACCAGCTCTTCCCCAAAGCAGGGGCTGTGGCCTCCTTACCACGCCCTGGACCCCCTCCTCCCCCCAGCGCCATGGCACCCTTCCCCATGACCTCCACATCTGACCACGTCCCTCCCCAGCTCACAATACACGGAGATAAAATCTAAACTGTTTTCCTTGCACAGAAGGCCCTTGAGTGCTGGCCCCGCCCCCCACCTGCCCTTGGAGCCCAGGAACACTGTCCTCTTCCGAGTCGCCTGAAAACGCCGCACTCGGTCTGGTCTCCCCACCGTTCCCCCCACCAGGCAGAGCACAAACCAGTCTTGATCCCCTAGCCCACATGCTGCCCCCTTGCCCCTCTTTCTGTGCTTTGGACACACACAACCGCACGGTAAGGAAAAGGGGGTATTTTCCGCCGGCACTTCCAGGCCGGTTAAAGCGCTCTTGTCCTGGGCGCCCACCACACTCTGAAAGCACTCTTGATGGCAGGAGTGTCCCACCGCATTCTGTCTGCACGCATCTAGGCCGAGCGCTTCCGGGAGACGGGGGCTACGCCCCTGCTCTCCGTCTCCTTAGCCTGCTGCAGGGCGGCCCACCTGGAGGAGGCGCTCGCTTCGTTGAGCTAAACGAGCACATCTAACACAAACGCAGTCCTCTTTCTCACTGTTGACCGCCGTGCCCTGGACGTGGCAGCCCACAGAAATCCCAGGCTGGGGGGCGCCGGTGGCGCACAGGACAAAGACAGAGAGCAGGTTAGCACACATGCACGCAGACGCGCTGAGACGGCTGCCGGGCGATGAGCGGGGCCAGCAGCCGCTGCCCACGAGAGGGAGGGCAGGGCGCCGGGGAGCCGCGCCCGCCGGGCTCGCGGGCAGGACGCAGCCTGACGGCGCCTCTCGGAACCAGGGCAGAGGAACCGCTGGGCTGCGCGTAACCAAGCCCGCCGCCCACTCAGTGTTAAACCTCAAATGCGCACTGAGAACTTCAGACCCACCCGCTCTCCTGTTTTGCTGAAGTCCACTGTCTCTCTCGTGGTTTCTTCAGGCTCGGGGCTTGGGTTTGGGGGGTAGAAAGGAGGAGTTGAGCTTAATCTGTGTTCCTAGCGGTGGGTCCTACAGAAAGCTCCCACGCGGCAGCCAGAGGGAAACACGAAGATTAGGTGCCCAACTTCCTACAAACCAGGTGGAGAATTTACAGGCGCTTGCAGGGAGAATCACCTGGCGCGCGAATCCCACCCACGCCGGCTCTGGGGGCCGGGAGGTGGGGTCAGGTATGCTTCCCTTGGGGGCTGGGGGGCGGCCGCTGCAGGGAGACAGCAGCCAGGCCACAGCTGTCCTGGCGGCCACCTGGCCCGAGGGTAGATGCCCTGGGGGGTGACTCACTCGTAGAGAGGGCAACTGTCAGGGCGGGATGCAGATCCAATCCACAGGAGTCCGCCCAGACAGCATCCTCTGGACACACCATGTGGAAAAACACACCACTATCATTTTCCATGCGCTTCAAAGATAGGAAAATAGCATGGGGGGAATTTTAATACTGATCTGGCAGAGAAAGTTCACGTGGTACCTTCTTCAAACAATACTCTGAAAAGGAGGCCCTGGTTTGGAACTCCCCTTTTCATGGCCTCATAAAACACTGATTTATTGACCTTCAAAGACATGCCTTTATTGTTTCAGTTTTCCTGGCATATGAATTTCTGGTAGATAACTGAAAAAGCAAGCTCATATTTCCTTATCAACACGGAGAATATGTTCATATTACAGATGTGCCATTTTCGGGGGAAGTGGTGGGAAGGAAATAACAGGGAAGGCATTTGAAACATTTATCAACAAAGTGAACGAAAAGGACACTGATCCCCAAGTCTGTGATTCTCCAAACGAAGTAGTAACTTATGGCCAAGTCTTCCCACTAGGATGGCCTGGCAGGGCAGGAAGACAGCCGGGGCAGGGGCGGTCACCTACCTACCCTACAGTCCCAGTCCCACCCAGGGGATTTCCTCTGCGGGGTGTCCCCACAGGCCTTCCAGGGCCCCACGGCTTATCTGTTTCTGATTAGTCTACATTACCACCTCAACAAGGGCCATACAAGTGTTATCTCAAAAACTATAAATGTTTAGTGTCCTGTCTGTCATGGGGTTTCTTGAATTAAGCTAGCTTTCCAGATAGCTTTGTGCTCTCTATAAAGTCATAAACATATGTGGGTTTTCTCTTTTTGGCAAGATTCCTTTAGGCCTAAACCACTGACGCCACCCTCTCAGATAGAAAGCTTTCTTCCCCACAACAGCCTCTTGGGATCATTCCCTCTCTGACCCTTGATTTCCTACCCATCCTCCGAAGACCGCTTCAGAAGCCCCCTCCTCCAAAAGTCCTCCCTGATTCCTCCAACTATATTCCCTCCTTCCTCCACCACCCTCTGCGCTTCTCGTATCATAGGCTGCGTCATTATTATCACAGCTTCACCTGTCTCATCCTCTTGACTGGGCCGTGACCTGTGAAGACCCAGCTATGTCTTCGCCTTGTTTCTCACCAGCACAAGGTTTTACATCCCAAATATGTTTGCTGGCCTGGGTACGAGTGAATCTGCCCTTAGGTCTTGGATATCTAGGGATAAACATGGCTGGGTGATCAATTACCTCAATGAAAACAGCCTGCTCCTAGAGTTTCTTACTTGGAATAAACAGCAGAACTATCAACATAAAAATTTTAAATGTTTTTTTCTGTAGGCAAATACTCTTCTTATGTCTGAACTCAGATTCCCTCACACAGGCGCAGAGAGATATAAGCACAGAGATGTTTTAAAAGGCAAAACTTACAGCCCCCCAGGTAAGTTTAAATCGATTTAATACAATGTAATCGATTTAATACAATACTTGCAGATAAAGCACTTTCCAGAAGCTGTTTTTGCCAACTATTTTACAAAACCAATACCTCCTCCATCCTCCACACTCAACAGTTCTTTAAGCCTTGCCCAGTGTGTGGTAACTAATCGGCAGTGCAATTCCTTTCTTTGAACTAATAGATCAGGTTGGCCGAAGAAGCAGTAATTGAACAGAGTGCTTGTAACCACAGTATCTTTGGGGGGTAATACTACAACATTACATCTAGCTCCACCTTTCAGAATTAATAGATTTCCACTGGGGAGACTAGGCACAAACTTACATCATTTGATTAGAGCCATCCCAATATCATTTGATTGTTTCCTGTTTAGGTATGATTTAAAAACGCACATAATATAATTAGCCAAAAGGGAAAGGCGGGGCGGGGGGGAGATAGCACTTGCTGAAAGATAGCTCTGAGAAATAAATGTTTTGATAGCAAATGAGTTCATGTTAGAACGTACTGCATTTTACACATATATGTACATATGTAGTTTTTGCAATAACACTGTGAGATGCTTTTTTTTTTTTTTTTTTTTTTTTTGCGGTTCGCGGGCCTCTCACTGCTGTGGCCTTTCCCGTTGCGGAGCACAGGCTCCGGGCGCACAGGCTCTGCGGCCATGGCTCACGGGCCCAGCCGCTTCGCGGTACGTGGGATCTTCCCGGACCAGGGCACGAACTCGTGTCCCCTGCATCGGCAGGCGGACTCTCAACCACTGCACCACCAGGGAAGCCCCGAGATGCTTTTTTTAAAACTGTGTAGTGAGCAGGTCTTTCTCAGGTGGCTAGCTGTTCACTGGAGCCCTAGTCCTGTAGTTCAAATAAGGCAGCAGCACCCTGTCCAACCTGTTGAACACTTAATTAAGCAACACCTGAAGTGTTTAAAATGAAAAATTCCAGCAGGCTTTTCCGCCTTCTTTGCCCTCAACCATTCCTTGAGACTCATACAAGTAGAAACGAAATAGACAATCTTCCTGAGAATTGTCTGCTCCAGCCTTATAGCACGTTCCTGTTATTTCTGTCAAGGCTCTAATCCCAGGCTGGCTTCCCCCTCTCTCCTCACTCCAAACACAGTTCTCCAAGTGCTGTTCCCCTTGTCTTCTTGGGGTCTCGAGCTGTTCCCCCAAAAGCTGTTAACAAGAGCCTAAGCCAGTCTTACAGAGAAGGGAAATCTGAAACTACTGAAACCCAGAAAACCACCAATATCTACCCTTCCCTACAAGGCTTTCATAGTATTTGTGGTGCTGGGCTTCCTACACTACAGCTCTCCTCCGGGGAGGGCAGAAAACCAGTAACTGGTTTTATCTATTTGGCAGCTGTACCGAGTGATCTTGTAAAGAAATCTCTTCTGAGAGGACTTGGGGTGGGGAGGACAACAGGACATAGGAAGATGCTCTTGTTCTGGCACCCCCCCAGACCTCTTCATGCCCTTTATCAGCCCTGTGGGCCGCCAGGGGAGCCCCGGGTGCCTCCTGGGTTGGGAGCCCCAGCAGGGCCTGGCCCCAGTGAGACTAACCACTGCCCGTTGTGCCCGCCGGCCCGTCCCAGTCCCATTCCGGCTGAGCGCACGGAGGACAGGGCTGTTTCTGGCTCCCCTACTGGCTTGAAGCACCCCAGGTCCCTTGGTGTCTCCAACTGTGAACACTATTTTGTCCTAACATCATCAGAGGGTTCTGAGAACAAGTGATTCTATGTCATTCTGGGCCAGAACCTGAGCCGGTGGACCTTAAACTGTAGGGAGGAGTTGGAGGGGAGAAGGGAGACATAAAAAAGAGGGGAGCATAAGAAAGAAATCTAATGTCAGCCTTTCTGAAGAAACTACCAAATCCTGTTTCACCACACGCCCGGGAGGCGAGCATCGCTCTAGTCTTCAGACTACCAGCGAAGCTGAGGTGGGGAGAGCGTGTAAAGCCCAGTTAGAGGGAAGGACCGAGAGCTCCGGCGGGTCCAAAATGGCCCGAAAGGAGAAATCGTATGTTGGGATGGTTACTTAACATGGGCACTGTCCGCGGCTCCGAATTTTTCCCTCGCTTCTTCTCCTGTTCGCGGGGGAAGGGTCTGTGTCCACGCCGCTGCCTCCGCAGCAGCTACACTGCGGGGGCACCTCGCAGACGCTCCAGAAATGTTTAGAGAATAAACGGCACCACCAAAGCCTGCCACTAAGTGGGACTTTTGGAAGCGCCCGTGTCCGGGTGCCGGGGTCCCGCAACTCCCCGTTCTGCACCCCAGTTCCCCTCCACTCGCCCGTTCCCTCCTTCCACCGTCCAACGCGCACCCCCCCAGCTCTCCGCCCTCCAAATCCTCAGCTCCTGCGGCTCCGTCCAGGTCTCGGGACGTCTGGCAGCCGCCGCGCCGCGTCCTTCCCCAGTTCCCGCGAAGGCGTCGGGCGCGGGACCCGGCGCGCGGGGAGCGGGAGCTGGGGCGGCCCCCCTTACCTGCAGCCGGCCGAACAGCGCGCAGAGCGCAAGCAGCGCGGGCAGCGGGCGGCGCCGCCGGGCGCGCGGGGCCATGGCGCGGAGGGGCGGGCTGGGCGGCCCGCTCTGCGGCCTCTGCTGCCCAGGCGACGCGGCAGCTCGTGGCCTCGGGGTCGGTCCTCCCCGCCGCCTCCGGGCCCCGCCCCGCCCCGCCCCGCCCCGCCCCGCCAGCCGCCCGGCGCCGCCCCGCCCCGCCCCGCCCCGCGCCGGGCACCTGTTCCCGCCCGCCCGCCCGCCAGGTGGTGCCCGAACGAGGCGGGCGGTGTCCGCTTCCCGCGCCTTGTTGGGGGGTGGGGGGACGGAAAGGATGCCGGGAGGTGAGGGTCGCGCGGGGCGACCTGGGGTGTTCTCCGCGCCCGCCGCCCGCGTCTTCTGCCGCACTGTGCACCCCTGTACGCAGGTTTGCCTGCGACCTGCCTTCGGGTGTCTTTCACGGTCACAGACGCGGCCGGCCTGCATCCCAGGACTGTTGGGGCCGGGCTCCCGGGGAAGGAAGACAGCCCGGCGGCCTGGCCCCCGCCTCGCGCCCGCGCTCAGGCTTCCCGGCGGGGCCTCCCAAAGTAGGTGCACCTCGACCAAGAGTTAACGAGGAGAGGGTCTCCATCGGAGATTCCATAGAGCTCAGTAAAAGGATCAACCCAATATAACGTCGAGCACGCTTCATCATATCCCTCGTTCAGTCTTCCGGCCAGAAGCCACTTCCTCTTGCCTCCTCCAAGCTGTCAGCCGCCACGCTGTCTCCGCCCCCTGCCTCATGTGCTTAGGAGTACGTCAGCTCTCACGTGCCAGGTGGATGCTGGATGCACACGTACACCCAAGCCTTTGCACAGATAACTTTTCTGTGTGAAAACACTGGTCCTCAGGTCAATAGAATGTATTGTTTTGAGTTCCAGAAGCATCAACCTGTCTTAGCTTTTAGCCCAGCAAGTGGTGTATCTTAGTGAATATTCCATGTGCACTTGGAAAAACTGTATTTCACTGTGGCTGGTGAAGTGTTTTATAAATGTCAATTAGGTTAAATTGGTTGAAATACCCATATTGATTTTCTGTCTACTTGTGAGAAAACTGGAAATTTCCAACAAAAACTGTGGATTTGTCTATTTTTCTTGATCTGTCAGTTTTCTTATTTCATGTTTTTGAAGCTCTGATTAGAGGCATAAACATTCGGGATTACTATGTCTTTTTGATGAATTGATCCTCTTATCATTATTACATGTTCTCCTTGATCGGTGGTTAAATTTTGGTTTCTGAAACCTTTGATACTGTATAGCCCTTCACCTTTCTTATGAATAGCATTTACATGGTATATCTAATTCTGTCATTTTACTTATCTATGTCTATTTAAAGTGACAGCATGTAATTGGGTCTTGCTTTTTCAATTTATCCAGTTTGACAATCTCTGTCTCTTGATTGGAGTGTTTAATGTGATTATAGATATGGTGAAGTTTAAGTCTTGCTATTTGTTTTGTTTGTTCCATCTTTGCTCCTTTTTTTCCTCTTTTCTTACCTTCTTTTGGATGATTTGAGTATTTTTAGGATTCTTTTTTCTCCATTGTTAGCTTATTTTATATACCTCTTGTTTTGTTCTTTTTAGTTCTGGGTTTACAATATGTATCTATGACATCACAGTCTACCTTCAGATAAAATTCTGCCACTTCAGGTATATTGTAAAAACCTTGTAATGACATACTTCCATTTCCCCCTCCCACCTTTGTGCTATTGTAATCATGCTAGTTACTTTACTTTGTAACTCCCTGCTGTGCAGCTTGATTGGTACACTGCCCAGTTACTTTTGTGCTTTTTGGAAAGCAGTCTGGTAGTGTTGATTAAAAAATAAAATAAAAGTGCAAATATCCTTTGACAAAGCAATTCCATACAATAGTAAAGGAAACAAGTTACAGAGTAATACCATCCCATGTTGTAAACAATAATCAGAAACATTTATTTACCTAAGCAGAGGAAGTTTCTGGAGAGACAATAATAGTAGCAAACACTAACAGCATCCTTACACTTACAAATTCATTGAATCCTCACAACAGCTTTGTAAAAAATACTGTCATTAGTCCCATTCTACAGATGAGGAAACTGAGGCATAGAGGTTAATAACTTGCCCTAGGGTCACTTGCCGAAAAGTGAGAGAGCTGGGATTCAAGCCCCTGGCTATCTGGCTCTGGAGTGTGAGTTCTGCCTTACTAAGCACCAATTTATTTTTCAGGTTTTTAAAAATTGAACTGTAGTTGATTTACAATATTTTGTTAGTTTCAGGTGTACAACAAAGAGATTCAGTTATATATATATTCTTTTTCAGATTCTTTTCCATTATAGGTTATTATAAGATGTTGAATATAGTTCTCTGTGCTATACAGTAAATCCTTGTGGTTTATTTTATATACAGTGGTGTGTATCTGTCAATCTCATCCTCAAAATTTATCCCTCCTCCCCCTTTCCCCTTTGGTAACCATAAGTTTGTTTTCTATGTAAGTCTGTTTCTGTTTTGTAAATAAGTTCATTTGTATCATTTTTTTAGATTCCACATATAAGCAATATCATATTTGTCTTTGTCTGATTAACTTCAATTAGTATGATAATCTCTAGTTCCATCCATGTTGCTGCAAATGGCATTATTTCATTCTTTTTTATGGCTGGGTACTATTCCATTGTGTGTGTGTGTGTGTATATGTATCTATATACATACAATATATATATCACATCTTCTTTATCCATTCATCTGTTGATGGACACTTAGGTTAAAGCACCTAATTTTTAACATTAGGTGAGTTCCAAAAGGAAAAGGAGAAACTGATAATTTTAACTTTTGATGTTCCTAAGCTATTTACACTGAGGAAAAAGTACTTTTACATTTTAACTGACAGGTCTGTAAATTTGGTAAACAGATGTTAAAACTCCAGATGAAGTAAGTACAGGAATGGTAAAAAATACAGATTAAAAAATATTTATCTGGCCTACTGTTGTCTTGAATGTGGAGACAGGCTTTCTGGAAACAGTAGTGTGTGAGATTATGATTTTGATAAAAGGAACTGACTTGTGGGAGAGGGTACTTTCACTGTGGCACTTTATGAGAAATACCAAGGGTTACTCCTGGCACATTTCCAACATCAACCCCTTTTTTTTTCAGAGAAGTTTAGGGGACTTAAAACTTCTGCTTGGAAAGCCCCAGAGGTGAGTGTGCTGGTTTTGGAAGCACTCTGAACAACAGAATGCCCATGTTAACATATTAAATCTACTAAAACAAGTTTAATTGAAAAAAAATGAAAGTACTTTTAAACACTCTCTATGTTTACAGAGCTATCACTCAGATAATTCAAATATTTTATAAAGATTAATGTAGAATACATTTGTCATCAACAAGATCCATTAAAATGAGCTTGAGGACATTATCTTTCCTATATGAATAGCATTATTATGAGAAACATGGAAGTAAGTTAAATCAAATACTATCTTCCTCTATTAAGTGAAGGATACATACACTATAGCTAAAGAGATTGCTCATCATTTACAGAAACTAAGTGTTATTTATGATTTTTATAAGCAGGCACATTTTTATAGGCACACGTACAATTAAATTTTGGTTATATGTAATAAATGTAAAATTCATTTTCAATAATAGATGTTTTAACATTTATTAAAGGTAAACATTTCCAATTTTTAAAAAGTAATCAGGTGACAGTGAATTGTTTTATTTGTACTGGGGAAAAATAAAACATTATACAAATACAGGCATCGTAGGTTTATTTGAAAATTATTTTACATGGATAATGCACACCTCACCCTGGAAATCCCCACTACTCCCCACTTCTGTAGGAACTGTTTAGTTTTCAGAATCAAAAAGGTAAAATAAAAATATGGCTATCATTTTTGCTTCTAGTGGATGGTTTGTAAGTATTATAGCATTACATTTTAATGGTCCTTATTTAGGCACACGAAAATAGACACTATCTTGTTAATGAAATGCTTATGAATGTCCGCAAGAATGAGAATTAATCAGCTTATGTAATTTTTTTCACGTGGTGATACAAAATAGTTACTGGGCAGAGCTAAAGCAAACACTTAAAAAGCAAAGTTATTAAGTAAACATAAGACTTCATGAATCTTTCAGTAAAAGCTTACTAGTAAATACAAATGTTTTTATTACCTACCCTGTTATGGTTTGCTCTTCCACTCATCTTGCCTATAAAACTTTTTAAACAAAAGTAAACCATTGATAAATCAGTGTTCACTCACAGATAAATCAAGGTGCAATACTGTCCCATAATGACACCCAAATATAATAGGAAATTTCATATCTATGTTCGTGAGAGAGATTGGCCTGTCATTCCCTTTCTGAATTGGATCTTGTCAAGTTTTGGTGTCAGGGTTTTGCTGGATAAGATTGAGGTATATGGAAGAACTTTGAAAGGGTGTATAAATGTTGTTATTTTTTTCCTTAAGTATTTGGTAGAATTCACCGATGAAGCCATTTGGGCATTGGGGTTTCTTTGTGGCATGGTTTTAAATTACAATTTCACTGTATTTAGTACATATAGAACACAGAGATTTTCTACTTCTTTTTGTGTTGATTTTGGTAAGTAGTTCGTGTGTGTGTTTGTCTTTAAATAGGAATATGTTCATTCCATCTAATCTTTTAACTTTGCTGGTATACAGTCATTCATAAAATCTCCTATTTTAGATGTAGTGTTTGTAGGGGTTTCTTCTTTTTAGTTTCTAATACTGGTAATTTATGCCTTCTCTTTTTCTTGGTTAGTCTTGCTGGGGTTTAATCAGAGTTCAATTAATTAGAATCAAATTTTTAGCTTTGTTCATCCTCCGTATTGTATTTTGAGTTTTCTATTGCAATAATTTCTTGTCTTTATTGATTCTTCCACTTTGCAGTTCTTTTCAAACTTCTTGAAATTGAGATAATTGACCTTAAGGCTTTCTTCTTTTCTAATCTATGTATCTAAAGCTTATGTACAGCTCCCTCTAAGCATGGCTTTAGTTTTGTCTCACAAGCTTGATATTTTTGAATTTTCATCATTTAATAAAAATGTTTTCTAACTTTCTTCCTTAACCTATGGTTTCTTTTGAAAGCACATTGCTTACATTTTCAACATTTGGCATTTTCTAGTTACCTTTTTGTTATTAATTTGTAACTTAATTCCGCTGTGGTCAGAGAACATATTCTGTAGGATTTCAGTCCTTTGAAACTTGTTGAGAAGATTTGCTCTGTGACACAGCGTATCGTCATTTGTTAAATGCTCCATGTACACTTGAAAATAAATGTGTATTTTGCAACTACAAGTCTTTTGCAACAGACTTCTTCATAAGATGATCAGGTCAAACTTATAATTGTGTTGTTCAAATCTTTCATGTCCTTCCTGATTTTTAAACTGCTTGTTCTCTGTCAGCTTCTGAGAGGAGTGGGTTAAGAACATACAAAACTTCCACTATGATTATATGATGATTTTTCCTTTAGTTCTGTAATTGTTTACTTAATATATTTTGAAACCATTACATGCAAAAAAAAAAAGATTTAAAAAAATCATTCTATTCTTCCTGTCTACAGCTTGACATTCTTTTAATGGTTACTTAAACTAGAGATTATAACATGCATCCTTAACTTGTTAAAGTCTAATGCAAAATAGTACTTTTATTATTTCCTGGGCGATGCAGGAAACTTAGACTGCTTTAACATCAATCCCATCCCATCCCCACCTTGTGCTCTTTTTGTTGGGTGTGTATATTTTAAATCCTATAAGACATTTTAAAATTTGCCCACATATTTATCTTTTTTATTGCTCCATATTCCTTTTTGCATCTCTAAGATGCCACCTAGGACCACTTTCCTTTGGCCTGAATAACGTTTTCTGGTTTTTCTTTGGTGTGAGTCTGCTGGTAAGAAATTTTGTTTTGGGGGTGTTTTTCTAGGGGGACAGTGTCTAAAAATATCTTAAATTGCCTTCATTTGAAGTTCTAGGGTGGCAGTTATTTTCTTTCAGCATTTGAAACATATAATTGCTTTGTTTTCTGTCGATAAGCCAACTATCAGTCTTGGAGTTGCTGCTTTTAAGATTTTCTCCTTGTATTTGCTTTCCAGCACGTTTACTATAACATATGTAGGCTTAGTTTTCTTTGAATCTATCCTGTTTGTAGTTCCTTGTCCTTCTTGATGTTTTTTGTTAGTTTGAGAAAATTTTTGGCCACTCCCTCTTCAAATAACATTTCTGCCCAATCTCTCTCATCTCCCCTTCTGCCCCATATGACTTTTACCCTCTTTTCTGTGTTTTGCATTAAAAAAAAAAATCTGGGCTGCTTCCTGTTTCCGGTTCCACATGTAGAGAGCTTGGAAGTTGCCACTCTGTCCCAATGAGTAAAAAGCTGAACAAACTGAAAAATCAATGAATCTTCCTAAATCCATTTAAGAGAAGGGAGGTCACAGGGCACACCACTGCCCCCCACATTGGAGAGACTGACAGGCAAATACAGAGAATCACAAGTTACCAGAGCAGAAACTCACAAGCTGTAACCTCTGTGGGAACCAGGGTAGGGGTAGAAAAACCACAACTGTAATTGATCAATTGCTGGAGGCCCAGAGTGGACAAGCCTGAGAGTTAAAAACTCCAGGGGGACCCAGTCATAGAGGGGTCCCTACTCGTTTTTGAGTTTTACCTCCAGGAGCTTGACCAGGTTCTCACAGCAGATGTCAGAGAAAAATCTCCTGGGCTTCTGGCAGGGGGAGGGGAGAGGAAACAATTTTGAAATACACCAGAGTGCTCTGTTCTTCCTAACAAGGCCTGCCCTTAGAAAAACTAGTTAACCTCAGAGCCTAGGCTGCTGGGTATTATCAGAGCCTAACCCGGGGAAGGGAAATACCCAACTCCAGCCCACTATTGCCATTCTGTCCCATGTAAGAGGGGAGGAAAAAGCTGAGAAACACTTGCGAAGTTCGAAGTCCAGAGGCACAGGCTCACAAAGACCAAGACCTAATCACAGGACTCATTAGAATGTTTCTCTTCCCCTGTCACCTACCACTCCATTACTAAAGGCCTATTTACAACAGTTGCTCTTACCTAGTACCTCACGTCTGGTTATCAGGAAAAAAACACAAGGCATACTAAAGACAAAAAACACAGTTTGAAGAGTCAGAGCAAGCATCAGAACCAGACATGGCAGGTATGCTGCGATAATCAGACTAGGAATTAAAAAACAACTATGATAAATATGCTAAGGGCTCTAATGGATAAAGTAGACAGCATGCAAGAACAGATGGGCAATGTAAGCAGAGAGACAGAAATCCCAGGAAAGAATGAAAAAGATATGCTAGAGATAAAAACCACTGTACAGAAATTAAGAATGCCTTTGATGAGCTTATTAATAGGCTGAACATGGCTGAGGAAAGAATCTCTGAACTTGAGGATATAGCAGTAGAAACCTCAAAATTGAAGAGCAAACAGAAAAAGACTGAAAAAAAAAACCCAACTACAAAAGTTATAACATATGTATAATGGAAATATCAGGAGAGAAGAAAGAGAGAAAGAAACAGAAGAAAAAATTGAACCAATAATGATGGAGGATTTTACCAAATTAATGTCAGATGCCCAACCACAGATCCAAGAAGCTCAGAGAACACCCATCAGGATAAATGCCAGAAAAACTACATACAGGCTTATCATTTTCAAACTATAGAAAATCAAAGATAAAGAAAAATATCCTGAAAGAAGCCAGAGGAAAAAAAAATCTTTGCTCTTTAGAGAAGCAGAGATAAGAACTATATCTGACTTCTCCTAAGAAATGGAGAGACATTTTTAAAATGTTGAGAAATAACTCACTAACCTAGGATTGTGTAACCAGTGAAATTATCCTTCAAAAGTGAAGGAGAATTAAAGACTTTCTCAGGCAAACAAAAAGTAACGGTATTGTTGCCCGTAGGCCTGCCTTGCAAGAAGTGTTAAAAGAAGTTATTTAGAGAGAAGGAAAGTAACATAGGTCAGAAACTCAGATTGATATAAAGTAAGGCATTGAAGAAATAATAAGTGAAGGTAAAATAAAAACTTTTTTCTTATAATCTAACAGATAAAGATTTTTCAAAATAATATCGACGATGTTTGCTTATGTATACATCATATACATATGTGTGCTTATGTATATATTATAATATATTGCTTATGTATGCTTATATATAAGTGAAATGAATGACAGCAATGATGCAAGGGATGGGAGGAATTAGGATTATTTTGTTAATATAAGGGACCCACACTACCCGTGAAGCATTCTAGTGTTATGTGAAAGTGGACTTGGATTAGCTGTAAACATATACTGGAAACTCTCAGAAAACCACTAAAATAAGTTAAAAAAAAAAGAGGTAAAATTGATATGCTAAGAAAGGGAAGAAAATGAAATCATACAAAATGCTTAATCAAAACCACAAAAGGAAGAAAAAGAGTGGAAGACAAAAATATGAACAAAGCACAAGGACAACAAATAGAAAACAGTAACAAGTATGGTAGATATTAATCCAATTATATCAATAATCATTTTGTTTTTTTAAACATTTATTTATTTATTTATTTTGGCTGCACCGGGTCTTAGCTGCAGCGTGCAGGATCTTTGTTGCGGTATGCAGGATCTTTAGTTGTAGCATGTGCGATCTTTTAGTTGCCGCCCACAGACTCTTAGTTGTGGCACACGAACTCTTAGTTGTGGCATGCATACTCTTAGTTGCGGCATATGAACTATTACTTGCAGCATGCATGAGGGATCTAGTTCCCCGACCAGGGATCAAACCCAGGCCCCCTGCATTGGGAGCACGGAATCTTACTCACTGGACCACCATGGAAGTCCCTCAATAATCACTTTAAACATCAATGGTTTAAAGGTACCAATCAAAAGAGATTGTTGGAGTGGATCAAAAAACAAGACCTAACTATATGTTGTCTACAAGAAATCCATTTTAAATATAAAGACACATATGATTAAAAGTAAATGGATGGAGAAAGATATGCCATGTTAACACTAATAAAAAGAAAGTGAGAGTAGCTATATTAATTTCAGGCAGAGCAGATTTCAGACAAAGGAAACTTTGTCTGGGATAAAGAGGGGCATTACATAATGATAAAGAGTCAGTTCTCCAAGAAGATATAACAGTCCTTAAAGTGTATGTGCCTAATAACAAAGCATCAAAATACATGAGGCAAAAACTGATAGAACTGCTAGGAGAAATAGATTAATCCACTATTATAGTTGCACACTTCAACACACCTCCCTCAAAATGGACAGATTTAGGAGGCAGAAGAATCAATAAGAGCATGGTTGAACTCAACAACACCATCAATTAACTGGGTATAACTGACATCTGTAGGCTACTTCATTCAACAACAGCAGAAAACACATTTTTCTCAAGCTCACATGGAACATTCACCAATACAAACCATATTCTGGGACATAAAACATATCTTAACAAATTTTAAAGAAGTTAGATGTATCTGTTCTCAGACCACAATGGAATTAAACTAGAAATCAGTAAAAGAAAGATAACTGGAAAATCCCAAAATACGTGGAGACTAAACAACTTCTAAATAACATATGAGCCAAAGAAGAAACCTCAAGAGAAATTTTAAAATATTTTGAACTAAATGAAAATGAAAATAAAATTTATCAAAATTTGTGGGATGCAGCATTAAGCAGTGCTAAGTGGGAAACTTACAACCTTGAATCCATATATTAGAAAAGAAGATATAAAATCAGTCATCTAAGCTTCCACCTTAGGAAACTAGAAAAAGAAGTGCAGGGCTTCCCTGGTGGCGCAGTAGTTGAGAGTCCGCTTGCCATTGCAGGGGACACGGGTTCGTGCCCCGGTCCGGGAAGATCCCACATGCCACGGAGCGGCTGGGCACGTGAGCCATGGCCGCTGAGCCTGAGCATCCAGAGCCTGCGCTCTGCAACGGGAGAGGCCACAACAGTGAGAGGCCCGCGTACCAAAAAAAAAAAAAAAAAAAAAAAAAAAAGAAGTGCAAATTCAATCCAAAGAAGTAGAAAAAAAGAAATTATAGGAGTTAGAGCTGAAATCATTGAAATTGAAAATAGGAAATCAATAGAGAAAAATCAACAAAACCAAAAGCTGATTCTTTGAAAAGATCAATGAAACCAATAATCCTCAAACCAGGAAAGAGAGAGAGAAAGAAAGAGAGAAGACACAAATTACTATTATCAGAAATGAAAGAGGGGACATCACTACAGATCCCATGGACATTAAAAAGATAATAAAGGAATACTGTGAACAACTCTATGCCCACAAATTTGATAACCTAGATGAAATAGATCAGTTCCTTGAAAGACACAATTTGCCAGAACTCATCCAAGATACAATCTGAATAGGCCTATATCCATTAAAGAAACTGAATCAATAGTTAATAACCTTTCAAAACAGAAAGTACTAGTCCCACATGGGTTCACTGGTGAATTCTTACCAAACATTTAGAGAAGATATTGTATCAATTCTCTGCCACCTCTTTCAGAAGATAGAAACAGAGAGAATACTTCCTAACTCATTCTATGAGGCCAATGTTACCCTAATACCAAAACTAAACAAACACATTACAAGAAAAGAAAACTACAGACCAATAACTCTCATGAACACAGACATAAAAATCCTCAACAAAATATTAGTAAATGGAATCCAACAATGTATAAAAAGAATTATGCACCACAACCAAGTGGGATTCATCTTAGGTATGAGAGGCTGACTCAACATTTGAAAATCAATTGTGTAAATCCATCACATTCACAGGCTAAAGAAGAAAAACCACACGATCATATCAATAAATGCAGAAGAACACACTTGACAAGATCCAACACCTACTTATGATAAAAACTCCGTAAACTAGGAATAGAAGAGGAACATCCTCAGCTTTATAAAGAATATCTACGAAAACCCTAGCTAGCATACTTCATGGTGAGTAACTTGAAGTTTTGCCACTATCAGGAACATTTTGACTTTCAGAGAGTACAGGTGCCCAATGGACCCATTTTCTCAGAGACTGTCAGTCTACTGCATTTCACAAACCCACTTACCTCACTCATCAGAAGCCCAAGCTTTTTCTGACCTGAGCTCTTACCCCTGAGCTACTCTGAACATTCCTTAAAGTTACTTAATCTCTAACCCTTCCCCACCACCCACTGGGCACATGGGAACTCATGGTGCCTTCAACTTTCTTATCTACCTCCTCAACCTCTTCTCTTGAAGAGTCTCTCGTTCATCTTATACTAACTGAAAGCTGACTACCCCTAAGACATCACCTTCCCTGCTATTCTTTAAAGTGGAGGCTTTTCAATTTTGTTCCCACAAACCTCTGTACTTTAAAGGCTGGAGGTAGAACAGGTATATTATTTGCTTTCCATTTCTACTCTCAAAGGAAGTATCTTTTCAGTTTACTTACATATTTACTTTACTGAGACCCATCCCTCAGATTATTTATTTCCCCCCTCATTCCAGTATCTCATTTTCCCCCTTTCCCAGTTTAGTCTATGGTCCATTACTGTAATCATTTCTTTGCAAGAGCTTTAATGTCCTTGCCTTTTCTCCTCCTCTTATGCATCTAGAAAAACCCAGACCTGGTTATACTTTATTTTGTGTATCTTCACATCTGCTCCTGAACAGTTAATATTGTCTGGAAGAAACAAAAAAACAAAAAACCCCACAATTGTGTTAACTGTCTTTCTTTAAATTCATAATTACTATTCTAAAATGGGCTTTCAAAATTGCTTGGCAATCCTACAATTCCCTCAATTCACTCTGCCATTCTTGGAGACAACCATTTCTACCTTCTTTCTCCTCAAACCTCCAATACTTTCCACATGACAGCCAAGCTAACATCTTTGCTTCATACTTCACTGAGAAGAAATTGAATGGAAACCCCCAAACCTTCCCACCACTAAATCTACCAAATTACCTCCAAGTGTATCTATTCTCTGCTTTCTCTCCAATTACAAAAGAGGCCAGGCTGCATTTGTGCTCTGAATCTCACCCCCTCTTGCCTTCTCAAGGATTTCACTCTTGCAGTTGTTGCCTGTTGTTGCTGTTGCATCATCACTATCTCTCAATTTACTGGCTTATTCTCACCAGCATATGAACAGGATCTAATTTCTTATGTTAAAAAACTTACCTACATGACCTCATGTTCCTTTCTAGCTACCAGTACTTCTGCTCCCCTTTATGGCAACATTTCTTGAAAGAGCTGTCATCTCTAGTCACTGTCTCTCTTTAGCCCACTCCAATCAGGCTTCTATTTCCACCAATCCACTGAAACTACTATTGAAGTCATCAGTGACTTTAATCTTCCACCAGATTTCAGATCCATCGTCATCCTGACTGCTGAGCAGGAATTGACCCTCCTTGGAACACTCTTCTCTTGGCTTCCAAGATGCCACACTTTCTTGGTTTCCCTCCTACCTCACTCCTCTTGAACCTCTTAGTAGTTCCTCTTGCTCTGCTGAATTTCCAAATATGGGAGTGTCCCAGACTTGGATACTCTTCTCCACGGTTACTCTCTCCCCAGGGCCATCTCATTTACTTCCATGGATTTAGTCAAATATTGTTGACTCCATAATCTATATTTTCAATCCTGACCTCTGTTGAGATCCAGACCTGTATAACTAACTTCTTGATATTTAGACAGGTAACTCTCAGACATCTCGAATTTGACACATCTAAAACAAAATTGTAGATTCGCTCCTAAAACTTGTTCTTTACCTTACTTCCTTACTATTGTTATCACTCATTATTTATTCAAATTATTCCAGACAGAAATCTCAGTGACATCTTGGTTTTTCTCTTTCCCTCACTCTTCATACCCAACCTGTCATGCCAATTCTACTTTCAAAATATATCTCAGGGACTTCGCTGGTGGCGCAGAGGTTAAGAATCCGCCTGCCAATGCAGGGAACATGGGCTCGAGCCCTGGTCCGGGAAGATCCCACATGCCGTGGAGCAACTAAGCCCTCAAGCCACAACTACTGAGCCTGTGCTCTAGAGCCCATGCTCCGCAACAAGAGAAACCACTGCAATGAGAAGCCCGCGCACCGCAATGAAGAGTAGCCCCCGCTCGCCGCAACTAAAGAAAGCCCGCGTGCAGCAACTAAGAACCAACACAGCCAAAAAAAAGAAAAAAAAAAAAGTATATATATATCTATCTATCTCAGATCTGCCTTTTTCCCTCCATTTCTGTCCAAGCTGCCATCATCTCTTGCTTAGATTGCTGCATTAGCTTCTCTGCAGCCTAGACTCATACCCTTTTCCAAAGCATTCTTACAAAGCATATCTAATCGAAATGTAAATTGGATCAAGTCATTCTACTACTTCAAATATGCAAAGGCTTCCCTTTCTAACTTCTAACCATAGTGTTCAAGGCCTTCTGTGATCTGGCTATACCCCTCTCCAATTTCATTTTTTGATACTCCATCTCATTTCAAAATGCTCCAGCCACACTGGCCTTCTTTTTCCAGTTCCTTAAATACACCAAGGCTTATGCATATACTGCTCTTTCTTCTCTTCCTATTTCCAAATAGTTAAAGCCCATTCTTCCTAGTTTTCAGGTACAATGTCACCTTAGAGAGGCCTTCCAAAGTAATCACCCTAACTAAGGTAAGTCCTCCTCAGCCCTTCCCTCTCAACCTGTTTGTTTCCTTGCCTGGCTGCAAGCTCTGTTCTCTGTTGGTCTCGTTCATGGCATCCCATGCCTAGCACAACATAGGTACTCCATAAATAATACACAGGTTGAATGGTGAATGACTTTATAATCCTTAGAAAGGGGTCGTTTCCCTACATTTACAAATGGCTTAGGAAACATGGTAAGGTTTGTTGTTAAAGGCGCTGCCCAGGGAGCCAGAGATATGAATACAAGCTCCGAGAGCTTTTTAGGCCATATGCACATGGCACAGCTCTTAATCTGCACTTTTATTTACCCATATTTTCTACCTTGGAAATAAAGAAGGATATTAAGAGAAACAGTCAGATACTTTGCTGAGCTCATGATGCACAAGACTACACAATTCTCCTGATCAAAATATAATGGCTCTATGAAAAGGACATTAGGTTAGTTCAGAATGTGGTCTCAGTAAACTCATACTGTTTTGGGGACTTCTGATTATCCTCATAATCACTCTTTTAATCTAATTAGAAAACTTGCATAGAATTGATATCAAGCTCAACAATTCATTAATTCATTCAATCAATATTTGTTGAGTACCTACCATATACCATTCTTCAAGTACTGGAGAGACACTGGTTGAAAAGGATAAGACAACATTTTCTCTTATGGAGCTGAGTCTAGTGAGAGAGATGGACAGTAAAAAATAAGAAAATGAGTGCTGGTAAGAATCATGAAAAAGATAAACCAGGCTGATTAGGGAATTACAACGGTTACTTTGTATTGGGTGGTCAGAAAGGGCCAACTTGAAGAGGCTTTATATAAATTGAGAACTAGATGGGAATCCACATTTATAAAATCTACTGGCTTCTCATTTTTAAAATCAGGACATTTGTTCATCTCTAGTCTTCTGTCACTTCTTCATAATTTCTTGAGGATGATTACAATATTAAGTGTTTCTGTAGTATGACAAAGAAAGCAAAATGGTCTCTAAATTTGATATGTAGCATTTACCTCCTTATGAAGACTTTTGTAGCTTCAGGAAGAAACCTGAATTGTTTTTTTTATTGGTCCATGGTTAACTGAAGGATTTCCTTCTCTTAGATAACAGTAGATTTATTTACAGCCAATTATTTTCAAGAAATGCCGGTTCTTATTTTGCTTTCCTCAGTATGAAAACTTTAGTTGCAAACAGCCTGGAATTTCAAACTACACGTCAAAGCTAGTTACTATAAGAATCAAATGTATACTAACAGACAACAGTGGGGATGCAGAGGGTAAAACTTTTTCAAAACCTAAACAACTTATGTAATGGAAAATGAATCTATCAAACTAATTTATTTGGGTCTTTGAAAAAATTTTAATTTAATCACAAGTTTTAGTAAATACAGAGCAAAAAAAAATTTTTTTTTGGCTTCACTGCACGGCACGTGGGAGCTTAATTCCTTGACCAGGGATTGAACTCGTGCCCCCTACAGTGGAAGCACAGAGTCTTAACCACTGGACTGCCAGGGAAGTCCCTAAAGAGCAAATTTACCTTACTAGTCTTCACTAGGTTGGAGACTCTGGGAGAGGTCAAAGTAGGCCAAAGTAACCATCAAAAGTAGTTTCTGCCTCTTCTACTGCAGTATTAGATAAACCATGCCTGGCATGGTAACCTGTGCACTTGCTAGAAAACAAAAGCATGAGGGAGGGGGTTATCCACACTTTAGTGATTCAGTAATTTAAAATTTAAAATTTCACTTTGACCTTTCATAAAACTTTAGAAGTGCTAAAACACTTTCAGGTTTACTATTATGTAATTTTCATAAAGTCTTCTGAGGAATAGAAAGCATATTGTTATTTTCATTCTCTTTGATGGTAAGACAAAAGAATTTGTTAGAAAGGTGACTATATTTATAAAATCCATATAAAAATAAATTAGGAAATGATTTACATTATTAAAGCATTCATTATAAGTTCGTTATTTGATACATGACGGACAGCTTACAAACAGAGAAAGCTAAAAATTTAAAGAACTGTCAAGTAATTGTCAGAAATAAAGATAAAGCATCTATGAAATCATAAAGTCAATGAGAAATTATTAGTACTATTCAACAATGCATATTTCATATAGAGATATTTATAATATTTCCAGCTTTTTTGAAAATCCGTATCTAAAAATATCCAAGGTTGCAAATGCCAACAGTTCAAGAGAGGGTTGCTTTTCCACCAAGATAGTAGTTTAAAATTTTAAAAAGCAGACTGCTATCAACAAATGACAACCCTAAATAACATTACTGACAAAGAATTTAATACCTATAATGACACAAAATGGTAGTTTACAGACAACATAAATATTGCTACATTAAAGTCCCTCAAGAAATCTATTCACGAAATGATCTAATTGAAATAAATATAATGGAGTAATCTTTAACGAAATAAAAGGAATTAAAATAGTAAAACAGGACTTCCCCGGTGGTGCAGTGGTTAAGAATCCACCTGCCAATTCAGGGGACACGGGTTCGAACCCGTGGTCCAGGAAAATCCCACGTGCCGCAGAGCAACTAAGCCCGTGTGCCACAACTACTGATGTCCGTACGCTCTAGAGCCTGCGAGCCACAACTACTGAAGCCTGCGCGCCTAGAGCCCGTGCTCTGCAACAAGAGAAGCCACTGCAATGAGAAGCCAGAGCACCTCAACGAAGAGTAGCCCCCACTCGCCGCAACTAGAAAAAGCCCACGCGCAAACAGTCCTCTAATATAGACATGCTTTGAACAGAACTTTCCAGATATTACTGAAGACTCTTTGGAGAAAAGCAAATAATTTACATTCCTCACCACACTGAACTGAAGGAATTATTTATATGCTATCAAAAACACATAATAAACTTTTAAAATACTGTGGTAAGTTTATATTAACTATTGTGTACTTTATGATTGGTATGCTCTTACAGTGAATGGAAATTTTTATTTTAAGATTTTTTAAAATACACAAACAAAGTAAAACATAAAGAAAGCAATCAACACAAAGTTTCCTGTAGTTAGTCCTGAAGGAAAAATAGGAATGATGAGATGTGGCACTCTCAGTTTGTGATTAGAACACAGACTCCACAGATGAATGCATGCAGAGCATCCTTATGTAGTATAAAAATAGTCTAAAATCCAATTATTTTACCAATATGCAGATACATTTACTATTTTTGATTAGTAGCATATAGCTTTAACCTATTATTTTTAAATGTACAGAAATAAAATAGTAACAAACCAAGAACACTGCAACGTTACATTACAACTTTCAAACAAGTCTATTCATATGAAAGGCTAAATTTACTTCACAGTTTGCTTGTAAGAGAGTTAACAACCAAAATAAAGTTGGAATATTGTTACCTGGACAATCTGGAGAATTTTAGGAATTAGAGTAGCCAATTACAAAGCTCTTTAAATATACATTATTTACACAAAAAGTAGTTACGAAATTGGTAATCAGCACAAAATGTTAGCGGCAGTTGGCTATCACTGTTCAAAGATCAACAAGGTAGGTCTAGACAAAGTTATGTCCTTAAAGGTCAAATAATGGTCTAAAATAGTTTATGTTAAAAATCAGGGTCATGAAAAGACAATTCAGCCCACACTGATTTCACCTCCCTAAATTTTAGTTCAGAGACTATTTGAACCAATTTTTTTTTTTCTGTAAGAAAAGGAAGTTTGATAGCACCTTGAATTGATATCCCATTAAAATTGCTTAAATTACTCACAATTTCATTCAGGTTGTAAGTCAGTCTGATGTTTAGCAAAGTAATCTTTCAAAAGGTGCACTGATGGAAACAAATGAAGGTCAAGGATACCATGTATAGAGAGGTAGACAGTGCTACTACTCAAGCATCGCTCTTGGAATAATTCAGCAAAATTGTTAACTATGGCACTTCTGGATTTCTGAAAAATTTTAGTCTCTGGCTTGCTTTGGAGCATAATTTCAAATTAACTTTTCATTACTTTGCAAACTTAACTTTAATTTGTATCATTTTTACTTCTGTTTAAAAAGAGCGAGGATGGGAGTTTTACAGCTTGTTTTGGAAGAACACACGCAGTTTCAGTGATTAGTGACTATCTTGTGTTTAAAGAATCCATATTTTACCACAAAAATCAATGTGAAAATAAATGGGAAGTCTTACTGACATTAATATATTTAACAGCATAATAAGGGGGACTCACTTGAGATATACTGTGTATCTTGCTAGCTGGTGCCTTTCCAAAAAAACCATTAGCATTTAGATAAATGGAGTCACAAATTAATAAAAATTATCACATTAAAAATATATTATTTATTCACCAGGTAATAAACATACTAATTCTACTACAGTTCAAAGCAAATAAGAATTTAAACATTTTTTCTTTAAATCACCTTGGAAATGTATTAATTTTATACAACATAATCTTTTTTTAGTAAAAGTAAACTAAAATAGGTAATTTATATAGCTTATATTCTTAAAATAAAATATATTTTAATGAACATACACTTTCTCATTTCATTTTGCTTGGATGTAGGATATAGTGTTTCAAAATGAAAATAAACACACATAGTAAAAACCAAAACCAAAACAAGTATGCAAAAACATTTTATTTATAATAGATCAACATTTTTGACATGAAAGGTAGCCACTTTCAATTTCTCAGGAATGCCTAGAATCCAACAGTTTCCGTAAAGACTAGTTACTTAACAATTATTTCACTGTAGGTAAAAGAAATAATTTCAGAATAAATTTTTAAATGGCTTTGCCTATGGCAACTTATTTTATAAGCTTTAATATGTGGTAAGCTAGCTTTCCCAGGAAGTGAATATAAACCACCTATGTTCCAAGTGTATTAAACCAGTTTATACAACAAACATGACAATCACCCATTTGTATCAGCTGTGCTCAAAAGAGAATTCTCTTTACCAAAATATGCATTTTTCAAAAAGGCCTCACATTAACCCCTTAAACCAACCACCTCCCTTCTATGTCCAGGACCACTCTTTTCTACTTCAAGTTGCGTTACTTTAAAGACAACTGTCAAATTCCAGCGGAACAGTACACTGACTTAAGACTCTATGTAATATATATCAAACACAAGAATAGTCACTGACTTTAAGGGACAAGGTGATAACTAACCAGTAATAATTTAGCCAATGTCATTTTTAGTTTAGAGGGAAAAAAGCAGCCCCCAAATGTCCTGAACTTTTCTGTACTTCTCTGTAACACACAGAATGAAAAGATAATCTCTGAAATTAAAATCATTAGAAAACATCTTAATAAAATGTTTTATGTAAATAGGTGTTAAATATTAGATTCAAACCATTATTTTCTTCTGTATTTCGGTTTGGGAAAAAATGTCACAATTATTAGGTCTTCTTACTTAAATTTAGTTTTGAGAATTTAAATCTACTACACACCAGTATGTAAAATTCACCTTGGTTAACCACTCCCCATGCTTCTGTGCTGGGTTTCCTCAGGTAAGTCCGTTCATTATATGCATGTAAGTGATGGGGAGGTTTAAATAGCACTTAAAGAATATTCATGAGAGTGCTGAAATATTGAAAGTTTCATTATTATCTACTTACTGTAGGATTTGCAATTCAAATTCATTGCAGTATTATAAACACTGTGTGAATGGAATGCACACAATTCCTACAGACACACAAACTGAAGTCCAAAAGGCACAGAGTAATGCTGGTGGCTCTTTCTAGTCAGTTAAGAAACAATAAAAAGTCTGCATTATTCTTTCATAATTTAAATACTTAAGTAATCTCCACTTTTATTACTTTATAACAATGACTGCAAATTTACATTATTTTAAGTACCACTGTAATAGCTTAGTGTATCATACAGATATTTGCTAATATCCCATCCAAAAATTAAAAAAAAAACCATATATATATATATATATATATATATATATATATAAAATTATTCTGAAAGACAAGAACATAGAGGAGGAACTTGGTACAGACTATCAACTCAATTTTTTATCACCACAGTTGTAACTCCAAAATTAACAGATATACAGCAATAATCAAAAGCAGTGCAAATATCTTTGGAGGTTAAGATAAAATTATAATGCAAGAACATAAAAAAGAAATAAAAAAAGGCAAGTACTTCAAGTACAAGGAACCAGTCTGCTTGAGGTCCATTTAGTGTTTACTGGGGGCTTCCTTCCTGCTTTTACTTCTTTCTCTGAAACACATTGGCCAACATGGCACCTGATGTTGTCAACTGGCCCATTTTGTTCAAAAACTTGGTCTTTGTATCTTCACTCACTAAGCTTGCAGCAATTGACATTGAGCTAGGAAAGAAATTTTGAAATTCGTGTAAAGCAATTAAAAAACTAAAATATCTATTTTTTCATTTCTTTAGTAGTATAACATTAATAAATGCATTCTGAACTGGTATCACAAAAGGGAAACTAGTATTTATGGAGTAGAGTTTTTTGGTACCATAATAGGTTAGCAGCTTTCATGTTCATTGTTTTTTTAAAGGAAGCAGTGTGGTATAGTGATTAGGAGAAAGTGTGGAATGAGACTGAATCTCGGTTCTGTCATTTACCAGCTGTGTGACTTTGGGCAAGTTATTTAGTCTCTGTTTCCTCATCTATAAAATGGAGATAATTCTAGTACCTACCTCACAGGGCTATTTAGAATTATACGAGTGTAAAGTGCTTATTAGCAGTGCCAGGCACGTAATACCATGCTCTAACTGTTAGTTATTCTTCTTATTATCAGCATTACTTCATTTAATTCTTACAGCAACCCTGGGAGATAGATATTACCCCTATTTTCACAGATGAGTAAAGGAAATCTCAGTGAGGTCTTTAAACAATCCTAGGACATATTACTTTTTTAGGGGGGCAGGGTTGGGGAGAAGAAACATGTCCTCAATTGCCAATTGCACTAGTTTTGATGGACAGTGTCAAATCTTTTCCTTTCTTTTTGACCAACCTTCTGTGTAGGAAGTAAGCACAATTTAAATGACTACTAAACACAGCTGGTTTATCATATTACTGAACAGAGTATTGATAAAGGACAATTTTTCAGTGATCCAACAATTGTGCTATAATGGATTCAGTAATCCAGCTTATTGGCCTTGTGGCTTTGGCCAAGATGCTTTAAATCACTGTGATTCAGTTTCCTCCTCTGTAAAATTTTGCAACTGTTACTGCAAAATATCTTGAGGACTAAGTAAGAGAATATGTTTGAACATGTCAAAGACAATGAGTGGCGAGCGAGGTAGAGGAGCTCAACAGACGTCTGTTAAATCTACACATGAAGTATGTGCTGCTACCTAAGACCTCTGGTTCTATGTGGTCTTTAAAGGTGTGTGCTGAGTTACTCAGTTAAATACCCGACCACGATGCCCATCCTGAAAGTCTCTTCTTCCCATTGCTCTCCTGCCAGTACATCAACCTGGTCTGACCCTACGTGCTCTGAATACCCCTCTCTTGCTGCTTTTCCTCTTCCCACAAAGTAATCCTCCATGAGGCTCAGCATTTGGCTCTAGTTCTTCAATTACAAAACTTACTCATTCTATAAGTTTTAAGTAACATCTCCATAGGATGACTCAAAAATATTTATTGAATCACAACATTTTTCCTGAGGGCCAGTCCCACATTACCACTGTTTGCTACATAAAGCCAATGTCTCAAGTTTTTCTTCATACCCTAACTTTAGAAATAACTCCCCACTTTTATTTCTGAGTACAAGTCTTTCACCTCCTTAGGCATTTATTCCTAGGTATGTCATGCTTTTTGTTGCGATGGTAAACGGGAGTGTTTCCTTAATTTCTTTCTGATTTTTCATTGTTGGTGTATAGGAATGCCAGAGATTTCTGTGCATTAATTTTGTATCCTGCAAATTTACCAAATTCATTGATTAGTTCTAGTAGTTTTCTGGTGGCATCTTTAGGATTTTCTATGTATAGTATCATGTCATCTGCAAACAATGACAGTTTTACTTCTTTTCCAATCTGTATTCCTTTTATTTCTTTTCCTTCCCTGATTGCCGTGGCTAGAGTGAACATCCTTGTCTTGTTCCTGATCTTAGTGGAAATGCTTTCAGTTTTTCACCGTTGAGTATGAGGCTTGCTGTGGGTTTGTCACATATGGCCCTTATTATGTTGAGGTAGGTTCCCTCTATGCACATTTTCTGGAGAGTTTTTATCACTCACTTTTATTTCTTTACTTGCCAGTGGTTGTATCCTTTTCCTCTCTTCCCAACAGTGAATATAATGGCTCTCCATTTCAAACTATCATCAAATCTTGTGACTCTATTCTACAACATCTTCTCTATAGTTTACTTTTATTTCTAATGCCAATACTTTACAACTGAATTATTCCAAAAGTTTTAGATCTGGCATCCTTGCATTAGTCAGATTCACCTCTTAAATAATCACTTCTTTATATCACACCCCTTCTCAAAATCTTCAGTGGTCACTTACTACCTACAAGATAAAATGTGCATGGCATTCAAGAAACATAGCAATCTAATTCTTATGTGTGTGTGTGTGTTTAACCAACCATCACTACTTAACTTCTAGACGCCCTTGAGTCAGGTCTGCCTAGTCTAATTGTTCAAACCATTCTCAACTTAAATATTTCTTCTTTTATCTCGTGTCTAGCCATCTTTTAATTCCCAGCTCAAGCCCTATCTTTTCCATGATGCCTTTCCTTAACATTCTAGGTTTATAGTACTGTTTTTTTTCTGTAGGAAACAGTGTTAAGTAAAAGATAAGTATGATTTTAGTTTGTATCTACAAAAACAGGATACATGGCTCAGATAATACTTGAGATACCATGAAGTCTTTTTTAAAAAAATATTTATTTATTTGGTTGCACTGGGTCTCAGTTGCGGCAGGTGGGCTCCTTAGTTGCGGCTCGCCAGCTCTTTAGCTGTGGCATGCAAACTCTTAGTTGTGGCATGCGTGTGGGATCCAGTTCCCTGACCAGGAATCGAACTCGGGCCCCCTGCATTGGGAGAATGCTTCCCTGGGAGTGTGCGCCACCAGGGAAGTCCCCCATCAAGTGTTAATGATATTCTAAGAAGAGTGCAACAATGATGCTAAGGAGTCTGGAAACCATAAGAGGTAAAAGTGAAAGGAATGAAGAATGTTTGGTTTGGAGAAGAGAAGATTTAGGAGACTTAAGATACCTCTCTGTGTTACTCATGAAAAATGAGATATATAATATATATCTGCACAGCTGTATATATCCATAGAGCTCTACTGATGCACATCACAATTACCTGGGGGAACTTTTTGAAATGTGGACACCTAGACGTAACCCCAGTGAGTCGGATTTTTTCCATCTGGGGTAGAGGACCCACGTATGTATTTTACAAAGCTTTCTAGTGAAGAACAATTACATTATGGCTTTTTTTTTTCTGAAGAAAGAGTTTACATTTTTATCAGTTAGACAAAAGGGTCTGACTCTGACCCCTCCGCCAAATGATGAAAACTTGGTATAGAGAGTAGATGTTATAGGAAGGGAGACTTTAACTCAGGATGAGAAAGGAATATTTTAAAAACAGAGTTGTTAAAAATGAAATGGGCTGCCTTGTAATGTCTTCTTACTGCAGGCTTTCAAGGGATTCTCAGATCTTTCCTTTGCAACTCATAGCCAACCAGCTGTCATTTCTTATTGATTCTGAATCTATAGAATCTCTTACTTCTGGCCTATCTTTAAAATTATTTATGTCCTAGAATAGTTCTCTCTCTCTCCACATCACTATATCTTGCAAATCAAAGATCACTATTCCTTCTCTTTGAAACCCCTATTTGATTTTTTGACACCACTCTGATTTGCCTCCTATTTCTCAGTTAAGCTTCTTGTAAATGCTGCACTTTCAAAAAAAAATTATTTATTTTATTTATTTATTTTTGGCTGCATTGGGTCTTCGTTGCTGCGTGTGGGCTTTCTCTAGTTGTGGCAAGCAGGGGCTACTCTTCGTTGCGGTGCGCGGGCTTCTCCTTACAGTGGCTTCTGTTGTTGTGGAGCATGGGCTCATGGGCTCTAGGTGTGCGGGCTTCAGTAGTTGTGGCTCTTGGGATCTAGAGCACAGGCTCAGTAGTTGTGGCGCACGGGCTTAGTTGCTCCCGGCATGTGGGATCTTCCCGGACCAGGGCTCGAACCCGTGTCCCCTGTATCGGCAGGTGGATTCTTAACCACTGCACCACCAGGGAAGTCCCTTAAACGCTGCATTTTAAATGTTGGTCTAATTCCAGGTCTGAGCTCCCTTTCCAAGTGATATCATCTATCCACCTCTAGTCCTTACCTAAGCCTTTAATTACCACCTATATCCTAATGGTTCCTAAATCTCAAAAACTGCTTATAGTGTTTTTCTTCCTGTACCTCAAATTTTAAATATTCCTCTTCAGAACAGTTCCATTTGGTTGTACGGTGCCATCATTCAATCTGGGAATTCTTATTAGATTCTAGTTCTCTCTTACTCTAACCTGTTGCCATGTTAAACTGAGTTCACATTTGAATATATCTTGAGTCCATCTTATTCTCATACTCACTGTTACATATAGGCAGTAAAACATGGTGGTTAAGACCATGGTCTCAAGAACCACAATGCCTGGGTTTGAATTCTGGTTCCTCCACTTAGTAGCTAGGTGGCCTTTGAGCAAGTTACCTAACCTCTGTGTCATCTGTAAAATGGGAATAGTAATAGTATCTACTTCATAGGGTTATTATGATAAATTATTAGCAAATATATGAAAAATGCTGAGAATGGTGTCTGGTTCATGAGTGTATCTTATTATTACCTGCCCATCCATGCCCACACCTGCCTTCATCATGGGTTACTACAGTAGCTTTCTGTTCCACCTGCTTCTCTGTTGCTTGTATTCACTAGAGCATGGCTTCCAAAGCAGTGGTTCTCAAAGTGTGGCTCCTGGACCCAGAGTATTAACATCACCTGGGAATTTGTTGCAATTCAAATTCTCAGGCTCCATCCCAGATCTTCTGAATCAAAAACTCTGGAGATGGCACCCAAAAATTTCCAGGTGATTCTGATGGACCCTAAGGCCTGAGAAGCAAAGTTACTAAGGGTTGGTAAACTAAGGGTCACAGGCCAAATCCAGTCTGCTGCCTGTTTTTGTAAATAAAGTTTTATTGGAATGCAGCCATAGCCATACATTTCCATATTGTCAATGGCTGCTTACTGCTACAATAGCAGAGTTCAATTGTGTACTTGTAACAGAGACCATATGAATCGCAAAGCTTAAAATATTTACTGTCTTTACAGAGAAAGTTTGTTGACTCCTGGCCACAGGATAAGTCCAAACCTCTCATGTAGCATACAAAGTTCTTTATTAATGGTGCCCGTCTACCTTTATAGACTTATCTCTATTGTTCTCCCGTACATACTCTGTGCTGTAGCTTTAATTACAGTTCCCAAATATGCTTTTCTGAAACTTTTGTCCTTTGCACAGTGCTGATATTTCTGCATGTAATCCCTTTTCTCTTTTCTTTTGCCTCCGGTTGGAGGGTGGATCAGTTCATTACTTTGGAAACTGGTACATAAAGAGAAAGAATTGAACATTTATCTTGTCTTTACTATATAAACGGTATAACTTGGTAAAAATAGTACATATGGGGGACGGTTTTCTTTCTGAAGAATTCTAGCTGACAAATGAAGAAGGAATGATAGAGTAATACATTTTGTAATTGCTAATGAATTAACGGATCTGGCATTCATCATTAATAGATGTTAACATCACCAAAAAAAGAGAGAAGCAGACATTACCTGCCTCACAATGAAAACACACCTCCTCCTATGTAGAAGTCTTGGCAAATAAAAAACATGCCCCAAACCTGATTACATCTCTAGATCTAGATCCAACTAGTAAATTTATGGGAAATACAGAGGAACATTTTGAACCACACAAGGGAAATGCAATTAGCAAGATTTGGACTGTGGGAACCTCTATAGGACAAATGACTCAGTTCCTTCAACAAGTAAATTGTATGGAGAAAAAAAGAGATACAAGGGGGAACCTCTGAATTAAAAGAGATTCAAGAAACATATTAACCACTTATAATATATGGAATGTTGGATCCTGACTCAAGGAAACAAACTGTAGGGAAAAAACGAACAACAAATCAATAATGACATTTATGAAACATTAGAAATTTGAACAAAGGCCAGATAATAAATGATATTAAGGAGTTGTTATGGTGTGATGATACTGTGTTTATGTTTAAAAAAATAGCACTTATCTTTTAGAGATGTATATCAGAATATGGGAGGGGAGAAGAGTTGGGTATAGATGAAATAAAATTGACTATGAGTTGATAATTGTTGAAGCTGAGTGATGAGTACATGGGAAATCATTATACCATGTTTATTTTTGTGTTAATTTGAAATTCTCTACAGTAAGAGTTTAAAAAAAAATGTTAATATAGAGGATTTGAATAACATTTACAATAGCCAGGACATGGAAGCAACCTAAGTGTCCATCGACAGATGAATGGATAAAGAAGATGTGGTACATATATACAATGGAGTATTATTCAGCCATAAAAAGGAACGAAATTGGGTCATTTGTAGAGATGTGGATGGATCTAGAGACTGTCCTACAGAGTGAAATAAGTCAGAAAGAAAAAAACAAATACCGTATATTAACACATATATGTGGAATCTAGAAAAATGGTACAGATGAACCGGTTTGCAGGGCAGAAATTGAGACACAGAGTAGAGAACAAATATATGGACACCAAGGGGGGAAAGCAGAGGCACGTGTGGGTGGTGGTGTGATGAATTGGGATATTGGGATTGACATGTATACACTGATATGTATAAAATGGATGACTAATAAGGACCTGCTGTATAAAAAAATAAATTTTAAAAGAAGTTAAAAAATAAATGATAATATAGAGGATTTGAATAACATGGGAAAATATGATTATAAATGTGAACTTTTTTTTTTCTTAAAAAGGAAGGTCATGTAACCAAAGCAATCTTAGAAAGTTACAAAGAGATTTCTTTCTTGTAAAATTCCTGCATGATAATTCATGAAATTTCATTTAGAATGTATTTCACATATAATTTTTCTCAGTTTTGGTCTAAAACCTTTTACATCTTAAACTAATAAGGCACCAAATAATTTTAATATTTAATGTACAACAAATGAACAGAATTATTTGCTTTAATGTTAACTTTATGGATTTTGTGTTCAGAATAGAAACCTATCAAAGTATGTCTATTGTTTTATAACTTTCCATGGCTAAAATGATAGAAGAGCTCCCACCATTCTAGGAGACTAAAGCAAGAGTTCTGACTCATAGTAAAAGGCAAAAGACTGTGTGTGTGTGTGTGTGTGTGTGTGTGTGTGTGTGTGTGTGTGTGTGTGTGTGTGTGTGTGTGTGTTGGGGTTGTGGGTGTGGAGGAGTGTGTTTCTGTGTACCTAGCCTGACAAGATGAAACACTTATTCCTGGTAGTCAGTTTTATAAAGGAAACACCGTTGAGCTTTTCATGCCTAACAGAGTCCATTTAAGATCAACTGGTCAAGGTTACTTCAGAAAGAGTTAGAGTACACACAGACTACTTGTAAATTACTTCCTGTCCTGAAATGCCCAACTTTATTCTTTCACATCTATGTTCATATTTTAATTTCACTGAATCTTTGAATTCTAATTAGTTTGGTTAGAAGCATGGGACTAGAACATTCACAAGTTGACAATCTTTTATGCAGTGAATCAAGTTAAATCTTACAACTCCTCTCATAAATTTCTACAAACTACGTTCACCAGTGATTCCCAAACCAGCTACCTATCAGAATCTGTTTGGAAGCTTGTATTTATTTTATTTTTATATTTTACTGAAGTATAACTGATATACAATCTTATATAAGTTACAGGTTTATAATATAATGATTCATAATTTTTAAAGGTTATACTCCATTTATAGTTATTATAAAATATTGGCTATATTCCCTGTGTTGTACAATATATCCTTGTAGTTTATTTTATACATAATACTTTGTACCTCTTAATCCTCTACTCCTATATTGTCCCTCCCTCCTTCCCTCTCCCCACTGGTAACCACTAGTTTGTTCTCTATGTCTATGAGTCTATTTCTTTTTTGTTATATTCACTAGTTTGTTGTATTTTTTAGATTCTTCATATAAGTGATATCATACAGCATTTGTCTTTCTCTGACTTATTTTGTTTAGCATAATACCCTCCAAGTCCATCCATGTTGTTGCATATCGCAAAATTTCATTCTTTTTTATGGCTGAGTAGTATTCTACTGTATGCATGTATGTGTGTGTGTGTGTGCGCATGTATATGTATATATATATATATATACATGCGCGCGTGCACGCACACACACACACACACCCACCACGTCTTCTTTATCCATTCATCTGCTGATGGACACTTAGGTTGCTTCCATACCTTGGCAATTATAAATAATGCTGGCTGCTATGAACATTGGGGTGCATATATCTTTTCAAATTAGTGTTTTTGTTGGAAGCTTTTAAACATACAGATCCCTAGGCTGACTCAGAATGCTGAGGTCACAGAGAATGAGATAGAGATCTGAATTTTATATTTCCCAGATGGTTTATGGATTAGCATTAGAGAACTGCTGTTTTAAAGGATTTTCTTATCTTCCAAATTAATGACTACAAAATAACACAATATAAAACACTACACCCACCTAAAGAAAATTTATATAGAGAAATTAAGGTTAATTAAAGCCTTAAAAAAAGAATTAATGTCTTACCCTTGAGGCTCTTGGACGGTCTTGTTCTCTACTTTTTGTTCACATTCTTTTATCATGGAAGTTAAAATAACCTGATTTAAAAAAAAATGACTTTAGAGAAATACTGTTAACATAGTAAAATGCTACGGTTTAAAGTTTTTAATTGAATTTTTAATATTCCCATAAGCTAATATGTTAACTAAAAATTGAAAATTTTGGCAGTTACTTAGTTAAAGGAATTCACATTGGATTGCTAGACTAGGTACCGAAATAGCTTTAAAAGATCTCAATCGTATAACTTAATAATTCACTTTGATTTTCACTAACCTTCCTTCTGAGTCTGATTCCATTCTCCCTTAGCTTTCCCCACTATCTAATGTTAAAAGTAAAATTTACATACATTTAAAAAATACACATACCATGGTCAGACATATTTTCCCAGTAAAAGCTGTTCTGTCCCTTGTCCCTTGCTTTTTCCAGGTTGCTAAAAGCAAGATGCTCTATTTTAAAGTCTAGGGCAGAGACCAGATATAGGTCTGTGGTCACTAAAACTGGGGAGACAATGGGTGTCTAAGAGTTGCTATCACTCTTGCGGGGAGACTGAGTGAGTAATGGAAAGGGTGGAGGGATGGAAGCTACTGCCCCAAGTGCTGGCACCCACACCAGAAACCAAATGGCCCTCCTGAATTTTCTTGGCCCATATTTGTGCATGGAGGTCACTAGACAACAAACTTATTGTCACCCTCTATGTGCTAGGTATGTTTTTAGACACAGAGGATGCAGCAAATAGACAACATTCCCTCCTTGTGGAGAGCTTATGTTCCTTTGTTATAGACAACAAACACAAAAAATAAGTAAATCATATAGTATATTACAAAGTGATAAGGGCTTTGGAAAGAACACTGAGTGAGATAAGGGGTATAGAAGGCCAAAGTGAAGAATATTACCATTTACATGGAGGTGTTCTAAGCAGGTTTCATGGAGAGGATGATATTTAAGCAAGAACCTGAGGGACATGAGGAGTAAGTGTGTGAGACTCTGGTTAGAGGCTGAGCAAAGACTCCAGGTGGGAGTATGTCTATTGTATTCTAAGCCTGGAAGCCAGAGTGGTGGGTGCAGAGTGAGCAAGGGGGAAGGCAGAAGGTGAGGCCCGGGAGGTAAGGAGGGAGGAGCTGGGTCCTCTAGTGCCTTGCAGATTATGGTAAAGACTTTTGATTTTGTAATGTTTTCCCGCTCTCTCATCTGTCACATTACAGATTTCGTTTGTTTGGCTCTTTTCTTTTGCATCAGTGTTTTTTTGGGAGAGTTTTTGTACTTTCTCTTCTGCTCCCTGTATTGTCCGTTCCCTCCAGCATCCTTTTTCTTGTGTGTATATTTTCATCTCTGTCTTTGATGTCAGAGGCTTTTTTCAAATGGTTGGTGATCTTGGGATATCCACTAAAGACTGAGGTACTAAAACGTTGATTAGAATCTCTTCATGCATGAGTAAATTCACTTTAAGGTGACTCTGGCACAAACTTTCTGCCAATCTTTTTTTCCCTGCAAATATAATTCTGGCTGCCACCCCATTCCTGGAGCTAAGAAGGAGAAAGGTAATGAGGTTTCTAGTGACTAACTATACCTTTGACTTAATTTCCCTCCTTTCATTATAGCACCTATTCCTGCTCTCAGCTAGGCCTGATATCTCAAGTCTAGAAAGGAAAGCTCCAGTCTTCCACCAAGGTTCAAAAGGGAATCTGGGAGTCTGATACTTTCAAAAACTTTTAACCCTCCCCCTATTTTCAGTCCCACCCTACACTAATGGAAGGTAGTGAAAATAAGGCTTCTTATTTGTTCTATTCTACAAGTAGTCTTCATTTTCGATGCAAAAATCCTGAACAGAATACTAGTAAACTGAATCTACCTTCATATAAAAGGAATTATATACCATAACCAAGTGGGATTTATTGCAGTAGTGCAAAGGTTGCTTTAACATGTAAAAATCCATTAATATAAAACATTGTAAGAGAATAAAAAACACAACCATGTAATCATCTCAACTGACACAGAAAAAAACATTTGACAATATTCAACACCCTTTCATGATAAAAATACTCAAGCAACTAGCAAAAAAAGTGAACTTCCTCAGGCTGATAAAGGGAATCTATAAAATATACAAAGCAAAAATTGAGAAAACTGAAAGGAGAAAGACGCAACTCACAATCATAATTTTAACATGTCTTTCAATAGCTGATAGAACAAGCAGAATACAAAAAACTAATACAAATATAAGAGAACTGACTCATAAAATTAACTACCTTTACCTTATGAAAAAAAATCCATGGATCAATAAAAATATAATGGAAATGAGAATCTACTTTGAACTAAATGATAACAAAGCTACAATGCAGTAAAAGGGATGTGGCTAAAGGAGCGCTTAGAGCCTTAAATTTATGTATCGGAAAAGAAGAAAAGTTAACAAGTAAATAATCTAAGTTTCCTCCTTAAGGAGTTAGAAAAACAGAAAAAAAAATCAAATCTAAAGAAAGCAGAAGGAAATAAAGATGAAAATAGAAATCAATGAAACTAACACATAGAGAAAAGTCAACACAGCCAAAAGTTCAATATTTGAAAAGGTTAATAAAATTGATAAACCCCTATCAAAAGTATTTTAAAAAGAAAGCAAGAAACAAATTGATATCAGAAGTAAAAGAGGGGTAGCAATATAATAGATCCTACAGTAAGGAAAAGGGAAAAAAATAAAAGTATTACACAAGAATCTATTATTTACAGGTGACTTTTCTACACTTGAAACTTATAAAAAATCCAGTGACATTTTGTTATTAGAACTAATAATAAAGTTTCTCAGGTTGGTCAGACATAAGTTCAACATACAAAAGTTATATTATTTCTATACATCAGCAAGAAAGGGTTAAAAACCATATAATCCTAAAAAAGGTAGCATTGTAACATTATAGATATAAAGTGACAGTTTTTTCAAACAAAGTTATAAAACTTTATTAAAAGACATTAAAGGAGATCTAAATAAACATAAGATATAGTATATTCTGGATAGGAAGACTCAAAATCATGAAGTTGATGTCTCTCCCAATTAATTTATAGAATCAACTCAATTTCAATCAGAATCTCAATGAGATCTTTCTTGGAGTCTCATAAAATAATCCTAAAATTTACATAAAAATGCTAAGGGTCATGAACAGTTCTAAAAAAGGACAGGGTGCTGGACTTGCCCTATTAGATTTTAGGACTTTTTAACAAGGCAACCGTAATGAAGACAGGGTATCAATGTTACAATAATTGAGAAAGAGACCAGTGGAAAAGAATGTTCCCTAATAACAGACACATGCATACAAGGAAACATCATCTATGATAGAGGTGGCACTGCCAATCAGTATAGACATGATGTACTGTTCAATAAACAATAATGGGACAACTGGTTATCCATATAGAAAAAAATGTAACTTAAGCACTACCTCACATCATACGTAAAAACTAATTTTAGATGGATTAAGAATTTTATTGTGAAAATACAACTTTAAACATTTTAAGAAGAAAGTATAGGAGATCATGTCATGGAACTGATCAATCAATCTATTAAAAAATTAAAAATCAGTGTTCAAATGGGCCAAAAATTGGAAAAAGATATTCATAAAACACAAAACTGACTGAATACTGATATTCCAATTATATAACAAACTTCAAGGAAATAATAGGAAAAAAGACAACCCAAAGTGGGAAAAATGGGCAAAAAACCTAAAAAGGCTTTGATGTTAGTGAACATACAAATAATTCTCAAGTTTGACAATAATCAGGGAAATGCAAATGAAAACCATAATGATATACCACTTTATATCTACTGAATTTAAAAAGTCTAAGAATACCAAGTGTTGACAAAGATATGGATGAAAAGGCTACATACTCCTGCATGCTCCTATCAGGTCTGAAAAGTGTCCTTTCGGTGCAGCACTTTGATCAGTAGTGATCGTAGAGACAGAAGATTTGTTGGATTACTGTGATGGTAATGAATACGACGTACCAACAGACAGTGTGAAAGTTGAGAGAGGGGGTGTAAACTGCTGGGAGGAAAAAGAGATATGAGGGAGGGATGAAGGGAAGATTTTGTTTTTGTTTTGATTTGTTTAGGAGAGAAGAGTCAAACACAATAATAGTTTAAAGAAAAGCTGCTAGAAAAACAGGCTGAAGATATAGAATAGGAAATAAATGACAAACAGGGTTTTGGAGAATACAGGAAGACAAATAGAATGAAAAGAGTTATGAGGAAATGGAGAGAGAAAATAGAAACTTTGCTTCTAAGAAAGTTAATGGTCAGAGATAATACTGTACAGCATTTTACAGATAAAAAGCATTTCACATACACTCTCTTACTAAATTCTAACTATATTCAGTGAAGGACAGTACGTTATTCCTACTTTAGAGAATTAAACAGAATCTCAAAGATGTTGAAGGAGTGTCTTAAGATCTCATAGCTAGTAAATAAATACATAAAATGATGCTGAACTAGACTTTAAAAAATTAGGCACAGCATATCATAATCACACCTCATATGGAGAAGAATCAAAGTCTATATAGGAGATATTAAAACACATGAACATGGCACTGATAATCACAGTGGCTTAATCATGATAGTAGCTTACCTCATGCTCTGGAGAAAGATGTTCCATGTCAATTCGTAAACATCTGAGACCAGGTAAGAAGTGATTAACCATTAAATCCTCTGAAATGACTTGAGATGAGGTAGTTAAGGAGATTAAAAAAAAACAAACTGGTATGTCCAACAGAACAACAGAAGAATATAGAAGCAGATCTCTTAAATGCTGCCTATGGCATGCTGATCACTTAGAGCAAACAGGCTTCTGTCAAGCACGATCTGTATTTGTTGAGTTAGTCACTTGTCAAGAGGCAACTGTGTTTATTCCCACAAATCTCCTTATGTCAGTGGCATTGATTATTGTAACAGCGCGTAATTTAATTACATGGTATGTAAACGTTATGAAATAATAAGGGTGAAAATTAAATCATGAAATTTAATTGGATGTTTAAATGAGTATGAAAAGTAAAAAAATTAATGTTTCCATGACAACTAAGTTGAAAGTTTCAGAAAAAATTGATAAAGGCCAGTTGCTTAAAACACTGCTGCTTGGATACATATAGCTGATTCACTTTGTTAAACAGCAGAAACTAACACAACATTGTAAAGCAATTATACTCCAATAAAGATATTTTAAAAATTGCTGCTTAATTATATATATGACAACTGTAAATATATACATATTTAAATATAAAGAAAAATATAAAAATCTAGAAAAATTCAGTACCCAGTATCAGAAATGTTTCTGGATTCTCTTTAAAGAAACTTAAGCTAAAATTCATAGACAATTATATTACGAATGTGGTTCACCTAAGAAAGCTGATGTTTAATTCTAATCAGCAGACACACAAAAGAAATGCCTCAGTCCTACATCAAAAGCTTGGTAAAAGAAATGACATTTATGTGTTTAAGTTAAAAGAAGTTCTTTTAGGTATATACCATTTTCCTGATTTCTTATTCTAACCATTCTGTTAAACTGACCCACACTGGTCCTCACTGAATTGGGCAAGAGAGCTTTTGCTGTAATAAGTTTAGTACTACTTATATTTCCTAGCCATATGAGTTTTAGTTGATTATATGACATTGAAAGGAGTCAGGAAAGCAGATGCATTTCTCAAACAATTCACCTTGTTTATTCACATTGCTTCTGACACATTCTCACCTATTATAGTTGTGAGCCATCTAAAAATATTTCTTATTTAATATTATACCATATTAAAGTAAAAAATGCCAGTAAATGAGTTCCTTTATGAAGATGAGTTAGTCTTTCTGAAAAAAATAATAAATTATATTAAGTAAAAAAAAAAATCCATATAACTACTGCCTTAAAAATATAGTTATAAATAAACACTAGTTGTAAATAAAACTCCTATAATTGAGTGACTTATAAATAGGTAGTTATAAAAATATAGACATCATTTGGTTGAACCAAATCCCTATAGATATACAAAGTTCTACAACCTAATGGCTATGTAGTTTTATTTTCTGGGTATAGGAAAAGTATCACCTAGATATATCTGTGAGTGAACTTTGGATTAGAGAAAGGTCTCCGATCTAGAGAAATCTGGGCATGGATTGAGAAACTGAAAATGGCCTTACTTGGTGGTAAGAGGGAAGACACTTTCCTTCTCCTCTCTCTCTACCCACTGTTTGGTCCTTTTCCCCCATGGAACCCCACAATCTTTCTTAGGGGATGGAAACTTAGAGATCATTTAGTCCTATCTGACGTTAGGAATCACCTCTACCTCATCTGTGAATGGTGGTCATAAAGCCTCTGACTGCTAACAATGACAGGACATTCAGTTTTGTAAGACAGATCTCTGCATTTTTAGAGAGCTCAATTTGAAAGTTTTTCTTATAAACACAATAGGCCTCTCCATGACCTCTGCTTGTTAGTGTTTGCTCTGCATTTTAGTTACACAAGCGTGCCTAACCTTTTTTCTATATAACAACCTTTAAAATAATTCTCAAATTATCTTTTCATCCCTAAACCATTTCTTTTCCAGGTTAAACATTTCTAAATTCCTTCAAATTTTTCTTAAACATGATTTCTTGACTTAATACCATGCCAAATGTTAAATTATATAGATTTCCTATGTCCCTATTGAAACACGATGTCGTGCTGAAAGGAATACTCTTGTGTTCTATCAGCTCGTAATTCAATAGAACAGCAGAACAGATATGGACAATGTGATTTTATTAGTGGCCATAACCACCCTGTTGACACAAGTACAAGTTCTGACTCACGGAGAACTAACGCTTTTAGTACTTGAACAGGGTCTATTGTTAAGATGGTTCTTCCCCTTACTGTGCTGTTATAAAGACTTTCTACTGTATTTTCTCTAGTAATATTCTGTACATACCTAAATACACAATAATATTCCTTCTATACAGACTTCTATGCTCTTCAGAAACCACTGCTTAGTCCATTTGAAAATTAGGTTAACAGAGCTAAAATTTTTAATCTTTTGACTTTCTCATTTTCCTTGAGGCATATTTCTTTAGAAACTCTGCTATATAAGATTACACACAACTCTTCACTTAATTTTGTAAACATTTACTTTCACAAAGTTTAGGGAATAGGTATAAGCGTATCAATGTTTTCTTTCTTTGACATGCCAAACTCTGACATGCCATTATTACTTTCTTGTAAGGGTCCTGTCACTTCTCCATTACTAAAGAGTCCTTTCTTGCTAATTCAGAATTATCACTTCCTCTTTTTGCTTCCTCTATCTTCTCTAAGTTGAAAATGCCAACAAGATAAATCAGGAATGATAGTAAGTTCTGCTTTTAGTGGAATTAAACTTATAGAAGGTATATGGTTAGTTGAGGCAAAATTATCAAAATATGGTATCTCTGCCCACTTTATGATCTATAGTATAAGAAAGTGGCTTATATCAGCCACATGAATAGGCAATTTGTAGCAGAGTCCCAAAATGAAATGCTCTCAACCACACATCGAACTTCAAGTTTTAACATTTCTAAAAGGACCAGTAGCTCCTTAACAGACAGCTCTGCATTTCTTTCTCTACCATCATTTTTTTTTCTGTCAAAATCATAATTCTCTGATTATGTTGTCTAGCACATATTTTTACGGTTATATTCAAGTGTTCAGTCGTTCACTCATTTTTCAATCTCTTATTTCCTCCTTTCTTGAAATATTCTGGCTTTTAATGGGAGAGCCTAAAAGCTAGAGTTTATTCTGCCCATATTTATCTTTACTTCCTTCTTACTTTTATTTTACTAGGCCAAGGATATTAAAGAGAACATTTAACAGGATAGCTAAAGTTCACCGTTCTAGTCACAGTTTTGCTTTTAATTATAAAAAACAGAAGTCACTAATGCCTTTAAGTTTTAGTTTAGTCATTTATAAAATGTAGTGGTTGACATGGGTTAGATGATCTCTGAGCTTTCCTCCAGTTCCACCATCACTGCAAATGATTAACCATGGTGTCCCTGTATTTTTTTCAATGAGTGATATCTCTCCAAGAGATATTCACAGGATCATAAAGACTGTTAAACATTCATTTAAAATGAATGCCAGGACACATACAAGGATTCCTTTTGATTAACAGAAGCCTCAGTTATAACTCATTGCTTGCTTAGTTATATAGCTGATTAACATACATACAATTTTAGTCAATGTTTTCAAAACTATGGAACATATAAACACAGAAGACTTAAAGTTATCTTTTAAAATTATGAGATGGCTAGAATAAGGAGCCATCTTATGGGGCAAGTCAACTCAAATTTTTAATCTTCTACTTAATTACTTCTTAGTTAAGTTGAAGAAAAAAATTCTACTTCTCAATCTTTAACAACTGAGGTTCACTGTAAGACTGATTATTAAATATAGAAATACATTAATAAAGCAAGGATACAACAACAGGAAAGTGCACTGTAGGCTTCAAAAAGATGGGTAGCAATATCCAGTCTTTTAGAATCCACGATTTGTAAGTTGTTCACCAAGGCTAACTTATGCAAATGTGGTATAACAACTGAAAAAAGAAAAAGAAATTATTAATTTTAATCTAAAACATGTTTATACATTAAAAAAATTTTTTTCATTTTATTTTATAAAATTTTATTTTAATTCTGGATGATTTCGAAAGATTACCCACATCCCATACTTGCTTTTTCGTCCTAGGGAAGAAAGCATGTTTTTCAGAATAAATAGTGATCTAGAATTTGGGAGAAATAGATTATAGCATGCCATTATAACCTAATTATGATGATGTATACAGGTCATTTGGCTTCACTGCAATTCAGTTTCCCAATTTGAAAAATGAAAGCCAAATAAACAAATGTAAACAACCTACCTCTTGTGTTATTATCAGCTTTATAAATAAGTTTATATAAATCTTGTATTACTGTTGCTATTAAAAAGATAAATACAGTATACTGATTCATTTTCAATATCAAATTATTTCACTACTTCATGAAACTATTATTAGCTTTAGTTTCTCAAGTTCTTAGCAAAGACCAGTGTCAAATAGCACTGGTGGTTAAGTTTTCAAGTCACCTAATGGGCTCAATATCTTATATCTCAATGAATAGTGTAAAATTTCAAAAATACAGACAACACATTGCTAAAATTAAAGTGGTGGTCCAAGAAACAGTAACCATTTCAGTAGCACTGAGCACTCCTACTGCCTAAGATTGTATTCTTTAAATACCATTTCCCACTAAAACCAGGGTCCCTTGCAGAAATGGCTTCAGGGTAAGTGATTATCAAATTGTTGATCACATGGTCCCATTCTAGTCCCTGCTTGGTTGGGGGACCCAAAACATGGTTCATAAGCACATACTTCTGACCAACTGTAGTGACTTCATTCATGTCTACCTTAAGCTTGTATATGTTAAAGCCACAATCTCCTTCTAGAAAAATCTCCTGCTTCCTCAATAAACCACTACTATAATTACAACTTTTATGCACCTTAGTAAACGGTAAAAAACCCCACACAAACTTAGGATAACAATGGCCATCTTTAGGGGACTTTTTGACTTATCAAAATTAATAACAACATACTTCAGAGGTGCTCTAGAAAAAATAAGAAGACAAAAAACTCCAAATATTCATTGAATTCTCAATGAATTCACTGAAACTCCGATTCATTAACTGGCATGCTGAGGCCTCAACAAAATGGTGGCTCTGAGACAAAGATTCTCTATTTCATTTCTGCCCAAACATTTTGAAACTGACCTTCCTTGCACTACTTTATCTATAAACACGTGGCCTCTATTCATTCCGCTCATTCCCTGATTTCCTACACAAGCAATCCTTTCCTCAGTGTTTTTCTCAGAAACTCAACAACCACACTATACAAGATCCCTTAAAACTGCTTAACTAGAAAACAAACCTATACAAGTTACTTTAAACTGTAGTCTACAGACAGTTAAAGGCTACAATTAAGGATATTCCTAAATCTCAGAAGATAGAAGTTTACTAAAGAATTCAACATTTCATTATATATGTATTGTCCTGGGCTACCACATCTGTACCAATTAATTCATTTAATTGTTAACCCCTCAGATGGAGATAAATGGTTAAAAGATTTAATAACCTAGATGTGAGTAATTCTACAACTGACCTTCGGTGGGCAAGGAAAACAGGAAATACACAACATAAGGCCACTTCTGAAGCCTTTCACTTAAGGGCAGATTGGACAAAGATTCAAAAGTGCGAACAAAATAAAGATAAATCAATAGGAAACTTTATAAAAATAGATTTTTGTAAACTTTTAAAAAATATTCTGGGGTAGATCCAATAGCAAAAGTGAAGGGACTGAACATTTTCAGAGAGACTTATAAAGTTAAAAAAGTAGAAAACAAACAAACAAAACTGTATCATGTTCTGAATAAAACAAATGGCCCCTGAGATAAAATCAGGACCAAAAGGTCCTATAATAACTAAGAGTTGGGAGAGAAAAAGGGCCACTGGAAGAACCAGTGTCTTCTATTCTCTAGGAAATAGAGGGAAAAATATCCAAAAATGCCACTCCAAGGAAGACATTACCACCCAGCAATTCTTTGTTCTTTCTCTAAATTCCTAACAGGAACTGTCTATAAATACAGATGGATAACAATATAGCATCCTTGTCAATATAGGTTCTACTTCATCTACCATTAATCTTATTAATATAGGACACTAAATTCCACAGGGTAAAGTTTTAAAGCAAAAGAGAAGCCAACTGACTGAGTAGTAAATACAGAAGAAAAAAAATTTTTTTGTCTTAAAAAAATATATGTCTTGTTGTGTCAGAATGTGAAGGAAGATTGTATAAGACAAACTTGTGGGTATACAGTAAGTTGTAGAAGGCTTCAGGAATAATGGTTTACTACACCTATTCAAGCAGTGGAAACTGCTATTCTCAATTTTTTCTCAAGCCAATCTTTAATTGCTATTTTGGGACCATTATGAAAAGAATATTTCTCTTTTCTATGTGATACATAAATCTTTCTTTTGAGTGTACACAAAAAGGTTAGATCATATTCTAGACAGTTATTAACTCAACAACACGGCACCCACCAAAGACGCATTGCCTATTCAGCCTATTCCTTGATCCAACAGCCAAGACTTATTCTCCTTGCTTCAGAGCAATTACAGACAGCCTCAAAAAAGTTAGTCAAAGCACCTGTAGAGGGTCACCTGTAAATCTGACGTTACTATGATGAGGAACTATCCCTAATGCTAACTAAAATACTAAACGTTTTTCTGTTAACTGATTGTGAAATACTGTTATTTTCTCCTCATGCTACCAACACTATTACCCATTGAAAAATAACCTTGTGGTTGTTTCTGTAGTTCAATATGTGTTCATGCCCTCAACAGACCTTTTGGACACTGCAGTCCAAATCCTGACAATATTTTTGTTGTTTATCTTAAAAATACCAGGTTAGATATGCAATAACTAGTCTATGGGAGAATCCAATTTTGTATGGAAACCAAACTGATATAAGAAGCCAAACTTGCGGACTTTCCAAGAGCATGTCAAATTGCTAAAAATAAAAGGACTAAGGTATAACAGTGATAACTGTCATGCTTTTGGAGTAATAATTACTGGATGCTTTGATGACACCCAAAGAAATTGTTGTCATAAAGTAAAAAGTGATACTATAGAAACCGGAGAAAATGCTTTAGCAGATCATCATGCAGGTTATTTAGCAGATCAACAAGCCATGATTTAAAACAAACTAGTGGAATGGCATGCTAAGTGGAAGAAATGTATCTTTCATAAGAACATGTCTAGAAACACATAAAAATTTCCTTAGAAATAAGAATTAAATAATAAGTTCTAAATATAATGAGCACAGTATTTTGAAATTAACAGTTAGGAAGAATTATTTTAAAAATAACTTGAAATTATTTATGAGTTACTTTTCATACGTCTACAGCAATCACTATATAGTATAAGAAGCCATTTAATAGCAGTTAATAGTAATACCAATCAATCCACAATAACAAACTTGTTTCACTTTCAGCTTTCAGTATGTGAAAGATAAGGTGTAGAAAGGTGTCATGTAACACATGACAAATCCTCAGTGAGGCTTATGGTCTCGCTCTTACATTACAATTCAGGAAAAATGGTAAAAAAAATGCAACTTACACTCATCTCGGAACCTTGGTTCTGCATTAGGCCCAACTCTACCAAATGTTTTTATGATTTCTGTATGCAAAGAATACTGGTCTTGATATTGAGGATCTTCCAGGAAAGAAGCCAACTGCATTTTCACTCTTTCCAGCAACTTAAAATTGAATATTGTACAGTCAAATTGAGAGAAGGATACACACTAAACATGGCTTGCATCACTGGATTCAAATGACTTATATCAACATAATAGTAAAAATTTGGAATTAAATAAGTACTTATTTAGTCTTTTGGCTCAGAAAAGATCTTAAATTTTTGTTTATGCTTGTTAATTCATTTTTTGTTTTTTAAAAACACAAATATTCCCTGAAAAACTGTAGAAAAGACCCCACAATATTTAGGGATAAAGATAGAGTTTTGATGATTTTGTATCTAAACTATAATTCTTAAAACAAATCAGAGTGTAAGTTACCCACTTATTCACCTTCTGAAAGCAATGAGTCATTAATGACTTACATCTTACTCATATTTCCCTAAAAGACATTTTTATTTTGGGATTTAAGAACATGTTGAAATTCTGCCAAGACTGCAAGCTTTGCAGAACAATGTGTTTTTTTATTTTGCTCCACCGGTGAAATATGTAAGTGAAAAAACGGAAAACATTTTTTCCCACAACTAACACGGTTGTTTAATTTTTGTTATAAAAAAAATCTATATGACAAAAAAATTTTACGGAACAGTTTAATATATATATATATATATATATATATATATAATTTTTTTGGTAAAATGTCTATGAGATGGAAAACCTTGTTTTCCATTTAAGTGGCTAAGTGATATGCCCACAAATAATTTACTTTCTAATGTATAGGGTTTTTCATTGTGTAAGGACATGTCCAATTTGATAATAAAGAATAAAATTCTGATAACTAATTTTGAGAAGTGTCTTAGAGTTAATGTTGCAGATAGAACCTAACAAACTGAAAATTAAATCACAAGTTTCTGAATCAAAATACATATTTAGGGAGGAAGACTTTGGTAATCTGCTGAAGCAGGCGTGACAGAGGGTTGTCACAGTGATGTGTGCTACAAAAAGATGATACCAGTCTACGACATGACTTGCAGCTTGATTATCAATGACAGTTACAAGAACATAGGTACCCTCTAGCCTCCGTTCGTGAAACTGAGAAAACCTGTCTTCAAATCTGTACAAACTGGCAATTGGGAATTTATGTAGACTATCCAGAAGTCTACTGGATAATAGAAGCCTTTGGAGCTAAATCTGCTTTGAAGGATTATTCAAAACTGCAATATCTAGATAGACTTAAAATAGAACATCTGAGAGTTGGCTTATACTTAATTTTTCTAGTTGAGAAGAAAGACTAGCGATTGCCTTCGCATATGAAAATATACTTTTGGTAGGCTATCATATTTTCAAATTCTGAGATCCTCTTCTGGCCCATAAGTAACTAAGAAATAAAATGAAGGGTATGATGCTACTGGGTACATGTATAGTAATGTGTTATCATTACCTCAACAGTACATAAATAAATTCCAGTCATTTCCTACCTCTCTTTGAATAACTGTTTCCATAATAGTGCCAAAGGCTGGAATTGTGGCAATCCTGACAGAGCTGTTAAAATTAAAAAAGAAAGAAACTGAAACTTTCTTTGAGATGAAAAACTGATTATTATTAAAATATATATCAAAGTAAGTACAAGGTAAATATACTGTATTAGTCTCTAGCAATGACAAATTAAATTTAAAAAAAAGCAGACCAAGAAGAATGCTCAAAAAGACAGACAGGATAACTTAAGGTCGCAGTCTGTGAAACTCACAATTCAGGATCACTGGACAAGGTAACAAGGGCCGGAGCAACCCGCTTGTCAACTAACGCTTCACTCATGCCTCGAAGAGTCAGCTGTAAACCAGTCAACATGCAATAAAAAATGGTTTGGTAAACTGGAATGAGAACTGGGTTAGCTGTGACTGAGGATGGGCAGGCAGACTCATTGGCCTTTCTTGGTTTAGTCACCCACACGAGACATTAAAATGTTAAGCCTCTGGTTCATGCCACTATACTTACTGGTAACAACATGTTAGTGAGATTAGAGAGCATCCCTTCTTGGCTTGGAAGAAATAGTCCATCAGCATGTTTTAAGTTTTGGAAACGTTTATTGAGGACTAATAAATACTACTAATATATTCTTTTCAATATATGGCCTTGTCATTAGGCTTACTGTGAAGGTTGACTTAAAAAAAATACATGAATAGTAGTATAATAAAGTTTAAAATCAAGTAAGCATAATCTAATATTATTATTTTAAAGAGCTAAATCTAGTCTTCAGTGAATTTAAAAGCTGATGGTTATTTCTTGACAGGCGCATTTTGAAAGGGATGCTGAATGTAAAAGGTAGGAACGACACTTACATTTCAGGGTCACTGGAGAGAGTTATGAGAGCAGGAACAACCCTCTGAGCTACCAGAGTTTCATTCACCCCCTTCACCAACAGCTGATTGATCAGCACAGGGGGTATTCACAGGTGATGCATGGAAAGAGCAAACACAATGCCACAGGAAGAAGAAAGGAACAACCAAGAGAAAGAGAGAAACACAAAAGCAAAACCAAAATTAGAAGCTAAGCAAATATTGCTACTAGAGTGCTTTATAAAGGCAGAGAATGCTTAGGAGAAAAATAAAGCTTACACAGCCTAGCAGTCCCTGAAAACTGTTTGTTACCAATTCAATGACAGTTTGTACTTTTGGTCAAATAGTCTATGCAATTTCCATGTTCAATTTAAAAGAAAGCGTTACCTTTTTTTTTTTTTCTTTTAAAGAAACTAAAAAGACATACTGGGTTCTATGGTTAAATTCTTTAAATAAATCTGATATAATTTTGTTATGACCAACAGGGTACAAACTGGACTGTTTTTAAACCAAACTCAAATGGCTAGCAGCCACCACTAAATTGCTTCTGATTGTTCTGATGCAAGTAAATTTAAAAATCACATACAAAAATTCCCAACCTTTTACATCATGTAGCTTTATTCTTTGAGGTACAGAGATATAATGTAGCCTAGTGGAAAGTACTTATTTCATGTGGGAATCAGACCTGGGTTCAGATTCTAGCTCTCCACTTATTGGTCATGTGGTCTTAGATATATTACATAATCCCTTGAAACTCAGTTTTCTCATCTGAAAATGGTGACACTACCATCTACCTTAAAGGATCACTGTGCTACTAACTACACATAATATACTTAAATATTGTGTCTGACAAAGACTAGGCATTCAAGAAATGCAAGCTGAATTACTGTGACTACTCCAAGGACATAAGATTTGTGATATATTTGGAAAAAGAAATTATTAACTAAAAAATGTTTTTGTCTCGTCCAAGTAGTTAATGTTTACAAATAGTCCTTTGTTTTGCATTTCTCTAAAAGCTCAAATAAAAAAAAAATACAATGAGCACAATTAGACCTATTGCTATAATCTCATCATAAAAACAATTCATTTAGCAACCAACCCTAAATCGCAGAACTAGAGGACAATATTGAGCTGTACGCATTGTTTTTATAAAAATTACGGAATTTTATGAGTTCAACAGAAAAGGGTAACATCCTAATCCTACGTTCTCTATTTCAGAATGTAAACACAAATGCTAATCAATCTCTTCACCTTGTAATGGAACTAGTCCTCATGGAAGATGGAAGATGCTGTGGAATTTTTAGTAACAAAAACGCAACACTGTGTTGGGTTAACTATTCCTCCTACACAGCACATCAGAGAGCAGAGCTCCCTTTATCAGAGGTTTTTAATTTTACACTAATCTGTTACCATTTAACAACTGATACACTTTATTTTATTTTTTTTTTTGCTGTACGCAGGCCTCTCACTGTTGTGGCCTCTCCCGTTGCGGAGCACAGGCTCCGGACACACAGGCTCAGTGGCTATGGCTCACAGGCCTAGCCGTTCCGCGGCATGTGGGATCTTCCCAGACCGGGGCACGAACCCGTGGTCCCCTGCATCGGCAGGCAGACTCTCAACCACTGCGCCACCAGGGAAGCCCAACTGATACACTTTAGAATCTACTTCAGTATTCTGAAATAATTTTTATTTCAACAGAACCATGGATAATTTAGGCAGGAATAAAATGACAAAAGAACTTCTGTTACTACCTTAAACATTACAGATGTCAGGTAGAAAGAAATAGGGGGAAGAAGTTCAAATACATTATATACAACTTTCTTCTCTGTATCATTTTATAAATAAGGTAGCTTAGATTCGAATTAGTAAAGTGTATCTTGAAGTGTCTAACTTGTGCCAGCCAAAAGGCATTAAAAAAAAAAAAAGGGATAATCCGGGGGCAAGTTAATTTTTCATTGCACTGGAGTTTTTAGGTTTAATTTAATAAGCTGGAAAATCGGAAAGCAAAATTTAAGAGCTATTAATTATTACACATTTAGACACAGTTTATCATTTGATTTTTAAACATGATGAGGTAAGTACAATTATTATTAATGTTTTAACAGATGAAGAAACTGAGCCTGAGAGAAGTTAAATAACTTGCCCAGGGTTTTAGAGCCCAAAAGAGGTAGAGCTAGAAAATGGACTCAGTCACATTTGTCTTAAAAGCCCATGCCTTCTTTGAGTTGTGGTCTTAATGTTACCTGATTTATCTCCTTATGATTGATGTAAGAAATCATTATATGAAGTTCTTTTCTGCATCGTTTGGGAAATCCATTATGTCACACTGGAAGTCACATAATAAAGTCTCTTTTATAAATCAATTTCAATAATAATTTGTTACATCAAGAATATATTGTCTCTTATTTAACAATGAGAATAATATGACTGATTGGATTTCCCCTTTTTGCCCTGCTGTCTGAAAACTCAGAGCTAAATTTAGTGTTCAGTTTCACTAAGTATCTCATATTATGTTCCTGGTATATCCATTTATTGCTTTCTTCTCAGTAGTTTCTGGTCTCACATTAAAAAAATTAAAAATTTTAAGTGACCTGTTTTTTATGTTTTTATTTTGAATTAACTCATCTTGGGGGTGGGGGAAGCAGGCATAACTGTAAATTATAAAGTATTAGTATCAAAAGAAATCTTATGAAATAATTATTCTTTTAATACAATATTATTCAAAATAAGCCTCACTGACAAAAAAGTAACTTTAATTTTTCCTACTAATGACTTTCATTGGCATGCTCAGTAAAAATTTTTTTATCATAAATGAACTTGAAAAATCATTAAAATAAGTCTCTCAGATTAGACTCAGAAACTCATCATCAACTGAGAGAACACTGAAAACTGCTTAAGCATAGGTATAGTTTCCAACCAGCACTGACAGCAGACATAGAAACCAAAACCAGACAAAAACCACATGTAAGAAATAAGGCAGAAAAAACCCCACAGAAACAAGTAAAAAGGGAGGACGCTTCATTTTCTTTATTTTCATTTATATTGTATGCTTCACCAGTATATACATACATTTTAGAAATAAATGGTTTAAGAGAAAGAAATAGCTGTTATGGTCTTAGAATAAAATCCTATTAAGTGAGTACATTAAAGAAATAGGATACTTTTTTCTTTTGGGGGGGAGAGGAGGCTAAAGAAAAACCTTTTTCTTTCATGGTAATAATTATTTTCAGCATATTGAATAATCAAAAATTATTTATACCCAGAAGGCACTTATGCTAGACATCTAACTGAATTTTTAATTTGGAATTTATCTTGACAAAGAACATGTGATTAGTTATTTTTTATCAAATATGTATAATTGTGGGAATAACATGTTCAGAGGATTTTCAACCTCCTCATAAGGATGGAATTTTCTTTAGATTCCACAAATCTATTTTAAATATTTAAGAGTTTTAGAAGGTATATATTTCAAATCTGTCAGTGCTCTATCCTTTAGATTGCAATTTATCTTAAATTATGTAAAAATTCTGAAATTCAGGAAAAATTGAATTGTCTAATTCTTATGAAAATAAGTGCTTTAAGATATTTTAAGAATCACATGTGTGTATTAAGGACAATTTTAGTTTGGATAAGTATACTTTTCCTAAACTATTATATTATTTTGTGAAGTAACAGCATATTAAAAAAACAGTAATCATAATGATAGTTAACATTTATTAAGCTCTTATTATTATGTGACAGACACTGTTTTAAGACCTTAGAAGTATTAATTCATTTAATATTAATAAAAATCCTTTGAGATGGATACTTATTATTATCATCTTCACTTACATTATAGATGAGAAAACTAAGGCACAGAGAAGTTTGAAACTGGCATTAAGTGGCAGAGACAGACAGTGAACCCAGCCAGTGTGGCTCTAAGAGAAGACTCAAGAACAGTAAATAACACTCTAAACCACTTTTAGTGCTCAAATTCAAGTTCTAGAAACACATATATATGTACACTAGGCTAACATATTTCCTCTATGACGGATAAAAAGATAGGTATTCCAATTTTCGTACTAAACTTGGGTAGGTGGCAATTTAAGAAAATCTAGTTAAATTATATGAAGTCTCTTCTGTCTTATAAGTCTACAGGCAGTTAATGTATAGAGATGTTGTTATTCCAGATATGAAAGGTGAGGGAATAATGAAGTAGGAATAATCAGTAAAATAAATATTTCCATAACTGCAAGTATGAATCCAACTATATTTTACTCATGAATCCAACTATATTTTACAACCTTAAAGATATCTTATATTGTTTTACTTTATTTTAATAGCTGTGTGCCTCAGTAAATAGAAAGTATAGCCAGGAAGATTTACATAGGATGGAAATTAAAATAAGATTTAAAAGAAATTCTGAGAAATGGAAATGATAATACAATAACATTCAAGGAACCAATAAGGCTAGAAAATAATCTGAAAAGTACCAAAGCTAAATTTCTGCCCCATCACACAGTACACAACTAGATACTCTTCAATGCCATAAAATATACATCAACATACCATAGTATGAAAAGCCTCTCTGCCTTTTTAAGAAATATTCCCTCTCCCTCTTCCAAAGAAAATCATTATGATCTGAACCAATAGAAGCGTTTGTTTACATACCTCAAACATTCTAGCAGCAGTGCATCTCACAAGTGCTGAAGTATGGACAACACCATACCACAAAACAGTTAACAATAACTCATGGTAGGCTGGATTTGCACTGAAAGAAAAAAAATCAATGCTAAAAGTGAGAGCCACATAGTTCTGGTTTAAAACATAAAAAGGTATATTCTTCCATTAAAGTCTATTTTGCCTTACTGGTGTATTGAAAAATACTACATTTATGAGGAATATTAATGATAAAAATATTGGCCAAACATATAGAATTAGTTTGTATGGTTTAATAGGTTACATCTAAGATTCTTTAAAAAAGGAAGTCACCTTATAAAACTACAAACTTTTAGCATATTCAGGAGTTATACTTTTAGTTTCTCTAAGTAGTTGCAATTATGACAGATATTTCAACTCTTTAATAGCATAAAAGTTAAAATTATAAAAAAATAAAGTAAAATAAAATTTTTACTTATGAGAAAGAAACACTGGCCTAAGAGCCAGATGGGTAAGTTATAACCTCTGTGGGTTTTAATTTCTGCATCTATAAAAATCTGGGACAATACTGCCCTATTTACATCATATGGTTGTGTAATCAATAAGGATCAATAAGGATAACTCAAATCACCTATATGGAAGGGTAAGTTGGCTGTGAAGACTATCCAAATGTGGGACAGTATTATTAATAAACACATAAGTAAAGAATGAGATAAAACTACTTAAGCAGCTAGATGATGTGCTTATGAGGGACTAGGCAAATCAAATGGAATGGAAAAAGGAGCCTAATGAGCTGGCTTTCACTTGGGGCTCCTTTTCCAGTTTTGGGATACTGAATTTTCTTCAAATCTGTACTTGACTTTATTTCTCCAGCTGCTTCAAAGAAGATATGTCTGTATCCTTTCCCTCATTCTTTTATTATAATGCATTGATTACAAAATATTAAGAATGTACAAATAAGAAAAACCAAAAACAAACAAAAAAATCTTAAGTCTCAAAACCAAGAGATTTGGTGTGTATGCCAATCTTTTTAGACTAAAAGTATGTACTCTATAAATCCAACTTTAAAACTTTATATAGCTTTTAAAAAACTATAAGCTATTATTTTTACCCCAGTTCCACAAAAGAAGCTTTCAGGCTATCAAGAGGAGCATGAGATAATGAAAGCAAGGTCATTACATCTTCTAAGAATCCAATTAACAGCTTTCGGTCTTCTTCCTACAGAGGAAAAAGACTGATAATGAATTTCCACCCAGTCAAGTAGAACTAAAACCATAATTTCCTAACTATAATTACAAAATTTTACCAAATAAGGGGCAAATATCCTAATTTGGGAGCATTTTAATTAAAGATATTTATTAAGCATATCTATGATCACAATGGTGTGAGGACAAAGACTATCTTGATTCACAGATTTAGACCCGTGGTGTCCAATATGGTAGCCACTCACCACATGTGGTTACTTATATTTAAACTAAAAATGAAGTAAAATAAAAGATTCAGTTCCTGGGTTGCACTAGTTACAATTTAAGTTGTTTAACAGCCACGTGTGGTTAGTGGTTACCTTACTGGACAGCTCAGATACAGATTACTTCCTACATCATTGCACTGTTGATTAGATAGTTCTGGTTTAAAACATAACAAGGTATATTCTTTTATTAAAATCTATTTTACCAATTTTACTTCCCATTAACTTTGGCTCTAAATACTTAAATACAAACCACTAAAATAGTTATCCTCCTAATAGTAGAAAATTGATATCTGAGAAATTATTAGTGGTGAGAAGCTTCACACTTGCTGAAATATAGACCACTGTGTTCTTAAAACAGTCACACCCTTGACTAAAAAATAATCTTTACTTTTAATCTTTCTTTTACAAACCATTATTTTAGTAATCTGAAAAAATATTTCTTTCTTTTTTCTTACACAGTACTGTATTAAGAAATATGTTAGAAAAAGCAGGTCTACTAAATAGGAAAGTTAAAAAAATAACTGTATGTTAAATTAACCTGAATCTGTAAGGGAGGGAATCTGACATTCTATCAGAAAGTAAATATATACAGAGTCAGGTATTTTGTCTTTAGGTCTTTATTAGCTCAACAATAAATGGCTTCTGTATATATCAATAGATCCATGAGGAAGACTAGATAACCACCTACCTTTTTTCTACATGGTCAGGTTAATTTAGAATGAGGTACAGATAAGTGATTGACAAAAGTAATGATCAGCATGAATAAAGGATGGACACAGCAGTTTTATAATACGCCAGTCTATTTAGGGAAGAACTTAGACACTGACAAACCAGCATCAGAGCTATGTTGGAATATAGATCTCACTCATTTATAGTCGCTTACTATATTAAACAGAGTATCCATAAATTTGGAAGATAAACTGTAAATCTGAAAAAACAAGTGTGAAATGAGACCTATGAAATATACTTCTAAATGAGCACGAATTCCTTTGATTTGAAAATTTACTATAATACTGTTTCTCAGCTTTGAAATTTAATACTGCTCATGTATTTGATTCAAAATAGGTTTTGTTTACCAAAGCAATCAGGGTGTGATTAACTCTAACAGAAAATTTGGTTTAGTAAGAAAAATATTAACAGCTGGTGTGGGCAATCTAGGACAGCCACCTCAATTCACATTTTGTAACCAGCAGGAAAGTTCTTATCTCTTTAGATATTTGGATTTCATATAGTGGCTCAAAAAGCATGTCTTTATTCATTTATTCAACAAACCTATACTGAGGGACTACCATGAGGCAAACCTTGTACTTCATTATGCCTTAAAATACCATTTATGGTGAAAACCAACATACTAACCAACTGCCAGAGCTTAAAAATGAGAGAGAAAAATATTGACATCACACTTGTTATTATGCGGAAGAGCTTCTAAAATTACAGAGGAAAATGGTATTCACGTTATTGTGCCTCGTAATATGTGCTAGGACTTAATCTCCATGAATTTAAGAATAACAATAAATACAATCTGTTAAGGTTACATGACTTAAAATATTCTAAACACAGGGATTCTCTGTGTATACATATTATGGAGTAGTCTTAGAAACTAGTGAAGAAAAGTTTAAAAAAATACTGTACTACTTTAACAGAGTTGGAGCTTCTGTTTCAAGGTATCATATGATGCTGTAGAACTATATTTTAATATTATAGGATGGTTCAAATCTATTTTGGAAGAAGAGTGCAATAAATATGAACTGCTTTACTCTGAATACAAAAGGCAAAAGAAATTAGGTATTAATCGGGTAAATTTGGGAAAAAAGATCTTCCTGTTTGCTTCTCACATTCTAATTCCTAAAAATGCTTTATCTTGAGTCCGTATCTTCGCCTCACAGGTGGAACTGCCTCACACTTAAAAATGACTGATGTGCCTTAATAAACATAATATGTTTACTTAAAACAATGTTAAGTAGAGTGAGGTGGTCTGTTACATTGGAGACCACCAATGAACCACATCTCCTGGTTCATGCTCTCATTTATTTCCCTCTTTTTGAATCTGGGGTGGGCCTGTGACTTGCTTTAAGCAACAGAATGCAGTAGTAGTGATGTGTTAATTCCAAGCCTAGGCTTTAGCCTAGCAGATTCTGATTTTGCAATTTTGGGAGCCCTGAGCCACCACGTAATGAGTCTGGCTCTGCTGTTCCACAGGCCCTGAGGACAGAGAGAGGCCCTAAGACTACATGGAGACTGAAGCTCAGCCATCCTTGCTGAACCCCCTACCAACCAACCAAGTGAATACAGCAACACAAGCGACTACCAGCAAGAAGAGACGCTTAGCTGAGCAAAGATCGTGAGCAAATAAAAGAGTTATAATAAGCCTTTACGTTTTGGGGTAATTTATTATGCAGTAACAATTAAGAAAGATAAAGTATTACTAAAACATACCTTACTAAAAATGATGATATAGTATGCTACAGCATTTTGTAGTTTGCTTCACCTAACACATGTGCTTTGTTGTTTATTAATGAAAAAATTATCAGGAAACACAAAGAAATTACTAAATAAGTGCAATCTAACACCTCTAACAAAATATCAAGAAGCACAGAATCTCTAAATTTATTTGTCCAACAGAGATTTTCCTCAGAGACTATTACTGAAATATGCTCACCACTGTAAATTATTTATTGAATGAAATGAATAAATAAATTTTGTTTTCACTTATGGGTAACATTTTCAATTATAAGCACATTAAAATACATAATATTAGCTATCTTTCTAAATAGAAAGTGCTTTACATTTTCCAGCAAAAGAATTTTTCCCTTACCTGAATATAACACGTAAGGACTCCTGTTGCATAAATGGGGACAGTAGCTTTAGTGAGGACCCCATTTCCTGCTGAGGAATCTAAAATCACAAAAACAATTTTAAAAATCTGAGTATGCTTTAAATGTAAAGCAAAAAGTCATAAGACAAATTATATTTAAAATTACAACTGGTTACAAAGCTTACAAATAAATATTATTACTTTAAAAAATATTTTGATTAAAACACATATCCACTGGTGGTTGTGAAAATATTATACAACTTAATACTTTTCAGAGCCATTAGCATAGACAGTTTTGATAGATGGGAAAAACTTTAATAACCAAAATGAGATGCTCTACTGTTATTTGCACAGTCAGAAATCAGAGCTTTCTTTAACACTCTCCCAAGTGCCCGTATAAGCAGGTCTTCATAAATTGTCAGGTTTTCAATTTGCAGTATTCAGTAAAATGTAAAGGCACTCAGCTGAAAGGAGGCAGCCAGATATACATTTTACCTGCTTCCAGATACGAGATACTATTTAGTTTCCAGTGCTAGCCTAGTTCCAGAGCTCCTCCTGCATCCTGTATAGGGATTTTCAGCCAGACAGAACCCTGATTGTTTTCATGGAGTAGGGAGGCTAAGTAAAGCATGGGGAGAGGGGAAAGCATCCAATCACAGGTGAGTGTCCTGTGACTACTGTAACATAAGAGATTTTCTTATGCAGCAAACGTAGATGATTTAAAAATAAAAATGTTCCAGAGGTGATATGACAGTTGCTATTTATAGTACCACAGCTCTTCACTTATTGATTTTTAGGCACTGTTTTAAGTGCTTTACATTTACTTTTATGTACTCAAACTTTTAAAAATTACTTTTTATCTATTTTTAATATGGTTTTAAATTCTTTTCAGAAAGTAGTACATAAAGAAATTGATTTGAAAAAATGTATTTAACTGTCCTGAAAGAAGTTTCAGCAAAAAAGAAAGTTCCATTTTCATATCAATTCGTATTTGAGGTTTGTTTATTCTCTTGGTAAGGGTAACTTTTTCTTTTGGGGAGTACTGATGTTGGCTGACTGTGACTATGGTAGCTGAGAGGTAAATCTGAGGCTAGGAACATAAGCTTAAGTTGAATTCACAGATACAGACTGTATATACAGTGATTATATACAATAATCACTTCCTATATGAACAGTTAAATATTCACAGCTAACTAATAATTCTAAAACCTATCAGTTTCCAAAAATATATAAATATTCTTCACCAATTTATCATCAGAATTAATAATTAACTAAAGAGATAATACCAACTATTAGGTATTCCAAGCATTAACCCTTTAGAAAGCTATTAAATATAAACTTTGGGAAGCATTTGTCAAAAAAAAAAATCTCATCGACATTTTCAAACTTAAAGGGAATCATTTATTCATTCTCTAACTATCTCTCAGGACAGCCCCAAATGGAGTTTTTCAGATGACTCAATTCAAATCATTAAGGTAGGACTGAGATAAGAATTACCTATACATTCAAAATCAACCAAGTTTAAAAACAAAACAGGGGGGCTATACATTTTTGTTCCTAACATTTTTCACAATTCGTTCCTAAGAAATTAGAAAAATACACATGGACATAAGATCCACACATAAAGGAGTTCTTAGGCCAGTGGTGCTACAACTACACTTCTTATGATAGATAAGTGAAAACTATGAACAGAGGGGCTGGAGCTGCCCATTAAAGCCTATAGTTTCTTTAAAATCTCATGTTTCATTTAAAAAACATATATGTGTATCTTGTATTCTCTTCAATTACAATTTGTTTTAAGTTTGAAAAGTTTTAAGTAACTAATTATGAATTAGATGCTCTTTATTTTTTCCTTTTCAGTATCTCGAATATACTACTTCAACTCTCCAAGGGTACAAGTACTCAGCTTGAGAAGCTCAGCCTTAGGTCAGTTTGATTACGGTGAAGGTAGATATTTACAGTCAAATTGACAAAGATTAATCTTACTGCCACCCCATGGGAAGAATATTAGACATGGCAGAGTTGTAAAACCAAGAATTCTGTAGTATAAATCTTCCTTTTCAATTGTACTTGCTAGTTTATTTATACACTTCACATACAATGAATAAAGTATTTTGCTGGAGTAAAGAGATTCAATTGTTTTTAAAAGTAATAATGAACAAACTTACCAATATTTTCTTCAGACAGTCTTAAAATCTCCTGGAACTGAGGTTTTACCTAAGCAACCCAAAGAAAAGATCCAGAAAGTCTCAAGTTCAACGGACCAATCAATGGTTAAATAAATAAAATGTTTACTACCACTACTTATTTATTTATTTTGTTTTATAGACTGTTGATTCAAGTAGTCAAAAACATAACAATTCTTAAGAGCCATAGGAAAAAAGAAGAGTTAAGTTACTGAAAACAACACCTTTTAGAGATAAAATATTTAAAAGAATCAATTCAGGTCAGCAAGTTTTCTGAAGGGTCTTTAGTTTCCTTCACTGAATTAAAATAATTTCCAAGGTGATTTTAAGTGCTTGAAATTACTACCTCCTAAAACTGACCTTGATGTTAGAAAGGGTATTTAGGCAGATATTATATGATTAGAATTATTGAAAAAATTTGCTGTATATAAAAGGAATGAAAATGAAATTCCATTCATTTAGGGTATTCAATAAGTAACATATTCATCATGTGATATCCATTGGCTTAGGTTAGTCTTTAACTTCTTTAAAATTTAACTTTAAACATCAAGTACAGAATTTAACATTAAAATTTTAAGTTAAAGCAAATGCTTGTTTCAATTTTTTAACATTATTGGATTTCAGATTTCAGGCCACTGAAGTCAACCACTTACTGTTAAGTGCTAAAATGAACTCCTAATTGTTTTTGTAAAAAAAGTAAAATAAATAACAGCTACTTCTTTTGGAGATGTCAAACAAATTGTGCCAAGCGTGATTACCAGTAAAATCAAATCATATTTGTTTAATAATTACATGTTAGTGAAAAATGTAAAATGATTTTGTTTCTTCTACAATAACATCAAGCTCTGGTTTTTGTCCTCCTATTGACAGGTCAGGCATATTAATTTACAAATTCAATTTAAACTGAGATGTAGACAACTGTGAAAAGATTAATCTACAGAATCAGACTTAAATTAAATAGAATTAAATGACACTGAAGGAACTTCTTCATTTCGCACATGGAAAGATTAAGCACAGATACATTAAATGATTTATCACAGGATACAAACATAACAGGGTCATAACCCATTTTCCGAATTCCGTCCAGTCCACTATACCAAACTGTCATGCTCTAAATGTTTCAGTAACTACAGGCTTAATAGTAAAGAGCTACACAAAATTTTTACCTTTTAAATGTCTTGATTAACATTTGATTGTAGCAATGACATCTTTTTATGTTTTTATTAGAGCTCTAAAGAACTGACTTAACAATATGCTATGAAGACAAATGGATTAACAGGATTGAAGAAGAAAGTGGGACCTAAGGACATTCCAATTTAATATCTAAAACTACAGAATAGCCTAGATAGGCAAATGTGACAGTGATTGAAATATGTAGCATTTATCTCAAGTGTCCATTCTATTGCAAGAGCTTGTATCTTGTAGCAAGTATTCTATACAAGCTGCTTTGATTCTATAATCACCTAAAGTTTTGACCAAAGCATGCTGGGCAAATGGCTGCTTCCTGAATCTGTGGTAGATGGTGAAGTACCAGAAGTACATTCAAAGAATCACAGCTGAGTCCCCTAGCTGATATTTCCTATGCTAGAAAGCTTTGAGATATCCACATGAGTAGATCTTATAACCAAATCTGGATACAAACTAAGTTTTGGCTAAATCATCTTCTGAAAATCAATAAAGAGAAGAATATTACTGACTAGAATTTTCTTTTACTATCACAGTTTTCTAAGGTATTAAAAGATAATTTGAATAAAGGAAGGGCTCACGCTTTTATTTACTCTGCTATAGCATTAATTAACACATTACATTTCTATGTCTCTTGCATATAAGAAAACATGGAACACAAGTTTTTACCTTAGTGTTTGTAAAAATTTTGCCAAATGTCCGGCAAAGGCGCCAGAAAAATCTGGAGAATTCATGGACACAGGTAGTTGAAGTAACATTAATTTTGCCAACTATTTCTATAAGCTGTGGCAACCTGAATATGAAAGGAAAGAAAAGTAGGCAGGGGTACAAATAAATTATTGTTTCCTTGCCAATTTCTGAAACAATGCAAATCTAACAATATCTTCTGTTCTGCTTTTCATAGCTGGTAAAATTGGAATACAAAGGAGTTGTTTGGAACCCTTTGCAAAGTCTTCAGTTTATATTCTATAAATTTCTTAAAATAAATTTTAACTGATTGCCATAAAATATATGGAATCTTAATGGTAGGGTTCTAAGTATGGAGTTAATGAGACTCAAATCAATGGAGCTGATATTTCATACAAGAGCTTGGCTAACATGGCATCATCCACTTTAGCCTCAAAAATGAAAAGTCTGAATGTAGTTTAAAATCCATCACCACTTGTAGACAATAAGGCAGCAGATAGGTCTTCTGACATAATACAGCAGCACCATCTTCATAGATAAATAACTACGTATCTAGTAGTATAAATCTCCTCTCCTAAAGAAATTTACCATAGATGATGCCAAGTTATGTTTTGCTATTTTTTTTTAATATTTTGTTATATTTTGTCCCTCAGTGCCCAGGCTAAATATAGTGAGCTACCTTTCATTCAACTGATTGAGATGTACCAAATGAATTCGGAGATGGTAACTTACAATTGATTGACAACCCATAGTAAACTTTCCCAGCCTGTTGTACCCTCGTGTTCCAGCTGGTAATCATAAAGTTGTAGCAGTACTGCCAATTGCTCACGACTTCCAATAATAGTAGACACATCTTGAAGAGGCGACATAGGCCGAGGGAACCTAGTCACTATAAAAATTAGAAGCAAAATAAATCACATAGAAAATGACAGTTTGGAAAGTTAGCTATTCTGTCAAAAGAAAAGTAAGGTTCTGCCTCCTAATATTTATTTAGCTTATTATAGACTTTAAATATAAAACTAAAATATATTAATTAAACCATTTTTAGAAAAAAATGAAATACAGTTGATCCCTGTACAATCAGGGGTTAATCTGCCTACAACTTACAGTCGGCCCTCTGTATCAGAGGTTCTTCCACATCCACAAATTCAACCGACCACAGACCATGTAGTACTATAGCATTAACTATTGAAAAGTATTCACATATAAGTGGACGTGTACAGTTCAAACTCCTGTTGTTTAAGGATCAACTGTAAATTTTTGTCATATGTGAACAAATTTAGCAAATCTCAAAAATTAGGATTTTATGAGACTAAATAACTAGTAAATGAATATTGTAATGAAAGAGCTTGCCAGTGAAGAGTAAAATTTCACTTAAATTAAAATTGGCCACAAAATAAGATCTCAGCTAAAATATGGATTTGAATCTGGTTTTAAAAAAATAGAAATACTTGTAATTCCACCAGACTGTTTATGTCAAAAACTAATAACTATGATAAAATATTTCCTTCAGGCAGCAAGAAACTAATAGGTTGACAGCAGGGAAAAACTGTTTAATACCAGAGAATAATGACCTAAAATACATTAAAACTTGAGCTGAACAGGCTTCTTAAGTATTTAATCTCCAATATTAAATGATTTATTTAAAAAATGTTCCATAGTTTGATAAACATTAAGTTACTATAAAGTGTTAAAACCAGTGACCAGTAAGATAAAGCAAAATTATCATTAAAAAAATGTATTATAAATATTATAACCAGAGTCTCATGTATATACTTTAAAAGTTTTGGGGGAAAAACTGAAAAAATTACTTTTAAAATTATGTAAATAAAACATGAATATACACTAGTATACTGTAAAATTTGAACACATCAATAAAATCTATGATTCTACAGATCATAATTAGATTCCAGGTTATTAAAGAACAGGTCTTAGATGGCTGTTAAGTGAGTAATGCTACCAACAGCTCATTAACTGTTGAACAGAAATTCCTAATGGCCTAGCAACTCCTGCATAGAGGTTAACACCCTAAAAAGACACAATTAAGGATGCAGCATTTTCTCAAAACATATTAATGGTGTAATGATAATTATTAAACTTAAGAAAACATGAAATAACTTTAAAAGTGCTCAAAGACAAAATTAAGATGGTATTGTCCTCCTATGCTGCCCAAGGCTTTTAACAGTATCTTAAGTACAGATAAAGGTTATCCCTTGCTAGCTGAAGTCACCTATTTGATATCATAATACACACACAAACAAACAAATAAATGAATTTAGGTAACATGGTATCCCATACTATCTGAGGTTTCTGCTTGAGTTGTCATTATCTCAACCTAGGAATCAAATAGATTTGGATGGTGAGGGATATCTGTACTTCATACTTCTATATTGTTGAAGCATATCTGATAATTTCAAAAAGGATTATATCATATTGGTCACAATCTGCGATACTATGATGGAATGTATCAATATATTATTCCTTCAAAAATACTGACAAATTATTGAAAAATAGTGGAACAGTTAAAAGTAAATCAGATAATGTCAAGATTTATTACAGGCAAAGTGAGGTCCAAAGATTTAAAGCTAGGTCCAACAGAAGCAAAACAATGTCAAGAAATAAGCAATTACTTGGATAACTCAGTTCTAACAGATAAGCAATCAGAATGGTTCAGGGATCTCAAAACATTATTCTATTTAAAAAGATTTTAAAAAATTTAAGCATCTAACTTGTAACCATACAGAAGAGTCCCCAGAATGCCATTTTAATAGGTATTTTATTGTCAAAAAATTACCACAATTATTCAAATCCAGCAAAATAACAACTGTTATGACTCTTCAATGTATTTCCCTCTCACTAGAATGTAAGCTCTTCATGGCAGAGATATTTGTCTGTTTTGTTTATGAGTGTATCCCAAGTGTTTAAAATAGTGCCTGACATAAATATTAGCTAGTGCTCTGGAATTTTCATAATGTAAAAGAAAACTATTAAATCTTCACTTGTAATAAACTGTATCCCAAATTATACAGATGTACATACAGATAGACACAGAGACATAGATATATAGATAGACTATATATATAGATAGATCTATATATATATATAGATATATAAGGATATAATATTTCCTCATTTATAATAAATGTATTATAACCTACATGTGAGAATAATAACATTAACATTTACAGTTACTATTAAAAGTCAGAGGGTCAAATTAAGTCAATAAGAACTTAAAAGATTATTTTTGGCATGATAAAGACATAATCACAAGGAAAGGTCACATAAACATCAGAAGGAGTATGTTCAGGATGGTAAAGTAGTTTTGAAAATTTTCTATCTAATCTCTAACATGTGCTTGGCACGCAATAGGTGACATTTAAGAATTATTTGCTAAATGAATGAATGATAGCAAGTGCTGTGGGTTGAACTGTGTCTCCCTTAAAAATTTATATGTTGAAGTCCGAACCCCTAGAACCTCAGAATGTGACCTTATTTGGAAATATTGTTGTTGCAGATATAATTAGATAAGATGAAGTCATACTGGAATAGCGTGGACTTCTAATGCAATATAACTGATCTTATAAAAGGGAAATTTGGACCGAGACAAGTGCATGTGTGTGCACACACACACACGGAGAACGGAATGTGAAGGTGAAGGCAGAGACTGGGGTGATGTATCTACAAGCCAAAGAACACCAGAGATTGCCAGCAAACCACCAGAAGCGAGGAGAGAGGCATGAAACAGCTTTTCCCTCACAGCCTTCAGAAGGAACCAACCCTACTGACACCTTGATCTCAGACTTCGAGAGAGTTCACTTCAGAACTGTTAAACAATAAATATCTGCTGTTAAAGTACTAAGTTTATGGTACTTCGTTATGCTGGCCCCAGCAGAACAATACAGCAAGATAGAAAGAAAAAGAGAGGGAATTAGAAAGACAGGAAAGTCCCTAGGCAGATGAAGTGTCTTAATGAGTGAAAGGGTAGAACCTAAAGTAGCCAGCTGTGAGCGCTTTATGAAGATTTATCTTAAAAGTTTGAATTTTCATTCTCCTCAATATCATTAAAAAATATTAAACTAACTCTACCCCATCCATTCTCAATTTTCGAAGTAAAACTGGCATTCTAACAGTATACACCATTTTTATGCTGTGCTTTGTGTATTCTTGGACACACTGCTTCATATCCCAAAGATTATAGGTAGCCCTGTTTACTTTACATGAAAACTATAATTCTAAAAACACTGTGTGTTGATTTTCTCAATGTTATAATTCTTTTGTCTATCAGAAGCCCGTAAGAGACACGGCTAATTCACAAATCTGAAAAAGCTGCAAAGGAATCTCATACATAGTAATAACTTGTCTGTAGCCGTTTATCCTGGGGGTTAGGTGCAGTGGGGCTACCACGTACCATGGATCAAAGGTCACTTACTAGTTAGCTAGACTTTGAGCTAAGAAAATACTGGCTCTTGCTATCAATTTCATGTATTTCTGAAAATAAATCATATTCTTTTTTTGGAAAAAAAAGAAACTGTGCTGCATATGCTTATATTCCTATCAAGGACATAGCAGGAAAGAGTAATTACATTTACCTTCCCCTACTGAAAATAAGATGAAATAGCTGGGGAAGAAAAAATATAAAGAAAGTGGAAATGAAAAGCTTCATAAACTGGTCCTGGTAACTATTAATTCAGCTCTATTAATGAAAGAAAACGCTTATTTCTGTCTTATAACACTGAAAAAAAGGCTATAATAAAAGGCTCTAGATTAAGAATGGAAAGAAAGTACAAATATTATAAAATACTACCACGAGGCTTATCCATAAAAGATGAAGCCATATAGTTCACCCCAGATATCATACAATCTACGACCATGCAGTTCCACATGTATAATACATTTTAGTAATTATGCTGTCATATAAAGTGACTTTTACATTTTTAATCAGAAACGATTCTTTGGAAAGCTAAGCTGTTAATATTCTACATCTTCCTCCCATAATTTAAGTTCAGTACCTTCTATCTGTGGCACTTCACCATGAAGCTTGGCTTTGCTGGAGAAAGGTGCGTTCTGTAGCACTAATGCAAAGAGAGATGGGATCAAGGACTGCAAGGCAGACAGATACATGTGGAGCTTATGTTCATCCAGCCCGTGCTCTCCTTCCTGAAATATAAGGAGGTGAAAGCTAACTTTAGACTTCTGAGGTTATGTATTTATGATGTTCTTCCTTTCTGTGGCAAACAATAAGACATTTAAGGACATGTATGTTAGACTCAAAGCATCACACCTAATGGAGATGACCATGAATCTTTTCTGAATTTCTCTGAGTATGAGAAAATGTGAAGTACTAAGGCATTGTGGAAGTAATAGAATCTTTTGTATGGAAAACTTTAGGGTGAACATCAGTCATTTCATTTGTATGGAACTTCTTTTAAAGGTCTTTTTCTTTTAAGAGGGTCTTATCTTTTGACATTTTATAAGTCAGGTTAAAGAAATTAAAGTGAGCCACAGGAATCATTTTAAACGCTCAACTGCTAAACGAGCAGGAGTACTTGCTATTCCTAACTTCTTTTATAGATTTGGTGACAACTGTATTTGCCAGCATTGGAAGCACTTTAAAATAATTCAATGTATAGATAAAATGTAGGAGAAGAAATGTCAAAAGAAAACAAAAGAAAGAGATAACAGAAAAAAAAAAGAGTAAAAGGATCACTATGGTACACAGAAATCAAATATTAAAGTGAAAAACAGAATCATTAGACAGGAAAGCATTTATTGCTGTTCAAATCCACTTGAGATGTCATTACTATATTATAAATAACAACTGTGTCAGAAATATCAGATATGTTAGTTTTTTACTATCAAGTTCTAAATTAGTTAATTTCTTCATGTAAGAATTACCTTGTGTGCTGAATACTGCAGCTATGTTTAGCAACAATGTGGAATTAGCTGTGTTATGAAATCGAACTAAAAAAAAAAAAACAGGTACAGGGCTTCCCTGGTGGTGCAGTGGTTAAGAATCTGCCTGCCAGTGCAGGAGAAGCGGGTTCGAGCCCTGGTTCGGGAAGATTCCCACATGCCGCGGAGCAACTAAGCCTGTGTGCCACAACTACAGAGCCTGTGCTCTAAAGCCCGCAAGGCACAACTACTGAGCCGGCGTGCTGCAACTACTAAAGCCCGCACGCCTAGAGCCTGTGCCCCGTAACGAGAGAAGCCACCACAATGAGAAGCCTGCGCACTGCACGAAGAGTAGCCCTGGCTCGCTGCAACTAGAGAAAAGCTCGCGCGCAGCAAGAAAGACCCAATGCAGCCAAAAATAAATAAATAAAATTTTATAAAACCCCAAAAAACAAAAAAAACAGGTACGGATAATTCTCAGATCGAAAGAATGCAAATATTAAAAAAAAAAATACTTAAAAAAATTCCCTAGGTTTCATAAAAAGGAGTACTTCAGTATAGTCTATTTATAGTTTTCTTAACACCCATTTTGAAATTTATAGAAAAAATAGCCCAATTTTTAAATTAAATGAATACACGTGTATACATATAAGACTATCTACAGAGTAGTTAAAATACATTATGTTAAGAGCCTTTAAAATCTGGGGGTAAAAAGGGCAAGAGTTTGGTTTTAGAGACTGATATCAGATCCTGGTTCTGTCATTTGACAGCTTTGGGACCCTGAGCAAATTACTTTAACACTCAGTTTCCACACAAAAAACAAAATATAATTCAAATGGTTATAAGAATGAAATAACATACTTTATAAAGTATCTACCTTAATGGTACATAATCAATACGCATTAAAGAAATGTTTTTCTTCTAGACTTTAAAAGAGACTTTTAATACAAAAATTAGAACAAGAAGTTTCTATTGTTTCTTCAACTTTTCTTCAATTCTTTTACTTGGGAAGAATGGAAAGTTCCCTTTAAAAAGTCAGGACGTGAACTACTGCAGTGAAAAAAAGGTAACGCATTTTGACACTGTATAAATAAGAAAACTTTAGAGACTCATATTTTAGTTATCTCTGCATTCTGGGAACTGATGCTGACACTTTATCTAAAATATTTAAGTCTTCAGAAGAGGCTAGGAAGAGGTAGCACTGTGAATAGTATACGAGTTAGTGCCACAAAGGTGCTATTTTAGCTAAAAAAAGGCAGACCATGCTCTTTCTCCTCTAGCTTCAGTCAAGCAAAACTTCCTCAAATCTCCCTTGGCTCCAGACCAACAGAGTCTTTAACAGGTAGTTAATTAGAATGTTCGCTAAGTGGTACTTTCTGTCTTTGTTCCCCCAACATTCTCTCAAGATGCCTTAGAACACACCTTTTAAATTTCTATTAACTATATAAATAAAGGAAGTATTTACCCTGAGAAGTTTTTCAATCTTGTTCAGCAATGTAGGTATAAGATGAGACTGTAAATTTCCAAGTTCTGTAGTCCAGGCAGCATAAGCTGGTAAAAATACTTGATGTGTTGCACTAACTACTCTTTCTGAGGGGTCACCCAAGGCTGACAGCAACAGTTCAAAACCCTGCCAAAAGGAAATAGGCAAAATGTAGATTAAAAAAAAAAAAACCTAAAAAACATAATAATATGTAATAAATATACACTGCAGTACATGTAGCAGACATTTTAAGCAAGAAAGAAAACCATTCATAATCCTATCCTTCCCAATTTCTTTAAAGAAAAATGTCATTTATCCGTTGATGGGAAAACCAAAGAGAAAGGGTGGTAACATGGCATGCTTGTTGCCAATTTACCGCCAGAAAGCTGTGTCAGATAGTATAAATGAATCAAAGCATCTCCTCCTTGAAATAGCAGAACTGAAACCAGGCAGCCAACTTCAACTGGTTAAAGTTGACACGTCTGCCATCCCTACTATAGATTATAGGATATCTGAATCAGAGATCTGGAATATTATACTATTTGGAATTTTATAATGAAATAAATGGGATTCGTTCTGAAAAACATACCTGTTGATATTTGTCTGGATCATCAATGTATCCCATAATGATACCGAGGCTTTTGATCACAGCTTCTCTTACCAAATCTGCCTTATCTTCCATTAACATCTGTTGCAACATTGAAAGAACCAAGGAGCTACGGATTTCTTTCTGAAAATAAACAGGAACATGTTTTACTATTTATTTACACTAGCAGCAGAAAAGGATAGAAAATAATGAGATATCCATGTATTCAAAATCTAGATTAAATATATATTAACATGTTGCTATGTTTGCTTCAAGTCCTCATTTTTGAAAGACATAAGACATTAGAGATACAGCTGAAATATCACTCTTCTCCACCCTCTCCCCCTTCCTCCAACTCCCTCTCTAAAGATAACATCTACCCTGAACTTGGTATTAATCATCTCCCAGCATATTTTTGTATTTTTACTAAATATGTGTCAATCCCTCAAACCTTTACAGTGCCCTTTTGGCCAATCAACAGTCAACACTCTGCTATAAACAGACAATGACTCTTCTACCACTACCTGTACAACTCAGATAAGAGCACTGACAGTCATAACAATAGGAGGGATTACAAAAATCACTCTGGTAAGCAAAACATTTGCCTGGGGTAGGAGTGTGGAAACATAAAATCCTGGTGTTCTGTTTTCTGAAGAACTGAGAAAAAATATTAAAACAGGATGATGAAACATGAGAGTAAACTTTAAAAGTGCTTAAAAAACTGTGTTGATATTTTCAGATGCTATTTAATATAATGTCAACCACTGTTGTGTCTTAATTTCACACAATTTTTTCCCCATGGTTTTAGCCTAATTAATGTCTGAGGTTAGAATAAAGTGTTATTGTTATACAAATTCTTGCCCTTCCTTCTCTTTTTTTGTACCATTATTGTAAGTTGACAAATTTATAAAATTCTTTAAACTTGTTTAAGTTACTTTTACATATAATAGTTAAAATAAAAGGATATGATCATTTTCATAAATTTACCGTGTGATCTGGTATGCAAAGCAAAGTCTTAAAAGACATTTTTAAATGACCTAGCTTTTGTTTTGACTTTTAGAGACAAAAATATATGTAAGTTTAGCAAATTTTGGTTACATTTAGGTTGGTGAATATGCCTTTTGGTACAGCCTTGTTTATTTATCCTTTAGGCTAAAATTGCTCCCCCCAATTTTTTTTAAAGTGTATTAAAAGGGCTTTTTGGTTAATATCAGCACAGGCAAAAGGACAGAGGTGAGTAAACTTCAGCTGGGTATTTGCTTTGCAATGATCTAGCCTGAGGTCAACTGTGGCAGTTAGTTTCAGTATGCTAAGGGAACCCACAGGACAAGTCAGGATGCTTTACTCCATTTAAGCCATGACCACACTGAGGTTTTACTGTTACCAGTTACAGTGGGGAACAAGAAAGTGGAGGTCCATGTAGGAAACATTAAGTCCATTATTAATACTGCTTAGCATTCTAGTACTAGGAGCAGTGTGGAACAGTTTCCTTCTTCTTTGATAGCATGTGATGTTCATCTCTGTCTTGGAACAATAAATAATAGGATGCTCAAACTCACTCATGTATCACAACAATAAGATAATTTTCTCTTAAAAGATAGGCAAACATTAAAAATAAAGTGATTATGCCCAGTTGAAGTATGGTAAGATAAGAACTCCAACGCACTGTTGACAGGAGTACAATCTGTGCTATCTTGGTTGGGGGCAATTTAACACTGTCAAAATTAAAAATGCAAATGTTAAAAGCAGCAAGAAACACAGGTATTAATGGTTTGTGAAATTTAAAAATGAAGATTCCCTTGTGTACATTTTTAAATTTCACATACTGTTAATATCTCTGTATTTTGCTTCTTTTAACACACAGAGTAATTAATTCTGGGTAAGAAAAATTTAAAGGATGTAAAAATGCAAGCTGGTAATATGCATAAATTTTTATTCTCTGTAAGTATTAATTAAAAATCATTACCCAAAGATGTAATCTTTGGGGATAATGACTAGGGTCAGGGAAGTCTTTGACTTTCATTTTATTCTTTTCTATACTGCATGAAAATTTATTTTTAACAAAATAAAAAAAATGTTACTGGGAGTGAGACTATGAATTATTCTTTATATTCTTCTGAATAAAAAACCAAAATTTTTATTTATTTATTTTTAAAATTTATTTTATTTATTATTTTTGGCTGTGTTGGGTCTTCGTTATGGTGCGTGGGCTTCTCATTGTGGTGGCTTCTCCTGTTGTGGGCCACAGGCTCTAGACGTGTGGGCTTCAGTAGTTGCAGCACATGGGCTCAGTAGTTGTGGCTCGCGGGCTCCAGAGCACAGGCTCGGTAGTTGTGGCACATGGGCTTTGTTGCTCCGCGGCATGTGGGATCTTCCTGGACCAGGGATCGAACCCGTGTCCCCTGCATTGGCAGGTGGATTCTCAACCACTGGGCCACCAGGGAAGCCCCAAAATTTTACTTTTTAAAAAGACAATTGACTATTGGTTTCTCACTCTTCACCAAAGATTATGAGGTAACAGTAAATGCAACATAAACAGCTCCTGTATTATACAATTCCAATTTTTGTATCCCTTTAAAAGAACAATCTTACAGAAAGGACCCTTTAAGGCAGGGGTCAGCAAACTTTCTGTAATGGGCCAGATGGTATATACTCTTGGCTTTGGGGCCAAAAAGTCTCTGTTGCAGCTATTCAGCTCTGCTGTTGCAGTGTGATAGCGAACACAGACAATACACAACAAATGGGTGTGCTTGTGTACCAATAAAAGTTTATTTATAAAAACAGGCTGTGGACTAGATTTGGTTCCAGGCTGTATTTTGTCAAGCTCTGCTTTAAACTATCGTTGTTTAAATTAAAATAATTTTTGATGTCACCTCATTTCTCTACCCCTTCTAAGCCCTTGACCTATGGGAAGATACCTAAAAGGGGCACAACAGTGCAGTGGTCCTCAATCTTTTGGTGGCAGGATTCCTTTAGTCATTTAAAAATTAATGAGCACCTCAAACAGCTTTTGTTTGGGTGGGTAATATCTATTGACATTTATCATATCAGAAATAAAATAAGAGAAATTAAAAATGATTAATCATTAAAAACAATAAACTCATTAAAGGTTAACATGAATAATGAAATTATAATTTTAATGAAAATAATCAAAAAATTAGTGAGAAGAATGGTGTTGTTTTATATTTTGTGCAAATCTCATTGATGTCTGACTTAAAAGAAGATAGATCCTCTTAACTGCTCAGCATTCAACTGTGTTGTACTGTTTTGGTTGAAGTATTTGAGAAAATCTGGCCTCACACAGACATATAATTGAAAAAGGGAGAGGTATTTTCATAGCCTCTTCTGATGAGAATAGAAGCTGTCAAGCTCACAGCGGTGAATACAAGTTTTCCAAAATTCTTGTTCTCACTTATAAGTTCCAGTTTTATCACTGGCAATGAATGCTGTCTACTGGTTTTCCTTGAAATGACAGGTTCCATTTCATTCATTTTCATGAAAATGTCTGTCAAAATCCCAAGTTTGAATAACCACAGCTTTTTTTAGTGGTCTGCCAACTAAAACTGGTTTAGCTTACAACTCAAGTGCTTTTCCTGAAAAGCCATCATAGTTCAGAATGCAGCAAAAGGGCTTGATATGAGTATCTTCCATTTTATTACACAGAATATTAAAATGATGCATACTTAGGGTCAAAATTTAGTAGAATTAATAATTTTACTGATTCACTAAGCTTATTTTTAAGTGAAACTGACTTTTTCTGCGAGTGCATGGCAGTGAAGAATACAATCATTATCTGTCTATTTGGGTGTCACTGCCTTGATCAGTGCTAATGCACTGGCATTGTTGCCCATTACAGCTTTTGCACTAACAGTGTAAATGTCAACACAGAGAAAAAGTCAAAAAATGTTTCAATATTCTCATGAAAATAATTTTCATCTCATGGGACCCCCCAGGGTCCTCAGACCACACTTTGAGAATTGCTGATGAGGTTTAATATATTTATACTCATGCAAAATCAATGGTTAATGTACCTATCTGTCTGCAGTGCCATATGGTGTCAATGTGAGCCTTCTCTTTTTGGCTCATCTTTTTCCTTTGTTAGGACAGAATTTGGATTCAACTGTATAATTAGACACCTGAAAAAAAGGTTTCTCTATTGTTACAAAAGGAAGAAAAAGGTTTTTAAGAAAAAATTACAATTCTTACAGGAAGGTAAGGTGCCAGTGCTCCACAAGATTCCGCCACAAGCAATCTTCTTTCTGGGTATTTGTGATTAATCTAGAGTAAAAAATAAATAAATCAAGCATAAACAACATACCCTCCCTTTCTTCAATAGAGAATTATTTTTCACCATAAATCCTGTTAGGAATGCAATAAAGCTTCTTTCTTTTCCACTTCGGGGATCCCTATACCTGGATCAGGATTAAGGGAATCAGGGAGAGCCTAAAAAATGAGGTCAGAGGGGTTACCTGTTAAAGAGAAAGAAGATAAAGCAAAGATGAAAATATGGCAAGGTGTCTAGAGATGTGGGCTTGCCCAAGACTAAGCTTTCCTTAGGATGTCAGGAGCAACCTTCTCCTTCCCTAGCAGCATTAGTATATTTTTAAATTTGGAAAACCCAGCTTCTAGATATTTACTGATACAGTCTACAATATGTGCCAGGAATGATTCCTCAGTCCTCTTTTTTTACCTCAGGGATTAGGACGTAAATTAATCGATGATTTAACCAGAGCCCTTGACCGGTGTTATGATTTTGTTTTTAAAGTAAGCAGATGTCAATTCATTCCTGTTTGCATATGCAAGATGATGGGGTTTTGCTATATTGTAATGACTACACTGAACCATAACAAAAAATAACAAAAACAAAAAAAATGACACATACTGGGTTTTGTTCCCATATGTCTTCTTCATAGAATATAAATCTTTCTTTGACTGGAAAAGAAGTGTATCTGTTCTCATATTCCCATATGAAAAGGTGACATAATTCATTAATGTATTGGATGCCTAAAATTAAGAAAAGAAATTATGTAGCAATCTATTGGGCAACAAACTGGAGGTAGGCGGCTAGATAGATCACCAATATCCATGTTTATTCAGGTTACAGAAGAGGTGGTGGTAGAGACGTTGGTAACTGACATCTCTGAATAAAATTTAATCTAGAAATAGTAACCTCAAAACAAAATGGTTTCAATGTCATAGTATGCAATATGTAAACTTCGATTTTACTTTCCTTTAGTCTAGCAAAATGAGTCTCAAAATTAAATGTACACACAACAATCAACTGTATTCCTATATATTGGCGATAAACAAAGAGAAAATTTAAAAAATTCTATTTACAATAGTATTAAAAAGAATAAAATACTCAGGAATAAATTTTAAGAGTGCATAAGTGATATTCTGAAAACTATAAAACATTACTGAAAGAAATTTTAAAAGACCTAAATAAACGGAAAGACATCCTAAAATTCATGGATTGAAAGGCTATTAGGATGGCAACATTCTCCAAATTGATCTACAGATTCAACACAATCCCTATAAAATTTCAGCTGGCTTCTTTGCAGAAACTGACAGGTTGATCTTAAAATTCATACAGAAATTCAAGGGACCCAGAATACCTAAAACAATCTTGAAGTACAAGAACCAATTCAAGGGGTTGGGGTTTCTTTGGGGGGTGATAAAATTCTTCTAAAATTGACTGTGGTGATGGTTGTGTAGCTCTGTGACTACAAAAACCACTGAATTGTACAGTTTAAATAGATGAATTGTATGCTCTCTGAATTACATCTCAATAAAAGTTAAAAGAAGAAAATGGAAAAAACTATTTTAAAATTGCATATACATATGTATAACTGTACGGAATTGTAAATTCAAAGTTGTATATGTTGTTTCCAAGTTAATTTGACTTTTCAGTGGTTACAGCCTAACCCTAAATTAGTATGCACAATAATCTCTAGATGACATATGGATTGTCAGAGATAATATGGATATATATAATGTTCCCTTTTAAATAATGAATCTAGATATGACTCCACTAAATTCTAAAGAAAAAAATGAATACTCAAAGAAAATGGGAACAGAATTCTAAAAGACCATAAACTTTAGCGATATTCCAGAGGCTAATAATTTTTCTTAAGAATAAGTGACAAAGCTAGTATAAATAAGGCCATGCAATTTGTCTTCATAAGTAAGAAATCCATCTTTTTAAGATGGAAGAATAAGTTACTTAATGACCTAAATATGGAATCTAGAAAGTCAAAGATTCTGAGTTCTAGTGAGGACTGGAATATTACAATTCAACATAAAACCAGAAGTATTGTTAGTAAATAGTGAGTTGAAATATAAATATATATAAACCTCCTACATCAAAGGTTTACACTTTATATTCTGTATATACTTGTAATATATACAAGTATACAATATATACAGATACGATTTCTATTATCTACCTACCTACCTACATATACACACAGCCTCTTGCTTTCCCTTGAACTCATTAGTTTGTATATTTTTCATATTTTGTATCTCACTTGATTCAGATCCTTGAACTCAGGGATTTTTGTATTTTGTCTCATTGGATTCAGATTCTTGTCTAAACATCCCTTTCTCAGAGATCCCTTCTCTGACCACCCTTTCTAAAACAGTACTCCCTATCACTCTCTAACCCTTAGCCTACCTTTTTTTTTCTTCATAGTTTATAAATTACAAGACATCATTTCATTTATTTGTTTACTCTTACCTCTCCACTAGGATGTCATTGTCTTTTATTCACCACTGTATCCCTAGTGACTACAACAGTACCTGGCAGTGGAAATAGTGTTAAGTATTTGTTGGAAGAACGAATAAAGCAAAGCATCCCAGAGCTTTCTTAAGGACTATTAAATCACTGTGCTGGGTTATAGAAACAGTAGCATAATTTATATCCCTCATATTTCCTAATAGCATTTTTAAAAGATAATATGAACATTTATAATAAATTAGAATACAATAGCTAGGGAAAACCCAGTACAGTTATTTACCTGTTCCCAACACTGTGGTAAAAGTTCAGCTTCTACACGTGTTGGGCCAACATGACGTGCAAATGCCACACAACCTGTCAGTATCATTTGCCTGAAAGATAATACAGATGAATAAAGATTCGTATTTGCATAGAAAGCACAACTAGGACAAAGGGTTAAAAAGAGTCAGCTCTAATTAACATGAAGTACAATATTTTTGTACAATTTGTACAATATTTTTGTACAAATTCAACTTTTCACAATGGACGGGCTGCCACCATCCAGCAGTGGCAAAACCATTTGTGAGAGATGTTGTGAAGGGATTCTCTACTGGTGTGAAGCTGAATCTCATAACCTCCTAAATTAACTTCCCACACATACATTCTGAGATTATAATATGTTTAAAGCTTCAGTTTCTAATGAATTTCAGTTTCTAGCTACTAAAACAATCAGTGATTATTTTCCCAGTATTTCTATAATTAAAAGCTACGATGTCATATTAGTAAAATGATATTTCTTTTTTTATTTAAAAAATTTAAAATTTTTATTGAAGTATAGCTGATTTAAACTTATTTATTTATTTATTTTTAGTTGCATTGGGTCTTTGTTGCTGCGCGTGGGCTTTCTCTAGTTGCGGCGAGTGGGGGCTGCTCTTCGTTGTGGCGCGCAGGCTTCTCACTGCGGTGGCTTCTCTTATTGCGGAGCACGGGCTCTAGGTGCAGGGCTTCAGTAGTCATGGCTCCCGCACTCTAGAGCACAGGCTCAGTACTTGCGGCGCACGGGTTTAGTTGCTCCGTGGCATGTGGGATCTTCCCGGACCAGGGCTCCGACCCGTGTCCCCTGCATTGGCAGGTGGGTTCTTAACCACTGAGCCACCAGGGAAGCCCAAAATTATATTTCTTAAATGAGAATTTTTGGTATTGCACCCAAGATAACTGTGGTAGGCAGCTTCTGACATGGCTCCTAATGAGGTCCATCTCCTGATATTCATGCCCTTGAGTAATCCCATCTCCTTGAGTGTAGACTGGACCCAATGATTTGCTTCTAATGAAAAGAATAATGGCCAAAGTGATGGTATGTCACTTAGGATATCAGATTACAAAAGCCTGTGATATCCATCTTGTTAGACACTCTCTTCTGCCTTCTCAGCTGGCAGGCTTTGATGAAGACACTGCCATGTTGGACAGTTTCATGTGGCTAGAAACTAAAGGCAACTTCTGGCCAAAAGCCAGTGAGGAACCGAGGCCCCCAGTCCAAAGATCCATAAGAAACTGAATCCTGTCAACGACAAAGCTTAGAAGCAAATCCTTCCCCCATGGACCTTGAGGTGGCTGTAGCCGCAGCCAACACCTTGACTACAGCTTTATAAGAGACCCTGAAGAAGAAGACCCAGATAAATTGACCCACATAAACTGTGTTATTTTAAACCACTTTCTTTTGGGGTAATTTGTTATGAAATAATATATAAATAACTAATGTGATAATTTCATTTGAATTGATAGATTTATAATTTAAATTTTTAAATAAGATTTTTCACTCTTCAGAATGAAGTTCCATTTAAAATGACTCTGAAAGGCAGAATTGCAAGTTTTTTTACTTTTGATTGACTATGACTTCAAAACAGTAAAACCTGATTTAAAAAAAAAAGTATGTTTTCCATAGATGTTTCAAAGTAGCCAACTTTAACGAAAACCAAAATAGAATGTTTAATTCATACTAATTATAAAAGCCCAGGCATTACTCATTGCTATTTCTCAAAATACATCAATTTAACTTAAACTGAATAATGACCTTACATTTCTATTAGTTCAGCCAAGTTAGCTACAACTGTTCTCTCAGGCTGAGGAGAATAATAACAGACAAAAAGCATCTGGACAATGAGAAGAGAAATGTTGAGCCAATAGGTCTTCATTGTATATTGCAGCTTCTCCTCACCATAACCTTGTAATTTTTATCTATCTGATTTCCCTTTATATCATTGTCTTCTATGCCTGTTTCTCAACTTTTCTTTTGTTTTTCTATTTTCTCCTACTTTAGGAAGGCAAATAAAGTGAATAAAAGAAAAATAGAAAAAGAAATTCCTAAGCTTTAAGACAACATGTTAGCTGCCTGTTCCCACTGAAAATTTCCAAATGTCTGATCATTTTTACCCCCATAGTATATTAAAATAATGAGAAGTCATATACGTAGGTTCTAGAAAAATCTGATAATTATAGTAAATGAACTTTGGTGAAATTTAAGCATTTCAAACACACATAAGAAGTATATACTTGTATAAGAGCTTCATGTAAAATGACTTTAAATAATGAGTCACCATCACTATACTAAAGATGTACAAACTTGTTCAAAAAATGTTAGTCCCCTCAAAACAAACTTCTTAGTCAGCAGAGTTAAGATTCAAAATTCTAAAAAACAGGACAGTTTTGAAATACATTTGAAAACAGAAAAGATCAGACGGTCTACAGATTATTAACAGCACTGGAAACAGGCTCCTGTGATAGTAAAAATAAACACTGTTCTTACTTGTAGAAAATCATAGGATAGAAATTATTTGACACAGGTAGAAATATGGTGTTAGTTATGGCTGTTAGCATAGAACTGCCAAAATGCACTACTATCGCTCATAAAATTAAGTTTCTCTTAGGATGCAAGGAAGCTTGAGATTCATTAAGTAAAGTAACAACTGATTATATGTCAAACATATCATGCTAACTTAAAATTTTTGCTTTGTTAGTTATTCATATATATAGTTAGTAAATTGATTAGTTTATTTTAATAAATAACTTTGTTTCTGTAAGGTGAAAGATTTAAGTGTGGAAATGAGTGTTTAAATCCTGACATATCTTGACCTGAAGTAAGGCTATAGGTACTTTTGGCCACCAGGCGGCAGCTGTTAGCTCTACATGCAGAGTCTATGAAAACAGGCTATGTAGAACTAGAGGTTGCCTTGCAAATCTAAAAATGACAATGTAATAAGTGGTATTTAATTGTTAACTAAGTTACCAAGATAGGGAATAGTATTTTTCAAGGAGAAAATAAAATATTAATTTTCCTATATAGCACCATCGAATTGTCCTTAGAAAATTTTCAGTTTGCAATGAATGGAACTTGATTGAATTTCCCTTATTTCCATTTGACTAGCATGTAGATTAATCTTGACTGGATCCTGGAAAAACATGTTTCTCTGCTTGCTCAGGTATATTTTGGTAAGGGTAGGAAAGAGATATATTCTTATAGAGTTTTAAAGTCTACATGACTTTTTATTCTCATAGTGGAGAGATTCCTTGTGTTTAAAATTTTGAGCTTCATTTGTCTTATGGTTCACTTTTATGATTTTCCAACATTCTCAGAAGAGGTAAAAACTGTAACAGTCAGTAAAACAAGTACTGAAATTATATAAAGTTACCTAATCATAATGTATAATTCTATTTTTTGCAAAAGTATAAGCAAAAATTATTTATTAAGATAGAAAATTACTATGTAGAAAAACATTTCAATAGCTCAATCTTATCCAACTGGTGCTTAGTCTACCTACCCATCCTCCGAAATGTTTCGTTCACAGTCACACTTGCACAGCTTCACCTAGTATTTAAAGGTCTTACCTTCTGAGGCAGACCTCTATCACTGTTGCTTGATCAAAACCCATTCCCCTTTCTTCCAGAGAGTCTCTCGATGTGTGGCCCATCCCCCCACCACCATCAGGTATAACTCATTTCCCCATTTAGGCATCCTTGATTGTGGGTATTTGACTCAGGACTAACCAAAACACTGTATCCCTTTAGCCACACAGAAACTGCTTTACAGATAGCTCAGTGATGCAGACATTCATATATTAAATATTTTATTTCTTGTAAAGCATAACCATGAAGAGGCCATGCTGTATCTAGTTCATCTGTTGGGAAAAGCGGAAATATTTAGTTCCTGGAAATCAAATGTGAAAGATAAAAGCAAAGAAATATCGGAATTAGAAATCCAAAGGCAACTAACACAAAAGTGTACAAATTCAACATGAGTAGTTGGAATGACAAGAATGAAAACACTGCAGGGCACTGTGAACAAGGTCAGTGTTTCCTCTGTTTATTAAAATAGATATTAGAAAGAAAAGATGGCATTTATATTAAAATGCTAATCATGATGCCAAATTAATAAGTCAACATTATATTTATTTACCAAAGAAGTGGTCATACCCACCTTTGCTCATCATCTGGTCTCTTGATCAAATTGAAAAGTATGTGGAGAAGCTGATCTCTCTCTTTAGGCTCGGGATGTAGGCAAGCTGTACACAATATGAGGGGGATCAACTCCTAAAGAAATATGAAGGTGGAAAAAGTCAAAGTAAAAATGCATTGCAGAATATCCTTTTTTTCCCCAATGTATTCTTAAATGGACATTTAAAATGAAATAAACCTCAGCGTATATAGGGGCAAATTTTAACTTTGTAAGGCTGATAATTCAAGAGAAAACACTGAAACATATATTTTTATGTTGGTTGTGCAGAAGATGCAGATCACAACGTAATAAAGTAACTTAAAATTCAAATAATCTTGTTTTCTTATCCAATACTTCCCAAGGGTCTATTAGTTTTTAAACTAAATAACATTCTATCTTACTCTAAGCTGATATAGTAGTTTTAATTTTGTGGGGTTTTTTTTTTGTTTTTTTGCAGTACGCGGGCCTCTCACTGTTGTGGCCTCCCCCGTTGCGGAGCACAGGCTCCGGACACGCAGGCCCAGCGGCCATGGCTCACGGGCCCAGCTGCTCTGCGGCATGTGGGATCTTCCTGGACCGGAGCACGAACCCATGTCCCCTGCATCGGCAGGCGGACTCTCAACCACTGCACCACCAGGGAAGTCCAGTAGTTTTAATTTTGAAAGTGTTTTTAAACAAACACTTGCAGAAGTTAACTATACTTTAAAACTTAAAATGATAACAGAAAATAAAGACAACTCGTCCCACTTCCATAAGCACAATATAATCTTTCTTAAGATTAGATATAATTAATAATTTTGTAACCTTAGCACCTAACCTAGTGGCTAATTTTAAAGACCATTTCCACAGGTGTTGAATGCTCTCAGTACAACTACAAAATGTTAGTAGAAATGCTTTATGCTGAAATGAAAATTTTTAACAATATTTTGTTTGTTGCACTTTCAACATGCAGAGGTAAATTCAATATTTTCAAGGAAAGTAATAGACAAAAGTTTATTTCTCTCTTCCAAAGAAGTATTTGAAAATTAAAGTTGTCTCCCATTTTAATTAAATTAAGACTAAATTCTAAAATATATTCAAAGGATATTAATGTTTTTCATTTTTGGAATAGATTTTCAAATCTAATGAAATAAAAGTCCAAAAGTGATAAAATATTTTTGGAGCGAAATCCTCTAACTTACTTTGCAGATATTTTAAAGAAATCACTATGATGTAATAAAAAGGGTAGAATGATTACTCCCATTTCTTTTTCCCATCTGCCTCCCTACCCACCAAAAAGTACTAGCAGATTTAAAATAGGAATTGATCACTGCATACTAATACATGGTACCTTGAAGAAAAGTCTACACTGTAGGAGAAGTATCTTCCTATTTTGAAGATCCTCCCTTAGAAACAGATGATACACTTTTTAGAGGAGTTGAGACTGAAACTTAAAGGCGTGACTAGAAGTCCTTTCCATTATTTCTAACATCTTTATATATTACGCTAAAATTATAATTACTCGGTATAATTCTAAATTGAAAGTACAAAGATGTAGATAAGAAGAGCTAAAAGAATAAATCTGAGAAGCAAAAAGAAATTTAAAACATTTATTCTGCCATCTTTCTATTTAGGCACCTCTGTACTTTTTAGATTAGTGAATAACTGAAAAGCAAAAGAAATAAAAAATAATTAGGGAAAATAATTTTGCACTGGGAATGGAACAGTATGCGTATGGATCCTATATTGTTATATAATGTTTCCACAGATGCTTAATATGTTGCTTGATGGGTAAGTCTTGACTTTGGAGGAGAAAATAAACAACCTTTTATAAAATATTAGGGTAGAAGACCATTAATATCAAGGATCCTTAAGGATTCCATTGAGGCTGCTAAGAGCCAATGGTACTAATAAGAGGACTAAGACTGCACATCAGCATATCACACTGAGAGTAAAACTTTAAGGATGAAAAAGTAGTTATTCTAGAAGGCACTAACAAAAAGAGAAAATATTTTAATGCCTGAAAATCAAAAAGACCCTAAATATTTTATTTGTACTTTCCCCTCATGTCAGACCTTTCTCTCCCATGGGTTTTCTTGCTTCCTCATAACCCTTCTTCCTGCTTTCCAATCATCTCCAAATATACGCTCTTACATTATATTATTCCATTCTCTTCCTATTGTATTACTCTTTTAAAAAATAAAGTTATGAAATATAGGTAAGATATTTGCTATAATTGCAAATACATGCATATACACTCTGTTTAAAATATAGAATAGCTTCTTTATCTCCATAACAAGTATACCAAAATAGCTGTTGTTGTTTACTTTTTGTGCCTCACATTTTCTTTTCCTTTTCTCTTTATTTTAAAATCATGAGGCTTAGTGATTCTTAATCGAAGAGGAAGTTTATGTCATACATTAATATAAAGAATCTTTTAACTGGAATATGGCTATAGATGTGCTAAACCAAGAACCCTGAACTTGGAGGAGCTAGAAGAGCTCCTGCCTCAATACTTCTTAGTACCAAAGAACCTAATGAAAAACCACGAATCTCTCTGATTTTTAGTTTCCTCAAGTGAAATATATAGGAATTAATTAAGATTAGTGCAGAAATCAAAAATTCTTTATATATATCTTTACATATATTTCTGTATTTTTCTTATCTATGGCTAAAGGGATTGTTAATTTTTCCTTCTGAGATCAAAGTTGGCCTCAAAAAGCCTTCTCAACACAGCAGCCATTACCAACCAATCCAAACTGACACATGGGAGCAAAACGATTTGTCAGTCCTTGTCTCCTTGAACTCTAAAATTATGCTCAGTCACAGTTAGTAATAATTTATATTGCCATCTGTTTTTATTTATTGCTGGCTAAATCAACAAATATGGGAAGTCATTGCGAATAAGTTTTGGTTGATAGCCTAGGGCAAGGAGAACTGGGTACAGCCTGGCACATTAATGGCTATGGCAGTTATAACCCAGTGTATAAAGTATGCCAGATGGTCTCTTCTTACAGCAACACTGAGCTGAGAAGAGGCCCAGAAAGTGATAGTAGAAAAAAGTGGAAAGTGTAGTCTGTTTGTGATAGAGCCATCAAGGATTTTAATTGCTAAGTTCTGACTAGCTCCAAATACCCTAATTTCCTCTTCCTCTATCATTCATTTACTTATTCACAACTTCTATTTGTACCATTCCTGAAATAGTGAATTCTGTGTTAAGTGTGTGTCTGCTGTGCTGTGTATCACTTACTTATTGTGAATTCACCTTTTTCAAGCCTCTGAAGTACTAATTCATCCATTTAAGACCCTATTTACCATTTTCACACTACAAATGACCCTTGAACAACACGGTTTTGTACTGTGTGGGTCCACTTATGTGCAGACTTTTTCCCTTAAGTATGTATTACAGTAGTACACAATCTGTGGTTGGCTGAATGAAAAGTTATACTGGGATTTTGAACTGTGTGTGGGTCAGCACCCATAACCTCTGCATTGTTCAAGGAAGGGTCAACTGTATTTATAAATTTATAGATTTGAATCAATATTCTCCCTTTGGTATCATCTCTCCAACTGATGAAGCCTAGTGTTTAAAAAACTTTCCTTATAATTATAAATAAAACATTTAAAAAATGGTGGCTAAATTTTCTTCAGAAAACAATGTGATAGTGGTTTTGAAAATGTCTTTGAATAATAACCATGGTAAAATAATACTTATAGCTTTGGTAACATTATATCCAAAAAGAATCCCTTGCCCCGCCCATAAAAATGTTATTGTCTCCATATTTCAAGGCAACAGAAATTTTAAATATTTTCAAACATACTTTAGCACCTGATGGTACTCAATGTGTATTGAAGTGAAATACAAAACTGATCCACTGACCATTAGAGAGGAAATCAGTGTAGTAATCCTATTGCAGAAGGTATTCCAGTACCTTATTACCACAATACTAGAAAACATATTTCCAAGGCCTATAGAATTCATTAACCTAAAGACTTAGTAATTTGCACTTTACTCAAGTAAATGACTTTTGCTTTAACTATTTTGATTTTTGCAATTTTAACAACAATGCTAGTTCTCTCTATATGAAAGCTCTCCCACTCTTCCTATGAAATTTTGTACAGAATTAAACAGGAAATGCTTCCAGGATTTTCCTTTCAGTTTTCTTTTTTTAAATATTTATTTATTTTATTTATTTATTTTCTTTTGGCTATGTTGGGTCTTAGTTAGAGCACACGGGGTCTTCGTTGAAGCGTGCAGGATCTTTCGTTGCAGTTCAGGCTCTTCGTTGTGGTGTGCAGGTTCTTCTCTCTCTAGTTGTGGCGAACGGGCTCCAGAGCGCGTGGGCTCTGCAGTTTGCAGCACGTGGGCTCTCTGGTTGAGGCGCGCGAGCTCGGTAGTTGTGGCGCTTGGGCTTAGTTGCCCCGAGGCATGTGGGATCTTAGTTCCCCAACCAGGGATCGAACCCACGTCCCCTGCATTGGAAGGCGGATTCTTTACCACTGGACCACCAGGGAAGTCCCTTGTTTTCAGTTTTACAAGTAAAACAAAATAACTTCTAATAATAATAAAGAAATCACTTTCAAGTAAGATTAGTGTGTGTTCAGACTATAAAAACAGAAGGAAAAAGAAGTACCTAAACAGGATCTAAAACAATGTGAGGGATCAGATGTTAAAGGGGAAAGAAATGAAGTAGGAAATGAGATCAGGCAAATTTTAAAAGTAAAAAAAAAAAAAAGCATGGATATGTTGATAAGATAATGGCTCCAAAATCTGAAAGGAATCTAAACCATAAAAAGAAGTATTGCATTTAGATCAGATGCCAAGGAGGAAATGTTTGAGTACTTCAGGTCAAGAAGCAAAATTCTATAGTTCTAGAAAGGTGACGTTAGTCCAATCAATTATAGTTCACTGCTTGTTCTCACTGTTCCACTAAAATTATTTCCTATAACCCAAGCTTCGTTAAAAATTTTAGATAGGGGACATCCCTGGTGGTGCAGTGGTTAAAAATCCACCTGCCAATTCAGGGGACACAGGTTGGAGCCCTGGTCCAGGAAGATCCCACACGCCGCAGCGCAACTAAGCCCGTGCGTCACAACTACTGAGCCTGCGCTCTAGAGCCCGCGAACCACAACTACTGAAGCCCGTGTGCCACAACTACTGAAGCCCATGCACCTAGAGCCCATGCTCCATAACAACAGGAACCACCGCAATGTGACGCCTGTGCACCACAACAAAGAGTAGCCCCTGCTTGCCGCAACTAGAGAAAGCCTGCGTGCAGCAACAAAGACCCAACATAGTCAAAAAATTAATTAATTAATTAAAAAAATTTAGATAACTGTTATTAAATTTTTTTACATCTAGTCTTTTGCCTAGGGATTAAGCAATAATGAATTACAATTTAAATTCAAGTACTGACGAGTGTACATCCTCTGACTTAGATTTTCAGTTGAAATTTGTCAGGATGTTGACAATAACATGTAAAGAAAAAACATAAAGAACAAACATTGCAAAGACTCACATAAGGAAAAGAAAAGATTACTCACCTCTGGAAAAGTTTTACACTTCAAGGGCTGCTAAAATATCTATTTGTAGAATTATTAATATCTATAATTCCTGGGGCTCAGCCTTTAGGAAGCCTAACTGAAATACTTAAGTGACTTTCAAACTCTGATACTGCTAAAGAGCATGTGATTTACTCCAAAACTTACAAGATACACACACACACACACACACACACACAGTCTACATGGGTAAAGAAGATGGACCAAGCTTATGTACTTTACTGTACTATCTACTTTACTTGTACTACTATATTACTCTCATACAGTTGTAATTATCTGGGGCTATTATTACATGTAAGCTAAAAATTTACCATGGAGTAACCACGAATGGCAATGTAAAAGAGCAAAGTTTAGTTTCTCAGAAGATGAGCAAGTCTTTAGAGGAACTAGCTACTTTTAAGTCTTTTAGGGAATTGGTGTTCTCCTTTATCTTTTTTCTTTTTATAGCTGTAATGATATATATTTTATATATCATGAAACTCATCCATTTCAGGTGTACATTCAGTGGTTTTTTCCAGTATATTTTGGAACATCCTACAAAGAAAGCTTGGACTCATTTTCCATTTCACCTTGCTGCACCCCCATTCCAGGCCCAGGCTTCTCCTTTGCTTTTCTAATTTAGCTAGCTGATGACATATATTTCCTTGCCGTAGAATAAAAATGAACATTAAATTTAGATGTATTATTTTTAAATGCTTTTAGAAGTAATTCTTTAAGAAATCTTATTTTAAATTACAGAATTTCCCTTTCAAATGCATTTAAAGCAGAAATTGTGAAAAATCAACTTCTTTAGCCTATTTTACTATATACATATATCAAATGACAAATATATTTACTTTGTAATTTGGTTTGAAAGATACAAGTTCCTCAACCAATCCATTAATGTGAACTACTATATAGAAAATCAGTTCATTATTTTATTTTTTTCTCCCAAAATGAACAGGCAAAAAAGTCTTTTAAAATACAAGCTGGTAAAAAGAGATTATCACGGGCTTTCCTAGTGGCGCAGTGGTTGAGAGTCCACCTGCCGATGCAGGGGACATGGGTTCGGGCCCGTGTCCGGGAGGATCCCACATGCCGCAGAGCGGCTGGGCCCGTGAGCCATGGCCGCTGAGCCTGCGCGTCTGGAGCCTGTGCTCCGCAACAGGAGAGGCCACAACAGTGAGAGGCCCACGTACCGCAAAAAAAAAAAAAAAAAAAAAAAAGAGCGATTATCACTACTTCGCAGAACATAGGAGAAAAATTTTTTTTCACTTTTTATCATCTCTGAAATTGGGATGCACCTTACAATGGACAGCTTCTCATAAATTAATTGGAATTCTTATTTCTTAAAGGTACATAATTGTTACACTCAGTGGTATCTTAAATTTGAAAATACGGTATGTTGAATTTGGAAAATGCTATAATTGTGCCCTGAAGGTTAAGTGAGGTTGCGATTTTTCTTTTAAAAAACAAAAAACACTAATATCTATAGTCACTGTACTTTCCACTCTTATACAACATAAAGTTTAATTTATTAGACAGTTTTAATTAACCTTTATGTCACTCCATTTAAAATAGTGGGTTATAAAGTCAACTGAGTGGGTCACAAAGAGCTTTTTTTTCTTTATTGTTTACTTAGGTATATTCTTTAGTGCTTTAAAATATTTATAAAATCCTGTTTGATACTATCTTCTAACTTTTTGTAATAAAGGCAAGACTTGATTTGTAACACTTTTCTTTTAATTACATGTGTAATTATATACTGGCACATGATGTAAAATATCTTCCTTACTGACAGTGTAGTCAATAAAGCTTGAAATACCTAATTTAAAACGTATTTAAAAGACTATAGAAGACTAGATATTATGCAGTCTTGAGAATGAGAAAGCTCTTTATCTACTGACATAGAAAGATACAAAAATATGTTACATGGAAAAAAGCAAAGTGCAAAATAGTGCATAGAGTATGGTAGCATTTGCATAATTCATGGAGAGATCATATATTTGAGTTTGCTTATACATGCAGAAAATACCTCTGAAAGAATACAATACAGCTCCAATAATAGTTGGAGACTTCCATACCCCAGTTTCGATAATGGACAGAATATCTAGACGAAAGATCAGTAAGGAAATAGAGGACTTCAACAATGTAAAACAATTAGACCTAATAGACATATATAGACCACTATAGATGACAACAGCAGAATATATATTATTTTCAGGTGCACATGGAACATTCTCAAGGAGAGAACATATGTTAGGCTACAGACAATTCTCAGTAAGTTTTTAAAGATTAAAATCACACAAAGAACCTTCTCCAGCCACACTGGAAATTAAAAATCAATAAGTGAAGGGAAACTGGAATATTCAGTAATATGTTGATGTTAAACAACACATTCGTAAACAACAAATGGGTCAAAGAAATCACTAAGGAAATTAAAATACTTTGAGACAAATGAAAAAGAGAAACAACATACCAAAATGTGTGAAATGTAGCATAAGCAGGACACAGGGAAATTTATAGTTGTAATTGCCTACATTAAAAAAGCAAGATCCCAAGTCAACAACCTTGCAACAAAGAGCAAACTAAACTATGGGCCGGCTGAAAGAAGAAAATAATAAAGATTCGAGCAGAGATAAATGAAATATACACAAGGAAAACAAGAGAATCAGAAGTTGATTCTTTGAAAAGATCAACACAATTGACAATCCTTTAGCTAGACTGACTAAGAGAAAAAGAGAGAAGATGCAAATAACTAGAATCAGAAATAAAGGAGAGGACATTAGTAGCAACCTTACAAAAATTAAAAGGATTATAAGTGAATGCCATAGATGATGCTTCACCAACAAACTAGATAATCAAGAAATGAACTAATTCCTAGAATCACATAAATTACCAAAACTGAGTCAAGAGAGATAGAAAATCACAATAGATCAATAACAAGCTAATAGATTGAACAAGTAATAAAAAACCCTCCCCCAAAGAACGTTCTAGGATCAGAACTGATGAATTCTAAAACACATTTAAAGAATTATTAGGGGGACCGGGCCTGAGGAGCAGGGGTGGGAGCTTCGAGACTGGGGTGGCACGAGAGGACTCTGGGAGGGCTCACGCCAAGGAGTACTTCCCAGAACTTCTGCTGCCAGGGTCCTTGTCCCCACGGTGAGCCACAGCCACCCCCCACCTCTGCAGGAGACCCTCCAACACTAGCAGCTGTGTGGATGAAAGGCTCTTGGTGCTCCAGCCAGGTGTCAGGGTGTGCCTCTGAGGTGGGACGGCCAAGTTCAGGATACTGGTCCACAAGAGACGTCCCAGCTCCACCTAATAACAAATGGCGAAAATCTCCAAGAGATCGCCATCTCAATGCCAAGACCCAGCTTCACTCAACGACCAGCAAGCAACAGTGCTGGACATCCTATGCCAAACAACTAGCAACACAGGAACACAACCACACCCATTAGCAGAGACACTGCCTAAAATCATAATAAGTCCACAGACACCCCAAAACACACCACCAGACGTGGACCTTCCCACCAGAAAGACAAGATCCAGCCTCATCCACCAGAACACAGGCACTACTCCCCTGCACCATGAAGCCTACACAACCCACTGAACCAACCTTAGCCACTAGGGGCAGACATCAAAAACAATGGGAACTACGAATCTGCAGCCTGCGAAAAGGAGACCCCAAACAGAGTAAGTTAAGCAAAATGAGAAGACAGAGAAACACACAGCAGATGCAAGAGCAAGGCAAAAACCCACCAGACCTAACAAATGAAGAGGAAACAGGCAGTCAACCTGAAAGAGAATTCAGAATAATGATAGTAAAGATGATCCAAAATCTTGGAAATAGAATGGAAAAATTCGAGGAACATTTAACAAGGACCTAGAAGAACTAAAGAGCAAACAAACAGTGAGGAACAACACAATAAATGAAATTAAAAATTCTTTAGAAGGGATCAATAGCAGAATAACTGAGGCAAAAGAATGGATAAGTGACATGGAAGATAAAGTAGTGGAAATAACTACTGCAGAGCAGAATAAAGAAAAAAGAATGAAAAGAATTGAGGACAGTGTCAGAGACCTCTGGGACAACATTAAACACACCAACATTCAAATCATAGGGGTCCCAGAAGAAGAAGAGAAAAAGAAAGGGACTGAGAAAATATTTGAAGAGATTATAGTTGAAAACTTCCCTAATATGGGAAAGGAAATAGTTAATCAAGTCCAGGAAATACAGAGAGTCCCATACAGGATAAATCCAAGGAGAAACACACCAAGACACATATTAATCATACTACCAAAAATTAAATACAAAGAAAAAATATTAAAAGCAGCAAATATTAAAAACAACAAATAACACACAAGGGAATCCCCATAAGGTTAACTGCTGATCTTTAAGCAGAAACTCTGCAAGCCAGAAGGGACTGGCAGGACATATTTAAAGTGATGAAGGAGAAAAACCTACAACCAACATTACGCTACCCAGCAAGGATCTCATTCAGATTTGACAGAGAAATTAAAACCTTTACAGACAAGCATAAGCTAAGAGAATTCAGCACCACCAAACCAGCTTTACAACAAATGCTAAAGGAACTTCTCTGGGCAGGAAAAACAAGAGAAGGAAAAGACCTACAATAACAAACCCAAAACAATTAAGAAAATAGTATTAGGAACATACATATCAATAATTACCTTATATGTAAATGGATTAAATGCTTCAACCAAAATCCATAGACTGGCTGAAAGGATACAAAAACAAGACCCGTATATATGTTGTCTACAAGAGACCCACTTCAGACCTAGGGACACATTCAGACTGAAAGTGAGGGGATGGAAAAAGATATTCCATGCAAATGGAAATCAAAAGAAGCTTGAGTAACAATTCTCATATCAGACAAAACAGACTTTTAAAATAAAGACTATTACAAGAGACAAAGAAGGACAGTACATAATGATCAAGGGATCGACCCAAGAAGAAGACATAACAATTGTAAATATTTATGCACCCAACATAGGAGCACCTCAATACATAAGGCAAATACTAACAGCCATAAAAGGGGAAATTGACAGTAACACAATCATAGTAGGGGACTTTAACACCCCACTTTCACCAATGGACAGATCATCCAAAATGAAAATAAGGAAACATAAGCTTTAAATGATACACTAAACAAGATGGACTTAATTGATACATATAGGACATTCCACCCAAAAACAGAAGAATACACATTCTTCTCAAGTGCTCATGGAACATTCTCCAAGATAGATCATATCTTGGGTCACAAATCAATCCTTGGTAAATTTAAGAAAATTGAAATTGTATCAAGTATCTTTTGCGAGCACAACGCTATGAGACTAGATATCAATTACAGGAAAATAACTGTTAAAAAATACAAACACATGGAGGCTAAACAATACACTACTTAATAATCAACAGATCACTGAAGAAATCAAAGAGGAAATCAAAAAATACCTAGAAACAAATGACAATGAAAACACAGCGACCCAAAACCTATGGAATGCAGCAAAAGCAGTTCTAAGAGGGAAGTTTATAGCAATACAATCCTTCCTTAAAAACAAAAAACATCTCAAGTAAACAACCTAACCTTACACCTAAAGCAATTAGAGAAAGAAGAACGAAAAAACCACAAAGTTAGCAGAAGGAAAGAAATCATAAAGATCAGATCAGAAATAAATGAAAAAATAATGAAAGAAACCATAGCAAAGATCAATAAAACTAAAAGCTGGTTCTTTGAAAAGATAAACAAAATTAATAAACCATTAGTCAGACTCATCAAGAAAAAAAGGGAGACTACTCAAATCAATAGAATTAGAAATGAAAAAGGAGAAGGAACAACTGACACTGCAGAAATACAAAGGATCATGAGAGATAACTACAAGCAACTATATGCCAATAAAATGGACAACCTGGAAGAAAAGAACAAATTCTTAGAAATGTACAACCTTCCAAAACCGAACCAGGAAGACATAGAAAATATGAACAGACCAATCAGAAGCACTGAAATTGAAACTGTGATTAAAAATCTTCCAACAAACAAAAGCCCAGGACCAGATGGCTTCACAGGCGAATTCTATCAAACATTTAGAGAAGAGCTAACACCTATCCTTCTCAAACTCTTCCAAAATATAGCAGAGGGAGGAACACTCCCAAATTCATTCTACTAGGCCACCATCACCCTGATACCAACACCAGACAAAGATGTCCCAAAGAAAGAAAACTACAGGCCAATATCACTGATGAACACAGATGCAAAAATCCTTAACAAAATACTAGCAAACAGAATCCAACAGCACATTAAAAGGATCATACACCATGATCAAGTGGGGTTTATCCCAGCAATGCAAGGATTCTTCAATATATGCAAATCAATCAATGTGATACACCATATTAACAAATTGAAGGAGAAAAACCATATGATCATCTCAATAGATGCAGAAAAAGGTTTTGACAAAATTCAACACCGATTTATGATAAAAACTCTCCAGAAAGTAGGCACAGAGAGAACTTACCTGAACATAATAAAGGCCATATATGACAAACCCACAGCCAACATCATCCTCAATGGTGAAAAACTGAAACCCTTTCCACTAAGATCAGGAACAAGACAAGGTTGCCCACTCTCACCACTCTTATTCAACATAGTTTTGGAACTTTTAGCCACAGCAATCAGAGAAGAAAAGGAAATAAAGGAATCCAAGTTGGAAGAAGTAAAGCTGTCACTGTTTGCAGATGACATGATACTATACTTAGAGAATCCTAAAGATGCTACCAGAAAACTACTAGAGCTAATCAATGAATTTGGTAAAGTAGCAGGATACAAAATTAATGCACAGAAATCTCTGGCATTCCCATACACTAATGACGAAAAATGTGAAAGTGAAATTAAGAAAACACTCCCATTTACCACTGCAGTAAAAAGAATAAAGTGTCTAGGAATAAACCTACCTAAGGAGACAAAAGACCGTATGCAGAAAATTATAAGACACTGATGAAAGTAATTAAAGATGATACAAATAGATGGAGACATATACCATGTTCTTGGATTGGAAGAATCAACATTGTGAAAATGACTCTAATACCCAAAGCAATCTACAGATTCAATGCAATCCCTATCAGACTACCAGTGGCATTTTTCACAGAACTAGAACAAAAAATTTCACAATTTGTACGGAAACACAAAGACCCCGAATAGCCAAAGCAACCTTGAGAAAGAAAAACGGAGCTGGAGGAATCAGGCTCCCTGACTTCAGACTATACTACAAAGCTACAGTAATCAAGAAAGTATGGTACTGGCACAAAAACAGAAATATAGATCAATGGAACAGGATAGAAAGCCCAGAGATAAACCCATGTACCTATGGTCACCTCATTTTTGATAAAGGAGGCAAGAATATATAGTGGAGAAAAGACAGCCTCTTCAATAAGTGGTGCTGGGAAAACTGGACAGGTACATGTAAAAGTATGAAATTAGAACACTCCCTAACACCATACACATAAATAAACTCAAAATGGATTAAAGACCTAAATGTAATGCCAGACACTGTCAAACTCTTAGAGGAAAACATAGGCAGAACACTCAATGACATCAATCACAGAAAGATCCTTTTTGACTCACCTCCTAGAGAAATGTAAATAAAAACAAAAATAAACAAATGGGACCTAATGAAACTTAAAAGCTTTTGCACAGCAAAGGAAACCATAAACAAGATGAAAAGATAACCCTCAGAATGGGAGAAAATACCTGCAAATGAAGCAACTGACAAAGGATTAATCTCCAAAATTTACAAACAGCTCATGCAGCTCAACAGCAAAAAAACAAACAACCTAATCCAAAAATGGGCAGAAGATCTAAATAGACATTTCTGCAAAGAAGATATACAGGTTGCCAACAAACACATGAAAGAATGCTCAACATCATTAATCATTAGACAAATGCAAATCAAAACTACAATGAGATATCATCTCACACCAGTCAGAATGGCCATCATCAAAAAATCTACAAACAATAAATGCTGGAGAGGGTGTGGAGAAAAGGGAACCCTCTTGCACTGTTGGTGGGAATGTAAATTGATACAGCCACTATGGAGAACAGTATGGAGGTTCCTTAAAAAACTAAAAATAGAACTACCATACAACCCAGCAATCCCACTACTGGGCATATACCCTGAGAATACCATAATTCATAAAGGGTCATGTACCAAAATATTCATTGCAGCTCTATTTACAATAGCCCGGTGATGGAAACAACCTAAGTGTCCATCATTGGATGAATGGATAAAGAAGATGTGGCACATATATACAATGGAATATTACTCAGCCATAAAAAGAAACGAAACTGAGTTATTTGTAGTGAGGTGGATGGACCTAGAGTCTGTCATACAGAGTGAAGTAAGTCAGAAAGAGAAAAGCAAATACCGTATGCTAACACATATATATGGAATCTATGGAAAAAAAAAAAAAAGGTCATGAAGAACCTAGGGGCAAGGCAGGAATAAAGACACAGACCTACTAGAGAATGGACTTGAGGATATGGGGAGGGGGAAGGGTAAGCTGTGACAAAGTGAGAGAGTGGCATGGACATATATACACTACCAAACGTAAAATAGATAGCTAGTGGGAAGCAGCCACATAGCACAGGGAGATCAGCTCGGTACTTTGTGATCACCTAGAGGGGTGTGATAGGGAGGGTGGGAGGGAGGGAGGGAGAAGCAAGAAGGAAGAGATATGGGGACATATGTATATGTATAACTGGTTCACTTTGTTATAAAGCAGAAAGTGACACACCATTGTAAAGCAATTATACTCCAATAAAGATGTTAAAAAAAAAAACTGTATTGGCAGTCCTAACCAAAGTAATTAAGTAAGAGGAAGAAATAAAAGCTATCCAAATTGGAACAAAAGAAGCAAAATATCTCTGTTTGCAGATAACATGATTCTATATAAATCTCATAGAATCCACAAAAAACTACTAGAGCTAATAAACTAATTCAGCAAAGTTTCAAGTTACAAGGTCAACATACAAATGTCAGTTCTGTTTCTATATATCAGCAATGAACAACCTGAAAAGAAATTAAGGAAACAATTTCATTTACAACAGCATCCATGAGAATAAAATACTGAGAAATAAATTTTAACATGGAAGTGAAAAACTACAAAACATTGCTGAAAGACATAAATAACTGTAAAGAATCTCAAGTTCATAAATGGCAAGACTTAATGTTGTTTGAATGTCAATATTCCCCAAAGTGATCTACAGATTCAGTGCAATCCCTTTCAAAATTCAAATGACCTTTATGGTAGAAATCAAAACTGAGCATCAAATTCATATGGAACTGAAAGGGGCCCTAAATGGCTAAACGATACTGAAAAAGAAAACAAAGCTGGAGGACTCATTCTTCCCAATTTCAAAACTTACTATAAAGCTACAGTAATCAAAATAGAGTGGAACGGGCATAAAGATAACACAAAGACCAATGGTACAGAACTGAAAGTATAGAAATGAATGCAAACATCGACATTGAACTGATATGGCAAAGGTGCCATGACCATTCATTAGGGAAACAACTTTCTGTTCAACAAATGGTGCTGGGATATCTGGATAACTAAATGAAAAGAATAAAGTTTTAGACTCCTGTCTCACTCCATATATTAAAAAAAAAAAAACTCCAAATGGATCAATGACCTAAATATAAGAGCTAAAGGTATAACACTATTAGAAGAAAACACAGGAATAAATCTTTCTGACTTCAGATTTGGTAATGGATTCTTAGATTGATACCAAAAACTCAAGTAACAAAAGAAAAAAATAGATCAATTTCATAAAAATGAAAAATATTTGTTCATCTAAGGACATTATCAACAATGTGAAAAGAAAACCTATAGGATGGGAGAAAATATTTACAAATCATGTATGAGGTAAGGGTTTAATATCCAGAATTGTAAGAACTCTTACAATTTAAAGGCAAACAATCCACTTAAAAAATGGGCAAAGAACTTGAAAGAATACACTAGAAGCTAATAAAATTTATTGCATGTAGGATGGTGGCTCAGGGACAAGGGAAGACAAGTTTACATCTTTTTATATTTAAAAGATGTTAAACCATGTGAATGTATTATTTATTCAAACCTTAAAACCTGTTTTTAATGTTTTATTTTTTTAATTACCTAGGATATTGCTATGATCAATCAGTTTACTAAGGGACATTTAAATTGTATTTACATATCAATAAAAAGGTTTATACTGATAAGAGAACACATAAAATGAGAAATAAGAAAAAATAAAAATATTAATCCTTCAATCATGAGACCTTTTTAAAAATATAGATATAAGGAACTAGGGTAAAATATTAAATACATGTAATCCAATATCAAAGGATAAAATGAAATAAAAGTTTTGACCTTTTATGCCCTGGGATTAGTTTCAAAGAAAGGCAAGGTATACTTCATTATTTACCAATTTAGTTTTGAGGGAATACAACTTTGGTATATAATAAATGGTAAATCTTCTGGTAAAACAGAATAAAGTACAAATAATTAAGTAAACAAAGATAAATGATCAATTCTTCATGAAATTATAAGTATATAAATATTTTTAAATATAAAAACCTTAAAATCAGACAAAAAGTAAACATCATACCACAAATAAAATATATGTGTATATATAAATATGTTTACATATATATTTATATATATATAACTGATTACTGATGATGCAAATTTATAAATACTTCATGCAGTACAATCAGATTTTAGTGGTAGTTTTTTATGATTAAAAAAGGGAAAATTCAAATAAAAAAGCTTAAACTACATCTCATAACAATTAGGTTTCTGTGATATTTTAAAGATTATATTAAGGAAACATAGTAAAAGGGATGCAAACATTAATGCACTGCAATGGATTATGTTACAAGCTGAAAAAGGAAAAGAAGCTCAAACACCATTCTGCCAGGCAGAACTGCAAAACAATCTGAAATTGGACACTGATCCTTCAAGACATAGAAAAATTTCCATACTTACTAATGTCTCAGAGCTATTTTTAAATATTAGGTAAAATAAAACCATCAGCAAGAAAACAGTCATGTTTATCTTTTTTAAATTAAAAATACCTATAGGTATAAAAAATTTTTAAGCTCTACACATACATTTTCTTGAGGATCAGTACAAATTTCTTGCGCTAAACAGATAATTAATGATAAGCTCTACATGGGTTTTGCCAATGCATTGTGTACCTATCATACTGTAGGTCCCGTGAATTATGATTAAAACCGGTGGTAAATATTAAGAGGATAACAAAAGAAACTTTTATGACACATTCTAAAATATTCTTAACCCATTAAAAGAAAATTTCTGAACTGAAAATTGATTTCATAAATTGAATAATTCAAATAATTAAGCTTGTTGGCAAATAAATCATTCACTGTCATTTAAATGAGATTACAGATAACTTTTTATTAATCTTTTATTGGCTAAATATAACTCTAAAAATAACTTTCTACAGTATTTATGGCTTATAACATAGGCAATGTGTACTAAAATAAATTTGCTACTCTATTTTGGACATTTAAAGCATCTGTCAATAACAGGTGAGCTACAAGAAAAACAAAAAAGGTACTTTCAAAAGTTATTGTAGACAATATTATAACTATCCTATCATCCTAAGACAAGTGTAATTACTGCCAAACAAATACAATAAAACTAACATTAATAATAAGTAACTACGTTTAAGAAAAGTTACATTATTAGTCCCTGTGAATGTTCAATACAAAGCATGTCTATTTCTGAAGACAAATCACGCATATCATATCAAGAGCAGAGATAAAATAAATTAATTAACTGGTAATGTAAAAAACAGACAGTGTTCATGGCACATAAATGGACCTACAGTAATAGTTAGTGCTGCAAAAGCTAATGATGCTTTAAGCAAAATTGGAAAACATGAATACCATGCAGTTTTACTGAACTCACCTGACAGAGGTGTAAAACCATTCTCTAGGAGCAGAGATGCATGCACAAAAGTAAGAATATGATTGCAAGTAATAGACTTTAACAAAATAAAAATATAACACTAAACTTCAAAATGACAAAAAATGGACACATGATGAGATCTGGGGAATGAAAATACTTTTATGTGTCTCACCTCTCTCTTTGCCAACAGCACATTAGGAACAATGTGTGGCAGGCAGCGCCCCAGCATTAACATAACACTTTTCTCACTGTCTGCAATCCGAGACACCTAAAAAACCAAAGAATTAATAAATGATGACACTGGAGAACTTCTGTGCATGATGGTATTGTACTTAAAGTTTATGTTTTGGACCCTGTCACCTCTGTTCCAAACACACATCCAAAATTACAATTTATGATGATGATGATAAAAACAACAATAAGAACAACTGTAATCCCTAACGGGATAAACATTTTTATAGACCAGAAATGGATTTAAAACACTGTTAAGAAGCAAGGGTGAAGACAGGGAGGCTTACAAGGCTTCAGTTCTGGGAACAAACAGGGATAACACAGGACTGGGGCAGCTTCAATGGTTTTTAATTTTGTTCTTGGGGAAAAGGTGCCCACAAAGCTACAGGCTTTGCCTAAGGTGAGAGTAGTTTGTATAATGAAGCTGCATGCAAGGGAAGTCCAAGGGGGCTGACCCAGTCTTACAATGGGGATTGCCAGATTGCATCCAAACCATCCTCTAGCTCTTTCATATTCTTAATGACATTGTGGGACAGAAGCCCAAAAGAGGTGAAGTGGAATCAACCATAAAACAGCTAGAAAGGGAGGAGTGAGTATAAAGATAGGAGAAAAAAAGAAAAAAACCCTCTGAAGATAAGCCTGCAACAACAATTACAAAGGACTCGAGGAAAACAAATCTGAGAGCTAATAAACTCTGAAATCAAAGACAATCAATCCGAACCTAGGGGTAGGACAGAAATAAAGACACAGACGTAGAGAATGGACTTGAGGACACAGGGAGGGGGAAGGGTAAGCTGGGACGAAGTGGGAGAGTGGCACGGACATATATACACTATCAAATGTAAAATAGATAGCTGGTGGGAAGCAGCTGCATAGCACAGGGAGATCAGCTCCGTGCTTTGTGAACACCTAGAGGGGTGGGATAGGGAGGGTGGGAGGGAGACGCAAGGGGGAGGAGATATGGGGATATATATGTATAGCTGATTCACTTTGTTATAAAGCAGAAACTAACACACCATTGTAAAGCAATTATACTCCGATAAAGATGTTAAAAAAAAAAAGAAAATTACAGACAACCAAAAAAAAAAAAAATCCAGATGCCCAGCTTCTCTTGAAAAAGACTGTTATCAGCTATGCCTTGCACAGAGAATAAGCCTAAATGGTAAGTGGGGCTGACATCCAACAGGCACTCATCTGCCACGCCAGGTATTTATCCACCAAAAGTAAGGAGTATCATTTTAATTTGCACAAAGGTGATATATAGTCTAGCAATGGCACTATCCTTGGGCCCTCACACACACACAGAAGCAATCACCTGGAAGATTTAGGCAAAGGATGTAAGTTCGAATTTACTACAGTACCCACCACTCCTTATTATTACCCTCTTGCTTCATCATATTATGAGACCTGCCTGGTTTCTTTGTAGACATTTGAGTTTACAGCTTTTGGTCAGCATCAAAAGGAAATAATACTTTTGATTTATTCAACTAAATAACCTAAGTTTAGATTCACTTTGCAGAGGTAGGTTGTTCAGCTCCTGATACCAATGCAAATACTTAGCAATTAGGCTTTACAATCATATAGACCTGGGTAGCTGTCTAACACTGGGAAAGTTATGGGACTTGTCTAAAATTTCCTTATCTGGAAAATTAGACTAATATTACCTACTTTGTAAGTTTGCAAATTAAAATGCAGATTAAATGAGATGACATGTAACATAATGCTTAGTGTGTGTTAGGTATTTTTTAATGTAATTTCATGTTAACTGCTGAAATAATACCCTCACCCTGACCCTGAAGCAGGACCTTATCAGTTATTTCTGGAATCACAAATATTTGTTCAAACTTATTAGACTATAAAGCATAAAGCATGAAGATGGGGGGGGAAAAAGACAATCCAAATGAAATTAAAAGTAGAGTAATCTAAAAATAACTGAAATTATAAACAATATGTACACTTGATTTGGTTTTCTGAATTATACCACAGAGAGGCATATAACCATATGTCGGTAGACATAACAAATTAAAACTAGACTGTAAAAGGCCACTTTAATACTAAACAAAGCTTTAACCTAAAGACAAAAATAATCAACTACTTTCCTTAAAAGTTAAAATTTTAGGAACTATTTCTTAGAGCATTATTTTAAATACTAGATTTGTCCTTGAAATAGAGTCTCATCACAATTATTTTTGGGTAAGATGCTAAAAAGAAAAACTGAATGTTTTAAGAAAGTTTGAAAGAATCTGGTATAATTTACCTCTGATCCTAAACGACTATCTGCTGACATTCGACAGAAAGAGAGTAGTGCTTGATGGAAAGCAGGAGACAACTTCCTAGAAGAAAATATTGAATGAAAATGGGACAATACCAAATAGTTACCACTGGCATTTAAGGAGAAAGTAAGTTGCAGGTTATAATTCCCATCCTTGCATGAACCCTAACCCACAAATGTTAACTGAATATCTCAGCCACAAAAGACTTAAAGGTCACTTCAGTGGAAAATTATACTGGGGAAAAGAAATCAGCAATAGATGCTGATCTTAAAAGAGCTTGATGTTATGGGAATGAATGACTTATAAATGTTAGTGGATTAAACCTGAAGTGGTATGGCAGGTCAATGACCACAGAAAGTGTTTGTAAAACCTGAAATGAGGATTTTTTTTTCTTCCCTAATTCTCTATGATCCCAGAAAGGTAAACAGTGGAGACAAAGGTTGACCTGGTATGTTGCTGAGTTTTACAGATCTATATAATGATAATGATAATCCTTAATGTTAGAAACCCACGTAAAAGAATTAAAAATTAAAGATAAATGAAGGAGAGGCTTGTTCAACATTCATGATATATCTCAAAGGAAGTATTTTTGTAATTGAAAATATTAGCCTATTTATGTTTAATAAAAAAGGTTAAAACATTTATATTTTTAAAACAACACTGGTCTCTACATAATAGTATTCATAATATTGTTAACTATGAGTTGTACTTTATGTGCTCTATCTACAAAGAAAAGGGCTAACACCAAAATTACATAATAGAGGTTATTTAGTATACACCACAAAGTGGCCCCCAGTAACATCTCATTGTGGAGTTACTGTGTCAAAGCTCAAGCCTATTTGCTTGTTATGTTTCCCCTCCCATATTCTTTCAGTGGAGAGAGCTATAATGCATCCAATTGCCTATGCCAGAAAGCCTTTATCCTTCCCTTTCTTTTAATCTCCTAATCCAATCAATCTTTTACTTTCTAACTATCTTGTAAATCTATCCACTTCTTTCTAATACAGGAAATTCAATCATTTCTTACTTGGATTCTTCCAATAGATATCCTACTAGTCTCCTTTCTTCCAGTCTTGCTACCCTCCAATTACCTCTACCCTAGAGGACTCTTTCTAAAACTTAGATGCCATCACGTCCCAACTCTCTAAAATGAGTTAACATGACTTATATGACTTAGTCTTTGCTTAATTCTCCAACTTCATCCGTCATTCTTCTCACTTGCATTCTTTGCTTCAACCTTAATAAATTCTTCTTAGCTCGCAAAGTGCACAGTGTTCTCCCTGTACATGCTGTTCTCTCTTAGTGGGAAGACTTCGTCTTATTTCTTTGTCTGGTTAACTACTACTTGGTCATCAGGTCTAAAGTTAGATAATACTTCTTCCCTGAAATCTTTCCTGCTCTGATGCCTAGGTTAGGTGCCCTGATTGTGTGTTCCCAAAGCAAGGTGAACTTCTCTTATATTACTACTCTTCGTACTTATAATAATTATCTGTCGGCCTCTCTCATACTGTAAGGTTTGTAACTGAAGGGATGACCATATGTTTGGTTACCATTATACTCCTCGTTAAGACTGCCTGACATATAGTTAAGAGCTAAAAAAATTAGTTGAAGAAATTTAACAGTCATCTTTCTCCAGAGAGTGGCTTTGGTGTATCAAAGGAGATATATGGAAGTACTCCTAAACAGTAAGAACTATTACGAATGCCACTGTTATTGAATATCATTTTTATAACTGTATCTTAACCATATTTAATTAAATGCACTTTGAGGATTGGGCTGTGTCTATTTCAACCCCCATAATACCTAAAAATACACACATACACACACACACACTTAAGCAGGTACACAGAAAGTTGTGGCACATGAGTGGAAAGATTTGCTTGGGAAAAAAAAAAAATCAAATACTTCTCACTAATAATGAGTACCTTTAAGTCTAAAACAAATTAGTCATGCTTTCCTATTACATCCCAACACTTGGTATAATATTCCTCCACTTAATAGGAGGAGGAGGAAGCATGGCTTTGTGGCTCAGAACGCACCATAGGGTAATTTGTGAGGATTAACTAAGTTAGTATACGTAAAGCGTGTAGAACTGTGCCTGACATATAAAAAAGAACTCAGTAAATGTTCCTTTCTTAACATTTTCCACATTAAAATGTAAAATAATTTTAAACACATTTTGTCTCCTCTACTAGAAAACATAATCATGACGGGCAAGGGACCATGCTTTTGTCATCTGAGTTCGATCACTGCAATCCAATAAAAACTAAATGAATTAAGAGAATATTAATGATACAATATTAGTAATGGAAGCAGACACAGGAAAAAGGCCTAAGATTAATAGCTAATCCCCTCTTTAGTACAGGCAACTATTCAGTACCAAAACTTTCTCCTGAGTCTGATAATGACTGTAGAATACAGAAAAGGTAAAAAGCACTGGGTAAAATACAGCACATAAAACATACATATTACTTATGGGTTTAAGTACTCGGCTAAGATAGGACCTATCTCCTTTATGGTCTATTCCTTGTTAATACAATTTAACTTAGTAGTTACTTGTGATTTTATTTATTTATTTTTTGTGACATGGACTTTGCTATGTGTTAAGTTCATGCCAAACATAAAAATTCATACATCTGATCTGCAAAATAAGAACTGAAACTCTTCTATTTTGACAATGTTCTAAATAGCTGAAAGATGCATTTCAAAACACAGGATGCATACTAACCTATTGGGTTTATCAAAATGGACTGTGCTTTTATTTGATGGAGAAGATGGCATTCCTTCTCTTTCTCTCCTGGGGAAAGAACGTGGGAAATTCTCTTTAGGAATAGTGGAATCAATTTCATCTGATTTTGAAAGATGGATATCCTTGTTTTCTCCCATGTCTGAACTATTTATAACTGAATTTTGTCCACTGTCTTCAGAGTCCTTGTGGGGAGACTGATCCAAAGAAGGCTGAACAGAGTCACAAACTACAGGGCTGGCAAAGTGTTCATTTTTGAGGAAGTCCATTTCACTGTAGAAAGGAAGAGAAATTATCAGAGAATAACTGTATTTTTTAAAACTTTGGCAATAGCATAAACCTCATAATGGGTTTAATGGTTTAAAAGTGTAACATATTAATAGAAAGTGGTTTGGCAACTGATTAATCTCTTCTGCACCATATACACTGATGCTTCATATACCTAGAAGTGCAGCTACAAACACTTACAAAGCATAAAAATGGTTTTATAAACTATGCTTTGGATTAGCACTTAACATTCTTCATTTGCAAAATGGGGAAAATTCTACAGAATTAAGAATTAAATGAAATAATGAATGGGAAATATGTACAACACTAATGTGAAAAGCTATTTTATTACTACTGATACAACTTGGAGAAAATAAAAAATATCTTATTTCTTGGTTCCAAGACATATGCAATTACATGATTATTACCGGGACAACTTTTTTGGGTAAAAAGGACACTTTAAGTATATAAGCAACTATAAGACTTTTTTCCAGAAGTATTAGGATATGAAAAATTATGTTTTACAACTGAAATGTTATTTTATATATTTATATAATCTGTCAATTTCTTTAAAAACTTTAAGAGATTTTTTGGAAATAATGAGTAAGTACTAACCTTTCAAGTCTTCTGATTTGTTCCATCAAAGACCATTTCTCACTATTTAATAAACTAATTTTATCTTCTAATTTCTTTACTAGCAAGGAGTTCTAAAATCAAAATGGGAGAAAAACAGAAACTCAAGATCTCACAGTATGCTTTTACACAGTTTAAACACTTGTTGTGGACTGGATTACTTAGTTAATACCTCTCACCTCTACAGCAGCAGGAGTTTCAAGGGTTGGAGGAAGGTTGCCTAAAATTGGTGTCAGGGCCTCTAATTCATCTTCTTCTACACCACTGGCCACATCCACAAGATCTTTCCCAGTCACTTGATGATTTCCAAAATCTCGGTAGAGTTGCAATAAGTCTGGAGGTTTTGGAATGTTTAATCCTACATCATCCCATAGTTCAAAATCCTAAAAGATAAAAAAATAATAATATAAAAAAATCTATGTGGCAGTTTTATCTTGCATTTTTGAAATTTATCTTTTTTTTAACAACTTTATTGGAGTATAATTGCTTTAAAATGGTGTGTCAGTTTCTGCTTTATAACAAAATGAATCAGTTATACCTATACATATGTCCCCATATCTCTTCCCTCTTGTGTCTCCCTCCCTCCCACCCTCCCTACCCCACCCCTCTAGGTGGTCACAAAGCACCGAGCTGATCTCCCTGTGCTATGCAGCTGCTTCCCACAAGCAATCTATTTTACATTTGGTAGTGTATATATGTCCATGCCACTCTCTTTGTCCCAGCTTACCCGACCCCCTCCGCGGATCCTCAAGTCCATGCTCTAGTAGGTCTGCGTCTTTATTCCTGACTTGTCCCCGGATTCTTCATGACAATTTTTTTTTTTTTTTTTTTTAGATTCCATATATATGTGTTAGCATACGGTATTTGTTTTTCTCTTTCTGACTTACCTCACTCTGTATGACAGACTCTAGGTCCATCCACCTCACTACAACTAACTCAATTTTGTTTCTTCTTATGGCTGAATAATATTCCACTGTATATATGTGCCACATTTTCTTTATCAATTCATCTGTTGATGGACACTTAGGTTGCCTCCCCTGGCTATTGTAAATAGAGCTGCAATGAACACTGTGGTACATGACTCTTTTTGAATTATGGTTTTCTCAGGGTATATGCCCAGTAGTGGGATTGCTGGGTTATATGGTAGTTCTATTTTTAGTTTCTTAAGGAACCTCCATACGGTTCTCCATAGTGGCTGTAGCAATTTACATTCCCACCAACAGTGCAAGAGGGTGCCCTTTTCTCCACACCCTCTCCAGCATTTATTGTTTGTAGATATTTTGATGATGGCCATTCTGACTGGTGTGAGATGATATCTCATTGTAGTTTTGATTTGCATTTCTCTAATGATTAATAATGTTGAGCATTCTTTCATGTTTTTGTTGGCAATCTGTATATCTCCTTTGGAGAAATGTCTATTTAGGTCTTCTGCACATTTTTGGATTGGGTTGTTTTTTTAATATTGAGCTCCATGGGCTGTTTATATTATTTGGAAATTAATCCTTTGTCCATTGATTCGTTTGCAAATATTTTCTCCCATTCTAAGAGTTGTCTTTTCGTCTTGTTTGTAGTTTCCTTTGCTGTGCAAAAGCTTTGAAGTTTCATTAGGTCCCATTTGTTTATTTTTGTTTTTATTTCCATTACTCTAGGAGGTGGATCAAAAAAGATCTTGCTGTGATTTATGTCAAAGACTGTTCTTCCTATGTTTTCCTCTAAGAGTTTTGTAGTGTCCGGTCTTACGTTAAGGTCTCTAATCCATTTTGAATTTATTTTTGTGTATGGTGTTAGGGAATGTTCTAATTTCATTCTTCTACATGTAGCTGTCCAGGTTTCCCAGCACCACTAATTGAAGAGACTATCTTTTCTCCATTGTATACCCTTGCCTCCTTTGTCATAGATTAGTTGACCATAGATATGTGAGTTTATCTCTGGGCTTTCTATCCTGTTCCATTGATCTATATTTCTGTTTTTGTGGCAGTACCATATTGTCTTGATTACTGTAGCTTTGTAGTATAGTGTGAAGTCAGAGACCCAGATTCCTCCCACTCCGTATTCTTCCCTAAAGACCGCTTTGGCTATTCGGGGTCTATTGTGTCTCCAAACAAATTTTAAGATTTTTTGTTCTAGTTCCATAAAAAATGCCATTGGTAATTAGATAGCGATTCCATTGAATTTGTAGATTGCTTTGGGTAGTATAGTCATTTTCACAATATTGATTCTTCCAATCCAAGAAGATGGTATATCTCTCCATCTGGGTGTATCACCTTTCATTTCTTTCATCAGTGTCTTATAATTTTCTGCATACAGATCTTCTGTCTCCTTAGGTAGGTTTATTCCTAGATATTTTATTCTTTTTGTTGCAATGGTAAAATGGGAGTGTTTTCTTAATTTCACTTTCACATTTTTCATCATTAGTGTATAGGAATGCAAGAGATTTCTGGGCATTAATTTTGTATCCTGCTACTTTACCAAATTCATTGATTAGCTCTAGTAGTTTTCTGGTAGCATCTTTAGGATTCTCTATGTATAGTATCATGTCATCTGCAAACAGTGACAGCTTTACTTCTTCTTTTCCAATTTGGATTCCATTTATTTCTTTTTCTTCTCTGATTGCTGTGGCTAAAAGTTCCAAAACTATGTTGAATAAGAGTGGTGAGAGTGAGCAACCTTGTCTTGTTCCTGATCTTAATGGAAAGGGTTTCAATTTTTCACCATTGAGGATGATGTTGGCTGTGTATTTGTCATATATGGCCTTTATTATGTTGAAGTAAGTTCTCTCTATGCCTACTTTCTGGAGGGTTTTTATCATACATGGGTGTTGAATTTTGTCGAAAGCTTTCTCTGCATCTATTGAGATGATCATATGGTTTTTCTCCTTCAATTTGTTAATATGGCATATCACACTGATTAATTTGCGTATACTGAAGAATCCTTGCATTGCTGGGATAAACCCCACTTGATCATGGTGTATGATCCTTTTAATGTGCTGCTGGATTCTGTTTGCTAGTATTTTGTTGAGAATTTTTGCATCTATGTTCATCAGTGATATTGGCCTGTAGTTTTCTTTCTTTGAGACACCTTTGTGTGGTTTTGGTATCACGGTGATGGTGACCTCGTAGAATGAGTTTGGGAGTGTACCTCCCTCTGCTCTATTTTGGAAGAGTTTGAGAAGGATAGGTGTTAGCTCTTCTCTAAATGTTTGATAGATTCGCCTGTGAAGCCATCTGGTTCCGGGCTTTTGTTTGTTGGAAGATTTTTAATCACAGTTTCAATTTCAGTGCTTCTGATTGGTCTGTTCATATTTTCTATTTCTCCTGGTTCAGTCTCAGCACATTGTGCATTTCTAAGAATTTGTTCTTTTCTTCCAGGCTGTTCATTTGATTGACATATAGTTGCTTGTAGTAATCTCTCATGATTCTTTGTGTTTCTGCAGTCAGTTGTTCCTTCTCCTTTTTTATTTCTAATTCTATTGATTTGAGCCTTCTCCCTTTTTTTCTTGATGAGTCTGGCTAATGGCTTATGAATTTTGTTTATCTTCTCAAAGAACCAGCTTTTAGTTTTATTGATCTTTGCTATGGTTTCCTTCATTTCTTTTTCATTTATTTCTGATCTGATCTTTATGATTTCTTTCCTTCTGCTAACTTTGTGGGTTTTTTGTTCTTCTTTCTCTAATTGCTTTAGGTGTAAGGTAAGGTTGTTTACTTGAGTTGTTTCTTGTTTCTTGAGGTACAATTGTATTGGTATAAACTTCCCTCTTAAAACTGCTTTTGCTGCATCCCAAAGGTTTTGGGTTGCTGTGTTTTCATTGTCATTTGTTTCTAGGTATTTTTTGATTTCCTCTTTGATTTCTTCAGTGATCTCTTGGCTATTAAGTAGTGTATTGTTTAGCCTCCATGTGTTTGTATTTTTACAGATTTTTTCCTGTAATTGATACCTAGTCTCATAGCATTGTGGTCAGAAAAGATACTTGATACGATTTCAATTTCCTTACATTTACCAAGGCTTGATTTGTGACCCAAGATATGATCTATCCTGGAGAACGTTCCATGAGCACATAAAAAGAATGTGTATTCTGTTGCTTTTGGATGGAAAGTTCTATAAATATCAATTAAGTCCATCTTGTTTAATGTATCATTTAAAGCTTGTGTTTCCTTATTTATTTTCATTTTGGATGATCTGTCCATTGGTGGAAGTGGGGTGTTAAAGTCCCCTACTATGATTGTGTTACAGTCGATTTGCCCTTTTATGGCTGTTAGTATTTGCCTTATGAATTGCGCTGCTCCTGTGCTGGGTGCATAAATATTTACAGTTGTTATATCTTCTTCTTGGATTGATCCCTTGATCATTATGTACTGTCCTTCTTTGTCTCTTGTAATAGTCTTTGTTTTAAAGTTTATTTTGTCTGGTATGAGAATTGCTTCTCCAGCTTTCTTTTGATTTCCATTAGCATGGAATATCTTTTTCCATCCCCTCACTTTCAGTCTGTATGTGTCCCTAGGTCTGAAGTGGGTCTCTTGTAGACAGCATATATATGGATCTTGTTTTTTATGCATTCAGCCAGTCCATGTCTTTTGGCTGGAGCATTTAAACCATTCATATTTAAGGTAATCATTGGTATGTATGTTCCTATTACCATTTTCGTAATTGTTTTGGGTTTGTTATTGTAGGTCTTTTCCTTTTCTTGTGTTTCCTGCCTAGAGAAGTTCCTTTAGTATTTGTTGTAAATCTGGTTTGGTGGTGCTGAATTCTCTTAGCGTATGCTTGTCTGTAAAGCTTTTAATTTCTCCGTCAAATCTGAATGAGATCCTTGCTGGGTAGAGTAATGTTGGTTGTAGGTTTTTCTCCTTCATCACTTTAAATATGTCCTGCCACTCCCTTCTGGCTTGCAGAGTTTCTGCTTAAAGATCAGCAGTTAACCTTATGGGGATTTCCTTGTGTGTTATTTGTTGTTTTTGCCTTGCTGCTTTTACTATTTTACCTTTGTATTTAATTTTAATTTTTTTTTTTTTTTTTTTTTTTTTTTTTTTTGCGGCTTGCGGGCCTCTCACTGCTGTGACCTCTCCCGTTGCAGAGCACAGGCTCCAGACACACAGGCTCAGTGGCCATGGCTCATGGGCCCAGCCCCTCCGCGGCATGAGGGATCCTCCCAGACCGGGGCACGAACCCGTGTCCCCTGCATCGGCAGGCGGACTCTCAACCACTGCGCCACCAGAGAAGCCCTGATAGTTTGATTAATATGTGTCTTGGCATGGTTCTCCTTGGGTTATCCTGTATGGGACTCTCTATGCTTCCTGGACTTGACTATTTCCTTTCCCATATTAGGGAAGTTTTCAACCATAATCTCTTCAAATATTTTCTCAGTCCCTTTCTTTCTCTCTTCTTCTCCTGGGACCCCTAAAATTTGAATGTTGGTGTGTTTAATGTTGTCCCAGAGGTCTCTGACACTGTCCTCAATTCTTTTCATTCTTTTTTCTTTATTCTGCTCTGCAGTACTTATTTCCACTATTTCATCTTCCAGGGTCACTTATCTGTTCTTCTGCTTCATTTATTTTGCTATTGATCCCTTCTAGAGAACTTTTAATTTCATTTATTGTGTTGTTCATCACTGTTTGTTTGCTCTTTAGTTCTTCTAGGTCCTTGTTAAACGTTTCTTGTATTTTCTCCATTCTATTTCCGAGACTTTGGATCATCTTTACTATCATTATTCTGAATTCTTTTTCAGGTAGACTGCCTATTTCCTCTTCATTTGTTATGTCTGGTGGGTTTTGCCTTGCTCCTTCATCTGCTGTTTGTTTCTCTGTCTTCTCATTTGGCTTCACTTACTGTGTTTGGGGTCTTCTTTTCACAGGCTGCAGGTTCGTAGTTCCCGTTGTTTCTGGTGCCTGTCCCCCGTGGCTAAGGTTGGTTCAGTGGGTTGTGTAGGCTTCCTGGTGGAGGAGACTAGTGCCTGTGTTCTGGTGGTCAGCCTGGATCTTGTCTTTCTGGTGGGCAGGTCCACGTCTGGTGGTGTGTTTTGGGGTGTCTGTGGCCTTATTATAATTTTAGGCAGTGTCTCTGCTAATGGATGGGTTTGTGTTCCTGTGTTGCTAGTTGTTTGGCACAGGGTGTACAGCACTGTAGCTTGCTGGTCGTTGAGTGAAGCTGGGTCTTGGCATTAAGATGGAGATCTCTGTGAGATCTCTGAGCTGGGAGGTCTCTTGTAGACCAGTGTCCTGACTTTGGCTGTCCCACCTCCGACGCACAGCCCTGACGCCTGGCTGGAGCACCAAGAGCCTGTCATCCACACAGCTCAGAATAAACGGGAGAAAAAAAAGAAAGAAAGAAAGAAGATAAAATAAAATAAAGTGAAATAAAATAATTATAATAAAAAATAATTATTAAGGAAAAATTTTTGAAATGTAATAAAAAAACAACAAAAAAACAGAACCCTAGGACAAATGGTAAAAGCAAAGCTATACAGACAAAATCACACAGAAGCATCCACATACACATTCACAAAAAGAGAAAAAGGGAAAAAAAAATGTATCATTGCCCCCAAAGTCCACCTCCTTAATTTGGGATGATTCATTGTCTATTCAGGCATTCCACAGATGCAGGTACATCAAGTTGATTGTGGAGATTTAATCTGCTGCTCCTGAGGCTGCTAGGAGAAATTTTCCTTTCTCTTCTTTTTTCGCACAGCTCCCGGGGTTCAGATTTGGATTTGGACCCGCCTCTGTGTGTAGGTTGCCTGAGGGCGTCTGTTCTTTGCTCAGACAGGATGGCGTTAAAGGAGCAGCTGATTCGGGGGCTCTGGCTCACTCAGGCCGGGGGGAGGGAGGGGTACGAATGTGGGGCGAGCCTGCAGTGACAGCGGACGATGTGACATTGCAGCAGTCTGAGGCGCGCCATGCGTTCTCCCGGGGAAGTTGTCCCTGGATCACGGGACCCTGGCAGTGGCGGGCTGCACAGGCTCCCGGGAGGGGAGGTGTGGATAGTGACGCGTGGTTGCACACAGGCTTCTTGGTGGCGGCAGCAGCAGCCTTAGCGTCTCATGCCTGTCTCTGGGGTCTGCGCTGATAGCCGCGTCTCACGCCCGTCTCTGGAGCTCCTTTAAGTGGTGCTCTTAATCCCCTCTCCTCGTGCACCAGGAAACAAGAGGCAAGAAAATGTCTCTTGCCTCTTCGGCAGGTCCAGACTTTTTCCCGGACTCCCTCCTGGCTAGCTGTGGCGCACAATCCCCCTCAGGCTGTGTTCACGCAGCCAACCCCAGTCCTCTCCCTGCGCTCCGACCGAAGCCCGAGCCTCAGCTGCCAGCCCCGCCCGCCCCGGCGGGTGAGCAGACAAGCCTCTCGGGCTGGTGAGTGCCGGTCAGCACCGATCCTCTGTGCGGGAATCTTTCTGCTTTGCCCTCCGCACCCCAGTTGCTGTGCTCTCCTCCGTGGCTCCTGAAGCTTCCCCCCCTCTGCCACCCACAGTCTCTGCCTGTGAAGGGCCTTCCTAGTGTGTGGAAACCTTTCCTCCTTCACAGCTCCCTCCCACTGGTGCAGGTGCCTTCCCTATTCTTTTGTCTCTTTTTTCTTTTGCCCTACCCTGGTACGTGGGGAGTTTCTTGCCTTTTGGGAAGTCTGAGGTCTTGTGCCAGCATTCAGTAGGTGTTCTGTAGGGGTTGTTCCACATGTAGATGTATTTCTGATGTATTTGTGGGGAGGAAGGTGGCCTCTGTGTCTTACTCTTCCGCCATCTTGAAGCTCCTCCCCTGAAATTTATCTTTTCCTTATTGCTAATATCCTTCTTTTTTTTTTTGGCTGCGTCAGGCCTTAGTGCGGCATGTGGGATCTTCCATTGTGGTACACGGGCTCTTCGTTTTGGTGCTTGGGCTTCTCTCTAGTTGTGGTGTGCAGTTTTTTTCTCTCTCTAGTTGTGGCGTGCGGTCTCCAGAGTGCATGGGCTCTGTAGTTTGTGGCATGCGGGCTCAGTAGTTGTGGTACGTGGGCTTAGTTGCCCCGCGGCATGTGGGATCTTAGTTCCCTGAGCAGGGATCAAACCCACGTCCCCTGCACTGGAAGGAGGATTCTTTACCACTAGACCACTGGGGAAGTCCCCTTATTGCTAATATCTTGAAAATTCAACATAATCATAATTTTATTGTAATGTCAAAGTGTATGTTCCAATTGAGAAAACATCCTGGGAGAAAACATCCTGGTTCTAGAGTGTGAGAGGCACCACCATCTCGTACTTGGAAAATAGGGGAAACAGCGTCCTCAGTTAAGAGACAAGTGTTATTTAAAGCAAAAAGGATATTCTGAGAGAAGTTGAAAATACACAGAACGCTTATTTACCAAAAAAAAAAAATTTCACATAGCACAACAGAAAGAAAGGATAGAAAGTAAAAAATCATAAAAGAAAGAACTGGTAGGAGGGAAGCAAAGAACAGTAAGACAATGATTGCATGCAGATAAAAATATGAGAAACCTATCAATAAATATTTACGGAGTTTTACTATATTTGCAGATACAGAGATGAACAAGAGATTCTTTTAGCCTCAAGAAACTTATAGTCTAGTCAGGGAGACAAGAGATAATTGCAGGTAATGACAAGTGCCACTAAGAGGGTAAAATCGGGGTATATGATCAAAAATAAAACAGGGCAAAAAGTTTTACACTTTGTCTAGAGACTAAACATGAGAAGAGTGAGGGCTCTATATAGCTCTGCTTTTAGGTCATTTGAAATTAGCACTAAATGTTGTCTAATGGTTAAAGAACAGGTTATTGATGAGCATTTCCACTGCCTTTCATAAAAAACAGCTTTACTGAGGTATATAATTAATACACAATAAACTGCATGATTTAAATCCACGAGCTAATTTAAAATGTACAATTTGATAAGTTTTGACATCTGTGTGTACCCCTGAATAGATCACCACAATCAACAAGATGAACTTGTTCACTCCCAAAAGTTTTCTTGGCCCCTTTGTAATCCTTCCCTCTTATTCCTCACAGGTGCCCTGTTCCTAGGAAAATACTGACCTGTTTTCTGTCACTGTATAATAGTTTACATTTCTTAGAATTTTTTATAAATTCATACAGCAAGTACTATATTTGTCTGTTTTTTTTCACCCAAATTAATGATTAAGGATTTTCAGACTGATCTGTGTTGTTGTATCTGTCAGCAGTTCATTCCTTTTTGTTGCTGTGTAGTATTCTACTATAAGGATATATTAAAATGTTTTATTCAACCGCCTGCTCTTGTATATTTGGGTTGTTACCCTGATTTTAGCTACCATAAATAAAGCTGCTGTGAACATTGTGAAGGAGTCTTTGTATGAACATATGCTTTCATTTCTCTTGGATTTTAATATCCATGAATGGAATGACCAGGTCATATAGTTGGTGAAGGTTTTAACTTTTTAAAGAAACTGCCAAAAAGTGTTCCAAAGTGACTGTACCAGTTTGCATTCTCACTAGCAAAGATGAGATTTCTAGTTACTCCACATCTTTGCCAAGACTTGGTACAGTCTCAGACATTCTATTAAGTGTTATAGTATTCTCACTGTGACTTAATTTGCATTTCCCTAATGACTAAAGATGCTGAGCACCTTTTTCATGTGCTTATTTGCTATCCATATATGTTCTCTGTTGAAGTATCTGTTTAAATTTTTTTGTCCATGCTTTTAAAAATTGGGCTGTTTTCTTATTATTCAGTTTAGAGAGTTCTTTAAATATTCTGGATAAAGTCCTTTATCATATATGTTACTTGCAAATATTTCACCCAATCTATGGCTTACCTTTTCATTTGCTTAGAGTGGCTCTCAAAGAGAAGTTATTGATTTTGATGAGAACAATTTTGCTGAAGAACACCATACTTTTGGTGTCATATATAAGAAATCTTGGCCCACCTTCCAAGGTTGCAATGAATTTTTTCCATGTTTTCTTCTAGGAGCCTTATGGTTTTAGAAGTTAAAGCTATGATCCATTTGAATTAATTTTTGTAGATGGTGTAAGGTATGGTTTGAAATTCATTTTTGGAGGTCTACAGATATCAAAATGTTCCAGTACCAATTATAAAAAAGACTGTCCTTTCTGAATGAAATTTACTTTGCATTCTGTCAGACATCAAAAGATCATCTATGCATAAATTAATCTCTTGACTCTCTATTATGTTCTATTGATCTATTTGTCTACCTTTATGCCAATAAGATACTGTCTAAACTACAATATCTTGAAGTCAGGTAGCTGAAGTCCCCCAATTTTGTTCTTCTTTATTAAAGTTGTTTTGGCTATACTATGTTATTTCCATATGAATTTTAGAATAAACTAACTCTACAAAAAACGCTGGTGAGATTTTGATTGGGATTGCACTGAAAATACAAATCAATTTGCTGAAACTGACACTCTGACAATATTGAATCTTCTGATTTATGAGCACAATGTATCTCTTCATTTATGTCTTCTTTACTTTCTCTCAGCACGTATAATAGTTTTTAGTGTATAATCCTTTATCAGATTTATCCCTAAGTATTTCCTATTTTTTGATACTTTTGTAAATGGTATCTTTAAAAGTTCAATGTTTATTTGTTGCTAGTATACAGAAATATGATTCACTTTTGTTTACTGATCTTGTATCTTACAACTTTGCTAACATCATGTATTAGCTATAGTATCTTTTTTTTTTGGCCCTGCCACATGGCATGCAGCATCTTAGTTCCCCGAGCAGGGATTGAACCCACACCCCCTGCAGTGGAAGCGTGGAGTCTTAACCACTGGACCGCCAGGAAGTCCCTATAGTATTTTTTTTTATGTCGTCCACAGGATTTTCTACATATACAATCATGTTACCAGTGAATTTAGAGTTTTATTTCTTCTTTTCCAAAATGTGTGCCTTTTATTTCTTTTTCTTGCCTTGTGTTGGCTAGAATCTTCAGTATGATGTTCAGTAGAAGTAGTGAGAACAGATATCCTTGTTTTATTCCTTATCTTTTATCATTAAGCATGATGTTAGTGATAGTTTTTCTGTAAATATCTTTTATGAGATTGAGGAAATTCCTCATAATTCCTAATTTCTTTAAAGTTTTTATGGGAAATGCATGTTATGTCAAATGCTTTCTTCTGAGATATGATTTTTTTCTCTTTTAAAAAGTTTCTTAAAATGGTGAATTACAGTGACTGATTTTTGGGTTAAATCAACCTTGCATTCCTTGGATAAACCATTTGGTCATGATGTATTAGCATTTTTACATATTATTGGATTTGATATAGTAAAATATAGAATTATATAGAATTTCTGCATCCAATTCACAAGGAAAATGACCCTGTATTTTCTTTGTTTGCAATGTTTTTTATCTGACTTTGATATCAGAATTATTCTGGTCTCATAGAATGAGTTTGGAAGTATTCCCTTCTCTTCAGTTTCTAGAAGAGTTTGTGGAGAAGCGGTATTACTTCTTCCTTAAATGGCTGGTAGATTTTACAAGTGAAGTTATCTAGACCTAGAGTTTTCTTTGTCGGAAGGTTTTTAAGTACAAATTCAATTTCTTTAATAAATACAAAGTTCCTCAAATCTATTTCTTCTTGAATGAGCTTTGGCAATTATCGTCTTTCAAGAAAAGTTGCTCATAACATTCCCATTTTATCCTTTTAATATGAGTAAAATTTAGGGACTTCCCTGGTGGTCCAGTGGTTAAGTCTCTGCGCTCCCAATGCAGGGGTCCTGGGTTTGTTCCCTGGTTAGGGAACTAGATTCCGCATGCCGCAACTAAGAGCCTGCACACGACAATGAAGGTTCCGCCTGCTGCAACTAAAGACCCAGCGCAGACAAATAAGTAAATAAATACTTTAAAAAAGAAAAGAAATCCAGTGGTATATATTTAAAAAATATATAATAAGTAAAATTTATAGTGATATAACCTTGCTCATTCCAGATTTTGATAATTTGCTTCTTCTCTCTTTTTCCTAATGAGTCAGGCTAGAGGTTTTCCAATTTCATTAACCTCAAAAACTCAGTTTTTTATTTTATTAGCTTTTCTCTATTGTTTTCTGTTGCCTATGTCATTGATTCACACTCTCATTTTTAATATTTCCTTTCTTCTGCTTACTTTGGGCTTTGTTTAGTTTTCTTTTTCTAGTTTCTTAAAGTAGAAGCTGATTTTCATCAATTTGAAATCTTCCTTCTTTCATATTATAAACATTTTGGTGTCATAAACTTTCCTGTAGCTTTAGCTACATCCTGCAGATTTTGATGGTTTTGTTTTCATCTTCATTCAGCTCAAAATACTTCATAATTTCCCTTTTGATTTCTTCTTTAACTTATGTGTTATTTGGAAATATTTAAAATCCTCTTAAATACTGACTTGCTTTATCACCTACATCTATTTAATAGATATAATATGATCTATTTTGATAAGTGACCCATACGTATTTGAAAACATGTATTCAGCTATTGAAAGATGAAGTTTTATAAATTCTACTTATGTAAAGTTAGTTGACAGCATAGCACAAGTGTTCTATATCCTAAATGATTCTCTATTACCTTATTCTATCAATTATTGAGAGAGCCAGCTTGAAATCTCCAGTAATTTCTGCCTTTTAATTGGAAGGATAGATCATTTATATTTAAAGTGAGTATTGATATGGCTGGGTTTTAAATCTGCCATCTTGCTATTGTTTTCTGTGTGTGCCATCTATTCTTTGTTCCCTTTTTCTTCTTTTTCTGCCTTCTTTTTGGCCTCTCAATGTTTCTCATATATTCAACATATTTCTTATTCATTGTTTAGTTGATCATTAACCTAAGTTTGTGATAAAACATGATTAACCTGAAATATAATCACAGTATATTATAACATTATTTATATTAGGTAAATATTAGTTTAATGTCTTTTATATAGTTGAGTAAAACTACCATTTAATAAAGAATAACTATATATTTTATTAAATTTAGTTTTTGCCAAATACATTACAATAACTGAGGGAGTAACTGTACTGCTATCTTCCTTAGAGAACTATTTTTGCTACTTTTATTTTTGCTAAATGATCCATAGGATAGTTTATGGACCAATGGGATATATCTGATTTAAAATGATAGCCTCCTGATTTCTATACAATACACTCCTTGGTATTTACTTTACTAAGGTACAAGATTCAAACTGACCTATTCGCACTAAGAAGTCAAAATATTCCAGAGTTACGAGATAACACTAAACAAAGCATCATTTCTTTTCCTATAAGATTTTATCAGTAAAATAATGAGGTTCTAAGATTGGCTCCTATTCAGAGACACAACTTATATTCTCTTATTCAACATATTCTCTCTTAAATGCTGTTATCTATCATCTTAATTATTATAGTGTTACTGAAGAGGTTTTACTTAAACTGAATTTATAAGTACACATTAATCTGTACTACTAAGTAAATGTTTTAAAGTTTAAAAAAAGCACATTTTATAAATACGTGGAAATATGAGTAGATTACATAGTTATAAGGGGAGTTGTAAAAAGCTCCCTGGAAAGAATGAGAAGTCTTTATGTAGAAAGAGGAAATCTATAAGCCAACAGAATACTAGACTGGGAAGCCTTATGGAATTTTACAATATGTATAACTTTTTGAAAAACTAAAGAAACTAGATAAAAGAGAAAATAAGTATATTATAAATTAAAAAGGAAGCAAATCGTCGCTTATTAAAAAAAAAGAAAACCGAAAAGAAATTGTACCTGATCATCATTTTCATCTGAAAAGGTTATTGATGTCAGCTTGTAGTTATTCTTCAATAAAAATTCATTGACTAAGAAGTTTAGAGCTCTCTTTTCAAGAGGTTTGATTGGCTCCTAGAGATAAATAAAAGACAGATACAATACTGTAAGTCTTCTTCCTTCAATACTTGTGCTACCATTTCATATGGAAGATACTTTTAGATCTGTCATTCACCCACCTGAATTTCAGGACTTGATTTGTAATTTTTTCGTTCCTGTAAAGGAACTTCGTGTTCTGGTGGAAGAAAATATGAATAATATTTTACTATTTTACATTAGAAAATATCTCAGCTACTTCTACATTGTCAAAGTAGAAAAAGTCTCAAAAAAGTTTATGTACACCACCTGCAGCCTTTGTCAGGTTGGCTCGGAGGGCCTGAATGGTCTCCTTGGCTTTCCGTAGTTCAAACTCCAGGACTGGACAGGGATTTGGAATAAACACACACAGGCATCCAACCAAGAAAAGGGAAACAAAAATAAAAAAATAAAAAGCAAGGATGGGTATGAAAAAAAAATACAATTTGTATTGAAAACAGAAAGCATGCAATCTTTATGAAACTTGTGAACGCATGCAGCAGAGTTGATTTGCAAGCAAACTGGTGAATGTTTTCCATAGTTTTAGAATACAGGGGACTACTGATCAAATGTTCCAGCTGTCTGACAAGGAATAGCTCTGTTTAAAAGTAAAATCTATGGCATACTCTCCTTTAGGTAAATAAAAATCTTAGTAATTTAGGTGGTTGTGTTTCACTCAGTCTAGGTAAGAAATGTAATGGAATGTTTTCAGGTGACATAATTTTAGGGGAAAAGACAAAAATTAGATGAAGTCCTAGCAAATACACTTAAAGAAAATCTTAGGATTAAAAAAAACGTATTTTAAAATGCATTATCTAGAATAATGTTATAAATCAACATACAGAAACATTAGTGAATATAGTCCTTCATTAAGATGTTGAAAGAACAGGGTTTAAATATTTAACAAATGTGGGACGCCTATCAATTTTTCTACAAACAAGTATGTCTTCTATAAACAAGCACAGATATGTTAAACACATATCTAAAGAAAAGTTCTGAGGGGGTTATTTTAGGTTTCATTTAAAGCCAAAGGATAGAAATAGTTTGTCTTTTAATTTACAATTAAGATCATTCTAAAGCAAATGATTGAGTACAATTCTACAAGTGTGGTAATCTAAGGATACTGAGTAAATTTAAGTAGAATTTCAATGTTTCTGACAACTCTTCAAATAGATATTTGTTCATAGTAAGAGGTACTAATGAAACTTAAAGATTTCTCCTATTACCACAGAGTCTGATTATAAGATAAACATGAATACTGAGGAGACATTTTAATGAGCTCTTTAAAATGTTTCATCATGAGCAAGATTTAACTATATGTGTCTTTGCTGGGAATTTTCTTTAAAATATATAAATACTGCTCTGAAGAAAAAGCAAGCTTAGATGTGGGGAAAAAAAGCCATTTGTGTGAAGTAAAGCTCTGAGAAAATTAAGTGATCTTTGTCACAATTGGATATTTAAAAAAATTATAATTTAAATAGTTCTGCATAAAAATTAGCAAATTTAACACTTTAAAGATGCATTTTTTCCTCATTGACTAATAAACAGAATAAAGAAGATGGCAAATGAAATGCTATCAGAGACAACAAGGCTATAAAAATATATGGAAAAAATAGAATTCACTCAGTTTGCATATTTTCATTAAAAACTTAAGATGTAACTGAATCACATCTGGTACATTAAAGCCAATTATTTTGATGCACAGAATTTCCCTGCAGCAACACGGAAGCACAACTAAAAATCAGATGACATGTATGTGACTATTTCTTTTTTGTTAGTCAGCAATGCTGATCTGCAAATATTTCTGTGCAACAAAGTTAAAACATTTCCTAAAACTTAACACTTCTGGAAACTCTTAGAGTTTGTGTTTAAAGTCAGACTGCACACATTCAATGTGTTAGGTAAGTACAGAATAGGTTTACTTTTCTTTTTATTTCAAAACTTTAGGTAATTTATTTTGATTTAAAAGCACTTAACTATACCACAAGCAAAATGAGTATACATATTATGCTTCCAGAATCACTTACAATTTACTAACATATTACAGAACAATTGCAGATCAGAAATGCCCTGCACCAGAATGAAAGAAATATGAAAAAAATAAATTAAAAAAAAACTGGTTAAAACACAAACTGTGAAAAAAACTCAGATTCAACTGGTGAAAGTTTAGGTGACCAAGAGCAAAACACTAAATGATCAAGGCACAGAAAGCCAGAAAAACCCATGTCAGACGGCAAGAATTTATATTTTTATGCACATCTACACATACATTGCCAAATGTCATTAAAAGGTACCAATGCTCTGGAAAGATAGTGCTTATCAAAATTAATTCACTCTGCTGCATGTTTCTTAATATACAATATAGACTTTAAAAGACAAAGGCATATCTTTGAAGCCATAGCACGTCTCTATAAAGGCACAGTATGATCAAGTATTTGCAGTTATGTGAGAAAGTTTCACAAGAAAGGTCTGAACAGCTATATTTACACATATATAAATTTGTCACTTCTTCATTAAAAAAATATTGGATTAAATCTCAAAATTTATTATCCCGTAAAGAGATACATTGTACCAAGCAACCTCCAAGTATTTTTCAAATATTATAATTCTTCATAAAAATGTTTGAAGAAGTACATGTTTTTAAAAAACACTGTAGGAACCAACTACCAGCCTGCTCACTCCACTATTCCAACCCTCCACTAGCCCAACCCTGCTGAATGCAATTTTATTGGAACTAAAGTAATCGCAGACATAGGTATATTCTAATACTGCATATTACAATCTTACCAAAATATTTAATGACTAAGTCAGTATAAGCAATTCTAGATTAGTTGAGATAGTTATTTCCTAAATAGGGTTGGATAATACTGGCATTATATCAGGGGTACTTGAGAGCGTCAATATCAGGTGCTCGTGACTTGGGATATATACAATTGACCATGTCGAGACACCAAAGATGCAGTGTTAAATTTCAAAGCAGAAAGAAATATTGATTCTTTGTTGCCCCAACTAAATATATTACTAATATTATCTTGAAATATTTGTTAGTCTTAGTTCTTTTGGCACAAAACTCAAAATAATACATATTTTAGATCTTTCCTATAATACTGATCAGAATATTATAGTGGTAATAAAATACCACTTCCCCATCCTTAATACTTATTTTATTATCCCAGGAAAGGTTCTAGGAAAAGAGGAAAATTCTCATAAGAATATGAATTAGAATAAAAATATATTCCTAAAATAATACAAAAATCCCCAGGCAGTACCATCACCACTCCTTCTGGGTTTAGAGAATGCTCCCTGCCTATTACAGACCTAAGAAAGGTAGAGGACTGTTACGCATGACCTAGCAAATAGTGAGAAATAAATGAACGGAAGCAAGATGCAATCTCCGTGGTTTGTAGACATTTAGTTTTCTATATTCTTCTGAGGGGGAAAAAATTCCTCCTCCTTAAACTTTAAAAGAAGAAAATTCTTCCCATTATTCTTCCTCCTGCTCAGGTTCTGTTACAAATTCCTCTATCATTCATCTCAAAGTTGGTGTTTCCCAGAGTGTCCTCCCTGGTCCTTTTCTTACTCTACATACTGGGATGATAAACATTTCACTCTTACAGTTTTACTCTCACCAGTACTCTTAAGATTCAGAAATCTTTAAAATTTTTCCCCCAAGATAAACAGGGCTACCTGTTTATCAACTGGACATGCCCACTTGAATGTCTCATAAACTTTGAATTTGATCCTATCTAAATGAACTTCATCATCTTCCTCTCAAATCTGTCTTCCCTCCTCCTGCAGTATCTCTTCATTAAGGGCACCACTATCTACCCAGATGCCCAAATAAGAAACCTGGAGATTACTCTTCACTTACCTCTTGCCCTTACTCCCACATTAATTCAATGTCAAGCCATAATGATTCCAGCCCTTGAATCCTAAATAACCATTCATCTCAATTGTCTCTGCAATTGTCCTAGTTCAGACCTTTATGACTTATATAAATTTTAACAATTTACAACTCACATCAAAGGCTTGTTGCCCTTAAAAGCCTTGTTGGAGCATCTATCCTATTTTAAATCATACAAAACCATAAATAAGATTTAAGTAAAGTTGAAAATAAGAAAAACAAAAAGTACTGCAAACAGGAGGTAAAGATATTTGTACTAAGGAAAAATATATTATAATAAGACAGATAGGCTTGTTTAATCCTGATAAAGCTGGATATGTATGCTGCAGCCCAACAGCTAAGGAATGAGAGGGCTACTGATGATGCTTCTTACCCAGGGGGTAAGGCCAGGTTAACCCACAGGCAAAAATTTGAATTTCATTTTAGAATGTTTACTAGATTACGTAAGCTTAAAAAGGCTTCATATGTCTACTTTGTTGTTTATTGTTCCCAGAACAGTATAATATCTTGAATATAGAGGACTCAGCAAATGTTAGTTGTATGAATGGGCATTCCAGTACTTGATGCCATATCTAATAAATCTAAACATCAGTGATCTTACCAGCATTCAGTAGTGTCTTTCCCTGCAAATTGGAAAGAACAGTTTCTGCAGTTCTCTAGATCCCAATACAAAAATTAAGGTATGAACTAGAGAAGTAATACAGTAACAGGTAGAGGTATGAGAACAAATAAAATCAGAGACTCTGATGCTAAAAGATGGATCAGGTGAACCTGAGACAGGGATACAGATGGTTCTAAAATCAACAAGTTCCTTATCACTAGTTCCAAAGTACTGAACATTTATTTGTATTACAGATATAGGCAGGTTTTAGTACAAATTCCTTGACGGCAGAAACTCTGTCTATTTCATGCGTCTGTATCTAGCGCCTAACATAATACCTAATACGTAGCAGATGCTCAAAATGTCTAATTAAAGAATGGCAATCCCAATATTTAGAACATAGATGTCCCTTGCTATCTTGAAGAAAACTTGAAAATTTAACAGCTACACTGTATGTACACTGTACAGCTTTGTTTAATAACATATAGAAAGGCTTTTACTAAAAAGTCAGTTAAATTAAGCTCATTTTGGTTTGGTGTCTACTAAATTCAGAAGTGGAAAATATTTGAAATGAAATGCTTTTGAAATTTTACTTTTTTGGAAAGAAAATGACTATGTTGAAACAGTCTTGTATGGGAAAGATAAGATTCTGCTATCCACATGAATGTACCGATGAGTCAAAGCTCCAGCCTGATACTTAAAGATACATCGTGAGCCCTGGAATAAAAACCTATATGGTTCACATCCTGATTTTGCCCTTTAGTCATATGGAGGCTACTGCGAAAATTTTTCAATCTTGGTAAGCTTTTCAGTTTTCTATTTATAAAATAAGGATATCATGACCTATCTTGAAGGATTGTTAACAAGGTTAAATAAGTATTTTATATAAAGCAACCGGAACAGTGCCTGGCAGAGCAGGTGCTCAATAAACATTTGCCCATTTAGAGATCTTTTCCTCTTTAAAGGAACACCTGTACAGACTTGAAAAAATAACCAGATATTTAAATTTAGGGAAAAGATGATAAGAATGATGCTGAACCCACATGTAGTAGTATATATATGTCTCATAGACAGCAACAGTTTATTAAAGGCTGGAGCAGACCCTACATTTGCATCGTGAGGCAGCGGACTCAATACCTGTATTATCTATAATCTCCTTCTGCCCAAGACTGGTATACGAAAATAAAAGAGATTTTTATTCTTTCTCAGTGAGGTTTACACGTGATCCAATGATAGATGGCAGGATAATTATCTTTTCTGGATTGTTCATTTTTCGATTAGGTTCTAAGTTACTAGCAATGGTTAGCAAAGAGCCAAAAATTTTTTTGTAAATGGGAATTGTGATTAATTGAAATTTTCATCCACGTATCACACATTTGGTTCAATAATAGGCGATGTCACAAGAGCATTAAAAGTCTAAATGCCATTCTCTTGGAATAACATACATTTCCTTCCCTTTTCCAGTGAAGATGGAAGACAGCATTCAGTCACTCATTTACACTGAAGTATAGTTGATTTACAATATTGTCTTGAGCTTCAGGGGTACAGCATAGTCATTCGATTTTTTTGTATATTATATTTCGTTACAGGTTATTACAAGGTATTAGGTATAATGCCCTGTGCTACAGAGGGCATTGTTTATCTATTGTTTGTGTATCTATTGTTGTTTATCTATTTTATGTAGAGTACTTTGTATCTGTTAATCCCATGCTCCTAATTTGTCCCATCCTCTCCTCCCTCTCCCCTTTGGGGAACCATAAGATTGTTTTCTAGTCTATAACTCTGTTTCTGTTTTACATTGATATATAGATTCATTGGTATTATTTTTTAGACTCCACATATAAGTGACACCACATAGTATTTCTTTCTCAAGATAGCATATATTTATACATTAGCATTATATAGTAAGCAAAAATTACTTTATCTCCCCAAACTTAGAGATAAGAGTATAATCTTTAGATTAAAAATATAAGGTCAAAACTACCAAATATTTAAAATATTCACTCTTATTTATGCTTAGTTATAACATATTGCTTAATTATAACATCTTGCTTCTATATCATTGTTCCCCCTAATTAGAAATACTAAAATACCTAAATACTGAGAATAATGATGAACCTCTTAAATTTTACTAAGTCTAAAATTTAGGTTTTCAAACAAAAATTAAAGGGAAGAAAATAATTATGTGGTCTATTTCTGGGTAGAAGTTATTTTCTGATACATAACCATCTGAACAACAATACAATATACAAAACTAAATATATTTGGTTAGTCTCTAATAAACCAAAATACCATGCATTTAATACTTAACATATAACAGAAAACACAGAATAGCTAACATTTACTATATAATTAAATATAACAATGCCACTTAACAAATGATATAATTAGTAGGATAAGTCTGTCCTAAAATTATTCAAATAATTCCCATTTGATTTGCTAATTTTCAGACAGTACTGATGTGATTTCTTTTTTGATACAGCTTTCAATTAATAATGCTTATGACTAAATCATGACTTGATATATGGAGCTGCATTAAACTCTTCCAATGACTTCTCCATTCAATTGATAATGCTATTGTTCTCACTGCTGAATCCTCTCTTAGCCTCTGTTGAACTAAAAACAATTACGTCATTTTTTTCCCCTAACTCAGGGAAGAGATTAGGGAAAGAGAGATTTTTTAAACATTCAATAGCTCTATTCTTGAGTTATAAATGAAAACCACATATTGGAATGTCATTTTAACCAGGTCAAACCTCGTCCTTCATGCTAAGAGGTAGCATACAGTGCAGTCAGTTGTGGGCTCTGCTGCTGGGTTATCTGCGTTCAAGTCTTAGCTCTGCCACTAAAGTCTTAATAATCTCTGAGTGCCTCAGTTTCTTGGGGAGGGGAGGATGATGATAATTCTATAACTCAAAGAGTTAATATACATTTACAACAGTGTCCAGAATGGAGCAAGTGCTATATAAAAATTAGCACTCACTTTTATTCATAATGACTATGACAGGCAAACATTTGGTAGGTTTTAACAAACTTGTCCCAGTAAATGGAAGAAAAATATTTCCCTCACAGGCTCTCATCTGTCCCACGTGGCATCCTTCCTGTGCCAGGTGTGCCCACCATTCTGGTGGATTAAAATACCTAACTGATGTCTGTCTGCTTCCCATCTATCTCAGAGTCAACGTCCTAAGAAAACTACAATTCCAATAAGACATTCAAAAATTACTTCAATAACAGACAGCCACAGCCTTGAAGCACCAGAAAAGTACCAGTCACTTGACACCTGAGAAGCCAGAGCTGCTACACTGGTAAATCCCAGGGTGGACCCCCAGAAGAATCCAACTGGCCTCATTTGATGTGGGCAGAACACAGAGGGTACAAATTGGTTTTCTGAAGTCCCTACAGATCCAGTGGTGATGCCTAAAAGGCAGAAATGGTGGGAGGATGGAGAGGGGAAGGAGATTGGAATGAGAAACCAAGCAACTAATAAGGATGTTGGCCTTCTTTTTGGAATGGGCAAGGTCCTGGAGGCTCCTGATGGACCAAGCATTAACCCTTTATTTTCTGGATCACAGGCAAGTCAAGAGAAGTTTCTGGAGAGATGCAGTGATGGCCAGGGAGCATCCAGGGACCCAAGCAAAGTTTTATTCACCAACCAGCATAGAAGTATTTAAACCAATTTTAACAATCAGTAGAGCTGTATTGGTATATAACACATGAATATTACTCAGCCCTGGTTTGGAGGATAAAAGGAATGAGGAGGCCAATGACCAACTAACTTTGTACTAAACCATGGCTAACTTAAACCTCTTTTACACCAGTTGTATAACTACATGGTTGTAAACTACTGGCTACAAGCAGAACTCAGCAAACTGTAGGTGTGCATAACCAAAAATTCAGAGCACCACTGGAAAGAGCAGTTGGGGGCTGGGATGTTCCCTTCAGCCAATAAATTAGTAACATAACTTTGTATAATAACTATATCAATATATTCACATATCAAATTATAGAAAGAAGAGAATTCTTCAAGTCATTTTATTATTTCTGGAATGTCAAAAAATCCAAATCTGTCTTTACAATCTTACTCACCTGCCACTCTCTCATCCGTTTCCCTGTTACCATCATCTGAATATCTTGCAAAGTCTAAAGAATCAAGGGTACTGATGCTCCCAGCTCGATCTGTAATAAATCAAAAAAAAAAATAGAATTAAACAGATTTTTATTTAACTGCCAAAATAAGGGACTGGAAATCAATTAGTTAAGATTTTTTTTCCAGTGAATAAACTGTGACTCTAAGATATAGGAATTCTATTAAAACAATAAGGTAAAAATGCTCATACCAATTAAGCTACTTTGAAGTAACTCATGTTTCCCTGCCCAGATCTCTAACTAACTCCTGAATAATGGACACACAGGATAAAATGCAAGCCCAGCTAAGGACAACAAAACTGTAAACAGTTTGAATTTTATTCCAAGTACAATGGAAAACAACAAAAACACATACATTTTTGGAAAATCATTTTGGCTGCTGTAAGGAAAGTGATTTGTAGAGAGACCAGTTAAGAGGCTACTATGTAAATCAATTACACTTTAATATAAAATAACAATTAAAAAAAAAGAGGCTATTAGAGTCATGTAGGTGAGAGATGATCACATTTGGCCTAGAATAGAGGCAGTAGAAATGTGAGAAGTGTTCAGGGTTATTTTTTGATGTAGAACCAACATGTCCTGGTAGTGAAATGGATGTGGGTTTAAGTAAAAGAAAGTAAACAAGATAATTCCTAAAGACTTCACTTATTGAATTTGTAATATGGGATGCAAAAGGCAAATGAAGGGGTTTCAAGAGTTCTGTGTTTTAAGTGCATGGTGGTAGTGGGGAGTGTCCCTAGCTTTTGCCAGATTTTTAAGTGTCCCTAAACAGAAAAACACGATGTAAACATTCTCACTAAAAGGAAGAAATCAATGCTGATACTCACTAAAGGAGATCTAGTTAGCTAATGCAAAGAAGGGACAAATGAGAGGCTAGGTCAACTCATTCTATTAAATCATGCTACTTACATAATGTCTACTGTTTATATATTGCTCTAAGGAATAGATTATCTGTGTTTAGAAAGCACAGTCTGGACAAATGAACGCAAGTTACAGAAATAAAGATTTGAACTCCACGTAGGGCTCCCTCACCTCCTTTTAAAACAATTAGTACATGCCAATAATTGAAATGGTTGACTCTTCAAATACAGCTATGTCATTATCAATGTACCACTTATCTTTAAATTCCTATTAAGTGAAATTCTATATATAGTACTCTTCTGAGAACACTGTTTCTATTCACAGAAGCATTTAATACCCCTGCAATTTAATTATATCTGATAAATAACAACTTGCTATTAAGTTTTAAGACAGCATAAATAACAGAAAATCAAGTATTACAGTACCATTCATTAGAGCATAATTTATTTTAAGCATAAACCAAGAAACACCAAATAACAATAGTAACTACAGAAATCTAGAAAGTTCATATTAAATATAGGCTGAACTCAGGAACATTACTCAGCAATTAAAAAAAAACTATTGAGATATATGCCACAACATGACTGAATCTCAATGCTTTATGCTGAATGATAGAAGCCTTACGCAGAGTATATAATGTATAATTTCATTTACATGAACTCTTAGAATAGGCAGTAGTAATTTATGGTAGAAAAAAATCATTATAGTGGTTCTTGGAGTGGGGGGCTGAAAGGGGTGGGGACTGACTGACCGGAAAGGAGCATGAGGGAACTTTCTGGGGTGACAGTAATGTTCTATATATTGACAGGAGTTTGGGTTATCATGAACTGTTAAGTATGATGTTGGTTGTTGATTCTGGATAAATATTTTTCTATTATGTTAAGTATCTATCTGATGTTAGTTTTCTAAGTGTTTTCTAGTATTTTCAATCACACATACAAGCCTAGGTTAGAGTATTTTCAATCACACATACAAGCCTAGGTTAGAGCCTATTTGATCACCATATATTATTCCTCCATTATACTGTTACTATTTCTCTAAAAGTTTCAAAGAAATCACCTATGCAATAGGAAGAGTTCTTGGGGAAAGCAAACACTGCTTAATTTTTGACTTGGTATTATTATGGCCATTGAAAAATATATTCTAATTATTTTTTTTAGTTCCAAGCCAACAATTTTATATTCTCCAAGAAAAAAAGTTCTAATGTCTTTTTAACTAACAATAACTATAGTATCATAAAAGTAAAAAAGAAATCTCCTAATTTATTAAAATTTATTCCATGTCAGAAAAAAATTATAGAAGGAAGTAATTTTAACTTTGATGGGGCTAACGTATAACAGATTTTGTACATAAAATGTACTTTGGAATTTAAGACTAATAGGTAATATTACAGCTCCTAGACAAATATGCACAATTCTTTTCCAGGGCAAGCACATGCCTTTCCAAATACTCTAATATAAAAGAGGAAGAGTTTGGAAAAATTAGCCTCTTTTATTAAGAAAGAAGCTACTACCACTTTCTAATATAAAGTATACCACAAAGCCTTTCTTCAAATTCCAAGATTGTGTAACTTCTTAGTAATTCACTTTACAACTCAGAAACCGAATGATCAGGGACTTTCATCATAGTTGGCAAACAAGTAAAACCTGTATGTAAGTTTTACTAAGTCTGAAAACTAAAACCATTATACACAGTGTGACTATAAGGCATGCAGACTGATTTTATAAATCACATATGAGAGTAGTCTTATTTATATATACATTTAATCTTTTAGTACTAATGACAGAAGGTAACTTTTACGATAGTTAAAAAAATGAGTTTCAGAGCCTTGAAAAGGTATCTTTCATGGAAATTATATAGCACTTTAAAAGCTAAGTGTACCAGGAAAATTGATCACCTCCTGACTGGTAAAGAGCATTGGTTAATTCAGTGAACATTAGTGAACAACTATAATGTACCAGGTTACTGACAGGAAGCTACAATAAAATATTGAATAATAATTTTTAAAGGTTATAGATATAACTGACTCCAAGAAGTAGAGTTAAAATTTTTCAATACATACTCCTCTCTATACTGCTTGAATATTTTTATTTGTGCTTTGGTATTTTTTCCCCAAACACAGTTAATACCTTTTATGATATGGGCATTTTATAATTAAAAAGTCACAAAAATACCCAGTTCACAGTTAAAGAATAGGAAGAAAAATAATGTCAAGCAATTAGCTTTAAATTCCAATTTGTTTAGTAAAGATCGTTTACTGAACCATGCCTGTGTCATGATAAGTAACAAAGAAAGAAGTATATAGTATATAAATTTAATAAACAGAAAGATAACAAATTTACCTTAAAAGTAATTATATCTAAATCTGAGGTCATGCATAAACACTTTAATATGTATCCACTTAAATTAAAAATGGATCTTAGGAATCTGTCAATGGCAAAACATTTATATTTTCTGATCCTCAGTTCTTCTCTAACGCTGAGACTCACTTCACTGACCCCTATGTTCAAAATATTTGAGAGCTAGAGGGAATCTTAGAGATAGTCCAACCCCTCCATCAACCCCAGTTTGATGAGAAAACTGAACCGTGTATTCATTCAATGCATATTTACTAATCCATGGTAGGGAGTAGAAAGATAAAATTCAGTAAGACTTGGTTCTTGCCTTAATAAGTTTATAAACCACTGTAGTTTCGTGCTGTAAACAGATAACGATAATAAAGTTAGACTACTTTATGTTAAAGGTTAAGCAAATTAATCTGTGAGCAAGCTAGGGGTACAATGTAAGTCTCCCAGTTTGCAGTCCACTGTCTTTTCTGTCACAAGATTACACTGAGTTAAATGTCAAACCAAAAGACTTAAACTTAGGAAGAGACTTGAACACTGAAATTTTATTGACAAACTATTCACTGAAATTAAAATTTCTATAATGCTGGATGATTTTACCATATGAACAGCTATCAGGTTAAAAGGAAGATTATTATTAATAACAGCATTAGTTATTATATTGAAGATTTTCTGACCACTTATTCTGTGCCAGATATTTTTCATAGATAACCTTATTTAACCTTCGTGACAGCCCCCTGCAAGAGGAGTCATTACCTTCCATATTTTACAGTAAAGGAAACAGAGACTGTCCCAGAGATACGCAGCTGGGAAGTAGCAGAGTAAAAATATGAACTCAAGCTCTCTGATGCCAAAGCCTGAGCTCTAAACCATTAGTTCCCTTGAACAATATGTAAAAGCATGCAGGTTCAGATCTCCTAGATTCCAGCTAAGTTGGGCTTGATACCGTGAAAGGCCTCAGAAAGATCAGCCTGGACTCAACTTTCCTCAGGCTATACAGGGAAAAGCTAATTTCACACGGAATATTCCAAACTTACATATTTATAGGATCCCATTACCTAAAGATCATTTCTTTAACATAACATCAACATTTTTTCAAAGCCTTATTTGCCAGGCACAATATTACGCACTGGTGACAGAAAGATAAATAAAATATGGTCTCTTTTCTATACGCATGATAAATAAACATTTATATATTGCCTACTTTAGGCATTTGTGCCAGGTGTGAAAGAAGTCAAAGATATATGAGACAGGAACTCCAACAAACATCTTAAAAAAAAATCCAGTCAGCTAAAACATTAACATATACAAAAATTTCAGTAACACTAACACAGTCACAAGTTTCCATATAATTAATCTCCATAAGTGAGACAGACAAAAAATACCACAAGTTCAGGGGATTTAGAGATCACTATGTGCTGGAGAAGCTTCAGGGAGAGGAAGGAACATAAACGGGACCTTCCCTTAAGGATATACAGAATCTGGAAAAAACAAAAGGAGGATGGAGGAAAAGAATTCCAAGGGAAGGAAAAATAATATGGCCAAAGGCACTGAGATAGGAATATATAAAACATGTTCAAGGGACATTGAGTAAACAATGTGAGTACACCAATGGTTGGTATATGACAACAGGGTTGAAAAGGTAGGAAGAAGCAAAATTACAGGGAGAACTTTATGATGCACACTTATAATAACATATTTCAAAGTCATTTTTATCATATACTATGCAAAAATGGGAAAAAATAAAATTCCTAAAAAGAATTAAATTCTTGTTTCTGCAATATATAATTTTGCTAATAAAAAAAGAGTTCAAAAAAGTTGCCTTGGACAGCAGAAAGCAATGTTAAAAGGTTTTAGCCGCAGCGACAGGAATGAATAGCTTTTAAAATCAATTAAGAATAAGGATGGAGGAAAAGTTTAAAGGCACAGGAACCAGTTATAAGGCTAAAACTGAGGGTCCAGATAGATGTAAGCTAAAGGCCTGAACTAAGGCAGCACACAAGCACAGGGCTGATGGATGGTTAGAAAGACCATAGACAATACGATGACACTACCTTGAGCGATCTAAGCCACCTAACCAGGACCAGCTGGTTTCAAAAACAAATGAACACCATTTCTTACTGCTGGGGAGTTTTGAAATAATAGGTGGGAATATCTGGAAGAAGGTTACACCCATGATGGCAACTGGGGTCTCCTCCTTGAGGCTTAGCCATGTTCCATGTCTAGACCAGAAACTTAGATGTAACCATGCAGCAAAGCTTCAAGACTGAAAAAGAGAGTACATGCTAATCCAACCTTGGCAGATTTCCTTAGAATTTCATTCAGCAGATTATTCACCTCTGTCTTGATGTGGTGCTATAGTTTATCACTTTATTTTTTAAATGATCAATATTACACTACCTGACTTGCCTTCTGCATTAAAATGACTGGCTACTCTGAGTTAATAAGATATACTCTGAATGAGTTATTAAGATACTTTGCCTGACCATACACTAAAATGATTTAAGAATATTTGCTTAACTGTGCTTTAAAATTGACAAAACAGTAGTTGTGGTGTAATGGAAAGAATGCAGACTTGGAAGTTAGTGATCTGGTTTGGAATCCCAGCCTTGCCACTTAAGACATGATATGTGGTAAAATATAAAAGGGCATACAAAGAAAAGGTAAGCCCATCTCCCAACCACCAATCACCCTCTGTGACAACAATCATTGTTTAGCCTCTTCTGTATATATCCTTTTAGAAATATCCTAGGCATAGGCCAATTTCTCCCTTTTTGTATGTAAATGGAAAAACACAAATACCTGAATAAATTAGCCTGCATCCTAATTTATTCAATTTATCATATATCTTGGTGATCATTCCACATCAGCACATATAGATCGTTTTTTTTAATTAGCCAATCCCCTACTGTTGGACAGTCAGGTTGTTTTCAATCTTTGATACCTTTACTTGTAGAATATATGAAAAAAACCTAGGTTCAGTAGTAATGCAAACAAGCTTGTCTATAATAAATTATAGAAATGGAATTGGATATTAAGGAATATGTATTTTATTTTATTTTTTAGGAATATGTATTTTAAAAATATGATTGATATCACCAAATTATTCTCAAAAGAGTATCCAACCAACAGTACATAAGTATACATTTTACTTTCCGACCTTTGTGTCACACACATTTGATCAAAACTGCATTCAGAAGACAATACTGTTTATAGAAAAAAAATCTGTTAGGAAGACTTCAGTAAGACTGTAGATTCAAAAATCACCCATCAGTACAGGCTACCTATTTGATATGGACATCTTATTAGAAGGTTTAGGAGACAAAAATTCTTACTGCTGTAACTTATTAAAGGGTACAAAATGCAAATATTAAACATTAAGAACAATAATAAAATGTGACTAGAGATTTTGGTGATACATTCATAACTCTCATCATCCCACCTTATATTCTTTGGTCAATGCTCCTTACTCACATATCCATCCCTGAAGAAAAAAAGAAGGTTCCCATGATTGTAAAGAATGCCTACAATCAAGAGCTACTCTTACCTAGAAAAATTAGAAACTTTAAGGCTGTTGCTAGGTACTTTTCTAACAGTAATTCTATTTCCGTACAGATATACATCAACAGAATAGTTACAAAACTCCTCATACGATGCAATAAAAAGCTATTGGTACAGTTTTGTTCACTTGAAACATGTCAAATGTATCTTAAAAGAGATTTGTGTCAACATTATACTAAGAATTATTAACTGATTCTGAAGATTTCCCTTCCAGATAAAACTAATCCTCAAGGTTACAAATGGCAACAGGAGACTGAGAATAGAGAAACTGGTACATATGTACCACTAGTTTGTGAGCAAAGAATGACATTTTTTTGCTGTTATTTTGTGCAAATTTAATTAATAGATGACACAAGACAGATATTCAATATAAGGTAACAAAAAAGGTAGACATATACCAAATACATATGCAGAAATAACTTACTATGCAAAATTCATTCTCTGGGTTCATATACCAGAAAGAAGATGGTATTTCATGTCACTAAAAACACCAAACTCAATTTACACTGCACAGTTATAGGATTAGGTGCCAATTAAGGGTGGAATAGTGGAGTTATAACTCCCACTACAAATTTTTCTTGTTTTACCGGAATTTACTACATGCAAATTTTGACAAAAATACTTTAAAATGCTTTACTTTAAATTGCTTTAAAGAAAAGTACAACACCATATAACCACCACCTGATATGAACAACTGCTAACAGTTTGCAATTTAAAAAGAAATAATACCTTAAAGTTCATGTCCCTAATGTTTCCCTCCTCAAGGGCAAGCACAGTAATGGATTTGGTGTGACTCTAGTTGATGCTTTTATATCTATAATACATATACAAGTACCCACAAATAATATACAGTATTGTTTTATGTGTTTGAAAATTTAAATAATGGTATAGAACTGTAATGCTCCACAACAGATCTGAGATCTGATTAAAGGCTGCTAAGATTCCCATTTCATGAATATACCATAACTAATGTTTCCATTATGTATGGCCAAGAGGACTGTTTCCAACCTTGTACACACCTCGTTACACACCCTCATAAGTTCCAAATACTTACACGTGGAAAAGCTGGGTTGAAGGGTGTGCACATCTTCAACTTTTCTAGATTTTATCAAAATAGTCTTCAAAGTAGTTGTATCGACACTTCTACTGGTAGCACAAGAGTGCCTGCTTCCTCCATATCAGGAATACTAAGAGTTGTCAGACATCTTCATTTTTGCCAAAAGGCTGGGTATTGTGAAATGCATTTCCCTGATTACTAGTGAATTTGAGCAACTTTTTATTGGTTTGCTTCTTTTTGAATTACCTATTTTTATCCTTTGCCTATTTTTCATTAGGTTATTTTTCCTTCTCTTAATTTATAGGCATTCTATACAGATTCTAAATTTGAAATAATTTTTGACTGTTATATGTATATGGCAAATATGTACTCCTAGTCTGTGGCTTGTCTTTTACTTTATGTTAGCTTTTTACATACAGGAATTTTAATTTTGATACAAATATATCAATCTCTTACTTTAAAGTGTACAATTTTTATGTCTAAGAAATCCTCACCTCAAGGTCATAAATATGTTTTAATATTTTCTTCCAAAAGTTTTCAAGTTCCATTTCCCACATTTAGTATTTTAATTCATTTGGAGACTTTGTTTTCGTGTGTGTGTATGTGTATGGTAGGAGGTAAAGAAATAATTTCCCTCTAGAAGGAGAAAAATTTATTGAATAGCCTACCCTTCCCGCACTGATTTGACTCTTTCTCCTATACAAAAGACTCCTTGAGCTTGTTTCTGGTCTGTAATCTCTTTCTTACTTCACTCTGTCTACCTCTGCTCTTCTTTGCTTTTAAAGTACTTGTTCTGTAGATGGCAACATATATTGATTTTTTAAAACTATTATTAAGTTCCAAAACAAAAATAAATAAAGGGAAAAAAAACCTTTTCTGGCCATCCATTAGTTATAAAATTGAGTAAGTAATCATTGTCTAAGAAGAACACAAAAAGAAATTATACTTAAAAATAACTTACATGAATGTGATTAAACACATCTGTAAAAATGTAGGTACAATGCCTTTACAGACATAAAATACAATGCATTAACTGTACGGTAGTAGGTTTTAATGAACCATTACAAAATCCTAAATCCAATGTTTGCCTTTTCATAATTTATTTTACACTTATACAAACTTACTGCAAATGATAATAAATATTAATTCAGCTGACTCTCACAACAGCTCTATGAGGTAGGTACCGTTATTTTCATTTTTAGATGAAGAGACTGAGGCATTGAGAGATTAAGTTATTTATTCAAAGTCACAAGGATAAAAAAGTAGCAGAAACAGGATCCAAGCCAGGTAGTCTGACTCCAAACTGTGCTCTTAACTTACTATGCTATACAGCTTTTTCCCTTAAAATGAGCAGACTTCTTTGATCTAATTTATGGTGGCTACTCAAAAAGAAATGCTATCGAACTTTCCTGTGAAATTCAAGTACAAATGTTCCCAGTATGTTTTTTAAACGATTATTTTAATTAGGATGCCATATACCCATTAGTCCCATTTAATCCTACAAATTAGTACTAGCAGATATCACCTATCTTTCTCAGTCTTTTATCATCAGCAAATCTGATCTGGTTTTCCCTCATCGCTTCATATATTTTTTCTTATAAAAGAAAGAACTATAAAATGAGTTTTTGAAGTCCTCTCACATATATACCCTCATGTAAACTTCATTAAAACCCTATAACTAGCAGTGGACAGAAATGATTACTATGCTTTACACAGAATAAGAAGGCTCTAGGGCTTCCCTGGTGGCGCAGTGGTTGAGAGTCCGCCTGCCGATGCAGGGGACACGGGTTCGAGCCCTGGTCTGGGAAGATCCCACATGCTGCGGAGCAACTGGGCCCGTGAGCCACAATTACTGAGCCTGCGCGTCTGGAGCGTGTGCTCCGCAACAAGAGAGGCTGCGATAGTGAGAGGCCCGCGCACCGCGATGAAGAGTGGCCCCCGCTTGTCACAACTAGAGAAAGCCCTCACACAGAAACGAAGACCCAACACAGCCATAAATAAATAAATAATTTTTTTTTTTAAAAATGGGCCAAGTTCAAAAGTATAGATGATATAGACTGGCACAGACCTACTGTTGTTTTTATCAGTTACGCATCTTTCCACGGCTACTCTTTTACCAAGCCCATATTTCTCTATTTTATTCATACCAGTGTGAGAGATCTGTCATGTAGCTTGCTATAATCCAAATATATCAGCTCTAGGACAGTCTTCTTGATCTTGTTATACTTAAGTGTTATCGTTTGCTGAATCTTAGTAAATACCATTGCTGTATTCAATTATATCAGGTATTCATTTCTCAGAAATCTGAAGAATCTATTTTTAAAGTGAATTAGACAATTTACATTCAACTTGTTCAGATTTCCTGGGCAGATGTCCTTAGTTTGTAGAAAACATATGCATATGTGGAATTAGAGAGTTATCATGCTCCAGCGAAATGGGGGCCAGCAACCAGTTTAAAAATTAATTGGAGGGAGGGAGCCGCAAGAGGGAAGAGATATGGGGATATATGTATAACTGATTCACTTTGTTATAAAGCAGAAACTAACACACCATTGTAAAGCAATTATACTCCAATAAAGATGTTAAAAAAAATTAATTGCAGGTATACACAATGTTCACTGCAGCACTATTTATAATAGCCAGGACATGGAAGCAACCTAAGTGTCCATCAACAGATGAATGCATAAAGAAGATGTGGCACATATATACAATGGAATATTACTCGGCCATAAAAAGAAATGAAATTGAGCTATTTGTAGTGAGGTAGATAGACCTAGCGTCTGTCATACAGAGTGAAGTAAGTCAGAAAGAGAAAAACAAATACCCTATGCTAACACAAAGATATGGAATCTAAAAAAAAAAAAAAATTGGTTCTAATGAACCTAGGGGCAGGACAGGAATAAAGATGCAGATGTAGAGAATGGACTTGAGGACATGGGGAGGGGGAAGGGTAAGCTGTGATGAAGTGATAGAGTAGCATTGACATATATACACTACCAAATGTAAAACAGATAGCTAGTGGGAAGCAGCCGCATAGCACAGGGAGATTAGCTCGGTACTTTGTGATCACCTAGAGGGGTGGGATAGGGAGGGTGGAAGGGAGGCACAAGAGGGAGGGGATATGGGGATATATGTATATGTATAGCTGATTCACTTTGTTATAGAGCAGAAACTAACACAACACTGTAAAGCAATTACACTCCAATAAAGATGTTAAAAAAAATTAATTGCAGGTACAAATTTCCAATTTTAAAGATAAACAAGTCTTGGGGATGGAATGTACAGCATAGTGACCATAGTTAACAAGACTGTTTTGTGTATTTGAAAGTTGCTCAGAGAGTAGATCTTAGAAGTTCTCATACAGGAAAAAAAATTGTAACTTTGTGTGGTGATGGTTGCTAACTAAACTTACTGTGGTAATCATTTTACAATATAGACATATATCAAATCATTATGTTGGACACCTAAAACTAATAAAATGTCATATGACAATTAGATCTCAAAAAAACGTCAATTGTAATATTGAAACAAACACTCATACGATAAGCGAGTTGAAGTAGATCAATCCTAAACTAATGCAAAACCCCCAAAAATCAACCAAAGAGGAGCTGTGTTCAAATTATGGCCAAACAGCAATACATAATTCACTTAAGCATCAACAAGTATGTTTTTAGTATAAATAATTTAGAAACCATATTTTATCATCAACTCTCACAGTACTTATAGGTAGAGGCCAATAAAAACAACTACCTGAAAGAAAAAAATAGGCTATTAATATTTAAGACCCATCTCAATCGATATTTGTAATTTAGATATAAGTAGACTGTATTTTTAGATCAAGGTAAGTGTTCTTTTTCAGTTAATCATCCTAAAACCATGGGAGTTAAGGGGGTGGGCACAATTAAAAGCCATCATATAAAAACAAATTAACCAAATTTAGTTTTTGACCTAAATATACTAAACAAAATGAAAATTACACTAATCCTGGAACGTTTTTTCCAACAAATGTTTTTAAAAAAACAAGCAAAGAAACAGATAAGCATACATTCTGAAGATCACCCCTAAAGTAGAAAGTGTAAGTTTAATTTTTGACAGAAATAAGGCCTGTTTCCCCTGATTAATGCCCCTATCTTGCTTCCTTTTAAACTATGTACCACAATGGCTTGAAACATCATACTGCATTTTAAAATCTCTTTACTAATTGGTGAGCCAGATAATGGTAAGCATGTTCCCAGACGATGTTTTAAACAAGGCAAAACATAAAATAAACATTATCTTCTCTTTACCCTCACTTTCTTGCCTCTCCATCAAGAACATAAACTCAACGACATACACTAAACTTCTCTTGGATTCCTACAATCCTTAGTTGATCACAGTTTAATAAATGTATTGATCAATGTAAAATATTGAATACCAACAATACTCTTCACTGTTCTAGGCAACGAAAATATCTGACTAATTTTCCACAAGAATTAATAAGTTTGAAGCTACTGAAATGCATAGGCAAAAAAATGACAGTCATGTAAGCGATAAATTTAGGAATCTATATGGTCCAGACAATAGTAGGAAGTCTCATTCAGCTAAAAGCAGTGAACCTAATAAATTTTAGAAATATACTCTTGATACTCTCCTGTTAGAAGCCAGAGGAAGCACTAAACCCAATTCCAACCTAACAGGGAGGAACTACTGTACTTTATAAAGCAGAAGAGATGGGAACTCTGGAAGACGGTAATCATACAGCACAGGTGATACTAAGAAAGGAACAGAGCACAGTGAGATATGTACTCTTTCAGAGTTTTGAGAAAAGATAGGCAAGGAAATGAAACAGAAAATTTTAAAAAGGAGAAAGATGACTCAAGAAGTCTGTAGGCTCACAAGTTAAATTATTAAATTCAATCATAAATGCCTCCTGATAAGCAGCCTTACAAAAATTTGAAAGGATGATAAATACAGAATAAAAGAAATCCATCATTGAAAGGCATAAGTTATTTGACCACCTACTGTCTCTACAAAGAACTGGCTCATCCTAAGCAATTACAGTCTAATTTTGATTAGAACTCTAAGGCTTAGAGTGGAACCAGCATTCCTCCGGATAAGATACTACAATCTGTTCAGTGCTAATCAATGGCATTGGCACAACTTTTATCTTGCAATCTAATTGGAAAGCAAAACAATTACCAAATTGGCTCAACTGGCAAAAATACAGGGGAAAATATATAATTAATGTGTGTGTATATTCAACCAAGTAAAACGAAATACAAAAGATCTAATTAGTTTAACAAATGGATCTAGTAGGAACATCACAATGATGCTGCAACAATTTATCAAACACTGAGACTTCATTAGAGCTCATTTTAAATTCTTCTACTGAAAACATCAAAATTATAAAGCTATAATTCTTTTAATTTTTGAATGTTTTATAAATATAGACTACTCTTCTAATCAAGAAAAAAGATTAAATATAGTATGAAGACTTCTTACAGTATTTTAAAACCACCACTATACTAGTATTAACCGAGGTCAACAGACTTTTGGGTAAATGATTTAGTAAATCTTACAAAATTACAAAATATACTAAAGTTTGTGCTATAAATATCTGCACATTTATAGGAGGAATATTTAAGAAATATTTCTTCTTTTTATGATGCCATTATAGGCCTAAATTTAAAAGCTAAAACTATAAAACTTCTAGAAGAAAATACACAAGAAAATTGTTGCAACCTTAGGATAGGCAAATATTTCTTATTTAGGACACAAAGAGCACAAATCATTAAGGAATAAACCCAATTAACTGGACTTGATAAAATTAAAAACCTTTGTTCATAAGACCCATTATTAAAAAATGAAAAGGCAACCATACTGGGAGAAAAAATTTGCAAAACACATACTTGATAAAGGACGTGGGTCCAGAATATATAAAGAACTATAACTCAATAACAAGCTGGGAAGAGACATTTCACAAAAGATACATTAATGGCAATACACACACACACACACACACACACACACACACACACACACACACCCAATGGCAAAAAGCTCAGAAGAAATAGCTCAGCATCACTAGCCCTCAATGAAATACCACAGCACTCTCACTAGAATGAGTTAAATAAAAAGCCTGAAAATACCAAGTGTTTGGGGGATGTATAGAAATTGAAACTCTCACACACTGGTGATGGAAATATTAAATGATACAACCATTTTGTAAAAACAGTTTGCCCGTTTCTTACAAATTTAAATATATACTAAGTATATGACCCAGGAATTCTATTCCTAGGTATTACCCAAAAGAAATGAAAACATATGTCCAGGCAAAACTTATACAAGAATGTTCATGGCAGCTTTATTCATACAGGCCAAAAATGGAAAAAACACAAATGGCTAACAGATGAATGGATAAACCAAAAAAGGAATGAACTATTAATACACATAAAAACATTATTTGGATAAATTTCAAAAACATTTTACTGAGCAAAGGAAGCCAGACAGAAAAGACTATATGCTCCGGAACTGCATTTATATGAAATTTTAAAATAGACAAAACTTAACTAAGGAAGTGGTTCTCAATTGGGGAAATTTTGCCCTCCCCTTCCTTGGACAGTGCTGGTGACATTTTTTGATTGTCACAACTTAGGGAATGGGGTCAGGGTGGTTGCTACTGGTATCTAGCAGACAGAGAGGCCAGCAATGCTGTTAAACATTCTAGAATGCAGAGGACACTAACACAACAAAGAATTATCAGGCCCAAAGTTTCGATAGTGCCTAGGCCAAGACTGGAAAATTGCGTTCTACAGTGGTCAGTGATGGTCTTCGGATATTGAATGCAAAGGAAAATGAAGGAGTTCTGGTGACAATAAAAATGTTTTGTATTTTATTTGTAGTAGTAATTTTTTTTCCAAAACTCATCACACTATACACTTGAAATGGGCACATTTTATTGTATGGAATTTTACCTCAAAGTTGATGGTAAAAATTACAGTGTCTGTCAACTAATATAAAGCTATATAAAACAGTTTAAAACAATTTTTGCTTTCTAAATTATATGGATAGAAAAGACAGAAAAGGCAAGTACCACTGGTTGGATTATGGATAATTTTGATATTTTTTTCCCTGTTGCTCATTTGTTTTGTACTAACTTGAAAATACATTATCTAAAATATTTAATTATATATTTTTGAGTTATACCCAAAACAGGTCCAATTAAATGAGGATAATAGAAAAGCACAACTGCAGATGAATATTTGATTGTAGTTAAATTTTGATTTTTGATCACAGGACTTAAGTTATTTCAAGAAACTATAAAAATGTATAATGCAAAGGCATTTAGAGTCAATTTTTACTCTAAAACACCTCTATAATATTTAGTCTAAATTATAAATATATTTGTATACGAAAGGTTTTTAAGAGACATTTTCACTATAAACAGTGATATCACGCCATAATAAGGTAGGGTGAACAGGATAATAAATTCTTTGAAATTAAATAGAATAAAGTTATGAAGTAAGTAATAACCCATTTCATTATATTTATATAGTAGAAAAACACAGCAGATGCAATTTAATTATGTTCAACAACAGGCCAGGAACTGCACAAACTGTGAGGAATATAAAGATGACCCTCAAGAATTGACTATCTAATGGAGAAAAATGATACTGTTAACAAATCAAATACAAAAAGTTAAAAGCAACGGTTGAGGTTTGAAAATAGTACAATGAAAGAACCAAACAACCAAGCCTGGAGAGTGTGGGAAACATTTACAAAGATGACATTTGAGCTGGGTCTTGAGGAAGTAGTAAGAGCTTATCAGGTGAAAATCATTATTAGATAGTTCAAAAATCTGAAACCAAACAAAGAAAGCCAACTACCTAACAATGTTGTTACACTGCTCTTTGTTACATTTTATGGTCTTAAAGGTCAGCAATGAGAAAATCGTTTCCAGAAACGGAATATTATCCTATAATATTGAGCAAGGAAGTTACACCTGCTGAGAAAGTTCCATATTCAAGAGAGAAATATGCTCAGTATTTACCCTGATGGAAAGTGCACTCTTTGCACTTTCACTACATCTAAGTTAGGAAATATAAGTCTCTGGCACCATTTAAAAGTATAGACAGGGCTTCCCTGGTGGCGCAGTGGTTGAGAGTCCGCCTGCCGATGCAGGGGACACGGGTTTTTGCCCCGGTCCGGGAAGATCCCACATGCCGCGGAGCGGCTGGGCCCGTGAGCCATGGCTGCTGAGCCTGCGCGTCCGGAGCCTGTGCTCCGCAACGGGAGAGGCCACAGCAGTGAGAAGCCCGCGTACCGCAAAAAAAAAAAAAAAGTATAGACAAAAAATAATCAATTGGGTTACACTTTTAAAACTGTATATTTAACATTTGTTAGTAAATTCCAGTTGGCCTCACATAACGCACAAAAACACCTCATACCATTAATAAGGGAAAAAATCTAAGATGCCTCTCAAAAGGGGTGGGTCCTAGGAATACAGTACACATCCTTGACAGCACGTTTTAAAGTCATAAGAAATGCTTATAAATATATGATGAATGAAGTAAACGACTACTCTATACTGCTAACAATGATTATAACAAGGTAAAAAAGTTAATTCCTAACTTAGGCAGAGAAAAAAGCCTGTGAGGTGGTGAGACCAGCAGATACACTGCAGGCAGAACTTGACTTCCTGTAATTTTGGAAACCTACTGAAATTAAGGAACAGAAATGGAATTAAACTGAATTTAAACAGAACAAATTTTATGCAACAGAAAACCTAATTTTTGAGTGAGCAAGTCATCCCAAAGACAAAGGGTCTTCAAGTGGATCTGATTTCGTGGAAAGAAATTTCCTATTCTTTTCTCTCTTGACTTTGAGTCAAATAATTACTGCGAACAATTTAAGGAACACTGTTTCCAGGCAGTGGTGATTCAGGGGATTGGAGAAAACGGAAAAAGGATTAAAGCGATAAACCAAGGTTGCAAGGGAGTCTTCTGGGGTCACGTAATAGCCAGTGAACTAGAAACGCTGGCTATTTAGTAGATCCCGACACCAAGAGTGGAGCCAGGAGCAGGTGCAAGTCCAGCCAAGAGCTGGAGGCAGGCAGGCAGAGAACAGTCACTGCCAGATCCTTTTGCTTCCACCGCAGAAGATCACCCCCCGCCCCAACTCTCTAACTAAAATGTTCCTCATACTCAGTATCCGCCCGGAAGTACCCCTCCCCACAACTACCCCTTGCAATCCCAACAGTCCAGCCGGAGTGACAGGGCTGTTGTTCACTTACTGAGCTGTCCCCCACCCGACGTAGTACTCGGCTCCCGACCTCCTGCGCCTCCAACGCCGGCTGCTCCAGGGATCCCCGGCGCCCCTAACCCCGGCGGGGTCCCGCTCTGCCTCTCGAAGTTGCCGGGATTGGAGAAGTAGTCGCGCAGCCGAGGGAGCTCGCGGCCACTCTCTAACAGCTCGGTGTGCAGCTCCAGGGCGGTCAGCAAGTATTGATCGCGCAACAATTGAGCCGCGATCGCATCAATTGACAATCGGGCCGGGGTTTCGCCGGTGCCCCCCAGGGCCACCGCAGCCGCCGACGCCTCCCCAGGGAGCCCTGGTCGTGCACTGCTCCCTAAGGCCACGGGATCCTGAGGCGATAGCGAGTCCGCAGAGCCAGGATCTAGGCCGACCCCGGAACTTAGCCGAAGTCCTGCCCGCCGCTCGTCGGTCCCTGAAACCTCGTCGTCGTCCTCGTCCGAATCGCTGAGGAATGGATTCACGCCGCCGCCACCACCTCCAGGCGCCATCGCCGCCATCTTATACTGTCAGGAGCGTGGGCGCCTCCCTGTCTGGCTCTGACAGGCCGCAGCCTGAATCCCCACTAAGCCTCAGCGGGAACTGGGCACCTTCAGGGCCCCGGATTGGCCACGTCCCGCCTCCTCACTTGGAGACCAGGCCCAGGCTCGGAGGCAAACGGTCTGGAAGCAGCACCACCCTCTGCCTCAGCCGCAGCTGCAGCAGCAGCCTGGCTCTGCAGGCGTCTTCCTGGTCCCCAGTCTCGCGAGAAATGGCGCGTGCCGTGCCCCCTCTCCCCGCCCCAGCCCCGCCCCCGCCCCGCCCGTTCTCCCCACTAGTGAGCAAAGATAGAGGGCCCCGCTCCACGCTCAAAGACAAAATCCCGCCCCCACTCCGTTTTGATTGGCCAAATGAGGTAGGGGGCGGGGACTGGAGTTACGGAGGGCTGACCCAAGAACTATCGCGAGAGCAGCTTCTGGACAGGTAAGTGTCAGGGGTGTTCCGTGGTTGAGGAGCGGTTATGACGGTGGCTTAGGAACATTCATTCTCTTGGATGTCCTTTCGGGAACAGAGGGGAACTCTGACCTCGAGCTGTGTCCAGCCTTCGCGGTGAGGAGGCCCCATTCCTGAGATCAGGCCTGACCTGTATAAGCCCAGGTAAAGTCCGGGACTAGTGGAGGAGAGGTGCGATGGCCCCGAAAGTGGCCTCACGCCCGCCGCCGAGCTGCTTCACTTTTCCTTGGCACGTTTCACTTTTTCTGCTGTGTGCCGCCAATTGATGGCATTTTCTCCGCATGTGTGGCAAGTGCCCAGGGCAGGGGCTGTAGTCAGAATGCGGCTTCCTTTCTCTTCCTTGCCTTCCCAGCCGTGTATCCGTTTGCCCTGGAGGCCTAGGAGAGCGCCTTCTCGCCACCGAGTTAGTAGTGATAGGGCAGGATGCCATAGGGTGGGGTGTGGGAGGTGGAGAGAGTAAATGGAAAATGGAACTCAGAGGTTTGGATTTGCGTGGATCAGAGAATACCCTGATAGCCTCGACTTCAGCAGCAAACTGTTAGAATCTCAGGATTTAATACACAGGGATGCTTCAAAATATCAAATGCAGTCCCTCAGTGGAGGGAAAAGTAAACGTCCTAGAGACGTTCAATGACCCGGATAAGTCAACTCCATCAATAAGTATTCAAAGAACTAAAGTCAGTTCTCTTATGTCCATAGCCATTCTTTCTCCGCTATGCCTTGCAACATTTCTGACTTGTACATTTAGGCTGGAGTCAAGGTACTGACTGTGGAACTGAGAAATTGTTTTCAAACTTGGCTGCTTTTGACAGTTTTGATATCCTTTATCAAATGTTAGCACAGTATACTAAGTTTGGACAGTATACAAAGTATACTTTGGACAGTATATATATATTGGACAGTATACAAATATGTTAGCACAGTATACAAAGTTTGCCACTTATGCACTTTTAGATTTCCCTGTCTTTCTGCATAGGTTCTTCCTTTAAGCACCAAAATAGAGGTGGCAATAATTATGTTATCAGGTAAGTTATGTTACATTGAAGCAGTGAAGTATATCCTTTAGGTCTGTGGAAAAATAAAAATATAGCGTTCTTATATAGCCTTAGGTCAGGTTATTGGTTTACATGTAAGTGTATACCAACAGTTAAATGTCGGCTTTAATTTCAGTTTACCCAGGCTCAGTAAACTAAACTTTTCATTTGAATGAGGCTTTGGGTTTTTCGTTTTATTTTTGGTAGAAGTTGTTTTTGATGTTATTAATACTAAGAATTCAAAGTATTTTTTATAGAACATTAGCTCCTAATGTTTGAATTCTAAATTTTTTTGTGTGTGAGCCATAATATATTGAAGAAAAGCATGGAAAAAAAAGATCGTGGATCTTAGAAAACTAGTACCAAACTAGTCAATGCTGTTACATATTTCTTAGCTAAAAGGATTGCTGCTCCTTATTGAGTTTGCCAGAGAGACTGAAAATGGAACCAATTTCTGGAATGGAGGAATGGAAGGGATTAGGGACTGGCATGGAAAGGGCATGATTAGAAATGGGTTGTTTGTATAGTACAATATTTCCATCTCTGTAATGGGGAATTTTAGAAATCTTTTGTATTTAGGGTCCCTGCACTTAGGGTCTTCCCTTAGAGGATTGTGCTTATTAGGTTGAAGAGCCTAAAGTTCATATCCCAGTTCTGCCAACTATTTACTGTGAGACTTTTATGGGTTTTTTTGTTTTGTTTTTTTGCGGTACGTGGGCCTCTCACTGCGTGGCCTCTCCCGCCGTGGAGCACAGGCTCCAGACGCGCAGGCTCAGCGGCCATGGCCCACGGGCCCAGCCGCCCCGCGGCACGGGGGATCCTCCCAGACTGGGACACGAGCCCGCGCCCCCCGCATCGGCAGGCGGACTCCCAACCACTGCGCCACCAGGGAAGCCCACTGTGAGAATTTTAAATAGTTACTTGACTTCTCTCAGCCCTCATCTGTCGAGGGGATGCTGAAAGTATATAGAATTAGGAATGTGCTTGTCACCGTACCTGGTACCTAGTACACAATAAATGTTATAGTCAGTTCTCAATTAATGTTATACTAGTATATGGAGAACATTTGACAGACTTTTAAAAATAAAACAAAACAAACCCCTTGTCAATTGTTTAGTAGCTACAGCCAGAAAAAGCAATTAAGGTAGTAGGTCCCAAAGGGAATATCTTTAATTTAAGGTCTGATTTCTAAAATGAAAGTTGAAAATATCAATAGATTTAAAATATGTTTCCTCAGAGAGTTGTAAGGAGTTGGATGTAGAAGTCCTTCCATGATTGGCTTCCTATAACACGTCTGTAGTTTCCTGATTCTACTTCGTATCCTATAATCATGGACTTGTTTATGTGACCTTCCAAGCCTGTAACAAATCAACTGGCCAGTCTCCTCAGTAAGTACTTTTCTCTTCCGCAATACATAGAGGTTTACTTACCAATTTAAAATGTTTAAGAAATAGCACATACTAGAATATTAATAATTGCTGATCTCTGCTTTTAATAATTTGCTGTTAATATTGTTGAGAAATTTTCTTTCTACTTAGCAAGATCTGCATTAATTTGGTCTCTACAGCTAATGTTTCACTGAATAATATGGATAGTCATTGAAGTTTGTATCTTAGTGATGAAAATATAAAAGATCACCTTTTTCCAAGCACTTAAATCATTTTCATGTTTAAAAAATTATTTTTTGCTTTAGTAGTCTTAAAATAACCACAAGTAATATTTCAAATGCAAGTTTTTCATTGACTTAAAGTTTTATAAGTATCTAATTTTTTATACATTTTTATACATTCTAATTTTTTAACATTGTTTTTTAGCATGTGGTAAACATCCCACAGATATAAGCTAAATAACTTTTATTGATATATGGTTATGTGTATTTTAAAATTTTTAGTAATTACTCATTTATTTTGGTGGTTTCCAAATGATTCATCCATGACAAAGTTTTCTTTTTCACTAAATCTGAATAAAAAGTGATTTTTTAAAAACAGAAATATTAAGTAATAATATTGCTTAATTACATGTGCTTAGCAATAATAAAATAAGTAGTGTGTGAAGAATGATATTTTGGAATCACCGAAATTTTATGTATAGTAAATGACTTAAACATAAAAGTTGTTGTGGTTGTTTTTAAGTATCCTGAATCTTCACAGTTCATGCGTATGTTCTGGAGGAGGAATAAATAGAGAAACAAGGCAGCCTCTAGTGGCTATCCTGCATATTACATTTACCTTTGAAATGATAATTGTAAGTCATTTATTAGTCCTTAGTAAGTGCCCAGGACTGTGAAGAGTGCTGGAGAAAGCCTGTCTTGCTGTCCTGGAATCAGCTTTAAATGATAGAGACAGACATTACTACAAATAGTCAGAGTCATAGCCATATAATTGTAAACTGAAGTAAAGGTTTTGGCTTCTGATTTGGACTGCATAGTCCCTGAGGAAGTGATGCTTGAGAGTGCAAGGTAGGGACTTGACTAGGATCCCACTGTCACTATCTAACAGAGCTAGATTTTTATGTTGGCTGTTACAGCTTCAGGGTCAAAGTTCTCAAATACAATTTTTGTTTCACTACTTCAGTAAGGTTTTGGGTAGTGGAAAATTTGTATTATCCTTTGACACATAAACTTTGATACTTTATATAGAAGAGTTGTGTAATAACAATGGAGAAAAGAAAGAACATAAGTCCAGGGAGTTATTTGTAAATACAAATGAAAGTGAGAAGTGATATACATATTTCCTTATATATAAGCATGGAAAGGAGAGTACTCAGGTTTCCATGGTAAAGAGGAGTATTTAAATCAGTATGAGCCTCTGTACATCTAGATATATACAGTATGTACTTTAGTTGTAAATAGAGTTTAAGATCTAACTGAAATGAATTAAGTACTTGAAAAATGACTTACTTTGCATAACTAAATATGATACCTGATAGATGGGGTCCTGAGCTAGACGACAGAAAAAAGGATAAGTGAATAGAATATTATGGATAATTTTGGAATAATAAATTTGACAATTTGGGTGAAATGGACAAATGGACAAATTAAAAGATAAAACTACCAAAACTCACTCAACAAGTAGTAAATAATCATAACATCTCTCTGTATATGAAGAATTTATAGTTAAAAACCTTCCAACAAAGAAAACTCTGAGCCATTGGTTTCATTGGTGAATTCTGTTACACAAGAAAGGAAGAAATAATATAAATTCTACACAGCCTCTTCCAAAAAATAAAAGAGGTAACAGCACTTCCCAATGCATTGTCTGATACCAAAACCAGAGAAAAAAGAAAATTATAGTCTAATATCTCTAATAAATATTACTTTAAAATGCTAAATAGTATTTCAGGAAATAAAATCCAATAGTATATAGAAAGGATAATACTTAATGATCAAGTGGGGTTTATTCTGAGAGTGCAAGCTTGGTTTAACGTTTGAAATTCAATCAGCGTAATTCACCACATTGGGAGACTAAAAGAGAAAAACCGAATGATCATGATCATCTCAATAGATGCAACAAAAGCATTTGACAAAATCCAGCATTCATTCACAGTTTAAAACTCTTTGCATATTGAGAGTAAAAGGGAACTTCTTTAACTTAAGAAAGGGAATCTACAAAACCTGGAAAACTGACAACTTTCACCCTAAGACTGGAAACAAGGCAAGGATTTCTGTTGTTATTACACCTATTCAACATTATACTAGAGGTCCTAGAGAGTACAACAAGCGTGAGACATAAATAAAAAAGTATAGATTGCTAAGAAGTCCTTTTTTCACAGGTGACATAGTTCTCTCTTTAGAAAATCAAAAGGTACCTACATAAAAGTTACTGTAACTAATAATTTTTCAGTGTTGCAGGATACAAAGTGAATGTATAAAAATCAGTGGTAATTTAAGAACTAACAAGGGGAAATTGAAATAAAAAATATCATTTACAATAATATCAAAAAATGAAATATGTAGGGATGAATCCCAAAGGCATGAGGAAACTTTTGAGGGTTATGGGCATGTCCACTATCTTGACTGTGATTATTATACACTTTAAATATATACAGCTTATTATAGGCCAATTATGCCTCAATAAAGCTATAAAAATGCTATAAAGAATATTATTGGGACACTTCAAAAATTTGGAGTATAGATGGTAGATTAGATAAAAATACTGATGTTGAGTGTACTGAAGTTGATAACACTACTGTAGGTATATGTGGGAGTATCATTATTCTCAGGAAATAAACACTGACGTATTTAGGGATAAAGGGCCATAGTGTATGTAACTTATCTTCACGTGATTCAGAAACAATATTATGCGACACACACACCCCCAAACCTCCCACCCGCACACATGGGAGGGGTAAGTTAAAGAGGTGAGGCAGGGACCAGAGAGGCAAGAGGGAGAAAATGATAAAGCAAGTGGGAAAAATGTTAACGTTAGATGTATATGGCTAAGGGGTGTATGGATGTTCATACCACTACTGCAATTTTTCTCTGAATTTGGAATTGTTTGAAAATAAAAATGTTAAAAATCTATACTAAAGTGTTGTCATTTACAAAAATTCCTTAGGTGGGACACAAAATACAATCACCAAAAGAAAATTAATTGAACTTAATCAGAATTTAAAAGTACTGCTATTTGAAAAACGCTGTTTAAAAAGTGAAAAGGGCAAAAAAAGAGGATTAAAAAAAGTTCATTAAATGCATGAGAAGTTGCTCAACGTTATTGGTCATCAGGGAAAGGTAAGTTAAAACCACAATAGGTTACCACTACACTCCCACTAACTAACTGTAATTGAATATACTCAAGAGTGGGGGGAACATTATAACAATATATAAGAAATTATAAAGCACATTATACTTACTATAAAAGTAAATTCTAAAATGACATTTATAGCCAAATTATAGATTGTCAATAAAATAAAGTTTTAAAACACTTAAAGACATTGCTTGTAGGTGTGTTAAACAGTTTGGAAAAAGTTTGGTAGTTCTTTCTATACGTTTAAACATCTGCTTACCATTTAACCCAGCAATTCTAATTCTGCATATTTATTCAAGAGAAATGAAAGCATATATTCACAAAGTCATTTACTGTTCATAGAAGCTTTATTTATAATAGCCCAAAACTGGAAACAATTCACATATCCATCAAGAGGTAAATAGATAAACAATTTGTAGTATATCCATACAATGGATCCTTCTCGGTATTAAAAAGGAACAAACAACAGAATCACAGCCATGCATGAATCTCAAAAATGTAATACTGAATGAAAGCAGATACAGTTAAGTACATACTGCATGATTCCATCTCAATGACACTTCAGAATGCTAAAAATTAATCTTGCATCACAGAAGGCAGTGATTGCTTATGGTCAGAGCTGTGGGGACAGGGTTTGACTGCAGAGGAACATGGGGGAACTTCTTGGAATGATAAAAATATTCTATATCTTGATTCTGGTGGTTGGTTATATGAGTGTATATATTGGTCAAAACTTATAAAATGTAAAATGTCCATTTTTGTATATAAATTATACTTTAATAAAGTTGATTGAAGAATTAAAAAATAGATGCCATTCATTAGAGTGCGTCAGAAAAAATTTAGTAAGACTATTGACCTTAGAATAATTAACTCTAAATAAGTGGAATGTATTATAACAAGAACCCTTATACTCAAAAGAAAAACAATTGTATGAACTAGTGGTAATTTTTACTTAATAGGCATATATTTAAAAAATGGTTAAAAACATACATTAGTAGGTAACTTTTTGGATCTGAAAGAATTATCACAGGGCTCCTTGTTAGCATTGAAAAGTGGGCTACTAGATATTGTATTTTTGCATACATCTTTTGATTGCCTAATATCCCATATATCTTCAAAGACTTTCCTTGCTTTGGCTGGGTTCTTTGCCCCGTTCTTTGTGGTCCTACTAAAACATGTGGTCATGCGTATTCAACACGGACATGTGGTCCATGTCTATTCACTTTTCAAATTCTGTTGCTGAGCATAATACTTGCAAAATAGTAGGTTTTGAATAAATGTTGTTGAAGTAGGATTCATTTTACCCAAAATTACTTTGCCATTCATTTTAATAAGTTCCTGAAAAAACATTGATTGAGCACCTACTTTCTCAGTAGGTAGGACATAACAGTGGTGAACAAGATATCAAGCCTTATGGGGCTTATATCCTAGCGGAAGAGAATCACTAAGTAAATTTCAACAATAAATACAGAGTGTGTCATTGTTTAAATCAGGTAAAATGAAAGGGTCTTCTTTAGGGTGGTGTAGAAACCTTGAGGAGGCGACATTTGAGAAGATGGTGTGAAAAATAAGAAGGAGCCCGACATGGGAAGAGCCAGCTGAAGAGCCCAGAGATAGTTCACTTGGAACTGAGCTGTTTCCCTGGATGCAAGACTTCCAGTGCCCAAAGCCGGGGGGCGGTGTGTCCCAGACACAGCAGGGTGGTCCAGCTGCTCCACTGTGCTGTAGGCTCCAGCTCTTCTTGCTTTCACAAGGATTTTTAACTCCTGCAGTTACTCCACCTTTCTGTTGCAGCATTAATTTCTTTCTACATTTGAAATCATTCCTCAGCACACAGATCTAGTGTCTCCTAGCTGAGGAAAACCCTCTATTGGCCATACATCAATTTTCATTTAAGAAAAGAACTTTTCTTGAGACTTATCATTCTCCCAAAGAGCTGTACTCATCCCACTGTCTTTCCCTCCCTGACCTCCCATTTACTTTCGAGCAAGCACGTTCATGGGGCTTACCTCTCACTACTCTGTTGAAATTCCTCAGTAAGGTTAACAAGGACTTCAGTTTGCTGCCCTGCTCTTACTCCAGTCTTTAAGTGTATCTGATAAAGTTGATCACACCCTCCTCTCTTGAAACACTGATATTAATAATAATTTCCATATTTGAAATCTTGTCCTTTAGAATATTCTGCTTAATGTCTCCTTTTTAATTCATCAAATTTAGTTTGTTGTACTGTGTGTATTTGAAGGAGGGCTTGTGAGATAAGCAAGAGAAATATATATTGCAAGTGTTTAATTAACTTATCATTAGGAGAATCAGTATTCTGCTGAAACAATTATTTCCATATATAGCATATCAAAGGCCTTAAAGATGTTCATAGCCTTTGACTGAGTGACTGTACTTATAGGCAGTATCTTAAGCACATAATGTGAAATGTCTGAAAAATTAACATAAAAATTATATATAAATTTAGATTACTCACATCGATACTTTTAATAGTAAAAATCTGCTTAACAATATGGGGGTGATCAGGAAAATTAAAATGCACCCATAGAATAGAGTTATGGTAATGGTAAATGATGTGTAGGAAAAGGTGGGTTTTTTTTTTTTAAATAACAGAAATGTTAATGTATAATAAAGGAAAAAATCTATATAAAATTGTGAACCTCTATAAAAATGTAGATAGGATAAAAATTGTAAGAAACTGTGAACAGATTTTTCTTTAGGTAGTAGAACTGTAGGTAATTTTTCTATATTTCCAAACTTACCACAGTGATTTTATTTTTATAATCAGATTGCTATTATTAAGATGGGGGTTGCTATGTGGTCAAAGCTCATAAGGAAAATACATATTTATTCTGAGAGTGTTGCCTTAGATTGCAGAATAGCATCTACTCAGTAAGGGACTTTCATAATTTGTGGAGTATCTTTGATATTTAGTTGACTCTTGATTCTCCCAAGAAAAAAGTGGCCCATAATTTGACCATTTTCTCTATTTTATTTTATTATTTTATTATATGCTTGACTTCGATAAGGTTTTTTTCCCCAATGTTTCAGTTTTTTTGCAGGATATTTTGCCATCCTTTCCTTTCATAATGTACTTCTTCAGGCCAGGAAGAATAAGATGTATCTGTAATTAATTAACTCATGTTTAGTGTTTTTCAGCCAAGCGTCACTATGTGTAACTAATGCAGTTACATTACAAGGACAAGTTAGAGTACTTTGCTGTTATTTATAATCTGGGTAGAGATTCATCAACAAAAGCAAATTGTAGACTGGCTTGAAAAGCACTCCCCTGGACTCCCATTGATTTAGGCAGTTAATGGTATACTTTAAATGTGTTATTTAAATGTTACACATTGCTTAGTTTTCCTTCCCTAAGTATTTGTAAGCTCATCAGATTTGTGACTGTGTCACTTTGGTGGTCTCTGTAGTTCCCCAGCACACAATTATGCACTTAATACGTGCACAGAACATTTTTACTGAATGAATGAATGTAACCCTCTGCTTTTTTGTATTGGTTCAGGGAACTAAAATAAAGTGTTCCCTTAATGAGTGTAAATCTTCTGAAGCAAAGATGAAATTTAACTACTTTTTCCTTCCCCTACTAAATGGACAAAATGCATGTTGTCTGCTCAACTTGGTGATAGTCAAGAGAAGCTAAAACTGTCCTGAGCTGATAATCAAAAGTCAAAAAAAAAAAAAAAAAAGAAGCACAAATAGTTAAATAATGTTAAATTCTGAGAATATCAATGGTTGTCACATGGGTAACCAAGACCACCATGAGTTATATTTTCTATCTTATACAGGATTTGACTTGACTGAACCCTAACTCATTTTAGGACTCATTTAATTCTTTCTTTGTTTTTTGATCCTATGTTAGTTTTTATGACCTTAGTGTGCATTTAAGTTTATTATAAATAGTTTATTGGTGCTAATTACTTATGATACTTGAACTTTTTGCTTGAGTGTACTTTATCATATTTTATTTCTGTATTATCTCATTATTAAATAATGCTTGTTACCATCATAAATAAAGGTGAAGCTGTGTTATGTAATATTTTAAAATATACAATCTATATGTAGTCATCAAAATAAGTGCAAATATATGTAATTGCACTAAGGCTTACCCAAATTTAATTTTGTTCCCTCTTTTCAGTTTTTCTTGAAGATTAGTTACACAGGATATGCTGCTGTACACTATTTTGGGATTGCTTATACATTTGGTGTTCTTCGCCTCTATCTTTGACATTTATTTTACATCTCCTTTGGTTCATGGAATGACTCCTCAGTTTACACCATTGCCTCCCCCAGCGAAAAGATTAGTGCTGTTTGTTGCTGATGGCCTGCGAGCAGATAAACTTTATGAATTAGATGAAAATGGAAATACTAGGGCACCATTTATTAGGTAAGCGTGTCAACTGGTACAAAGACATCTCTGGAAAATGTCATGCTAATACTGTTTATCTCATGTTGGGTAGAGGAGTGATGATGAGAAAGAGAATAGGGCACATATACATTGGCCTTTGCCATAGAGATTAGCAAGTTTATTTCCTTCTAGGAGTTATTTCTCTTATTGTGGAAGTTGATATCAGGTGAATCGAAATGAATGACCTTAGCTGCTTGGCCTAACTTGTCCTAATTTCTGAAACCTGGCTTACAACTCACTATATTGTCCTTTTCTTATTAATGACAAGCATAATTATTAGTGAATTGCCAATTACAAACTAGAAAATATAGACTTCAACTCAAAATACATCTTCTATAAAATATATAAAGCCCTTCCAAGTCTATATCACTACATAATGTAATTTTTGGATTCTATTAAGTAGCTTTGAAAAGAAATGTTTAATTTTGGGGACTTAGGGGACTCCTGCAATCAACTGTTCTTTTTCTGATTCTATGGCAAGCCCCTCAAAAGCCCTTCCTAATGCTGTTGTAGAGAGATTAAAACTCAAATTCAAGTGGAAATTTATCTAAAATCGTCTATCTTTCTCCTGCCCCTGTCATGATTTCTTTCTATCTCTTTACCCTATTTCAATTTTCCTTATAGTACTACTTAGCATGTGCAACTTCCACTAAGGCTGGGACTTTGTTTTATATACCACTTTATCTCTAGTTCCTAGAACATACAGGCAATTAATAAATATTTGTTGACTGCTAGAAGAATGAATGAACCTGAATTCTATGTTGAATTTCCAGGAATAAATTTATGGTCCCTCAAAGAAATGCATAATATACTAAAGTATGCAAATAAATGAGCAACTCCGGGCAATAGGAAAATATGAGTAGGAAAATAAGATCAAGCCTGGGTTAAGTTCAGTACACAAAAATGTGTAACATAAATTTCTATGAATAGTTTAAAAATTGGGGTGATATATTTGGTTGAATTTCTTAGTTGTCGAAGAAAGGAGAGAAATATAGTTCATTGCAAAATTAATAAGATATAAAATATACTGGTTGTTAAGGCAAAGGCAAGGCTTTCTGGTACCACTTGCTTCTCCTTGGGGTGTTACATAGAGGGCAAAGGGCTCACAGTTGATGTTCCTTGTGTTGTATGCCATTCTAGCTTCTCCTAAACCTTTTTTTTTGAAAGGTTTTACTTGTTCCTCACTGTTTTTTAAAAAATATGATCTGATCAAAATGTTTTCAACGGAAGTATCCACATTTCTTTATACCTTCCTCTCTCTGAGTTCAGTTTCCATTACATAACTGAAGAAGTTAAAAAATATTTCTCCCTCAGCAGGTGGTTCAATGGTTTTTTAAGCCTTTTACTTTTTATGTATATATTTGACTAAAGTTGGTTTTATTATGAGATGTCAATATTAAATGTATCTAAACTAGCACTTTTAGATACTTTTCTACAGAACATTTTGAGAGTTGAAAGTTTATCTTGAAAGTTGTTACCAATGAATTAGTGTTTTATAACTTGTTGCTCTGCTGGCCTTTTACCTGCAGCAGCATTACTGATAGTTTTGAATTTTCCCCCAAATTCTGCAAATCACTGTTAGACAACTTAAAGAATGTTGATACATTTTAGCAAAAGAAATTTTGGCCTGTTTTAATCTCAAATTTAGGTAGATAATTTAACCACCATCACACCTAATAAAATTTAACATTGACAAAATAATATTGTGTATATCAGTGATTTCTTATGTAACATACCATTTCAATACTTGTGGCTTTAAACAATAATGGTGTATTTTGTCTTGTGATCCTGTACAGTGGTTGAGTGGTTCTTTGTCTCACCTGGGCTTTCTTGTGCTACTGAATCCAGCTGGTGGGAGGGATAGGACTGGGTTCAAATGGGATCAGAAAGATTCCTTCTTAAATTTTGACTCACTCTTTTGACTGGATTCCTTCAGTAATAATCTTATTTTTCTAAAGCCTTAAAAGAGCATTTGATCATAGTCTGTGTTAACTATTCACCTGTAACATCTTTTAGGAATATCATAATGCATGAAGGCAGCTGGGGGATATCTCACACACGTGTGCCAACTGAATCTCGGCCAGGCCATGTAGCCCTGATAGCAGGGTTTTATGAAGACGTCAGTGCAGTTGCCAAAGGTATTGTCTATTTAGATAATTTTTATCACATGAAAAATTTATTGCAAAAATATTGCTTCTTTAACACTGAATCATGACACAAAGTGAAGTATGTTTTGAGATACTTTTTTTTTGGCCATGCTGCGTGGCATGTGGGATCTTAGTTCCCTGACCAGGGACCGAACCGATGTCCCCTGCAGTGGAAGCATGGAGTCTTAACCACTGGACCACCAGGGAAGTCCCTGTTTTGAGATACTTTTGACAAGTATTTTAGCATGCCTAACTCACATAAACACAAACTGGGATTGACTCAAGAATTAAGCTTTAGCTTTTTATCATCCTGTGCTATTGATAGAATATGATTGGATGGATTCATGGATTTCCTAGATCTTAACACTCGAAAGGTCAAAAGTGATTCTATATTTTAGTAAGAAGTAAATTATCTATTGTAAGCTTTTTTAAAAAAATTGTAATATAATACATGTAACAAAATCCGTTATTAGTTTTGCATTTGTTCTGCAATTAATCCTCATTGTCATTATTTGAAAAATACTTCTTTAGGGGATATACTGATATTTCATCATGTATATATTACTTTTGTCATTGTTTGCTTTTTTTTCTCAATTACCTGAAGGATGGAAGGAAAATCCTGTAGAATTTGATTCTCTTATTAATGAAACCAGGCACACATGGTGCTGGGGGAGCCCAGACATCTTGGCTATGTTTGCCAAAGGTAAAAGTCATTGATTATATTTCCTCAGCTACTAAATAGGCAATAAATCAATATGGTAATTTAAAATATATACTATATTTTATTGATTTTGAAATACATGGTTTTACATGTTTAACATCTCTGAAATCAGGGTGTATATTACAATAAATAGACATGTCAGTTTGATTTTTTTCCTTCTTAGTTGTACTTGAAATGTTGAATTATACAGTTTTTAATACCTTGGATTCGATGAAATGGTATATGTATGACTCTTAACATCTAACAGCTTTTTAATCTTGGGCAAGTTAGATAACTTCTTTGAAGTTCAGTTTTCTTTTCTGTAAAATGTGATGATGATAATAATTTCTATCTTCTAGGTTTGTTTTGGGGATTAAATAAGATAATTCATGTGAAGCATTTAGCAAAATGCTTATTATGACGATGGTAACTCCTCATTATGATGATGATGTAGATGTCTGGTTCATTTTACTTTGATAGATTATTACTAAGAAGTTAGTAGATAGTCACATAAAGATTTCAATGTTAATATTTATAACTTCTATTTGCATATATTCAGGATCATGCCATTTGGATTTGTTGTATGTGTTGTATTTCTGCATGAATCTGCAAGTATTCGAACATCTCTTGATTAGAGAATTCATTTACATTATTTTCTAAAATCAGTTGGATTCCATTTGAATTTTATGTCATTAAATGCTTTTTAGTGAGAGCATTATGATCATTTCACCTAATGAAAAGGTTTACACTTAGTCAAGAATATAATATAATAATTGTAATTACTAAAGATTATTATATGTCTCAAAAGCAAAACAGATATTCAGAATTTTCTGTATCATAGTCACAGAACATTATTATGTAGCGCAGGTCAAAAAACTCATACTGCTTGCCATTTATATACTCCCTTCTTTGGAAAGCAGTTAAGCTTTTTGGGGGACTGGTGGTAGTGAGAATGGATTGAGTTGCTATGGCTACCAAATTTACCTCCCTACTTCTGACTACAGTTGATAGGACAGGACGCCTGAATTGGAGATAATCGAATAAGAATGTTCCATTTCTTTTGGCAACTCACAGACCAACTCAGATCTTTACTTAGAATGTGGGAAGTAGAATGGCTGAACAGTAGAATAGTATCATTAGAGCTAAGCTGATATTATAAGAGATTTGTCATTATTTTGTTATATCTCTTACTTATGAGCTGTAAGAGCCTAACTCAGAAATTCACTAAGTTGATTAGATTCTTAATAAAATCCTACAAATATGTAAGATTAATATATTTGTTGACCCTTTCAAACTATTTGGCAATAAGCAATATTTATTCCCTTATACTGAGAAAAATGCACATATTTTATGAATAAAAGAATTGAAATATTTGAATTTTCTTCTTGGTTAGGGAATTTTGTAAAACAAATGATTTCATCTGTTTTAGATTGTACCATCCTTAGATGCACAAATTCTTTGAATAGTTTAATCCTTACAGGGAGACAAACCTTGGTGTTTACTTTTGTGCTGTCGTGTTTCATTAGCACTGTGACTTTGGCAAGTTAATTAACTCATTTGTAGTGTATCTGTAAAATTGGAATATATTACTGTGAGAACTAAAACAACAGCATATGTTATAGTATAAACTATGGTCCATGGCAGATCATTAAAAATTTTTTTCTCCAAATTTCCTTTTCAGGTGCTAGTGGAAACCATGTTTTTGCACATAATTATGACGCTTACAGTGAGGATTTTGGTGCCCAGGATGCAACAAAACTGGATACCTGGGTTTTTGATAATGTGAAGGTACGTGCTATTGAGTGGCTAATCTACAGCACACGTATTTGTACCTAATGTACTAGAAACTGACTTGTTAGTAAATGCATCTTAGTTTTTTTTACTTGTATGAACTTGAAAGTTCTTTATTGTAGCATACTACTTTAAAAAGACTGGATTCTAGGAAATTACACATTCTACAATAACCAATTAATAGAAGTTTAAAAAAAATAATTTAAAAAAGTTAACTCTGGGCTTCCCTGGTGGCGCAGTGGTTGAGAATCCGCCTGCCAATGCAGGGGACACGGGTTCAATCCCTGGTCTGGGAGGATCCCACATGCTGCGGAGCAGCTAGGCCCGTGTGCCACAACTACTGAGCCTGTGCTCCGGAGCTTGCGAGCCACAACTGCTGAGCCTGCATGCCACAACTACTGAAGCCCACGCACCTAGAGCCCGTGCTCTGCAATGAGAGAGGCCACTGCAATGGGAAGCCTGTGCACCGCAACGAAGAGTAGCTCCCACAACTGGAGGAAGCCCGTGCGCAGCAACAAAGACCCAATGCAGTCAAAAATAAATAAATTAAATAAATAGATTTATTAAAAAAAAAGTTAACTCTTAAATTCCGTGTTTCTGACAGTAAAATGAGCCCTTGGTTGGATTTAGGAAACCTGCATTTCTTTCCTAGTTTACTGAATCATCCTAGGTAAACCTTCTTGATCTTTCTTTGACCACAGAACCAGTCTCTTACAAGTAGTGAGACCATGTGATTTGTTTGAAAGTCTTCTGAAAAATGCTGTTCAAATCTAATGCATTTATTGTAACATAAAGTAGATGTTTAAAAAAAAATTGTACTTTAAAGAAAAATTAGATAAGCAAAAACAAATTCACAAGTTAATCATAATAAAATATTTGAATTTCATTAAGATATCGAGTTTTTTGGACTATTTGTTAGTGACAGTCATCAGCTTCACCAGGAATCCAATAGAATTTATATTTTCAAAAACTGTGTAAAAATCTCAGCTGTGGATATTGGCTCACTCCTTTCTGTCAATCTATTCTTTCTCATCTCCAAATTATAACTCATAATTCATCTGTTATAAGAAGCATTCATTGATTGACCCTTAATGATTCTTCCTTTACCAGTAGTGTCTTTGGACTGACATTGCAGACTTCTCCATAATGTAGTCATTTTTATTGTTTGTTTGTAAACAGTCAGTATGTGTCTGCATTTTTCTTTGTATTTACTTATCAGGAATTAAGTGCTCAATGTGTTCTTTGATAAACCCTATTTCTTTTATCAGAATATTTTTCCTTGAAGCTTTCTTTTTTCATTTCACATATGCTTTTGTCAAAAGGGAAGACCTTCAAGTTAAATAAAATCTCTTCAAAAAAATAATTAGCAATTTATTTTGCTATCACTTCTTAATATAATTGACTTATATTAGTATCTGCTTAAAGGCCTTTGGCTTCTAATTTCATAAACATGCCAAAAATGTTCCAAAATCATGGATTTGATTCCTTGTGGATAGGCAGATATTGCTAATGACTGGCCTGATTTTATGCCTTTTTTACTTTACTTCAACACTGCTAGTTGGTGATATGATAGTGACCAGAAAAAAAATTTGCCTACAACTTCATAAGATATGATAGAGACATGTACATTAATCAATAACAAAAATATGAAATCATCAACAGTGATTAGTAGTGTGAAGGAAAAATGCAGGGACTAAGAATATATCTTTAGAAAATTCTGATCTAAACTAAACAGTTAGAGGAAGACTTTCCTGCGAGTTTTGAGATAGTCTCTGGAGAAGTATACGAGACAAAGAAATGGATGGATCTGGATTGCATATAGAGAAGAGTATTTCAGGCCAACAGCGTTATGTAAACTTGGGCCCTGAAAGGAGAGCCAGCATAATGGATTTGGGGAACTGAGAAAAGGGGAGGTTAGCATGGCAGGAACACTTACTAGAGCACAGTCTGAGATCAGGCTAGAGAGGGAGTCAGGGGTCCAACCTGGACTTTGTGCCCTGGCCAGAGACTCATGCTTAATTCTAGTCAAACGGTTTACAAATATATGCCAATTTCTACTCACTTTTTAAAAAACTGTGGTAAAATATCCATAGCTATCTCCTCTATTAGGTCTTCCATGACTTCCCTTTGCTTTACCCCACTTCCAGTTTGACTTAGAGAACCCTCTTCTATATTCCCTTAATACCTCTGTCTTAGTACCTTATTATGCTATGCTGTAATTTTTGATACATTGGCAACAATTTCAATCCTATGGGAAAAGAATCTAAAAAAGAATGGAAAAAAAAAAAAAGATGTGTGAGGACTAACTGTTCCAATACATCCCAGAGGATTAAAAGGAACTCTGCTTTTATTTAAGCTTACAACTGCCTATATTATAAGCCATTGGATCTAACAAGCATTTCTGTACTGTTTATGCAAAAAGGAGGGGATTTAAAAACAAAACAAAACAAACAAAAAAACCCAAACAATTTCAATGCTATATACATCTTATGGCAGAGATACTGTCTTTTTCACATTGTTAAATCTAAATTCCTATCATGTATTCTGGTACATAGATACATGATTAATTTAGATTAAATTCAACTCTGTAATAGAAAAAAAAATATTGCTTAGAAGTTCTATCTCAATAAGAGATAATGCCAGAAGTATGCAGCCCAAGATTGATGCAGTCCAAGATTGTCATAGTGGTTCCACAATGTCATTAAGACCCAGTCTCCTAAGTTTCTCTTCTATCCTCAGAGCATGGTTTTAGCTTCAGAGTTGTCTAACGACCCAAGAGATGCTGGAGTTCCAGCCATTATTTTAAATGTTTTAGGCCAACAGTACAAGGAATCGAAAAGGACCTTCTGTCCTACTAAATTAAATTTATTTCAAAAAACCTTAGGTCCACATAGTCCTTTGACCAAAATGTTTGACTTATATCTCATTGGCCATAACCAAAAAGGCACATGTAGCTGTGAGAGAGAATAGGAAATATGTAGGTTTTAAGTTTGGAGCACTGACATGTCCCATAAAATCAGAGGTTTTACTTGGAGAGAAAGGGAGACTGCATGCTGGGGTAGTCATCTAGCAGTCTCCCATGAGGTATAATAAATATTTGTTAAGTACAAAAATGAATGAGTGTCTTTGAGCTAAGAAAAGTGGGATTGGTGGGCATAATTATACTAAATATTGAGGGGAAAGAAGCTAGGAGTGTATTCTATCTCTTAGGTGCAAAAGACCAACTTTTTAAAAGGCAGTGGGAATCTAATAGGCTGAGCTCTGTAAGATTAGTGTTTGATGGCTTCCCAGATCTTGTGTCCACATATGAATGAATAGCACTTTTTACAAAGCTGAATATTATCAGTCATGAAACAAATTGTAAATTTGACTCAAGTTCAATTGCTAAGTTTTTTTGTTTCTTGTCAGCTTTCAATTATATCTTCAGAATATAATTCCGTTCTCTTGAAAAACTTGCCATTTCCATCTAGATTTAAAATTTCTTAGGGGCTAATTAGAATGTATTTGAAAGGGGCTAGGTAGAATATACATTTCATACATATATGAAAGTTAGGGGGCCATTTTATGTTTTTAAGGAGGATTGGTAGCATTATGTTTATGTTTTTAAAAAAAATTATTTCTATTCTTGACTAGATGGTTTCTCTAATGGTACCATTTATATTTTTAATGTTTGTAATAATGAAGAATTATCTGAAAAAATATTTCAGACTTTTGTTGGAAAGTTAAATACCTCTTATTCTTAAAATTAACATCTTCTATAGTTCATTTATGTGAACAATAATTATATATCTTGGCAGTCTGTTGACTTATTTAAAATAATTTAAAGATACTCTCCATAGGTACTTGCTTACATGTTCATGTGTATGTAAGCACAGGATGAATCCTTTTCTTAGAGGGCTTTATGAATCCAGTTTATCTTTATGAAATGAATCATTTTTGAACCGTATTTCCTTTCATTAAGTGGACATTTTTCTATCATACAATGTGAAGAACAGATTCTAGTCTTGGGACAAAGGAAATAGGAGGCTATTTGCAATGTTGCAAATGAGAGACTATGGTTGAACTAGGGTGGTAACATAGGACAACAGAAGTATGAAAACATTTTAAACTCATAAAGCGTTCCTAAACCGTTGCCACTAGTACCGTTTTACTTTTGACTCTTGTCAAAATAGTTCTTCAGTCTGCTATGTTTTATTCAATGTTATGAGAACTTCATGAAAACGAGATCCCCGTTCTATAAACTTTTTTCAGCCTAATTATAACACAGAAAATAGCTCACTCGTTATTTGAACATAGATGTCTGAACTGACAAGTACTTTGTGTTGGTAGGTCCTGAGACAAATTTAAACAAAATAGGATAATTTAATTTTATAGTTATGTATAAATTTAATTAAATGTTTTCATTGGAATTACTTTTTAAATAAAATAAATGAACTAAAATTTTTTAACTGATTTGTTACATATAGGAATTCTTTCATGCTGCCAGAAACAACCAATCTTTGTTTTCTAAACTAAATGAAGACAAAATAGTTTTTTTCTTACATTTATTAGGAATAGATACAAATGGACATGCTCACCGACCATCGTCAAGGTAATTTTAATGCTGTGTTTAATTTCATGGTTTTGAGGGAAACGCCTGTTTGAACTTTTAAAATATTATTATAATGTTTTCTTTGTAATGATCACAACAGAACTTATATTTTAAATAACTCTAAAGTAGAATAAGTTCTCATTTATATGAGATGTAGTATGATATAGTGGCTAAAGTCACATGTGCTGTGACCACACTGCACATTAATATAAGTAAAATATATCCTGTATGTGTATTCCATATTCTTCATTTATCAGGTCAGAGAGAAAAAACTCATATTTTAGAAGTATTTTAGTAAATTTTGAAATAAAAAGCATTTTTATGGTGTTAATATTTATATCACAAAAAGACGTAATTAGCTGTTCCTTATGTTCCATTTAATCAGTGCTGTATCTAGCAGATAATAGTATAAAGTTTTGTATGTGATGTTTCAGTAGTACTCCTTATATAAAACAGCAACTATTTTTCTCACTTCTGAAGACCGTAAGAAAGGAAGAATTCATGTTATACTTTTATTCTTCATTTTGAATTTGATTTAGATTAGTCTAAGTAACTGCAAAGCCTATTGGCTAGCTGCCAGTAATGAATACCTCATGCTTCCCTTCTTTAACACAATGCATTGTCTTAAGTGATAGAACTTATACCAAACCATCCTTGTTCAACTGTATGGAAAGCTTAAATATAGTTTGTTCAAAATATATTATAGTGGTTTATATCACAAACACTCTAAGGGATGGAAATATTGTATAGTTGAAACAGTGATGCTTACCTGTTACTAATGTGGAAAGAGCAATATAGTTTACATTATGAGAGGCATGAACTTAAAAGTCATCATTGTTGCAATTGAGACTTAAAAAGCATTCCTTAAAATCTATTTGCTAATCAATATCTTTTTAAAAATCATTTTTGAAAATGATTCCAGATTTTTTTACTTCTTTAAGAGGAGAAGAAAATTACTTTTAACAATCTAAAGAGCTCTGATTTAAAAAAATATTGAAGATGAGATCTAAAAGTACTTCAAGTTATTGATTTTATAAGTTCATGTTGAATAAATTTGATTTTTCCAAATTAATGTAATTAATATAATTTAATTTTCTCTTCTCTTTCTTTTTAAACAGGGAATACTTGAACAATATTAAAATAGTTGATGAGGGATTGAAAGAAATTGTGTCTACTCTTAAAGATTTTTACGGAAATGATGGGAAAACAGCATTTATCTTTACTGCTGACCATGGAATGACAGACTGGGGTTAGTCTGTTTCTAAGTGATATATACTTTACGATTAAAGCAGTGGTAAATGTAGCTTGCAAATATCTTGTAATGTTGAAGAAGATTAGATATCTTAGTATATGCAAACTGTCTAGCACATAATAGCATGCATAAAATGTTAGTGTATAAAAGACTGATCTTATATAATCTTTCTTCTAACTATGAAGGGAATATACTCTCATTTAACATGAGAAATTAGAGAAAAGTGTGGTGAAGAAAACAAAACATACTGATTATTTATCCACCTAGAATTAACTGTATGTGATGGCAGAGGGGGTGAGTTTAAGGTGGTATTACTGAGGGTACTACTAGATGAGCCTATCCCCCCTGTGAGATTCCCAAGGCAAACACAGTGTGTGCACAGAGAAGAAAATAAGGCAAAGCTGAGGTTTGGGTCACCAAATCACAATGTAGAATTCTTGTGAGCCAGTTCCACTTTATAAAGGGCTTTTGGCTATACCAGCCAGAGTGGCCTGGAAGAAAAGCATATAGAGACTTTGCTATCCTCTTCAGAGCAGACCTGGCCTCAAACTTGGGTGGTTACTCCCCAAAGGAGCTTTCCCTGTTCTTTCTGCCTTTGGTGCTACTCTGGTGGCATCTCCTCCAAGTCTTATTGTTATTATTCCTATTCTTCTTTCAACCAGTCACTCAACGGATGTTCTGCTTTTTGTTTTTGCCTGTTTGTTGTTGATGCTCTGACTTTCTTTGGGAATATTTAAAAACTAATTGTTAAATAGAGATGCAAACATTTGGGAGTATGGTGGCTAGAATTAGCTATATAGAGATCAACTCTTTAAAACTAAGTATTAAAAAATATTTAGGTATAAGTTAATTCTTATATATTGATACTTGTCTTATTACTCTTTGTGTCTTATTTGTAGGTTCCCATGGAGCTGGTCATCCTTTAGAGACTTGTACTCCTTTTGTCACTTGGGGAGCTGGAATCAAGTATCCTCAAAAAGTGTTAGCTCAGAAATTTGATGATACATATTTGCAAGGTATGAACATTTATCTTTATTGTTTTTATAAATATGACATTTTAAAATAAAACCAAAGTTTAACTTAAAAAAATTACTTTTCAAGTTATAGCTTTCATTTTGATATTTGTGTCATTACTATTTCTATGTATTACTTTTGTATAGTTCATATTATTTGGTTTATAATATTCAGCTTGAAATATAATTGTTAGTTATTTGCCTTGTGAAAGTTCAAGTATAAGTTTTAATATTTTTTTTCACAAACCTTATTATTCCAGGACTTAGATTAAACCCTTGGCTTAGATCTTACCTGCAAAGACTATCAATTAGATAAATCACACATATGTCACAATTGATATTTCAAAACCGGACAGATTTTGCCCTGTCTCTAGTACTTTTGAAGGCTCTCTCTGTTGCCCAAGCCTCTGTTCCTTCTCAATCCATGGTGAAAAGGAATTCCTTTTTCTTGGAGCTCTGGTTATTTTGTAAGGTAAGGGTATTTTAGCGTTTCAAAGCTTTTACTAATTGGACAAAATAAATGCCTCTCAAATGCCTTTCTCTGGATTAGTTGTGTCAGACTCATTCAAAGCACTTGTTAAGAATACAGATTAAAAAAAAAAAGTTACAGGGCTTCCCTGGTGGTGCAGTGGTTGGGAGTCTGCCTGCCGATGCAGGGGACATGGGTTTGTGCCCCAGTCCGGGAGGATCCCACATGCCGTGGGGCAGCTGGGCCCGTGAGCCATGGCCACTGGGCCTGTGCGTCCAGAGCCTGTGCTCCGCAATGGGAGAGGCCACAGCAGTGGGAAACCTGCGTACCGCAAAAAAAAAAAAAAAGTTACAGATTTCCAGACCTTGTCTGTAGGTATTATGATTCCATGAGTCTGGGTAAGCCCTAGAAATGTTCCTTTTAAAACCTTCTCCAGGGATGTGGACTCCCAGCTGTATTAGGTATTTCTACCATAGAAGACTTTTTGGTTTGTATAATAAAATTTTCCTACACACTTTCTTTCTTTTTTTTTTGTTTATTTTTTATTGAGATGTAATTCTCATACCATCAAATTCATGTTTTGAAAGTGTATGATTAAATTTTTTTAGTATATTCACAAGATTATGCCATCGCCTCTACTATCTAATTACAAAACATTTCATTGCCACCACCCGCCCCAAATCCCTTCCCATTAGCAGTCACTCCTTACTTCTCTCTCCATTGTATGTCTATGCCATATTTCATTGTCATCTTATGGACATTTAGGTCGTTTCCACATTTGGACTGTTATGATAATGACTCAATGAACATTTGTGTGAAAGGTTTTGAGTGCATATGTGTTTTTATTTCTCTTGGGCAGGTACCTAGGAGTAGAATTAACGGGTCATGTGTTCCTCTACGTTTTATTTTTTGCAAACTGCCAAACTGTTTTTCAAAGTAGCTGCACCATTTTATATTCTTATGCTCTGTGTTAAATGGATTAGATTGAATCTAAATAGAAGCTAGGTTAAATAGTATGTTTGTATTGAGTACTTAGGAGACAGAACTTTCTTTTGGCAGTTGATTTCTCAGTGACTTAACGTTTTAGAATCATATGACTTCAAGAATCATTACTGAAAGAATGTATTTTTTCTTATATGGGTATTTGGTATCATAAGTTACAGAGAAAGGGAATGTACGTGTTTTTCCTCATCAGGTGATTAGTCTGAATTTTTAGTAGCTGACTGGTAGAATTAGGATCATATTTTTAAACTTTTTTAGCTTATTAAAGAAAATTTCATCATAAAAATGCCTTAGAACCCTTTGGGTAATATATTTTAAAGTCAAAAACAAAGTCTTAAAATCAAGACATGGCCTCATAATCATTTGTTTTGATTACTGTTTATTGAAATTTCTGAATTTATATGTAGAAAGATAGGGGCATGAGGCAGTTTTAATAGTAACTCACTATACTACTTTCACATTTGGGATTAGTGACGGTAGGAGCATCAGAGCTAAAAAATTTCAAATATTTTGCAAGCAACTCTCATTACAGAAAAAAGAAAAGCTTAGATTGACTAACGGGCTATTGGTTGCCTTAATAATTCCCTGGAACATGACTGTCATTAGTTGTAGTCATGCTGACAGTTGTTATCATTGTGCCTTTTACTACCATTTTTCCTTCCTTAGCCTTTGGATGTTTTGAAACAATTATCTCCAAATTATTTCCAAATTAATATACTATCATAGAAAATATCAAATATTTACTTTTCAGTTATTCTTTTAAAATTCTAGTTTAAAAAATTTATAGCTCTTCCTTCTTAAGCACGCTTTTTGTTCATACTTGGCTTAAAATGAACTTTACCAATACTTTTGTTTCCACTGACCACTTATAATAATAAAATGATTTATCTTTTAAAAAAATTCTTAACAGCAGCTCTGGTGTTTATTTGTATATTTCAGAATGGAAATTGGAGAACTGGAAGAGACAAGATGTCAATCAGGTATTCATTAAATTAAATCATGTTCAGATTTAATTTCGTCTATAAGAAGTTTAGACCAAAAAAGTCTGGAAAAAAAGTATATTAATAATGATAAAAGATTTTTCTAAAACATTTCAGTTACCAAGGGAAATCCTGTTAAATGAGAATATCTTAACCCCAAGTAATCTTCCTTTTGGCAAAATAAAAAAAGCAGCTGCAAATAAAAGTGAAAAGAGAAGATGCCCTCCCTCCAAATAACACTGGCTAATTAAAGAATTATTATGCAAATTAAAATTTGCATGCCTGTTACATTTCTGTGATTTCTTGTCATGGTTGCCTTGCTTAGTTGCTTTAAGCACAGATCTAATAAAACCCCATTATGGGTTTCTCTCCTGTTAGTGTGTCAGTTACCACTTCTTTTTTATTAACACCCATTTTATCTTTAATTCTACCCAGAGTTTTTACAAATGCAATGGAGAAAAAGTGACAAGAGTATATAGATTACTCAGCTAGAAACCTTACATTATAGGAAAATGCGTGGCCAACCTAATCAAGTTAGACCAGTAATATTATCTGTAAATATGAAGCACAGATTTTTCTTGTTGAAGATACGCTGTGTAGACAGCCATCTTTACTATTTGTGGAAGGCATGGCATCGTTGGTATGTGGCCTCCAAAATGGTGGGAGTACCTTACTTCTCCAGGTCACCTCACAAGCTGACATTCCTTACTGTGGTGGATAAACCAAGGTCTAGGGTCTCATTTTCAGGCTTACGGTTATAGAAGCCTGTTCTTTCTCAGCATATTAAGAATGGTCTCTTCGCTCAGGATGGATGCTTATTATCCAAGTAAGTGACAATGTATAGAATCAGATAGCAGTCTATTACTTTGCAATAAAAATCACTGTCAAAGGGATAGGAATAAGTTGAAGTCCATAAAACAAGAACGTGTTTTTTATATAGACTGGATCATAATCAAAAACTAAATATAGATTCAGCTATTGCTCTCTGAATACTGCTTCAGATCTACATTAGATGAGAATTCTTTATTCACTCCTTCTGCCAACACTGTTGTGTGTCTGCAGTATGTTTAAACATCGTGCAAACATTAACATTAACTTTAAAATATTGAAACATTAACACATTAACATTAAACTTTGTATAAGGGATATAATGGTGAATAAAAGCTGACACACTCCCTACCCTAGGAAGCTTATAGTTTAGGAATAAGATAAATTTTACTTTTATTTGTATTTATCATACAAACAAATGTAAAATTATAGTCGTGATAAGTACAACAAAAGAGGCCTGTGAAGCCATCAGAGTATAAAGCAGATATATCTCATAGGCTGTGTGGTCAGCAAAGGCTTCCCCAGAAATTGAGACTTGAGCTGCGATTGAAGAATGAGTAGCAGTTGCCAGGCCAAGGCAGGAGGAAGGGAGCTTTTCAGGCAAAGGAGCAGCATGTGCCCAGAGCTCTGGTAGAGGGTACGTGGCATTTTAAAGGATCTTGAAGAAATGGGTGTACAGAGTAACAGGCCGTGCTTTGATGTGAGGCAGAATAAGGTAGACACTGGACCACACAGGGCCTCATGGGCCCTATGGAGTTAATCCTAAAGCTTGAGGAAGGCTTTGAAATGTTCAAAGCCTGGGGAGTGACATGATCTGATTTTCTGTGAAAGGATTCCTCTGGCTGCAGCATGGAGACTAGATCAGAGGAGGCCAACGGTGGATTCTGGGGGAAGGAGAGGAAGCGATTAGGTGGCCAATGGGGTTTTCAGTGTTCTATGAGATGGTAAAGAGAGTCTAGATGGTAAAAAGTAAGACTGAGAGCCTGGGACCAAACTCCAGTTTTAAATAGGGGCTAGAGAAGGTATCTGGAAAGAAGCCACAGTGAGACTGGAGGCACTCAGTGGAGGGATGTTAAGGCCCAGGAGGGGGTGGTCCGCACAGCACTGCCAAGAGGTCACGTAATTATAATCATCACAACAGCATTTGTAGCCACCGGTTAGTGCAGGACTATTATGCGCCAGGTACTTTATAAATTTAGTCTCATTTGATCCTGCCATAACTCTGTAAGGGAGAAACTTTTATTTCTTTTTTAACTGATAAGGAAACTGAAGCATTGGAGAGGTTAAATAACCTGCCCAAGGTCTCAGAGATCACAAGCAAGTGTTTGAAACTGAGCATTCTGACAGCCAAGTATTTTACTCCCTGAAAAATTGTATGGACTAATATAAAAGCAATCGATTAGTTGTAGAAAAATGGAGATTATTAGCTCTTTAGGAAGAGCGGTCTACAGAATGATAAAGAGTCAAAACAAGTTAGAGTGGCCTGGGGAGTGATGGGGAGGTGAGGCCATGGAGACAGAAAGCATGAACAACTCTTCTGGGAAACTGGACTTGAAGGGAGCTCTCCAAAATGATATTTGAGGTCTTTTGTCCAAAGAGCCTCTTATCTGGTTCGTATCTTTTCTGGACTTCACTGGCTGGCAAACAAACCTTCTGATACATACTGTCTTTAATTTATATATATATATTTATATTTCTTTAGTTAAAATCTATTTTTGCTATTTATTTTCTAGTTAAAGCATCCTTCTCATAATACTCAAACACTGTTGCATAAAGTGGTCAAGTTTTTGGCATCTAGAATAAGTAACTTTTTATGTGTTTTACATTTGGGGCTCCTAGTGGTTTCTTGTCAAATTTAAGTTTTCATAAGTTCACATACCTCTAGCAAATGACATTTTTTAGAGATCAGTACCTACTATGTATTAAATAAATGTTTGAAGGTAATGGATTATAATGAACATCAAGGTTATTTTTCAAACTACAGTGATATTAATTAGATTATTTACTTTCCTTGTTGATCTCTGTCAGCTTCTTAGATTTGAACTTCTTCTGTTTGTAGGCTGATGTTGCACCACTGATGGCTGCTCTTATTGGAGTTCCCTTCCCTCTTAATTCAGTGGTAAAGAATACAATTTTCTTATCAACTTTCAGAATTAAAAAAAATTATTGTACAGTAAAATTAACTTTTTGTGTGTTTCTGAATTATCTTTGATTACATTTAAAACTTTTTTCCTTTATATTTCTAAAGATGTAACACCTCATAATTATGTATGAAATACAACATGGAGCACAAGCCTAATAGCTTTTCTTAAAAATTTTTTATTTTCTAAAATGTAAATAGATTTATATCTTTGTATTTTAGTTACATGATGAAAATATATAAGTAATTTTTTATTGTAAGAAGCAGAAACTGAATCCATTTAAAGGAAATTTACTAAAAAGATATTGCTGGTTTGCTAAATCAAAGGGGTCCTCAAGGGCCAGACTGGGAAATGAACAGGAACCAAGAGTGCTCCAGAGACTCGGGAGAAAGAAGCTCACCGTGGTCCCATGGCAGGGCCAGTCTGCAAGGTCACTGACACTAGGGGAGAGTAGCATTACACCTGTTGTACTCTCTGTTCCTTGACTCTCAAGTGTCAAATTCCAGTGCTTACCATTTGAGTGGTCTGGCCTCAGTTATTTGTCTACCCTTCAGTGAGGGAAGGCTGGGGGGGCCTCATTGGAGACCTACTATGCTCTACCTGATATCTCAACATAGAATGGTAATGCTGTTAAAAATGGGAACTGGATGCTGAAAAGCTAAAAAACAAACAAAATCCATTCCCATCAGCCATTCTTTCTAGCCCTTCAAATCAAACTTAAAAAACATAATGTCATCTACCTCAGAACTCTGATATGACCCCTATAGTCATAAGTGTGTGTGTATGTCTGTCACTGAAACCAGCGTTTCACAAAACAATCCTTACCGTTACTATACATAGTAATATAGTCCTATTTTTCTTATTATTTCTTTTTTTTCTTTTTAAGTGAGCTGGCTGTGGCCCACCATAGTAATTTTGTGTGTGTGCAGAGCACCTTTAGTTCACTGCCTGCCACATAGTAATCTTTAAATAAATGTTAGGTTTTGTTGAACTTAATTCATCTCTTTTGCTTTATTTACTTTATTATATCTACTTTGTAAGAAAAAATAATAGAACATTTTTTAGTTATGGTTTTTAAAAAGATTTTTTGTTTAATTATTCCAAGAATTTGTCCATATGTCATCTCTATTGCTTCCTTTGTAAGTCTGTTTTGTTTTATAAGAATATTTTGAGCTTTGTTAGTACTAATATTAAATCAGTGTCTATTATTTACAGGGAACCCTTCCTGTGGATATACTTAACAGCACTGATCTCTTCAAAGCAGAGAGCATGTTTACAAATGCAGTACAGATTCTTGAACAGTTCAAGGTAAAACAAGACCACACACAAAAATGGACGCTACTACAATTTTAAAATTGCATATATTAAGTGAAAATATTTGATTTTGCATTTCAAGAAATGATTTTCTATAATTTATTATCTTTAAATCTTGTGTGTTTAACTAATGTCCTAAAGTTTCACATATCTGAGGTGCAGGTTCCATGAATCAGTTTAAGGGTGTAGAATTACCTTTGAGGAGTGTTCCTAATTGTTAGAGTACCACATATGCTCATAAAGACTACAAACCAAGTCTTTATCAATGAAATTTGCCTTGTAGAAGTAGGATTAGAGATTGCAACATTTCTTGTCATTCCATGTATATTATTATATGCATTAAGAGCTTAAAGAGGTGACCATTTAACTGAAACTTCCTGTTATTCTTTTTTGTTTTTGGCTGCGTTGAGTCTCCATTGCTGTGTGCGGGCTTTCTCCAGTTGCGGCGAGCAGGGGCTTTAGTAGTTGCAGCACATGGGCTCAGTAGTTGTGGCATGCTGGCCCTAGAACACGCGGGCTTCAGTAGTTGCGGTGCGTGGGCTCAGCAGTTGCGGCATGTGGGCTCTAGGGTACACGGGCTTCAGTAGTTGTGGCTCGCGGGCTCCGGAGCGCAGGCTCACTAGTTGTGGTGCACGAGCTTAGTTGCTCCGCAGCATGTGGGATCCTCCTGGACCAGGGGTCGAACCCGTGTCCCCTGTACTGGCAGGTAGACTCTCAACTACTGCGCCACCAGGGAAGTCCCTTTCTGTTATTCTTAATAACAGAATATGTTAATGCAGCTTGGCTTATTTTGTTTCCTAAGAATTAAAGAAGTATAGTTTAATTACATTACAATATGTTATTTTGCAGGCTTGATATGCTTAATTCTCAGCTTATTGTAATGGTACAATAATATTAACATTTTCTTTAGATATTTATGAAATAATATAGCAACACAAAATTCCATTTATTTCTGTCCCTGAAGAACTATTTCAATGGATGTTTATATTTCAAAATGAAATTAATTTTTTTTCTCATTTATAATATAAAGTATTTTCATACTTGGTTCCCAGGTGAAAATGGCTCTGAAAAAGGAAGCTACTTTACCATTTTTGTTCACACCATTTAAGTAAGTCTCTTATATTTTTTTATTAACTTGTAGGAAATAATTTTTCACTGAGTTTGAAAGCTTGACAGGATAGATTAGGTACTTAGAAACATTGTCTTTTTTGGGTACGTTAGTGCAGTCTTCTAAATGAAAGCCTCTTCTCTTGTTTTATAAATAATGAACCAGACGCTATATACCTTTGAATGGCTGGTAGAGGAGATATAGGGGTGCAGAGAGATATAGGAAACATAAAGGAGATAAATTCAACAGGGCTTGACTGGGAAGGTGTGGGGCTCTTGGTTTGGTTGATTGGGAAGATGCTTGTGCCATTATGGCTTATAGAAAGAAAGAAGAGCTAGTATGAAAGGTAAGGATGAATTTACTGAGTTCAACTTACATTTGAAGATACCAGTTAATTAGTTAAAAATAAGGACTTGAATTTCAAGATAGAGATGAGAATTGGTTATTAAGATTTTGGAGCCAACAGCATAAAGATGGTGGTGGAAAGTGTTAAACATGTAGGAGGCTCTGGGGAGAATATAAAAAGTGACAAGAAAAGGCCAATGAGACAATTCTGGGAAACACTGACAACTACCTGGGAAAAGAGGAGAGTTGATTTTGGTGGGCAGCAGATTTTGTCCCACATCCAGAAAGACGTACTTTCCTTGAATTGAGAATGGGCAGATTTGAGTCATAAATGTGGCTCTGCACCACCGACTCGGGCGGGTTTTCTCAGCCTCCTTGGACTTTGTTTGCAGTTAGTAGGGATTCACATTTAATTAGGAAGGATTTTGTTCTTGACCAAAATAAATAAAAACTGTTTGAAATATGGGTGGTAAGGATCTGATTGAATGACTTCATTGGAGTTATTTTTACTTATATAGCACTAGTGTAGTATTCATAAACTAGAACCTATTGCCCTCTGAATCATGTAATCACATCATTCTCTATGGCAGCCTGCCTTTGTGTGTGTGTGTGTGTGTGTGTGTATAGGAGGGCAAAAACAAAGCAAAATTAAGATTTTGCAAGTTATGACATTAACAAGTTATGTTAATTAATTATGACATTAACAAGGTAGTTATGAATTTGCAAGTTATGAAATTAATTATATTACATATGTCAAAGGTAGAATTATTTTTGAGGAGTGTCCCTAATTGTAGCATTATCACATATACTTATAAAGACTATAAGCCAAGTCTTTATCAATTAGAATTTGCCCTATATTATATCATTTAGCTATCATATGCATCTGTTTATTTGTAATGTAGTGGTATAGTCAGACAGTAACAAAATAAACAAATAAATGAACAAGAAATATATTATCAATTTTTGATATGAAGAAAATACACAGGACATTGAAAGTAACTGAGAGTTACTTTAGATCAGCTACTTGAGAAAGACTGATCAGGGAAATGCTCTTCTGGAAGGGGTTCAGGTGCACATTGCCCACCTTCCTCCACTTGGCCCGGGAGCTGACCATGAACTTCCCCTGCTTTCATGCTCAACACCTGCCTGCGGAGCCACTGCTAGCTTTGTGTCACCAGGGGGCCCAACAGGATGGTTGATTCTCACCCACTGGCTCACCCACCCTGCCTGCAAACTTGTCTGGCTGAAAATCATCATTCGTTGAAAGCCTGCAGTATGACGAGAAAAGCCTTGGATAAAACAAAGAATTGACTCGTGAGGAAATAGATAACTGAAGGAATAGAAGAGAGCTTTAAAATATTAAAATCCTCAGAAATATCTGAGAAACTGTTGTATCCATAAATAAAAAAGCAGCACAAACTTTACAAAATGAGAAAAAGTATAGGATGCATTTTTTTAAAAATGCAAAATGCAACTAAAAACCTACAGAATGATAAATTGTACAAAAATGGTCCAAATGGGAGGCAAATCCTCCAAATTAGAACAGCAAGTAGAACTCAAAAGAAGTGAAATGAATTTTAAGTAATATATGCACGGAATGAGAAGCTGGAGGAAACACTGGAAGGTGTCGTTTCTTCACCCCCCATACACTGGAAACTTAGGGGAAAAGGAAACATTTTAAATTGTACAATAAAAGCAGGCTTCAAATCTGAAGAACCTAAGATGTGACATGATTTTGAGCAATTGTTGGGACTGTAAGAAAGATTTGAAGATTGGCATGTGGATCAAGACTTCAAAGAAATAGATGAGAAAATTTAATTATAGTATAAAACTTTGCTACTGAGTGAACAGCATTTAAGTAATCATAAATAATGTAAATATTGATTTTCAGCTTTTAGAGTCAAACCTTAGACAGAGCAAGGAAGACTTAATAATGATTACAGAATAGAATGCAAATGTTACCAACTTCGGCAATGTACAAGGCTACAGGTTGGAAGGCAGAAATATAAATGGAATAATAGTGGTGCTATTGTCCTCATAAAAAAGAATGTGGAGATGATTCCAGCTATAGTTGAGAGAATAAGGTAGAGGTTTGGGTATTAGATTATTAAAGTGACCAACGTAGCCACCAGGAGGTAAAAATAGTAATATAACCATATTGAGGTGGGAGGAGACAGCAGGAACAGAGTCAGCGGGGAGTCAACAGCAAGGGTCTCAGGTTATCAAGTCAAGAAATAGTAATGGGGCTTCCCTAGTGGTGCAGTAGTTAAGAATCCGCCCGCCAATGCCGGGGACACGGGTTCGAGCCCTGACCCAGGAAGATCCCACATGCCGCAGAGCAACTAAGCCCATGTGCCACAACTACTGAGCCAGCACTCTAGAGCCCGCGAGCCACATCTACTGAAGCCCTCGTGCCTAGAGCCCGTGCTCTGCAACAAGAGAAGCCACCGCAATGAGAAGCCCACGCACTGCAACGAAGAGTTGCTCCCACTCACCACAACTAGAGAAAGTCTGTGCACAGCAACGAAGACCCAATACAGCCAAAAATAAAAACAAATAAGTAAATAAATTTTTTAAAAAAGATATAGTAATAAAAGCATATTATTAAGAAAAATGAGGGTAACTACCAGAATAACAGACACGTGAAAGTTTTTATTTCTGGGTTGGGGAACTGAGAGCTGAGAAGGGTGGGGCAGGGACACATTGGTTGTCATTTTGCCCCTCTGTACTGTTTTTGATTTAAAAAAATTATATGTATATATTGCTTTGATAAAACATAATTTAAAAAGAAACAAAAAATAGGTAGTTCCCTGGTGGTCCAGTGGTTAGGACTTGGCACTTTCACTGACGTGGGCCTGGGCTCAATCTAAGATCCTGTAAGCTACACAGTGCGGCAAAAAAACCCCAAAAAACAAAAAAAAACGGTATTCTAATCATTGGCATGAATCGAAATCATAAAAGTTATGGGCACAGATAAAAAAGAAATGTATTCTTCCATGTAAATTTGAGAATCATCAACTTGAATTACATAAAAAATTCTTTGGTTATTACACTGTATTTAGGAAGCAATTTGGAGAGAATTGATGTTTTTACACTATTGAACTTTATTTATTTATTTATAGCTTCTGTTATGTCCCTAAGTAAAATTTTATCTTTTCCCATCCAATATACATTTCTCATTATTTTATTCCTGGATATTTTATTTCTATTATGAGTAGTATCCTGTTTTCCCTGTTACATATGTTCAGTATACCAGGAAAAACATCTGAGTACAATGGGCTCTTTATTTTTCTCTAATCCAATGAGTTTTTTTCATTTCTACACCATCTCTTTCCTTCCAGTCACCTTTATATATACACCTAATATTAGCATTGTCCACTTAGAAACTATATCAAGTAATTATTGAACATAAACATCATAAAAGATGAAAGAATGCTGTGGTCACACATCCTTTTTGTAAAACAGCTCAGGTTCTTATTACAAATAATTGTTCAATGAAGTCCTTCCTTCTTGAATAAGTACCATATTTCCTTTTTCTTGTTAGAAATATATTGTTCACTCATCAGTTCTTAAATGTAAGAAAACTTACCTAGGATATTGACAGCTATCTAGGATATTCAGTCTTGAGATTTTACTTGTGTGATTAATTTCACCAGCATCGCTAGATTTAGGTTTAATAATATCTCTCTACCATTCTTCCATTGTCTTATTTAGTCTTTCCTAGCATGAATAATTGGTGAATAATGTAATAGTTCCTAGGGTGATGAAATAGCAAATGTGTCAAGATAGAGGAAGAACAAGATTGCTAAGATCCTGTAACATATCTTAGACTTGTAAAAGGGTCCAATGGATCCCTATGGTAATCGCATATCCTATTTTATCCTATTATTTAAAAAATAAGTAAATTTTACCTTTGATATTTTAAAGACCTCTAAGAAAGAATAAAAATCATGACATATTCATTATGACAAATAGAACTGCTTAAAAAACCCTCAAAACTAAAATTGGGTCTAATGGACCCTGAGTCTATGCCAAGGAATGACCAGCAGGTGGAGCTACATGACTAGAAAAAGTATAGTTTGGCTACATTGAAAGTACCTTAAAAAGGAGGAAAAAACACTTTCTATTTGAAAAGTGTGTACAGAGACTAAAGTAAGATAAGAAAAACATTAAAAGAAAAAAATTCCATGAAATGAGAAAAGAACAAGAGAAGACTCTTAAGAGATATTTTAGAAAAAAATGAAAATGGGAAGGAGATATTGTACCTTGCCAATAGAAGCCAAAACATCTGTTATATTTTATTTAAAAATCACTATTTAAATTCAGGGAACTGAAATAAATTTTAACAGAATATTTTAATATTAATATTTTCTACTAAAATGACAAAAGATACTTTGATTCTTTTTAATATATTTATTTCTTTTAGTCTGATATGGATTAAAATTCCTCCCTTGGACCAAATTTTAAATATTTGTTTTAATGTGACTCTTTCTACCACTTCATCCATCTGATTTACTAATTATTTACTAAAAGTGTAATTTTCTGCCTCAAACCCGAAATTCTTCTTTTAAAAAAGTAACTTTGGGGACTTCCCTGGTAGTACAGTAGTTAAGAATCCTCCTGCCAATGCAGGGGACACAGGTTTGAGCCCTGGTTCTGGAAGATCCTACATGCCACAACTACTGAGCCTGCACTCCAGAGCATGCGAGCCATAACTATGGAAGCTCGCGCACCTAGAGCCCGTGCTCTGCAGCAAGAGAAGCCACCACAATGAGAAGCCCGCGCACCGTAATGAAGAGTAGCCCCTGCTCGCCGCAACTAGAGAAAGCCTGCGTGCATCAACAAAGACCTGACACAGCCAAAAATAAATAAATAAATATTTTTTTAAAAAGTAACTTTTATACATCACATACCTATATTGGAAAATATTCATTTACTTTATTATGACATGAAAGATAAGATTCTATGTCATTGGTCAGTCTAAAGGAGTACAAATTATTCTATAAATACTTTTTTTTCCTGCTTTCTCTTTGTCTTCTTGATATAGTTTTTCCTTTAAATAGATATTCTAAAAAGGAATGGAGTAGGTATCATTAGGTATCTCTAAAATATCATTTGTAAATGCAAATGATAAAAATCTGAGTAAAGAATATATAATACTTCTAAGGGTAGCATTTTAAGGAGGTTTCACCCTCCAAACACTAGTTCACCCTGAAAAAATGCTGAAAGTCTTGATAATTCTAAAACATGGTTTAGTTTCTTCTACAGTGTTCATATAACTATGGAAAAAAGATGAAACAATAGCAATCACAGCAAAGAAATGTGCACAATTAATATTTATTTCTCTTTTGCTTTTTAGTTAAGCTTAACATGTTGATAATAGATTCTTTTAAAACTTGATGTTTTCAATATAAAAGATTTTGTCAATAGAGGAAAAATTTTCATACAAATTACTGTGTAGAAATGTTGCATTGCTATTATCATAAATATTACTTCTGCCAAATTCTCTCTCTTCTCCCTCTTTGTGATTCCAATTATGTGTGTATATATATATATGTGTGTGTGTGTATATATACAGGAGAAATATATATATATATATATATATATATATATATATATATATGTTCCTGTTAACAATGATGTGTATGGTTGATTTTTTAAATGGTCTTTTCTGTATTTTCTTTCTGCTCTTCAAGATTGAGGCAAGATATTTTCTATTGACCTATCTTCTGATATACCAAATCTCTCTTCTGCTTTGTCTAGTTTGTGGCTATCAGTTATCACTTGTTTTTCAGTTCTAGGACTTTTATTTCAATTTATGTAAAAAGTAGATTCCAGATATGTGGTGCAATTTTCTGTCTTATTCTCCATTATTGAATATATTAACCACAATTATTTTAAAGTCTGTACTTGATAACACCAATAACCGTATTGTTTGTGAGTTTGTTACTGTTGTCCTTTGTCAGTTGGTCCTGTTGTTGAGTCTGGTAGTTTTTAAATGAACCCTTATCATTGTACATTAAAAGTTTTAGAAGCTCTGGATTATCTCATTCTCTGGAGAGGTCTTACCTTAACCTCTGACAGGCGCAGAGCAGTAGCTGACTCAAAGCTGTGTTGCAGTTTGTTCCTTTGTCTCTTCTTCCCACTGGTTTGTGTCTGCTCTTAGAGTGGAGCCACCCATGGATCTCAGCTGAAGCTTGTTGTGTTAGCTAGAGCCCTTCCTCTTAGGTGCCTCCTAAACATCAGATTTTCTCTCTCATATATCTTGAGATTACTGTCCTACTTTTCAGGTGCCTTCTCCCCAACTTCTTGTCCTCTTGTCCTAAACAGCTGAAGAATTCAGCTGAGTGTAAAGTTCACCTTCCCTCTTACCAGCACTTGGCCTCTGTTTCTTTATCTGAGTTCTCCATATATAAATTCTTGCTTATAAAAATTCCTTCTCTCATTTTTCTTAAGACTTCACTTCAGAATCTGTATTAAATTAGTTTAAGTAATTCCAGATAACCTTCTTTTCATGTCTTTTTTTTAAAAATCCAGAATGAAAATTGTATATTGTTCTCTTATTTTTATTCTCTTTTGGGTCCTCAAGTCCCAGCTTCATGGGATGCTGCAAACCTTAATTTTTATCTCTACAGTCTGATAAGATTGCCAAAGGCTTTGTTGGATTCTCTACATCCTGGCAGCAGCCATCTGCCCAAATTCTCAGCCTTTTTCCTTGTGTACGGATGCCCTAAGGGTTACACTTTTCTGTGTGATTTCTTTCTAGGGTCCAAACCCTTCAATTCTTGATGGTCTTAAGACCATCAAGGGTCTGCTAGCTCTCCAGTACCTTCAAATTTATTTTTAATTTTGTTTTATCAGGCTTTCTGGTTGTTCCTGGTGGGAACATTGGTATGCCAAAGCTTCTCCATCATAGCCAGAAACTATGGTTAAATTTTAATGTTTTAATTATTTTAAAAATCTGGTTAGTAAAATGTGAATGAAAAAGTAATACATCTTGGGGCTTCCCTGGTGGTGTAGTGGTTAAGAATCCGCCTGCCAATGCAGGGGACACGGGTTCAGTCCCTGGTCCAGGAAGATCCCACATGCCACGGAGCACCTAAGCCTGTGTGCCGCAATTACTGAGCCCGTGTGCTGCAACTACTGAAGCCTGCACACCGAGAGCCTGTGCGCCTCACCAAGAGACGCCACTGCAATGAGAAGCCTGCGCACCACAGCGAAGAGTAGCCCCCGCTCGCCACAACTAGAGAAAGACAGCGCGCAGCGACGAAGACCCAACACAGCCAAAAATAAATAAAACAAAATAAATGAATTAAGAAAAAAAAAAAGTAATACATCTTCACAATAAAAGTCACACAGATGATAATAAAAAGTTCCCGTGCCTGGTGTGTTCCAGTCTTTACAGTCTTTGTTCCTGGAGGTGTAGCTGCAGTTTCTTATGTATCTGTCTATATATATATCATGTGTACCTATGTATGTGTATGTATATATCCCTTTGGCTACATATTTTTGATTTTAATTATGAAATTATTCAAACACACTGAAAAGAATGAAGACTATAACAAAAATCCTTGTACCTACAATCCAGGTTTTAAAAATGTTAACATTTTACCATATTTCTTTAGATCCTCTTTTTTTCTTAAGAAGTAAAGTGGTGTAATATAATTGAATCCCTATTTTTAAAATCTACCAATTTTTTTTTTCTACAATTCTCTTTTTTTCCCTTCAGTATGATTTTCAAGATTTACCAGCATTGGCACGTGCAGCTCCCCGTTATTCATTTTAATTTGTATACATTACTCCTTTGATTACTCCCTTGCCAACCCCCCTTCTTTGGTTGTTATTTGTTTTGTCTTTTTTACATGGATGTTAAAATATTGTACCTTATATTCTGGACTTTTTATTTTTCACAAAACTTCTTTATGTTTAAAATATGTGATAGTAAGATGTATTTTGCAGTCGTTCTCAACTTATGGAAAACTAAAAAAATTGCATGGGGAACACGTTTATAAGAGTCTTTAATGTCATAATGCAACAGTGAGGTTTGTATAGAACATTTTGATGAATTCCAGACACATTCTGAACCTTTGGTATGTCCCTAAATTTATAGAGTCCATTTAGAAAAATATAAATTAGACTGACCATGGTTTCTAATACTCCATATATAATGTAATATTTCATATAAAATATGTATATAATGTAATGTAACAAGTATTTCTCTTTAAAAATATTTCTTATTTTTTTTTAAGACTTCACTTGAGAACATAAATTAGCTTAAGTAATTTATTTCCAGACAAGCTTTTTTTCCCTTTTTTTATTTAGTTTAGCAAATTGTTAGGTGCTTTAAGAATAGCAAGGTACATTCTTTTATTTTTCTTCCTTTTTTAGGTCTGCAATATTTTGATAGCATTTTCTTAAACATCTTTATTGGAGTATAATTGCTTTACAATGGTGTGTCAGTTTCTGCTTTATAACAGAGTGAATGAGTTATACATACACATATATCCCCATATCTCTTCCCTCTTGCATCTCCCTCTTTCCCACCCTCCCTATCCCACCATTCTACCTGGTCACAAAGCAGCGAGCTGATCTCCCTGTGCTATGCAACTGCTTTCCACTAGCTATCTATTTTACATTTGGTAGTGTATACCATATATACATTACCACTCTCTCACTTTGTCCCAGCTTACCCTTCCCCCTCCCCGTGTCCTCAAGTCCATTCTCTATTAGATCTATGTCTTTGTTCCCATCTTTCCCCTAGGTTCTTCATGACCTTTTTTTTTTTTCTTTTTTTGGATTCCATATATATGTCTTAGCATACGGTATTTGTTTTTCTCTTTCTGACTTACTTCATTCTGTAAGACAGCCTCTAGGTCCATCCACCTCACTACAAATAACTCAATTTCGTTTCTTTTTATGGCTGAGTAATATTCCATTGTATATATGTGCCACATCTTCTTTATCCATTCATCTGTCCATGGACACGTAGGTTGCTTCCATGTCCTGGCTATTGTAAATAGAGCTGCAATGAACATTGTGGTACATGACTCTTTTTGAATTATGGTTTTCTCAGGGTATATGCCCAGTAGTGGGATTGCTGGGTCGTATGGTAGTTCTATGTTTAGTTTTTTAAAGAACTGGCATACTCTTCTCCATAGGGGCTGTATCAATTTACATTCCCACCAACAGTGCAAGAGGGTGCCCTTTTCTCCACACTCTCTCCAGCATTTATTGTTTGTAGATTTTTTGATGATGGCCATTCTGACTGGTGTGAGATGATATCTCATTGTAGTTTTGATTTGCATTTCTCTAATGATTAATGATGTTGAGCATTCTTTCATGTGTTTCTTGGCAATCTGTATATCTTCTTCGGAGAAATGTCGCTTAGGTCATCTGCCCAATTTTGGATTAGGTTTTTTTTTTTTTTTTTTTTTTTTTGCAGTATGTGGGCCTCTCACTGTTGTTGTCTCTCCTGTTGCGGAGCACAGGCTCCGGACGCGCAGGCTCAGCGGCCATGGCTCACGGGCCCAGCCGCTCTGCGGCATGTGGGATCTTCCCGGACCAGGGCACGAACCCGTGTCCCCTGCATCGGCAGGCGGACTCTCAACTACTGCGCCACCAGGAAGCCCAGGTTGTTTGTTTTTTTAATATTGAGCTGCATGAGCTGCTTGTAAATTTTGGAGATTAATCCTTTGTCAGTTGCTTCATTTGCAAATATTTTCTCCCATTCTGAAGGTTGTCTTTTTGTCTCGTTTATGGTTTCCTTTGCTGTGCAAAAGCGTTGAAGTTTCATTAGGTCCCATTTGTTTATTTTTGTTTTCATTTCTCTAGGAGGTGGGTCAAAAAGGATCTTGCTCTGATTTATGTCATGGAGTGTTCTGCCTATGTTTTCCTCTAAGAGTTTAATAGTGTCTGGACTTACATTTAGGTCTTTAATCTATTTTGAGTTTATTTTTGTGTGTGGTGTTAGGAAATGTTCTAACTTCATTCTTTTACATGTAACTGTACAGTTTTCCCAGCACCACTTATTGAAGAGGCTGTCTTTTCTCCACTGTATATTCTTGCCTCCTTTATCAAAGATAAGGTGACCATATGTGCATGGGTTTATCTCTGGGCTTTCTATCCTGTTCCATTAATCTATATTTCTGTTTTTGTGCCAGTACCATACTGTCTTGATTACTGTAGCTTTGTAGTATAGTCTGAAGTCAGGGAGCCTGATTCCTCCAGCTCTGTTTTTCTTTCTCAAGATTGCTTTGGCTATTCGGGGTCTTTTGTGTTTCCATACAAATTGTGAATTTTTTTGTTCTAGTTCTGTGAAAAATGCCACTGGTAGTCTGATAGGGATTGCATTGAATCTGTAGATTGCTTTGGGTATTAGAGTCATTTTCACAATGTTGATTCTTCCCATCCAAGAACATGGTATATCTCTCCATCTATTTCTATCATCTTTAATTTCTTTCATCAGTGTCTTATAGTTTTCTGCATACAGGTCTTTTGTCTCCTTAAGTAGGTTTATTCCTAGATATTTTATTCTTTTTGCTGCAGTGGTAAATGGGAGTGTTTCCTTAATTTCTCTTTCAGATATTTTGTCATTAGTGTATAGGAATGCCAGAGATTTCTGTGCATTAATTTTGTATCCTGCTACTTTACCAAATTCATTGATTAGCTCTAGTAGTTTTCCAGTGGCATTTTTAGGATTCTCTATGTATAGTATCATGTCATCTGCAAGCAGAGACAGTTTTACTTCTCCTTTTCCAATTTGTATTCCTTTAATTTCTTTTTCTTCTCTGATTGATGTGGCTAGGACTTCCAAAACTATGTTGAATAATAGTTGGCAGCCTGGTCTTGTTCCTGATCTTAGACAAAATGGTTTCAGTTTTTCACCATTGAGGACGATGTTGGCTGTGGGTTTGTCATATATGGCCTTTATTATGTTGAGGTAAGTTCGCTCTATACTTACTTTCTGGAGGGTTTTTATCATAAATGGGTGTTGAATTTTGTCGAAAGCTTTCTCTGCATCTAGTGAGATAATCATTTGGGTTTTCTCCTTCAATTTGTTAACATGGTGTATCACATTGATTGATTTGCGTACATTGAAGAATCCTTGCATTCCTGGATAAACCCCACTTGATCATGGTGTGTGATCCTTTTAGTGTGCTGTTGGATTCTGTTTGCTAGTATTTTGTTGAGGATTTTTGCATCTATGTTCATCAGTGATATTGGCCTGTAGTTTTCTTTCTTTGGGACATCTTTTTCTGGTTTTGGTATCAGGGTGATGGTAGTCGTAGAATGAGTTTGGGAGTGTTCCTCCATCTGCTATATTTTGGAACAGTTTGAGAAGGATAGGTGTTACCTCTTCTCTAAATGTTTGATAGAATTCACCTGTGAAGCCATCTGGTCCTGGCCTTTTGTTTGTTGGAAGATTTTTAATCACAGTTTCAATTTCAGTGCTTCTGATTGGTCTGTTCATATTTTCTATTTCTTCCTGGTTCAGTCTCCACAGGTTATGCATTTCTAAGAATTTGTCCATTTCTTCCAGGTTGTCCATTTTATTGGCATATAGTTGCTTGTAGTAATCTCTTGTGATCCTTTGTATTTCTGCAGTGTCAGTTGTTACTTCTCCTTTTTTATTTCTAAATCTATTGATTTGAGTCTTCTCCCTTTTTTTCTTGATGAGTCTGACTAATGGTTTATGAATTTTGTTTATCTTCTCAAAGAACCAGCTTTTAGTTTTATTGATCTTTGCTATTGTTTCCTTCATTTCTTTTTCATTTATTTCTGATCTGATCTTTATGATTTCTTTCCTTCTGCTAACTTTGGGGGTTTTTTGTTCTTCTTTTTCTAATTGCTTTCGGTGTAAGGTTAGGTTGTTTATTTAAGATGTTTCTTGTTTCTTAAGGTAGGATTGTATTGCTATAAACTGCCCTCTTAGAACTGCTTTTGCTGCATCCCATAGGTTTTGGGTCATCGTGTTTGGGTCATCGTATGGGACTCTCTGTACTTCCTGGATTTGATCGACTATTTCCTTTCCCATATTAGGGAAGTTTTCCACTATAATCTCTTCAAATATTTTCTCAGTCCCTTTCTTTTTCTCTTCTTCTCCTGGGACCCCTATAATTCGAATGTTGGTGTGTTTAATGTTGTCCCAGAGGACTCTGACACTGTTCTCAATTCTTTTCATTCTTTCTCTTTATTCTGCTCTGCAGTATTTATTTCCACTATTTTATCTTCCAGGTCACTTATCCGTTCTTCTGCCTCAGTTATTCTACTATTGATGCCTTCTAGAGAATTTTTAGTTTCATTTATTGTGTTGTTCATCACCGTTTGTTTGCTCTTTGTTTCTTCTAGGTCCTTGTTAAACGTTTCTTGTATTTTCTCCATTCTATTTCCAAGATTTTGGATCATCTTTTCTTTCATTATTCTGAATTCTCTTTCAGGTAGACTGCCTATTTCCTCTTCATTTGTTAGGTCTGGTGGGTTTTTACCTTGCTCCTTCATCTGCTGTGTGGTTCTCTGTCTTCTCATTTTGCTTAACTTACTGTGTTTGGGGTCTCCTTTTCACAGGCTGGAGGTTCGTAGTTTCCCTTGTTTTTGGTGTCTGTCCCCAGTGGCTAAGGTTGGTTCAGTGGGTAGTGTAGGCTTCCTGGTGCAGGGGAGTAGTGCCTGTGTTCTGGTGGATGAGGCTGGATCTTGTCTTTTTGGTGGGCCGGTCCACGTCTGGTGGTGTGTTTTGGGGTGTCTTGGCCTTATTATGGTTTTAGGCAACTTCTCTGCTAATGGATGGGGTTGTGTTCTTGTGTTGCTAGTTGTTTGGCTTAGGGTGTCCCGCGCTGTAGCTTGCTGATCATTGAGTGGAGCTGGGTCTTGGCATTGAGATGTAGGTCTCTGGGAGATTTTCGCCATTTGATATCATGTGGAGCTGGGAGGTCTCTTGTGGACCAATGTTGTGAACTTGGCTCTTCCACCTCAGAGGCACAGCCCTGACAGCTGGCTGGAGTACCAAGAGCCTGTCATCCACAAGGCTCAAGATAAAAGGGAGAAAATAAATAAAATAAAATAAAATAAAATAGTTATTAAAATAAAAAAAAATCATTAAAAAAAAGCTTTTTTTAAGTAATAAAAAAAAAAGAGTAGAGCAACCAAACCAAAAACACAAATCCACCAATGATAAGAAGTGCTAACAAAAAAAAAAACGGACAGACGGAACCCTAGGACAAATGGTAAAAGCAAAATTATACAGACAAAATCACACACAGAAGCATACACATACACACTCACAAAAAGAGAAAAAGGGAAAAAATATATATATATATCGTTGCTCCCAAAGTCCACCTCTTCAATTTGGGATGATTCGTTGTCTATTCAGGTATTCCACAGATGCAGGTACATCAAGTTGTTTGTGGAGATTTAATTCACTGCTCCTGAGGCTGCTGGGAAAAATTTCCCTTTCTCTTTGTTCGCACAGCTCCCAGGGTTCAGCTTTGGCATTGGCCCCGCCTCTGCGTGTAGGTCGCCTGAGGGCGTCTGTTCTTTGCTCAGACAGGACGGGGTTAAAGGAGCAGCTGATTCAGGGGCTCTGGCTCACCCCGGCCTGGGGGACGGAGGGGTACAGAGTGTGGGGCAAGCCTGCTGTGGCAGACGGCGGCGTGATGTTGCACCAGCCTGAGGCATGCCGTGCGTTCTCCCGGGGAAGTTGTCCCTGGATCTCAGGACCCTGGTAGTGGCGGGCTGCACAGGCTCCGGGAGGGGAGGTGTGGAGAGTGACCTGTGCTCGCACACAGGCTTCTTGGTGGCGGCAGCAGCTGCCTTAGCATCTCATGCCAGTCTCTGGGGTCCGCGCTGATAGCCACGGCTCACGCCCGTCTCTAGAACTCCTTTAAGCAGCGCTCTTAATCCACTCTCCTCGCGCACCAGGAAACAAAGAGGCAAGAAAAAGTCTCTTGTCTCTTCGGCAGGTCCAGACTTTTTCCGGGACTCCCTCCCGGCGAGCTGTGGCGCACTAGCCCCCTTCAGGCTGTGTTCACGCTGCCAACCCCAGTCCTCTCCTGGCGCTCCAACCGAAGCCCGAGCCTCAGCTCCCAGCCCCGCTCGCCCCGGCAGGTGAGCAGACAAGCCTCTCGGGCTGGTGCGTGCGGGTCGGCACCGATCCTCTCTGTGCGGGAGTCTCTCCGATTTGCCCTCCGCACCCCTGTTGCTGTGCTCTCCTCCGTGGCCCCGAAGCTCCCCACTCCGCCACCCACAGTTCCCGCCCGTGAAGGGGCTCCTAGTGTGTGGAAACCTTTCCTCCTTCACAGCTCCCTCTCACTGGTGCAGGTCCCGTCCCTGTTCTTTTGTCTCTGTTTATTCTTTTTTCTTTTGCCCTACCCAGGTACGTGGGGAGTTTCTTGCCTTTTGGGAGGTCTGAGGTCTTCTGCCAGTGTTTAGTAGGTGTTCTGTAGGAGTTGTTCCACATGTAGATGTATTTCTGATGTATTTATGGGGAGGAAGTTGATCGCCACGTCTTACTCTTCTGCCGTCTTGAAGCTCCTCTCCTTATAGCATTTTAATCAATTAAGATTTATTGATTCATTTTATGTGCTTTGCACTTTGCTGAGTATTATTGATATTAATGTAAATAATTAGTGGCCCTCATGAAGGTTAAAATTTAATTGAAGAGAAATAAATTGATGATGAGACCACACTAAAGTGCTAATGGTGTGAGGTGAGATTTGGAGTAGACCATAAAGGATGATAAGATTTGATTTTGGAAAGCAGAGACTGGAGGATCTTTATGAACAATAACTCAGACGTGAAGGCAAGATAGGTGAAGAATGAAGAGCTTAACCATTTTATAACTGAGAGTATATATTTGGGATAATGGGAAATTAAGTAGAATAGAAGGAGATGGTCATCAGTAGTCCAGGACGTTTAGAATTGATGAAGTAGACAATAATATACCCATATCAATTTCAAGTATATCAGAAGATGTAATCAGTGTTTTAGGAAGTGGAGTGGATTAGAGCAAGGGGAAGGAAGATCAACTTAGAAGGGTTTTATAGAACTTCGGAAAATTTATCTTAGGTGTAGCCTTCAAAGAATTCCTGTGCCCTTTGGCCCAGTAATTCCATTTCTAAGACTTCTAGGAAGATATTCCAAAATGTGTGGTGTCTGAAGGGCAGAGAACTGGATCATGGCAACAGTTTGAAGTAATTTGTTTTTCTTTCATGTATTCTTGCTTCCTGGTACCTTTTTCCTCCACATCCCATTGAGTCCAGGGGTGGGGGATTTTCCTACAATCTGACAAAGTGATTGGGTTCCCATGAGTTGCAAGATCTGGGATCCCTTGGTGTAGGCACATATTCTTAATCAAGCCTCTATAGAACTGTAGAGAGTTCATAGTTGAGTTCTGGGGTTCTTGAATTTTCTGAAATTATATGTAAGATTTTGGATTATTTATTTTTCTAGAGCAAGTTTCAGATTCTGAAAGATGTCTGTGACCCACCCAAACTAATAACATTGCTTAAAAGACGAACTTTCTGCAAAGTCTCCGTCTCATCTCTTTAGAAGCTGCTGAAACCAAGTAGAAAGAAGACAAGTGATTATTGAGCCATATGAACTTGTCAAAATTTAATTTAGTAGTTTTTGACATATAAAAACGTCAATTTCAAATGATCCAACCTAATATATCCTTAAATAACTTTTTTACACTTTTAAAATGTAAAGGTATTCACTTTAGGAATGTAGATGCTAGTTAAGCAGTATATATTCAATTTTGTGTTTAAATATACTTATTTAAAAATTACTTATGCAGTATTAGGAGTATTTCTCCTTTGTATTTAAGGTTTTTACTGTGGTAAAACAAGGACAGGGAAATGGTGGAAAGAGAAATGAAAGATAGGAAAACCAAAAAAGTATATGGTGTAATACAAAAATAGCAAATAGATTCAAATTATTCACTAACTTTAATTGTTGGTTAAGCTCTGCTCGGATCTCTTTGATAATGAAAATTGTCAGGCCCTGTCTGGCTCAAGGGTACAAAGCACTGTAGTGAATCTGCCCTGTCTGTTGTGTCTACCATGAGCATGAGAGAGCTGAGTGTTGTAACTCAGACCACTTGTTTGTTGTTCCATTAATTACATTGATTTAATCAGAATTTCTGTGTTAGCCAAAGCATTACATTTCTTCCAATGATGTATTGTATGACTGTCATAAGTGGAGTTTGGCAGTTGAAACTTTGAGTCAAGAAAACCAAATTTAATTTATAAGTTATTTCTTGGAAGAGTTCAGATAACCAGCAGTGATACAATTTGGCTCAGAGTTTGTTTGTTTGTTTCTTTCTGTCTTTACTCAATTTTCACCATCTTTTTATTTTCAATTAAGCAAAGAACCAAGAAAAAATGTGATTAAAATGAAGAAACATTTTAAACCTAAAGCATTTTTTTTCTTTTGTAGCTCGCTTTCTGATTCTAAACAGATCAACATTTTAAGAAAAGCAAGATCTTATATAAAACAGAAAAAGTATGATGAAGCAGTAAGTATGCAGGCCTTGTATATATAAATAGCTGATCATTCCCGTATGGGGAGGGGCAAGTATGGTGACGGAGAGCAAAGTGGGCAGGCCAGGGAGCTTTCCTGAACCTTTAAGGAAGGGTTGAATTTCCTAAGTAGCTGCTTTAGCCACATGGACATACTTCTCTTATTTCAGGTAATGTTGTAGGTAAATTTTTTTAGGTTAACATTGGAAATGAACAGTTGCTGTTCTCTATAATGAGAAAGTATATTCCAGGCTTCTGTCGTCCAACTTATTTATGCATAATATTTTAGAACATGACATATCTGTACATTTAGAATTAGCTTCACACTATTGGAAATCTAATGGTTCATACTGAAGCCCTGACTTTTCCCAACTCCTGCCCTACTATGTTTTTCATTAATTTTCTCTGTTTTAAATGGTCATATAATTTTAAAGTAAGAAAGAATTCTATTTTTGGTTTCTAACATTGCCTGAGTAATATGATGGCATTTCTAATGCTTATTTTTGTTATAGTTTTACAGTGGCAAGCTATTCTTCTCCACTAAAATATTAAGCTATTTTAATAATGTTTTATAACTGATTTGGGTAATCTGATATGAGAAAGTCAAAACATGTAAATGTGGGCATCTCCTATCAGGGACCTATATTAGAGAACCATTTCTTTCATGTGTCATTTGAAGATAATTTCCACAAAATGAATCATTCAGAATCATTTAAAATCATTGTACATCTCATAGATAGTTTGCATTTTAAATGTCCTTTCTTATCAAGATTTAGAAATTTATTTTATTCAGGAATTTTTCTTATACTTTGCAAGAAGATCCTTGAACAATCAAAATCTGTTTTTGATCAATCATCTACGGTTACTTTAATAATTTTTCTTCCTTTGAAACTTAGATTTTCTTTGTCTTTGCATGTGGCGAGTTATATTTTTCTTTCTCCATAGGTTTCCCTTTGCAAGGAGCTGATTAATCTTGCATTGAAAGGATTGTCCTATTATCACACTTATGACAGATTCTTTTTGGCTTTCAATGTCGTTCTTGGTTTTGTGGGATGGACATCTTATGCTTCTTTGCTGATCATCAAGTCTCACTGCAACCTTACCAGAGGTGTTAGTAAAGAAGTCAAGGTATGTTCAGAAAGTATAATGAAGATTCAGATGATGGTGTAAAATCATAAGACTAAGGAAAGAAATTATATCACATTAACTGCAGTGAGTTCATATAATGTACATGCTGTACTAAGCTAACTCATTTGCTTTTGTTGTACTGGGTCTTTTTTTCTCAGTAATCTCTGTTTCTTTAGTTGGGAAAAGGGTGTATCAGTAATAATGGTCCTGTAACTTAAGAGGCTATAAAGATAGCTGTGTAATTTACATTTGTCTATGGCATTGTGTTGTTTTTCTGTTTATTTTTATAATTATTTAGCATGTTATAAGTATTCTGTATCTTTCTACAGTACAGGTGATCAGAAAACAGTTTCAAAGCAATATATTTAACTTTATCTGATATTAAGTTTAGGAGCTGGAAAGAAATAAAATCACTTATTCAAAATGTTCCTTTTAAAAGGAACATATTCCATTCTGGAATATACATTTTTCTTACCTTTTTCATCTTTCTAAAATTCTTAAATACAGATTTCCAGAACTTTCTATATATCCTCATTTTAAGAATTAGTCCCTAGTTTACTGTACTTTCAATGCCAAAAAAAAACCCGTACTTTCAATGCCAAAAAAACCCCTCTCTTTAATAATACTTTATACAACTGAGAAAATATAATAGTACATATATGGTTTAACTATATTAAAACACTTTACTCTTTTAAAATATATTACTGTCATTTACCAGGGATAATATGCCTCTTCCATCTCCTTTACTTCATTCTCTAATGATTATTACCATGTCCAAATCATCTAAAAAGTAATATACCTGAATGGTGTATTGTTAATAATAATAGTCTGCAGATATTTCCAGTGATAACTTTTTTCAATTTTATACTTTATTTTTCTGTAATGGAAGGAAGAGCAGTAGTATTTATTCCATTTTTGTATAATGCTGTAATGCATCTTAAATAATTTACCCCAACTAATTTTCATTATTTGAGTGTATGTGAAATTGGCTAGAGTAGAAATCATTTCTTACGTGGTAGGAAAAGAGACAAAAACAAACGTGTTTTAGTGGAGGATATAACTAGGCATTCAGCTGGGTATTTGAAATTTATTTTGCCACTTTAAACGTAACAGTGCTGGAAGTAGGCATTATAATTTTTCTGTATAAAACAGGAAACTGAAGCTATTTAAGTAATTTGCAAAAGGCCATTCAGCTAGGATGTGGAGGAACTGAGATTTGAGTCCAGAGTAGTCTAATGCCAAACACTGCCTTTTGGTATTTGTCTTGACATTTTGGGTTATTGAGAAGGGATATGATATCTTTAGATTGTTGTGTCAGCAGATTTCACAGCTGATAGTTCTTTATTCGTTAATCTGATAATGCAGAGAATATTTGCGTATACAGCACAATGCGAGATGCTTCATAGGATACACCAAGAAATACAAAATTCAGATACAAAATTACAAGCTTCTCAAGGAGCTTGTAATTAAATAAAGTAGGTAAAAGATGTATACACATAGCCACCTTATCAGGTATAGGTCATATACTATGCTATATTACATAAGACAACAAATGTTTGACAACTTTAATATAAAATGTTAAGTGAACGTGATACAATGACTATCATATCTTAAATAAAGAAAATCTCACTTTAGCTAGGGTGATGATAACAGGAAAAAATAAGTCTTGGTGGAAATTTAACAGTCAGAATATAGGGAGAGGATAAGAATTAAAGCAAATTGAATAATATAAATAGAGGCAGAGTTGGGAAGATGTATTTTTATTCTGGGATAATAAGTAATATTTATTAAACTGCACTATTCCAGGACTGTCCTGGGTGTTGTACATGTGTTATTCAGTTAAGCTTAATACTACCCTAAATTTAATGGTATGATTCTCATAATATGGATGGGGGAATTTAGGCTCAGAGAAATAAATGTTTTCCTCCAGGACACACTGGTGTCCTTGAACTCTAATACTTAAATTCATGCTCTTTCTATACCATGCTGCCTTCAAAATAAATAGTTCAGTTTGGGGGGAATTTGGGAGGTTTGTTCAAGGGCCTAATAAGAGATAATACTGATAATATAGATTAGGTGGAAGTAATCAAAGGCCTCAAATGCTAGACTATAGCGTTTAGACTTTATTTAGTGAAGAGCTGGTCTATCACTTAGAGTTAAACCAGAGAAATAGACCAGTAAGATCTCTGTATTAAGAAATTTAGTGTAAGAAATTGACTCATGTGACTGTGGGGCTAGTTAGGCAGGTCCTAAGTTCAGGCCATCAGGAAGGGCAGACTGGAAGTTGCAGGCAGGAGCGGAAGCTTCACTCCACAGGTACAGTTTCTTCTTCGGGGAACCCTCTGTTCTGCTCTTAGAGCCTTTTGTGAATCAGGCTCACCGTGATTGTTCAGGATAATCTCCCTTAAAGTCAACTGATTATGGACTTTAATCACATCTACAAGATATTTGCACAGCCAACACCTAGATTAATGTGTGATTGAATAACTAACTAGGATCTGTAGCCTAGCCAAGTTGACACATAAAACTGACCTTTACAGTTGAGGTTATTAAAAGTATTTTGAACCCTTTAGTTCTGTTTTCAAAAACATTCTGATTCTTCTTCAGTGAGAGTTTATAATCTAGTGAAGTGACAGCATCTGGAGGAAGAATAAGTTGCCAGAAGTCTACAGCATTAACCAAAGGGAGGCTTGGAGAGCAATTGGGGGTGAGATGATTGCAGCTCTGCACTCATTAGAACATGATGCTTGCAGTTGGGGTGTAGGGAGCCTTCACTGAGGTAGTTGTTACCAAAGTCAAATCTTAAACGGTGAGTCGGATAGCACAATAGAAAAAAGGAAAAAGGTGCAGGGAGAGCAACATGTGCCAGATGAGGAGTGAGGTAGCATGGCTTCTTGGAAGGGCTGCAAGTCACTGATACGGCTAGACTATAGAGGGCCCAGGGGGAGTGAGAGGTGAGCTCACAGCAAATTCTACCCTCCACGGCCAGATGAGGAAACAGAGCTTGAGACAAGCTAAATGGTTTAGTCAAATTGACAGCAAATAGAACAGCAGTGCTGGAATTAAATTTAGGTCTGACTCCAAAGTTTCTGTCACTTCTCCATGATAGTGTCCCCCAGATTTTACAGGTTTATCACTCTTACAGACAACTCTGCAGTGAACGTTCTCTTTAAAGGTAATTTGCCATAGCTCCTCCTAATTGAACTCTGCATTTAACTTCTATCTACTCTTCTCCTTTGCTTTTGCTAGTTCAGATGTCTTTTGCTTTAGAACTGAATATCCTTATTTTGCCACATGCTTCCCTTATTCTCTCACTACTTAGGGAAATCACAAAATGTTAACCCCTTAAACCAAGTCCCAGGATTCAGTCTCCACCTGTATGGTTTAAACCCCTCATAGGCCAGCACCTAGTACAGAGCATGGTGTAGACTGTGCGACTTGATCATTGTTAGTTGGATGGAGGAGTCATGACGGTGCACACAGCATGGTTCATTATCATCAGGTATTTTTTGGAGGGTCTGGGGAGGCAGGGAGTTAATGATGATGAGGTGGAAAATGTTCCCCATTCCTGTTATTTAAAATCCTTTCAATTTTTACTTTAGCTGAACTGAATTCTTTTTGATTTGGTTTCCTACAAGTAGATGTTTATTTGTAATGTCGATTACTTTATGTGTCAAAGGATTGGATAATTATATGATATTGTACTGACTCTAGAAAATCCCTCGAGTGTCTTTTTTAGGTACTCTTTAAACTTATTTTCTTATTATTTTACTATCCTCAGAGTGATGTGAAACCAGTCCCAATTCCTAAAGTGAATACCTGCCTCAGGCACCTTGAGCTTTAGAGATTCTACCTGTCCATATCTGGTTGAGACTTGCTCCTTCTTCTTCCACCCCCTTGCTATGGGACCTCCATTTCCAGTGCTAGTCACTGAGAGGTTTCTGTAGTGACTTTTGGGACTAATGCAGAGAGGTAGAGGAGGAGCGAAGAAAAATAAAGGTGATAATGGTAGCCATTATTTATTAAGCAGTAGTAATATTCTGGGCATTTTGTTAAGCTCTTTTCATAATCTCATTTAAGCATTACTAGCCTTGATAAATAGATATGGAATTATTCTTTGCATTTTATAGATGGGGTAAAATTAAGTCTCAGAATCTGTTTTGTATTTTGCTCATGGTCATACAGTGAGCAAGTGACAGAGCCAGGATTTGAATTCTGATCTGTGCAGCGCCAAACTCTTAATCACAATGCTGTGTCTCACCTTCCTTTTTACAACTCTGCCCTAGTTTATTCTTGCTTCTTTACTTCCTTTCTGGTGACATTTTAGGCCAGAGGGAGGAATTATAAGGGGGAAAAAAACTCTTGCTTTTCCTCCCTAACCTCCCCTACTCCAGAAGGTAATTCTTAATTCTCACCTTATTTAGTTTGGGTAGCAAAACAAGGGGGAAACAGAGAGAGAGAAAACAAGGCACGGAGGCAAGAGAGTACCATGTGACCCCTCCAGTCCTTTTTTTTTCTCCAGTGTGCTCTTAGCATCACAGCTTTCCATAAGTGTGTTCTTGTTCCAATCATTGGCATTTCTGTCCCTGACCCTCACATCATTACTCCTGGCCCAGAGCACCCACGGCCTGTGGAGGCCGTCACTGGTGATTTATATGGAGGAGCTCCTTTCTTGTTCGGCAGGTGTTTGGGAGAGAAGATATGACTGAATGAACCTACTGTGGTTGGGTGATGGAGAGAGAAGCGTGGGCAGCATGTCAATTTGAAGTTTGAATAGATAGAATCATTGTTCCAAATGAAGATTAGGTCCCACAGTTTATTGTAGATTAAATGGGCTTTTGTGGGCTTGTCAGTGAACTTAATCAACATTTATAAAATTGTTACTAAGGAGAAATATGTTCAGAGTTCTGAAGAAGTTACTTGCAAACAAACTTTAGGAGCATAGTCATTTTAAATTGAGAATTACCTAATTGCAACAATTCCAGGCTATCCAGCTTTTTCTTCTATAATGTGCTCTCCAATGACAGATTTTTTTTAAATGCAGCTCTTAGATTAATCATCTAGTTGTAGAATCACTGAAAGAAAGTAATGTATTTTCTTCACTTTATAAAATCTCTTTTAAAAACCTATCAAGTAGCATGGATTTGGAGTGTTTTCAATGTTTTGTTTAACTTTCAGAAACCAAGCCATCTCCTGTCATGTAGTTTTATAGCTGTTGGCGTTTTACTAGCACTTTTCCTGCTGATTCAAGCCTGTCCCTGGACTTACTACATATATTGCCTGTTGCCGCTGCCAGTATGGTATGCGGTTCTGAGAGAGTAAGTAACACATCTTGTGGTCTTGTTTTTGACTTCACTGACAGTTAAATCTGTATTTAAATGCATTAGATTTCTGTAGCATAAGTCATGAAAGATAATTATAATACCCTCAAATCTCCAAGCCCTTTCATTTCATTCATAACAGCATAAACGTTGCATATAAACAGGCTTTTTTTTTTTCTTAGCCGCACCTTGAGGCCTGCAGAATCTTAGTTCTCCAACCCAGGATTGAACCCGGGCCCTCGGCAGTGAAAGTGCAGAGTCCTAACCACTGTACCTCCAGGGAATTCCCTAAACATCCTTTTTACTTTTCCCTTTTGACTTCATCTTGATTGCCCTGAGGTAGCACTGGCCTCATTCCCTTCTTTGTGTTATCTTTTATAAGAAAAATCTGGAGTAAAAATTAAGTAATTAATATGGATTGTACTATGTCAGGAGTGACTTACGTTTTGAATTTGTCTCATCATCCCAGTTTCCAGTGTATCTTCATGTTTCACAAACATGAAGATTTGCATGCTTTTGTTCCATACATTTTTGCCCCTCCTTTCCCAGCTATCATGTAAACCTAGATGAATGAAAGTTCGCAGTTAAATCCAATCTAGTAATGTATACCTACAGGGGTTAGGGGAGATTATTCTTGTATGCTGTGGTTCTACCTTTAAGTGCTTGCTCACAAGGTGGACTTGAAATGGATTCTTATCATTGTAGGAAACAGCAGAGGTAGAGCTCTCATGGAAGTTATAAACACTTTAAAAGAAAATCACTAAAATGTTGGGCTGGTTCATGTTCACAGGCAGCGAGGGTCATGATACAGATCGTGTTGATTTCTATATTTGCACCAGTAATCTAAATTTAAACTTAGTCTTGGGCATCCTTTGAGCAAACCAGATGCCGAAAGCAGACCAGGGAATGACAGCCCAGAATAAGGGTGTTGTCAGGGCTGGCGAGCATGTTGCAATGACACAATGTGTTTTCTTTTCTAATTTTTGTTACCTCCAGCTTTGACCACCTCTTCTTAATATGAAAAATAAAAATTAATATTAAAATATTTTAAATGTTAACATTTTTTAAAACAAGGCAAAAAGACACTGACAAAAGAACAGACTGTTACTTCTCCATTTGAAAGGAATAGGGTTGCTGGATGTACATATTTAAATTGGATTTATTCCTAATATCATTTGCTCTGGCTTAAAAATTTTTAGAATGAAAGGTGTTATCCAAAATTCCCTCCTGAATTATTAAATTTTCTATTTATGAAGAATACATATACATTAAAATTTTAAGGACAGAGTGATTTTGAAAATATGTTGTGTTCTATCTTTATCTTTTTGATAGATTATAAAGAAAATAAAACATAAAAATTCACTTTTCTTCTAGAAATAATCTAAATGATTTTACAAAATCATCACTGTTGGGAACAAAAGAAACATTCTCCTTTAGACTGGTGTTAGCTTTTCTTTCCTAACATGGCACCTTAATCGTTTTGATGACATTATGTAACCATTGTTTTCAATCAGAAAAAGGTTATAAACCAAGTGATACTGACTTTTTATAATTGCCTACTTAATAATGCACTACCAATGCTAAAACAATTTTTCCAGTGATGAAATGTAAAAAGGACTCAAGTATGTAATACATTTTTAATGGTTATGAATTCACATTTAATTACAATTAGTGTACAATTAGTGACATCTTAAATTGAGTTTGGAAAAGGTTATTTCACCCAGTGAAAAAGTGCAATTAAGATTTTCTTTACCTAGACTAGGAAAACGACCTTTATTTTATTAAGACAGTTGAGATTTCAATATAAAATTAACTTTAGTGAATTTTAAAAATGTTCTTTATGTTTATTCATTTGGGTTTATTGTATTTTATTTCTGATGTTGTATCTGTAATTGTATGTGCCCATGTTTAAACATCCAATAAGGCTCATTTATTGTCATTAATGTTTATAAAAAAGCCAAGCAAATTAATGTGATCATTATCAACTTAATTCAGAAGTTACATTTTTCCTAGAATACTAGGTATCAAAAAAAGATTTAGGTAAGTAAAGCCATTGAAACAAATGTTGGAGGTTATCTTAGTTTTTGAAAAATCTATGAATTGAAAATTCCCTGATTTCTATGCACAAAATTTTTATTTTTAACTATATGAGAACTAATTTTTTATATTCAATATAGGTTATAAATAATCTTTTTATAAATAATCTTGTTAAACAGATTTCCAGTTATTCAAGGCTTGGTCACATTACTGTTGACCTTCCCTCCAAGTCATTTTGTTGGATACCTGTTACTCTTTATCCTGGGAGTTGAAGTATTAGTAAGTAATTTACCACGTTACCACATTTTCAGGTCTCTTTCATACACATGTAACTCCTTTGAAATGACCTCATTTTCCCTTTCTTCTTTGGATTGCATTACTAGGTTCTCAGTTTTTTCTACCGCTATATGCTTACAGCTGGACTCATTGCATTTGCAGGTTGGCCATTTATCACTCCACTGTGGACTCGAGCAAAGGTATAAGTACTCACTTTGAAATTAGGCAGATTCATAGCGGCTTTGTTTTGATATGCGTTTAACTCAGGGAATTATTCATTTTTTTAAGAACAGGGTAGAATGTGACCTTACATAAAGATCCTGACCCTTTTGACAGGAGGACTGAAGTTGACTTTAAGGTTTCAGTGATTCATGCAGACTTTCATATCAAAGTGAACTGGTCTTGTGGTGATTGAAATACTCAAGAAGCAGAGCTGATTTGTCCTTCTCTGAAGTACTTCCTAGATTCCTTTAGGCTCAAATATCTAAATGCCACAGAGGAACTGCCCAGAGCAGTGCAGTGGCATGAGAGGCCACACTCTGGACTCAAGTCAGAGGAGTCACCTCCCTCCTGGTCTGGAGCCACCTCAGTTTTTCTCTGGAGAAGTATTTATTCATGATAGATTATTTTAAAGTATAATTACTCCTGATTTTCTGCCTTTAACTAGGTAGGTAATTACAGTGTGCTTCTACAAAGAATACTCTCATGTTTTCATTTTGATACTTTTTGGTGGAGGTAGCAGGAAGATAGAAATATCTTCTTTCTACTCTATGAGAACCTACAAAATTTTCCAGTTAATGGGACTATTGACAATTTTTTGTCTTAATCTAATTACAGAAGTATTTTTACTTATTTCCCTCCTGGGCACAATCATTTGATTATGATTGCAGGCCAGCTTTCTTAAAGATGTCATCAATATATGGTAGAACATAAATTGAATGAAGTGCTTGCTTTGAAACAGCAGACCTGAGTCTAAATCCTGGCTGCTTCATTTACTAGTAATAGATCTGGTGCTACTTACACTTTGACATCTCTGAGCTCAGTTTCCTCATCTGAAATACTGTGAATAATACAGCCTACCTATTGAGGTTATTGTGAGAATTAAATGAGATAATGCCTATATCATACCTAATATAGTGCCTACTGTATAACAGATCCTTCACAAATAGTAACTATATTACTTTTTAAAGTAAACAGATGTAAAGCTTTGAATTTTCCTTTTAGTTTCACAGCCATGTAGTCTGTGAAACACTGAAGACAGTTTTTGTACCATAATGTCTAAAGATAACTTTTTTCTTTATTTTAGAGCACCTCGCTGAGTTGGATTTTCTTCTGTTTGCTCCTGGCAGTGTTCCCACTTATGCCTGTTGTAGGACGAAAGCCAAATATCTTTCTAGTGTATGCACCATATTTTAACTTATTTTCTTTTTAATGCAATTGTTTTTCTCAATCAACACTATGAAATATGAACCAAGTCTTGGCCATGAGTTTAAAATCATGTGAACAAACTAGAAGTTAAAATACTAAATACTATCAAACCATTAGTCATAATTTTGGCTCAGGCTCTGAGAGGCATTAAAACTCCCTGAAGATGCTTCTGGACCTTTGTAAAAAATGAAATTGTGCCAGTGATAACTTAAAATGCCAAGAATTTTTTAAAGGTCTAGAAGCCTTTGTATGTTTTATATATTGGGAGATCAGTAAACGGTTTCACATGAAAAAATGTTCTGTTGCCAAAATTAAAAGGTCTAAAAGCCACTGATGATTGATGCAATCTCTCTTTTCCTTTGATCATGTCCACATTTTAAATGTCTGAGAAAAATGAAATTCTCTTCTATTCTGAATGTAAAGATCTCCATGGGAGGAAACTCTCTGTACCTTGACAGCTTTCTCATGTTTAATCACTTAAGCTGTTAGAAAATTCTATATACCTTACCTGAATTCTCCATGCTGCTGTTATATTTATTTCTCCTCAGTATATCCCAAGCAAATCTTTAAAATAATTGGTTACATTTGTTTTTAACTTTAAAGTTATTATCATGTAATCTGATGGCTGTGTGTGTGTGTGTGTGTGTGTGTGTGTGTGTGTGCAGGCGCTTGGCAAATTAAATGATCACTATTTCATTTAACATTTCCTTTCTTATTTTCTAATCATGTAATCATCTTTGTTACTTTCTTTTGAACTTTGTGTAACCAACTTTTTAGCGTGATAACCCAATTTTAATTGATGAGGGTATATCTTTTGAAGGAAAATTAACTCAATATTTTTTTAAAGTATGTGTTCATTTTAAAGTACCTATAAATTATATACATTTTATCTCATTTCTGTGAGAATAACAATATGGACTAGATCAGAAATTATTCCAGGAAGTCAATTTATTAGCAGAGCTCAAAAAATTGTATTGAATTCTAAGACTGTTTTATCTAAGCCATACTTTATTAGTTCTAAGTGAAAACATTTTGCAGCTGTCATAAACTGTAAACAGCATGTGCAAAGATGAAGTCAAACATTTTATTTTTTGCTTCCCACTACTCTGTGAGCTCTTCTCTTGTCTCTATAAAGCCGCTTTCCCTCCTTTCATTGGCCTCTACCCATCTGTCCTGCTCAAGCACTATTGACATATTTGAACAGGACTTATGCTAAAAGGAAAAGAAATTATATAAATGGTCTTCATAGAAAATTTTCACTTTACCTATTCCAGTAAAGATTAATTCAGGAAGTAAACTTGTTAAACCATGAGAAATCTAATTTGTATTTTTAAAAATTATGTTGTTTCCCCTCTTAATTTAAATTCCTCAGTGCTTCAAGTTTCCCAGTAGCTATATTTGCAACTTCTTCATTTTGCCTCCTGGTTTATGGAGAAATTGCTACTCTCCATTTGATCTCTCACCTCATCTCTCTTCTTTAGAAAATTACAAAGATAGATATGTGAAATATTTAAGGATAAATTAAAAGAAAGAGCAAAAATTTATATAACATAGCTATAATATTCTGAGGTAAAAACATATTTGCCAATTAATTGAAATACCAAATTATTTTTTTAAGAGGGTATGGGGGAGAAAAACAAAGAATCTTAATCATACACGGTTGTTTTTCATAAGATTTAATTAACTTTTCCCTCATGATTCTTAAAGAGAATATTAGAAGAATCAAAACAAAAGCAAAAACAAGCATTTTCCTGGGAGTTCCTGCTTCACGTTCTCTATAACCCTGCCTTTTGCTCCTTCTTATTTCTCTTAAACCAACTCCTTTTCACATAGTTCTATTATATTACTGGGTTCCAGATTCTATCCTCAATATAATTTCAGTCGTCCTGTGTTACTTGGATTTTTAGGAGGTGAGAAATAGAACTCAATAGTAATAGTACAGTATTTCCTTGATGTTAGTCTCCTTCGATTTCAGGAACCATACTGTATCTGGTGTTCTTGAAAAAGTGGAATTTGTTGTTTCGTTACTGTACCAATGCCTCACCCACATGCTACTTTTGTGGCCCCTCTTCCATCCTTCCCTTAGCCAGAAACAGCTGTGAAAAGCACCAACGTCAGTGATAGAGAGGAACAATTTGTGGATTATAAATGTAGATTTTCCTTTGTGTATGAGTAGGTGCTCATAGTCAGAAAATGTGTGGTGTAGATACTGATATATTTGTATAGCTATCTTTTATATTGTTTTCTGTAAATTTGTCCAAGTCAAGCTGAGAATTATGGTATGCGTAAATGTTTAAAAAATCAAATTATGGAAATAAGATGAAGATACTTAAAAAATTGTGTGAAAAGTTACAAATAACACCATCCCCACAGGATCTTTATTCTAAGATTTTTATTCTTCTTACACCTGTGTATTCATTTTGTTACTTCATCTTGATTAAGCAAATGATTGAGAGGTTCTATATTAGAGTAAAATATCTAATATTTTCATGTGATATATATTCTATAAATGTCTTAAGAAAATTTGAAATTGTGAATTGTGTTTTAAAACAGAGTGGGTGCAGGCTTGCTGGTTCTTCTGCTATCCCTGTTTGTTGTAACATCTGTCTTAAAAAGAAAAGATAGTCTTGTAAGTGAAGAGCTGGTGTTACATCTATTACAGGTCAGTTACAGATTTTCAACACTATGTTATACAAATGATACACTAAAATGTATCTTACAGTTGTATTTAATTATATTGTTCTTAGGATGCCATCCTGGTTTTTTTAACCTCAATACCAGCTGAGAAGAGTTTTCTGTTTAAGATATTATATGGAAATATGTTCTCTAAAAGGTATGAAATAGCAAAAAGGTCAGCAGAGGCCCCCCCCCCCCAAAACGCCTAGATAGCAGAGATTAAGGAGATATAAGAAGTATTGTCCAAAGAGTTGAACTGAAAAAGACTTCCTCTGGTCTGAGATTCTGTGGTGTCCTAGTTTGGGTCAGGAAAAAAGTAAGCTCTTTGAAGTGAAAGCAGCCGCTTAGTATGTTTACAAGAAAATTAGTCAGTTTAAGACTTCAGATGACATACTAGGAGAAAATAAACATCACCTTGGTTGGTGGTTTTGGAGTGGTGAAAAGAACTTTGAACTTGACATTTCAAAATTGAGTCAATTCCCAGTTATGCTTTGTACTAGATGTGTGATTTTCAGTAATAGAACTTGTCTGTTTGTTTTTAATCTGTAAAGATAATATCCAGTAGGGTTGTAAGAGATTATATGATGTCATATTCTGTAAAATGATAGCTTTTTTGTAGATAAGAGTGGAAACCACTTTTTTTTCCCTTTTCAACAATAAACAATAAACCACATCTAGAACACTGAGAAAAAATCTTATTTAAGTCTCCTCAAAAACTTTACTCAGAACAAAGCTGGGATAATAGTATTTCCAAGAACACTCAAAAATTAAAATATACAACACTTAAAAGATGTTAACTCGTTCTCGGAGAACAACAGAGAACATATAAAAAGAGAAGTATTTTTGTCAAAGATCCTATCAAGCTATTGAAGAGCATCTTTTTTTTTTTTTTTTTTTTTTTTTTTTTTTTTGCGGTACGCGGGCCTCTCACTGTTGTGGCCTCTCCCGTTGCGGAGCACAGGCTCCGGAAGCGCAGGCTCAGCGGCCATGGCTCACGGGCCTAGCCACTCCGCGGCATGTGGGATCTTCCCGGACCGGGGCACGAACCCGTGTCCCTTGCATCGGCAGGTGGACTCTCAACCACTGCGCCACCAGGGAAGCCCTACTGAAGTGTATCTTTTCATTTTAAATGGTATACCGACTGATTTTACACTAAACCATAGTAGCTTTGAAAAAATTCACCTGTAATACTGAATACTTTGACGAAGTGAGTGTTTCTGAACCTTACTCTGTAGGAGCAAAGAATACCATGTTAAAATTCTTATGGCCTTTGTGAGAAATACCCCTAAGTATAAAGTAATTCCTTCTTACCTTAACCTATTAATTTGCATTCATTCCTCTATTGTGTACCATATATATATTTTTATGATTCTAAGATTTGTCTTCTCACATTTTAATGTATCTAAAATGAGAATGTGTCTTACATTTGAAAGGATCCTAGAATTGTGTCATAGATTTATTGACAGCAATTCTTCCTTCTTCATTCACTGAAAATATGAGTAAATTAAATGTATCTCTAGGATTTGGTGATCAGGTTGCTAATCTGATCTTTAAGAGAGTTTACTTTGTTCATAGCCATAATTTAGTTCATTTCTTAAACTGGCTATTAATCCGCTAATTCAGGGGTCGGCAAACATTTTTCTGACATGCTAGATTGTACATATTTTAGGCTTGTGGGGCATATGGAGTCTGTTGTCACTTTTCAGCTTACCATTGTAGGGCAAAGAGAGCTGTAGACAACATGTGAGTGAATGAGAGTGACCACGTTCCAATAAAATAATGTTTCTAAAAGCAATAGTTTACCAACTCTACACTAGTTTGTCTATATTCCCTAAAGAATATTGTACTCCTTGTATTCCCAGTACCAGTGAAAACTCAGGCCACAGATATGTATTGAATGAATAAATAGATATGACTGTTAGTGAGGGCCAGAGGTGGAAGACACTCAGCCATATATGCCAAGCTATATACATTTCACTCTCTGCACTTCCAGGATTTAAGAAAACTTCAAGATTAATAACAAATATTTCTAAGTAAAAACAGTGTGATAATGTATGCCAAAATACTCCTGAAAGTGTAAAACACCTCATTCATGCTTGTGAAGGAGGGCTTTTGCTTAGTACAAGAATTCTGACTGTTGGTCTTAGCCACAAGAAGGTGAGCTGGTCCAATTTCAATAACATTTTGGCCAGATTCCAGTTGTTCAAGCACTTTTCTAAGTATTCTTTCTAATATATAAATTAGTCACTCACCACCTTCTCTTTTATTTACGTCTTCTGTGTTTGTTGTTTTCAGATGCTAAGCACGGTGCTTTCCATTTGTGTTGTGTATGGCACTCATAATAGTCTACTCAAGAAACAAGGACTGCCTCTTATTAATCAGGTTGTTAGCTGGATAATATTAGGTAAGAGGTCAATCAAATCAAATGAGATAACTTTCCATCAAGTTACATCTTAAAATTATCCACTTACATCTGTATCATTGCTGTTGAAACAAATAATTTTGTTATGGGAAAATAATAATAACAAGCTATTATTTCTGTCTCTTGTTGGAAGTTGACAAAGAAAATTAGAACTTTTGTGAGCATTCATGTGTTATTAAGAATTACTTGATAGAATATTTATGACTTGATAATGAAGCTGTATATTTATTCGCACCTGATAGAAAGTGCTTCCAGAAGAGAAGAGGGTTTTGTGAAGAGATTCCTTTGCTGAAATTTCATGTCAATTCATAAATTCTCAGTTCTTACACAGGCACTAGGAAGCAGTTCAATTTTATCTGTATTTCCCTTGCTGAAAATAACATTGATTAGTCACCTCCCAACACATTACACATTTTATAAAGCTGATTATACATTTTTTTTTTTTTTTTTTTTTGGTATGCGGGCCTCTCACTGTTGTGGCCTCTCCCGTTGCGGAGCACAGGCTCCAGACGCACAGTCTCAGCGGCCATGGCTCACGGGCCCAGCCGCTCCACAGCATGTGGGATCTTCCCGGACCGGGGCACGAACCCGTGTCCCCTGAATCGGCAGGCGGACTCTCAACCACTGCGCCACCAGGGAAGCCCCTGATTATACATTTTAAAATGTATTCCTCTATAGTTCTTTTAAGAATGTGCGTGTGGAGCAAACATGTCATTTAAGGACTTAGGCTTTTCCTTCCAACTGGAAAACAGGAGCAAACTTTAAGTCCATGTTTTTCATTAAAAAAAGGAAAAAGTGGGCTTCCCTGGTGGTGCAGTGGTTGAGAATCTGCCTGCCAATGCAGGGGACACGGGTTCGAGCCCTGGTCTGGGAAGATCCCACATGCCACGGAGCAACTAGGCCTGTGAGCCACAACTACTGAGCCTGTGCGTCTGGAGCTTGTGCTCCACAACAAGAGAGGCCACGACAGTGAGAGGCCCGCGCACTGCGATGAAGAGTGGCCGCCGCTTGCCACAACTAGAGAAAGCCCTTGCACAGAAACGAAGACCCAACACAGCCAAAATTAAATAGATTAATTAATTAATTAATTAATTAATTTAAAAGAAAAAAGAAGTAAAGCGAACCAAGTAAAATTCACTTAAAAAAAGTTTGTAATGCCTATGAATGATATGATGTGCAATTTAACACTTATTTATTTATAAATGATTTTTGTTCATTATTAAAAAAAGATCTTTGGATGGAACTTTATCTTAAAAAGACGATTAAGGGATAGGAGTATTTGTCCTTGGATTGCTCTTAAAATCCAAGCAGAGGCTTAAAACTACAGCAGGAAACAGACATGCATCTCCTAAAGTTTTGATTTGCTCATTTTCTAAACACCTTGGTCATTGTATAAGTGGAAGTTACTCTTGGACAATAACTGTTCTTGTATATATAACTTTATTTTCACTGTGTAAACTTCATTTCATTATGGGCATTATGTAGGCCTTCCCTTTTAAATTATCTTGATTACTAAAGTTACTATTTACATTCATTCTGCATGACAATAGCAGCGACTGCTCTTTCATTTAAAAAATAAATGTGTTTAGTTTGTACTATGTTCTGGCACTATTCTGTTCTCTGAGAATAATAAATATGGAACAAATCCCTGCCCTCCTGGAGCTTATATTCTGCAGGGCTGGGTGGTGGGGCTAGTAATCTAGCGGGGTATCTATATGTAATTGTCTCTCATATGACATGTTCTCAAATCCACAGAAAAATCAAAAATTATGAATGGCAACGATGACATTAAAGGGAAGTCTTTTTATTTTCCTGCATAACTCCAAAAATATGTGGTGTATATAACACACACCAGCATATAAACAATATATCACCTAGGGATAAACCACATGACAGAGAAGCAAAGAAAACAGAATTTGTGTTCATATTATTATATCTCATTTTTAAACATCTAAAACATCTAAAAAGGTGAAAAAAAGAGAAATTTCCCAGAATTACAGAAAGTCATCCTCTACTTCATGTTCTTGTCCATCTGTGATTATGAGTATGTATGTATAAAATTTTTTAAACATCATATTCAATATTTTTATCTATTCTACCATCCTTATATTAATTTTTCAGTTGACTTAATAATATCCTTTATGGTATTTTCCCTTTGTTTGTCTTTTATGACATTGACATTTTTGAAGAATATAGCCAATTAACTCTGGGAAAACTTACATTTTACCCATGAGTTACGCTGAGACATTCTAACCAAGAACAAGGGATGTTCTTTCACTTGTTCAAGTCTACCTCTGTGCCTTTAAAAGCAGTCTTCATAGTTTTCTTCATATAGGCTGGGAATATTTCTTGTTAAATATATTCCTAAGTATTTTATCTTTTTTGTTGCTATTATAAATGAGCTTTTCTCATTCATTGTATCTTCTAATTTTTTTTTGAGTATAAGATGCTATTGATTTTTGCATGTTAATTTTATATCCTACTTCTTTACTGAATTTTCCTTTCTTGAGTTAGGTTTATCATTGACTCTCTAGGTAGAATTTTCCAAGTATACCATCATGTAATTTACAAATACAGATATGTATTTCCCCCTTCCTGTTCTTATTCCTCTCTTTTCTTTCATTTACTCGCATTGGCTAATACCTACAGAACAATATTAAACAGTAGAGATAGTGAACCTCCTTGATTTTTTTCCTGATCTTAGTGGGAGTGTCTCTGGAGTCCCCCCATTTAAGACAAATGCTGGCTTTAGGACTGAGGTATATATATTTATCATGTTAAAGAAAGTACATGCTCTCCTGTTTTATTTAGGGTTTTTATTAAGAATGGATGTTGAATTTTGTCAAAGACATTTTCAACATCTATGGAGATAATAATATGTTTTTTTTCCCTAGACCTGTTAATATGGTGAATAATACTAATAGATTTCCAGTATTGAGCCATTCTTGCATTTCTGATATAAACTCCTAAGACACATTTGATTATAATGTATTATTTTCTCAATGTAGCGTTGGAGTTCATTTGCTACTATTTTTCCATCAGTATTCATAAATGATATTGTTCTTTAATTTTCTTTGGTGTTCTAAATTTATCAGGCTTAGTTATCAATGTTATATTTGCTACATAAAAAGAATTGTTTCTCTTTAATTTCTATACTCTGAAACAATTTATGTAGCACTGGGACTATCTGTTCTGTAAAGTCCTGAAAGAATTCCCCTGTGAAACTATCTGAATTTAGTCCTTTTTTGTTGGGTAGTCCCCTGATAACTTTGTATTTCTCTATGAAATTGGTCTGTTTAAGCTTTTTATCTCTACTGCAGTTAGTTTGGAAAGCTATATTTGCTTAAGGAATTTTCTGTTTCTTCTAGATTTTCAAATTTATTCATATAGAGGGATGCAAAGTAATCTCTTATGATTTTTAAAAATTCCTTCTGTATCATTAGTCATTTCCCTCATAATTTATTTTGTATATTTGCACTTTCTTCCTTTTCTTTGATTAACTTAGCTAGTGGTTTGTCCTTTTTGTTTATTTTCTCAAAGAACATGGATTTTGATTTACTAATTTGATCTACTGTTCTTCTGTTCAATACCTCATTAATTTTTGCTTTATCTTTAATTTCTAGTTTTATTACATTGTGTCTGAGAGTATTTTTTGTATTATTTTTACCTTATAGGACCTACTGATATTTTCCTTGTGCACTAGTGTATATGATTAACATTAGCATCCCATAGGTTTTAGTATGTTGTGTTTCCATTTTCATTTGTTGAAATATCTTTTTATTTCCCTTTTAATTTCTTTTTTGATCCATTAGTTGTTCAGGAGTATGTTGTTTAATTTCCACATATTTGTAGATTTTTCAGCTTTCTCTTGTTGTGATTTCTAGTTTTATACCATTATAGTCAGTAAAGATACTTGAAATGATTTCAGTCTTATTAAATTTGCTAAGACTTGTTTTGTGATCTATTATATGATCTATCCTGGAGAATGTTCCATGCACAGAATGTGTTCTGCTGCTACTAGTTGGAATGTTATATAAATTTTTGTTAGATCCATTTGGTCTAATGTATGGTTCAAGTCTAATGTTTCCTTGTTGATTTTCTCTCTGGATGATCTATCCCTTTCTGAAAGTGTAATATTGAAGTCTCCTATTATTATTGTATTCTTGTCTATTTCTCTCTTCAGATCTATTAGTATTTGCTTAATATATTTAGGGGCTCTGATGTTGGGTGCATATATATTTACAGTTGTTATATCTACCTGATCAGTTGACCCCTTTATCATTATGTAATGACCTTATTTGTCTGTTGTTACCATTTTTTGGCTGAAAGTCTATTTTGTTTGATATAGCTATAGCTACCCTTCACTTTCTTTTGGTTTCTACTTATATAGAATATCTTTTCCATTCCTTCACTTTGAGCCTATGTGTGTCCTTAAATCTGAAGTGAGTCTCTTATAGGCTGGACATATATTTTAAACAAGACTTTTCCTCCTTGGGATTAGGAAAGCATCGGTACTAGAGGATGCCTACCATATGGTGCAAGGCATGAAATAGTTGACTCATAGGTAGGTCAGCAGTATCTCCAGAGGTATCTTCCAGGCACTAATTCACTATAGTCTAGCTCCAGTGAACATTTTTTGCTAATGTGCTGGGATCCCTAAATGGGTTATATGTTATGCAACTGGTTCTAACTTATGTCACTCAGGATGGGGACTCTTATTTCCCTTTTAGCATCTTATCAATCCTTTACACAAAAGTCAAACAAATACAGAAAATACAGGTTGGTAAAACAGGTCTCATTTGAACTGGCTTTTTAAATAAATATTAAAATACTATTTCTTTCTGTTAAAATATATACCAGATGATGATAACGTTACTGGAACTACACATCTGAAAAAAAATCAGAAACAATTCCTTTAAGATTACTATAAATATAACTTACATAATCTTAAATCTTGCAGTGACTGAACTTTGAATGAGATTGTCTTTACATTTAACTTATTAGTAGGTATTGACTAGTAGTAATAATAGCACCTAGCAGTTATTAAGCACTTACTCTATCTCAGGCACTATGCTCAAGGAGCATTTTATAGGTGAAATTGTATTTAAACCTCACAACAACTTTATTCATTTCTACTTAACAGATGGAAATACTGCTTAGACAGATTAACAAACTTGCCTCATGGTTAAAGAGTTATAAGTAATTCAGCAAGGATGCCCTCCCAAATTATCTGTCTTCATACTTTAGAGCATTTCATTCCACACATATTGCCATCCTAGCCAGAAGGATTAGGAAATTATGCACATTTTCTTTCCAAAATAAAGATTGGGGAGTTTATGTTTTGCTACCCCCCAATTTATTTGCTCTTCTCCCACTGAAGTAGTTGCTTTCTAATATTGAGAAGAAAGATTACTTCACTTGTTTGGATTACTCTTATTACAACTGTCATGTGTGGTGAAGTCCTTGTCTCCTGTCTCTAATTTTCTAACTGGCACACTACAACTCTCAATGCATACTTTGCAGTGGGAAAACTTGGAGGAGGGAGTGTTTAGGAAAAATCAATTTCTGGGGAGTAAGTTGTGTTTGAACTAAATGTTTAATTAGGAGAAAAGTTGCTGAATCTTGAATAATTTTTTTATTATTTACATTAGAAAATGACAAATTATTTAAGAGTTATTACACTGAGCAAGGCTGAATATAAATTGGGAAAATCTGAAAAAAATTGTGGTTAAAATGGTGAAATGTAATTTTAATTAAAAATGTGAAGTTTCAAATTTCTTACAAAAATGAGTAGAGCAAATGTGGCTTCATTTTAAATATCACACAAATAATAAATGCTATAAATGATAATAGAGTATTCAGTGCTTTAAACTCAACATACCCTGTGTCGCTTGTACTAACACTACCCACATGTGTTTTATTGCAGCCTCTTCCTTCGTCATGCCTCTACTGAGTCCTCTGATTCTCTTTGATCGGCTGTTTAGCATTCTTGTTTCCTCAATGTCGACCTACCTACTTCTAAGCACAGGGTATAAACTGTTTTTAAATTTTAATTTTTAGTAGCAAGTTTTAAATGACATATTGACATTTCTCTGAGTATTTAACCTCTGGAAATGAAAAATACGTGAATCTTGAGGAATAAATTATTTTTCCTCTGTAAAAACTGTATGTGACTTGATCTGTAATCTTCAGTTTTCTTTTTCTTATCATTTTCACAGTATTGCCTGTAGTCTTTGTGTTTCTGTTTATTTCCTGAAGTTGCTTAAATATTGCTTGCCTACAGTGTTAGAGAGTTCTGATAGATTGTGGAGGAATTTTAAGTCTCAAACAATGACTTATAAGAATTTTAGTCTTTGTTGCATTCCTTTCATGCACTTTAAATTATGTTTTGATTTGTTCATTCTTCTTTGAGTATAATATTTTATTTTTACTCCTACATATGTCATAGTCCAGATATTCCTTTTGATTCAGAAACCTTTTAGAATATTTTCCCAAAAGGTAAACTGTTAAAAAGTTAAACATTTTCATTGAAGATTAGAATTTTCTTGTAAAACAAAACCAAAAAAGAACAGCTTGATTTGGGTTGGATTCTGAAGCATTCTCTAGAAATCAGTGAGAACGATGACATACTCTCCCATCTACTTTGAAGAAAAGAGTTCTTCACTTGCTTTTGAATTTTATTTCATCTTTACTTAAATCTTCATGAGGGTGAGAAATATGCACTTTATAATAAACACTGAATAGAGCAGACAAATCGAATAACCACCACTTAGACAGTTTCAAAATTTGGTCCAAATATAGGATCTTTATCCCAATTAGAATAAACCTAGGGATTTACATTGTGCACATTTAAGCACATTTAAGTTAAGAAATCTAAAAAGTGAAAAATCACGCCTAAAATCAGAATAATAAGTATGACCTTATTAACGAATGTATTAAGAAATATATTACCCAACATCAGAAAGTATATTTACCTTTGCAAAAGAAATTAGACAGAGGTAGCCTGAAAAAGCAGTCTAATAATTTCAGTTAGTACATTTTTCAGTGTCAAATCAGTTTTGCAAAACATAGTCCACCTGTTATCATTCCACGTCACTATTTTTGGATGACCTGGAGGGTTCTCCATGTAAATAAGTGAATAGTCAGAATTATAGGATATTTAAAAGAAATGCAGTTTCATTACTTTACAGAAGTACAATAATAGCAATCCTACTTCTAACAATGCACCCTTGATTAAATGAATAAAGAAGATTTATTTTTAGTCAGCATTTAATTATTTTTATGCAGATGGAAGCTATTATAATACTTGAAAATAGTTCTCTTTAGTTGGTTATAAACATTTTCCTCCAAAATTTTGATTATATTATCCCTTTGCTTAACAAAGTATAATACAACCTAAATGTCTTTTCAGCCCTGTTCAATTTGCACAGAGACCAAACTAGCAGATCCTAATTTAGAAAGGTTTTATTATGTACACTCTGAGCCCATGATGACATTTTATTGGTATTTCAGTTTATTAATTCAGATATACAGACTTTATATGAGATACTGGTTCTCTAAAGAAATAAAGTCCCATAAGAAGATTGTCTTTATCAGATTTATTCATCTACATTTTACAAAAATTTTATTTTATAGTTTTTGAAAAGAAGTAAATCTGTAGCACTATTTGTAGAACTATGGAATTTATGTTTTTACATATTAGGAAAGAATAATTTCATATATAAGTGCAAATATTTTAAAAATCATGGGGTTTTTTCTTTGTTTTTTGCTCAGAGAGTACACTTTCTTGATTCAATTAGCCAAGTTTTTTTTCACATTTCTAGTGTCCTGAACACTAGACAGACATACAGTTAGAACAATTAGTGTACCCCAGGTGTATAATAGAGTTGTAAGCTGCTATAAAATATGTACTCTATTTTACAATGTTAGGCAATTACAAAATGCAACAATTAAGTTATCATAATTTAAGTTGTGAATTATGTGATATAAAGAATGACTAGAGACAGGGTTTCGGTAAGGGAGCTGAACTGGTGCCATCAAGGACTCATGTGGAAATTGAACTAAATTTTCAAGAATGGCTAGGATACAGGCATTCTAATTCTTTCTTTTTCAATTTTTTTTAATCATTGTAAACATAGTATAATCACATTTTGAAGAGTAGGAATAAGGAAGAAAAATCATCTATTAACCCTACCCCTCCTATTGATGTTCTGACATATTTCCTTCCAGTCTTAGCTCTGTATTTATCTTTTTAACACAGTATTAATCATAGTCCATGTACTATTTTATATCTTTATTTTCTACTTTGCTGTATCTTATTTTTAATGTTTTTAAATTTTTATTTTATTTTTGTTTATTTATAGTTGTGTTGGGTCTTTGCTGCTGCATGTGGACTTTCTCTAGTTGTATTGAACGGGGACTACTCTTCGTTGCGGTGCTCGGGCTTCTCATTGCGGTGGCTTTTCTTGTTGCAGACAGGCTCTAGGGGCATGGGCTTCAGTAGTTGTGGCATGCAGGCTTAGCTGCTCCCTGCATGTGGGATCTTCCCAAACCAGGGATCGAACCCGTGTCCCCTGCATTGGCAGGCAGATTCTTAACCAATGCGTCACCAGGGAAGTCCCTCTACTTTATTTTAGAAGCATTTTCCTAGTTGGCTTATAGGCTTCCTAACCATCATTTTTTTTTTTTTTTTTTTTCCTGCGGTACATGGGCCTCCCACTGTTGTGGCCTCTCCTGTTGCCAAGCACAGGCTCCGGACGCACAGGCTCAGCGGCCATGGCTCACGGGCCCAGCTGCCCCGCGGCATGTGGGATCTTCCCGGACCAGGGCACGAACCCGTGTCCCCTGCTTCGGCAGGTGGACTCTCAACCACTGTGCCACCAGGGAAGCCCCGAAACACTTATCTTAAACTAGAGCAGAAAAGGGTTAGGAAAAGCATCTGTCACTGCATTCTCTCGTGAACGTTTCTCCTTTGTCCACATTTTAATGTCCACATTGTACGCCAGCCTAAAGATGTACCATACATTATTTAACTAAACTCCCCTGTGGATATTAAGCTGTTTTCTTGTTTTTCTCTTCTGTAAACAATATTGTAACAAACATCTTCAGATGGGAATCATAGTGTATATGTCTGATTATTTTCTCAGGGTGAATTCCTAGAAGTGACATTATTAGATTATACTATATGAATATTTTTTAGATTCTTGATGCATAGTATTAGATTGCCTTCCAGGAAGTGTTTATTCCTAAGTAGAGAGTATGAGAGTTCCTTTTTCATTATACTCTTGTTGACATTTTTTTAATATGGGTAAATATTATGTGACTATGGCATCTGTTTTATAATTTCTGTATCAGTTATCAATATGGTCAGACATTTTTATGGATTTATTGGCTCTTTTTTTGCTTTTTGAGAGGTTTATATTCCCGTATTGCACCCAGTTTTTAAAAAATTTGGGATGTTTGTCTTGCTCTTCTTCTCTGTATATTAATCATTTTAACTCAGGAATTGTCTTTTTACCTTTGTCTTATGCTTTCTTTCTTTTTTGTATATTTCTGTCATTTACCTCATGAATGAATTTTAAATATCTCTACTATTTTAAACATGTAATGATCTCAAGATCTGATAAATTTCAAAAGATGGTGTTAGAGTTGATATTTAAATTTACTTTCCTTTCCTATTTTCTTCTTCTGGAAAGCCTAAAAAATTTAAATTTTGTGATGTTGTAACTTAGAAGTATTATCAAGATTGTTTTAATTTTGAGAAAGACCTATTAGTATTATAAATTTGCATTTTTATTTGTTTAATGTTTTTTTCTTTTCTACCCTCCCACTTCCACCTCACACCCCCCACCCCTTAGGTATGAAGCTCTCTTCCCATTAGTGTTGTCATGTTTGATGTTTGTCTGGATACACATGGAACAAGAAACCCTGCCACAATCTGTTGTTTTCTGTAAACAGAAGGTAGCTTGTCAAAATCATTCTTGCATTTATTTAAGAATATTAGAATATTCTCTATCCTATAAGGAGGTTGCAATGTTATTTCATCAAAAATTCTACTTAAAAATTTACAGTACTTAAGGCATTAATAATTAAGTTAATAATTAAGTCAAACAGTTTGTAAGGAAATTTTCACTTACAACAAAAGAAAAGCATGATTTTATTGTTTCATAGGCATTATATGGGTTGGGCTTTTCTTAGAGATTATTTGAGAATCTCTGATGCAAAAAAACATTAATATAGGTGAAAGAATACTGGAGAAAGAATGTTCTTTATCTTGCTTGCCTTTGTTTTCACATCTAATTTTTCTTTCCTTCAGTTTATTTTCGTTGGAATAATATTTATGTTGTCACACTTCAGCTTATGAATTTGATCATAAAGTGACATTTGTGTTCCAGTGTTATTTTTCTCTTTCTAGTCATTCTAATCCAAAATGCTTATTCTGTCACCTTAGTGATCATGGCCTCAGTCCAAATCTTAGACTGTTTATTCAACATAATATACTTTGAATTGGCTAAAAGCCAACCAGATATTAAGGACACCTTTATCATGCTGAGCTAGAGAGTTAATTGATGTCTCTTGCCTTTATTTCAGAACTGAAGATAATTATAAGAAATTGGTTATAAAATATTTACAATTTTACTGAGGTCAGATAAAAGAAATATTGCAGGAAAATACCTTCATAATTGATCCATTGATTCATCCTTAACTGGTTCTAGTTGAGTTCACAAAGAGTACTTGATGTTTTAGAATAAACAATTTCAATAAAGAAGAAACTTTATTGAAGTATATTGAGTAATTACTGGTTTCTAACTTTCAGTCCTGGAATATTAAAACAATACATGAAAAGAAGTTTTGATCAGATTCAAGTAAATGGTCAGACTGTCCTTAGTATTAAATATTCAAAATTTTAATAATTAAATATTATTAAATTAAAAATGAGGTTTATTGTGTTATTTTTTAAATTCTTTTTTTTTTTTTTTTTTTTGTGGTACATGGGCCTCTCACTGTTGTGGCCTCTCCCGTGGGCCTCTCACTGTTGTGGCCTCTCCCGTTGCGGAGCACAGGCTCCGGATGCGCAGGCTCAACGGCCATGGCTCACGGGCCCAGCCGCTCCGCGGCATGTGGGATCTTCCCAGACCGGGGCACGAACCCGTGTCCCCTGCATCGGCAGGCGGACCCTCAACCACTGCGCCACCAGGGAAGCCCTAAATTCTATATTTTAACTGAAAGGAGATATGTCTTTTTCTAGAAAAGAGGATTAAAGCATCCCAAGAACTTAACAGAAAATTACATGGGAAGTGGGAGATAGGGAAATTCTCCCTTTAAACTTATCCATGAGTTTTTCTTTTGTGGAAAAAGGGGGATTAAGCAAGAGTGCATCCATCATGTTGGAATTGAGAGGTTTTTATTTTACCAGGACAGAAATATATTGTTTTTTTATAGAGAGAAAATAATTTCTCTGGAAATGAGTTAACAGAAGAACAAAAAAACAGAAAAATATTTAATTTATCATGCTTTTTAATATCATACCATACTTGAGTTTGAGAAGATCGGGACACTGAGAAATCAGATGTCAGAAAAGGGAAAAATTATATAGGGATTTAAAAGTGAAGCATTTATACAGGATAATAAAAAGCCCAATTCTCACTTTCATTACACATATGGCAGTACTACAACTCAGTTCCCTATATTATTAACAGTATATTTTACCTTTCGGCAGATGTTATTAAGGTGAAATTAAGCTATAGGAAAAGACTTATTTGTTTTTGTTTGTTTTCTTGTCAGTACAAGTTATCTTTCTAGCTATTGTAACTTTGACAGTAAGTTTGCTTTTGAGGGTAGAAGTAAGCAAACTGTTACTGTGCGTTTATAAATTTCTTCTTATTTCACAGGTCTCCAGTATCCAATTCACCTATAATACTGATATAACCCAGTTTCGAGACCTCTATCTGGATGACATCCGTAGGGCCTTTTTCCTTGTATCCTTTTTATGGACTTCTGTTTTAAGGCACTGCAACCTCCCATTTAATGGAGTAAGAAGTGGGAGGGGTTTCTGCCTGTCATTTGGTAGTGGTATTACCTTGGAGGCCATTTAACCGCCCTCTCAACCATAATTTTCTCATATAGTTTACACTTCAAAAAATTTCTGAAACTATAGAAAAGCATAAAGAATGATATAACAAACAAATGTATATATGTGTATTCCTGCCATCCAAGATATCAACAACTAATATTTTGTCACATATGTCACACATTTTAAAAAATTAAAATATTACAGCTAAAGACAGTCTCCTTTCAACTTCCAACTCCAAACTAATTTCCCTCATCCAGAAGACACCACTATTATGAGTTAGGTTTGTATCTTTTTATGTGTATTTTATACTATACTCATGTTATATAACATCTGTCCCACAAGGTTTTTGGATCACATCAGAGGCAATATTGTGTGAAAGTTATTTGTATTAGAATTTTGTAAGACAGTGTGACAGAATAAAGTCTCATTTTGGGAAGGCTGGCTGACTGGGTTGAAAAAACTCATAGGGAGATATTTCCTTTGAACTTACCGTGGTGGAGTCTGGACCTTATAGGTCCAGAAAATAAATGTTCTTATTCTCTCCTCTACCTCTTGCCTTCACTCTCAATTTTGCTTTCTGTCTTTGCAGATTCCTTCCACTCAGCCTATACTAATAAAACACTTCTTCCTTTGAACCCTGCATCTCCCTAAATTATAATTTCGTCTTGTCCTCTGTGTCTACTACCAAGCTCCTTGCTGCTACCATTTCCTCCCCATTTATGTACTATATCCTCAAGCCTTGACCAGTGCCTGGCACACAGTACTTCTTCAATATTTGTCAAATGTCTCTGCTGAAGTTGTCCTCTCGTGGTCTGCAGGGCCTTCCTGATTGCACAGTCTAATCTGTTCAGTTTTACTTGACCACTCTTACAACATTCAACTCAATTGACTTTTCTCTTTCTTTTCCCTTGACATCCAGAACATGATCCAGGTTCTCTTCTCAGCTGTTTACACCATCTCTATTCTCCTTCATGGAAACTTACTCTTCCTTTGCTCTTGAACCATGTATGTTTTTCTCCAAGCTCTATCATTAACCTTCTCCTCTAATTGTGCCTGGGTAATGTCATCCTCTCCTATAGCTTTGACTGACACCTCTGTACAAACAACTCTAAGATCTACTTCTCCAGCCCTGACCTCTCTGACCTTAAGAGTCAAATGTCCAACATCCTGCTGGGCATCACCAGATATACATCCACACTGACTAATGACTGCCCACCCCTCTCCAAAATCACTCTCTGCCAGGTTTCATCTCATTTAATGGCATCGCCATGCTCCCAGCTACCCAGGGCATCAAACTTGTCATATTTAACAACTCCCTGTCCAGTTTTAAAGTTCCATGGTCTCCCCTCCTTCTCCATTTCCACTCTAACCACACTGGTTCAGACTTTCCTTGTCCCCAACATAGATTACTGAGATAGCTTCCTAACTGAATTTCCTGCCTCTAATTATTTGTATCCCTGATCCAAATATCTCACTGTTATTGGTATTTCTTATTTATATTACTCACCTAAAATTCTTGCCAGCTCTTCATTGTCTCCACAATAAAGTTCAAGGTTTTTTATTAATATGCCACCCATCTACATTTCTTGCTTCATCTTTCACTGTACCCTTCAATAAACGCTCAGCTTCTATCACACCTGTTTACTGTTTCTTGACTACACCATTTTATTTATTTTTTTCTTTTGTCTGCACTGGGTGGCATGTGGGATCTTAGTTCCCTGACCAGGGATTGAACCCCGCACCCCCTGCGTTGGAAGCATGGAGTCTTAACCACTGGATCGCTAGGGAAGTCCTTGACTACATCATTTATTTCCCACTGTTTACCTTTAAATTCATCTTATATACTTCTACATATCATCATAATCTTAGTCACCATATGAGCACTTTAAACTATTTTATTTATATTTATATTCTTAGTGCCTAGCTCTGCCTCTGACATGTACTAGATGATAAATCTTGCTTGGTTAGTTGACTGGTTGAATGCATGGAACAATTAATATATTTAAGGCTCAAGTTACCAACGCAAATGCCGCTTTTTCACTGAAATTTGCCTTGATTCATACTTCCTTTTTAGTGTGTCTGTACCATTTTTGTGTATGTGTTTATGATAATAAAGTAACTAACATTTATCGAGCCCTTTCAGTGGGCCAGGCACTATTTTAAATACTTTACTAGCAGTAAGTTCTTAGACCCCAATATAATTAATACCTACTTTTTATTACTGCACTATTACAAATGTAAGTTTAAGAAATGTCAAAAAGATGTTTACTCTTTCTCATTCTCTATTGAATTATTTTAAAACATGATATCTTATTTCTTCCTAAGCCTTTCAAAGAACCTGGCACGTCTCACATGTAGTGGGCACACAGCGAGCATGTATGAAATGAAATCGTCGTATTTCAGCTGAAAATGTCTATCGCTTTTTTTTTTAATCATTAGCAGCCAACTACAAATAGCAGTAATCCAACTGTTTATGTTAGAGGCAAGGAAAATAGTAACCTTCCCAAGGTTACTAGTGACAAGGATGACCTCCCATGCCTCATTGTTCTTAGTACATTGCTTGTTCAGTCTGGTTCTTTCCAAATGCATTCACAAGGAGATACAATGGAACACTCATTTACAACAATTTATGATCAAATGTACAAGTAGAAAAGCAAATTACCCTCATGGTAGAATAGGTATATCTTTTCTCAATGAAAAAGAACTTTTATGCATTCTGACTTGTTTTGGCATTTCCTTAACTCTATTTAGGTTTTCTTCTTAATGACGGCCTTTTTTGGAACTGGGAATATAGCTTCTATTAACAGGTAATTTAAAATAAAAACAGCATATGTATAACCAGAAAATAATACAAATAGGGATTTTGTTCTGTACCTTGCTTTTTACACTGAAGGATGTATTTTGAAAATTGGTATGTATGGGCACATACAAGTCTATCTCATTCGTTTTACTGATTTTATAATAGTTCTTGAGACAATGTATACTTGTGCTTTAGTAAGAGTAGGTTTCAGAAAATTAGGTTAAACATGCTTTTTAGAAGAACGTTCTTTTAAAGTTACAATGTGAATTCTAAACTCCGTTTTCTTTTTGTTGATTCCTTAGCTTTGATCTTGCCTCTGTCTATTGCTTTCTGACCGTGTTTAGTCCTTACATGATGGGAGCCCTGATGATGTGGAAGGTTGGTTTTCTTATTTTCTTAAGATATTGATTTATAAGATTATGAACTCATTGTGACAATTAAGATTATGTAACATGTGACATTAAGATTATAAAGTGACAGAGTTAAGTCGCATGGAAAGAAGATACCTTCTCAGACACTGTTGAATGAGAAGTCGGACACTTTAGCTTTTACTTCAAAATATAATCTTTTTACTTTACTCCTAAGCCCATTTAACTTCAAAGAAGTAGAGAGGCTGTTAGTCCCAGGAAGTCCTATCAAAGGTGATTAAAGCCTGTGGGGAGTGAAGGGTGGATCAAAACTGCCTTGCTCCTCAAGATCAAAGGCTCCCCGAACTGATGTTCCCCACCCCCAAGACTGCCAACGTGTTATCATTTTTTCTCATAATCCCTGTACTTAGAACTGATTTATTCATTCAATAAATATGTCATTGAAGGCTTATGAGCACCGGCTAGGTACTGAGGGTTCTAAGATAATGACAAATTATCAGCTTTCCAAGGGTTCAGACTCTCCAATAGAATGTAATTCATGCTCTTTCCCTTTTTCTCTAGGATCATTAAGCTTGTCTTATTCCCTCTACCATAGTGCCTGGCACATTTTATGTACTTCGTATATATTTGTTTAAATAAAAGAACTAATATCTGCCTAAAATCTGATTGCCTTCTATTCAGATCACATAAGTAATAATTGTTAAAGTATGTGTTTATTAACGGATTAATATCCTTTTTTTTGTTACTGCACTAATACAAATGTAATTTTAAGAAATGTTAAAAAAGATGTTCAGGGACTTCCCTGGTGGTCCAGTGGCTGGGACTCCACACTCCCAATGCAGGGGGCTCTGGGTTCGATCCCTGGTCGGAGAGCTAGATCCCACATGCTGCAACTAAGAGTTCGCATGCTGCAGCTAAGACCTGGCACAGCCAAATAAATACATAAATAAAAATATTAAATAAAAAAAAAAGATGTTCATTTTCTCATGTCCCATTCTCTACTGAATTCTTTTGAAATGTGTATTAACAGTTTCCTTAATCTTTATTTACATTTTTCTTAAAGGTAGTTGTTCTTTTCTCAGTCTGTTAAAGATCATGGGCCTTTAATTAAAAACAAGCAAAAAAAAAGAAAGAAAAATAGAAGTTTAAACTAAATGCTAGACTTATAATCTCTAGCTTAATTCAGTAAGCTTTACTGACCTAATATATTTGGTCACTTTCTTTGACTGATGTGGCTGGAAGTGAAAATTCTCCTGGACCTCTGTTTCAGTCATGTAGCCTTCACTACACGTAGCCTTCGCTTGAACAAGAGTCTTATGCAGTTTTGAACATCATTTCTTTTCCATATTTTCTCCCTCCCCTCTTTGTTTAAACATTGTGTGTGTGTATTTTTTTTTTTAATTGGTCACTGGAAAGCAGTATCTCAAAATATTAACAGTGTTACACCTGGATTATAGATTTTTCAACCAGTGTAAATTTTATTATACCTTTCTCCATTTTTTTTACAGAGTATGAATTTTATAATCAGAAATAAATTAGTATTAAAATAAAACAACAGCAAGCAATGGTAAAACAGCTAAATCATGTTAATAGAGTTGTAGTATCAAATAACCAGATGAGTTCAGGGATCTGTGAATCAAATCATCAGGCTCCATAGTTTATTTGATTTGGGTCATTAATTATTATACTGAGTTAAATAGAACAAAAATTTGGAATAGGCTTTATTTGAAATATTTGTTATCTTTTATACTACAAATGCTGTTGATGTGGATTTTTAAATCTGTTTTCATCACCATTCTATATGTCATTGGTATCACGGTTTTATTTCAGCATTGGCTTTTCACTAATACAGACAAACTGAGAAATTGAAATATTTCTTCAAATGCTACAGCTACCCATGGCATCATTTGTTGTTCTTTTAAACAGATTTTAATCCCCTTTGCTCTTGTGATGTGTGCTTTTGAAGCTGTTCAGTTAACTACCCAGTTATCATCAAAAAGGTAAGATGAATGTTTAAGAAACATTGAATTTGTTAGTTTTTAGGAAATGAGAGTTAACACTTGAGGGTATTTTGTGTGATTGCTATTAAGACACAGTAACATAGATTTATTATAAAAATGAGAAAAAAATGTTTCACCCTTTTAGTCAGAATTCAGTTGTCATGAGAGGAAATTAGTTGATTAGAGCCTGTAGCAGAATAATATGCTTTCTCAACAATAAAATGTTATTAGAATATTATTCAAGCTAGAGAGGAGCCCCCCTAGAAAACTATAAAATATAAACGTTAAATTCTTGTAGTTAATCACTTGTTTATTGTAGATATAACTGTGCCTACAAACTCCAAGGAATATCATTCTGTTTTCTTTTGGATTATTTCTTAAGTGTGTATTAGACAAATGTGTTAACATTATATCATTTTACATGGCTTGAAATTAACTTCTAGATGTCAATAATTTACATAGTTTCTTAGTCTTGATTTCTACACTTTTGGCAAATGGAATGGGAAGTATCCTTTCTGAGTTTCTAGGAATTTCTGGAGCAGTCAGTGTTAAGCAATCAAGAAGCTGTCAACTCAACTATTTGCTTTTTGGACGCAATGAAATTGTGTCATCAGCACAGGACTGATCAGCCTCTCTGAAAGACACGAGATAAATGTGTAGCTTCTTAGCAGTTTCGTTATTCTTGAATCAAACTGGAATATTCAATGCTGAAAGAAATAACTAATATTAGCATAAATTTGCATGTTCTTCTTGATGAATTTAAGCTAGAACCAAGTGTAGCGTATTATTATGTATTTGCCATAATAATAATAATAAAAAGGTTTTCTTGCACTATTTAAAAATAGTGGAAATCTCATTTCTAGACTAATTTAGTATATTTTTGCAGGATATTTACATGAATTTAACATTAAAAGCATTTATACCTTGTCAATACCACATAGAAGATACTTAGATGCAATTAAAAAAAAAAAACTAGTAAGTGACATGTACTTTCTCACATCTCTGTTAACAGATGCAAGTTTTTAGAAGGGCTTTTAATTAAAGTTTAAGAAGACCTGGGGATATGTGGGATGAGAGGTAGAAGGCTCATCAAAATGTGTGTGTAGGGCTTCCCTGGTGGCGCAGAGGTTGAGAGTCCGCCTGCCGATGCAGAGGACACGGGTTCGTGCCCCGGTCCGGGAGGATCCCACATGCCGCGGAGTGACTGGGCCCGTGAACGATGGCCGCTGAGCCTGCGCGTCCGGAGCCTGTGCTCCACAATGGGAGAGGCCACAACAGTGAGAGGCCCACATACCACAAAAAAAAAAAAAAAGTGTGTGTATATGTGTGCGTGTATTTGTGTGTGTGTGTGTGTGTGTGTGTGTGTGTGTGTGTGTGTGTGTAGTAATTTTAACCTGAGACTAGTACGATGAAAAACTAAATACAAAGGGAGAGTTTTAGTTTTGTTCGTTTGGTATTTAGTTTGTTTAGTATTTAGTTTTTCTACAACGAAAAACTAAATACAAAGGGAGAGAACTGAGGCAAAGATGACAAAGTTGTGGCTTTATAAATGTCTTCTCTTTTGACCTTTAAACCTTTACAAGTCACTGACATTCCCCCCTAATATAACACTGACCCCTCAAACTTAACATGTCGTACATTGAACCCAGCAATTCCCTTTCTTCCTGTTGAACTCTGCTCATCCTGTTTTCTTTTTCTAATCTGTTGCACAAACCCAAATCCATCCATCCCTCATTGCCAAATCCACTCGCTACATGTCACTGTTATCGTCTCTTCTTTCTATTCACATTTTCAGTCACCTCCACGAACCCACTATCATCAGTCATCTTCAGGGGCCTCTTAGCTGATCTCCCTGCTTTTACTCCTGTCCTCCTACAGTTATTATCCATACAACAGACAGAGGAGCCTTTAAAACCTTCCAATGGCTTCTTGTCACAACTAGGAAAAATTCTAAAGTCCTAATTATGGCCTAAATGGCCCCATGTGATCTGGCCCCTGCATATCTATCTCTCCAACCTTATTTCCCACAACTCTTGTGCTAGCACACTCTGCTTAAAGCTGACCCTCTTGCTGTTCTTCAAATACACCATGCACGTTTTCACTTCATGCCCTTTGTACGTTCCACACTCTCTCTACCTGCAGTGCTCTTTACTCATATAGTTTCATGGTTCACTCTGTTCACACAGGTCTCTACTTAAATGTCTTCTCCTCATAGAGGTCTCCCCCATCAATTGACTTTTCTTCCTGACATTTAACACCACCTGACATTTTATTGTTATTACAAACATTCTATTTATTATTTGTCTCCCTGAGTAGATGGTAGGCTCTGTTCACCAATGTTTTACCAGCAACAAGAACAGTGGCTGGCATACAATAGAAACTGAAAACCTATGTGCTAAATTAGTGGTAGAAGTTATCAGCACAAAATAAAACTGGAAATGGCTACTACTACACATTGTGACATTTCTTTTATACACAAGACTGACTTAAGAACGTCCCCCTTTTGGTTCCATAGAGCACTAAAATTTGACCCAGGAAAAATTAGACTTGGTAGAAACAACAACAAATAACACTGTAAAAAGGTAAAACCACCCAGAGTAAAATCTATAACTGACAAAATAATGATGAAGAAGCAAAAAATTAAAAATAGTGACATCACCAAATGCTGCGGAGGATGCAAAGAAATTGCTCTCAGACATTGCTGGTGGGAATGTAAAATAGTACAACTACTCTGAAAAGAGTTATCCAGTTTCACATGAAACTGCGCAAACAACATAATCCAGTAACTGCACTCGGCTCTTTTTCCTAGAGAAATGAAAACTTGTGTTTGCACAAAAACTGTACACAAATGTTTATAGCAGCTTATTTGTAATAGCCATAAACTGGAAACTACCCTGATGTCCTTTGGTGCTTGAATGGTTAAACAAACTGTGGTATAATGGCAATAAAAAGGAGCAAACTATTGATACACACAGAACCTTAGATGAATCTCAAGAGAATTGTGCTGAGTGAAAAAGGCAATCCCAAAATGTTATAAGTGAGTCAAATGATTCCACTTGTACAACACTCCAGAAATAACAAAATTATAGAAACAGAGAACAGATTAGTGGTTTCCAGGGACTGGGGATTAGACAGAGAGTAAGCAAGAGGAGGATAGATGTAGCTATAAAAGAGTATCATGAGGGATCCTTGTGATGATGGAAACATTCTGTATCTTGATAGAATCAATGTCAGTATCCTGGTTGTGATATTGTGCTATAGTTTTGTAAGATGTTACCAGTGGGGGAAACTGGGCAGAGGGTACATGGGTTCCCTCTATATCATTTCTTGCAGTTGCATGTGAATCCATAATTATCTAAAATAAAAACTTTAATTTAAAAAATCATAATTCATGTCCCTTTCTTTTTAAAATTTTATTTATTTATTTTCTTACACAGCAGGTTCTTATTAGTCATCAATTTTATACACATCAGTGTATACATGTCAATCCCAATCTCCCAGTTCATCACACCACCCCCACCCCGCCGCTGCTGTCCCCCCTTCGTGTCCATACGTTTGTTCTCTATCATGTCCCTTTCATACCATTGAAATAAATATTCAAAGTGTTAAATAACATTTTTGAAGTCTAGCCCATCACTGTGGGACAGTAGTCCATGATAATGTGAAAAGAGCCTTTGTCAAATGTAGTATTTTCAGAAGCAGAAATACTAATAACAGAATGTTAGATTATTTGATTATTTTCATTTTGATTTTAATGTGCTTTTAAAATGTGTCTGCAGTATTACATGTGTTTTTTCTTTATTTTTTTCCAGTCTTTTTCTCATGGTTATCAACATATCAGACATCATGGCTTTGGTAAGGCATTACTGGATATTGAATATAAATAAGATTGACAAGCTAAACAATGAGTTGATTTTTTTATATATATATATATATAAATTATTTTATTTATGTGCGTTTGGCTGCATTGGGTCTTCGCTGCTGTGCGCAGGCTTTCTCTAGTTGCAGTGAGCGGGGGCTACTCTTTGTTGCAGTGCGCGGGCTTCTCATTGCGGTGGCTTCTTTTGTTGTGGAGCACGGGCTCTAGGTGTGCGAGCTTCAGTAGTTGTGGCACGCAGGCTCAGTAGTTGTGACTTGCGGGCTCTAGAGCTCAGGCTCAGTAGTTGTGGCGCACGGGCTTAGTTGCTCTGTGGCATGTGGGATCTTCCTGGACCAGGGCTCGAACCCGTGTCCCCTGCATTGGCAGGCAGATTCTCAACCACTGTGCCACCAGGGAAGTCCCCCAATGAGTTGATTTAATCAAGTGAAATATGAATGCATTTCTGTACGTGAACTCTTTACATACTGAGTTATAAGTGCTGACATAATTTACACATAAATTACTTTCTTCTTATATGACCTATAATGTGGTAAGAGTGCTGTTCTTAGAGTGTCAGAAATCTCCTAACTTGATTTATTAGAATCTGTCACTTTATACACAGTCTTCAGTGATACATTGTATTTGAAATGAAACTTCCATAGGAAGTTAACAGAAAAAGCTAACTTTAGGTTTAGGTAATATACCATTTTCCTACTTGAAATGCTGATTTTTAACCATTTTGTCAGATTGAAAAAGAAAGGAAAAAAGAGGGGAGGAGGAAGGGAAGGAAGGAAAGAGGGAACAGAGTGGGATGATGTTATCAAGATGCTAGCTCTAATAATGAGTTCTAGTGCGGAACAGGTAGGTGGGCCTCTAGCATGTAATGTATTAACAAAAAGAACCCATTTTACACCTGCACGTTCAGGAGGGTTCCCCAAACTACCCTAAGGTTTGATAATTCACTAGATGGACTCACAGAATTCACTGAAGACTGTTATATCCACAAGTGTGGCTTATTATAGGGAAAGGAGACAGATTAAAATCAGCCAAGGGAAGAAACGCAGAGGGCAGAGTCCAGAAGGGTTCCAGATGTGGAGGTCTGGCCATACTCTCCCCGTGAAGCTGGGACAGCCGTGCTCTACCGGGAGCGATGTGTGACAGTGCACGTGGAGTACTGCCAGCCAGGCTCACCAGAACCTCGATGTCCAGGCTTTTTATTGGAGCCCAATCGGATATTGTTCCTGTGGCCAACCTTTAATCTCAGTCCTTCTAGAGGTAGAACTGATAACACACGGCCCAAAGCCCTGAACATAAATCACATTATTAAACTGTCCAGTGGCTGAGGTCCCCCAGGCAAAACACTCCTATCAGGCAGGACCTAGTAATCGCCTCCTAGTAGCTGAAGGTAAAGGCCAGACCTCTCTTTAGATAGGGTTAATTCTTCACTACACATCTTATGCTGGAAGTGCTGAGAGACGAATGTTAGGGTAACTTCCCAAATCAGATTCCTAGTCACTTGATTCAGATGAGAACATTTTTATGTTGTATTGAACTGGATATATTTCTGAAATTGACCACACATAATGTTAGAACAAATTAGCTTTCAGTTTTGCTCACAAAGTGGCAAATAGACAAAGACATGTTAACAGAAGAGAATTTAAATTCTCTGATTAATTTTATATGAAGAATCAGACTGCTGAGTTTAACTTAGAGAGCCATGTGTGGTCTAAGTTCTGCTTACCTGACTGGCATTGTATCTCTCCTCTCCCTCCTTGTTTCCTCTACCCCAGCCTCACCTTGGACCTGCCAAGCTCTACCTGGACTCTTGATGTTTATAAGCGTTACTCCCTCTGTCAGAAACAAACTTCTCCCCGGATCTCTCCAACCTCCTCTTTCCTCTGACTCTTACTTGTCACTTAGATTTTTAGACTTTTTATTGGGACAACCTTCCCTTATTACCCCAGCTGGGGTGTGTGCCCCTTTCTTTGTGCTCCTGTACTTGCCTGTATTTCCAATCATAACACTCATCACACACACACACACACACACACACACACACACACACACACACATGCCTGATAAATTGACTGAATCAGTCACTAGATTATAAATCTCCTGAAAGAGAGTTTATCTCCAGGACCTAACACAATGATTAGCACATAGTAGGCGATCAGTAAATGTTTGCTGATGAATAGATGATACGGCTTCCTTTCACTGCAGTCTTTGGTATTATCGATACTTAGTGCCTTTTATGAAAGTTGGCTGGGTTTTCTTCTAGTTATTCAAGATGTCACTTTTGTGCTTATATGATTGAATGGCAATGCTGTTTGTGGCTTTTAAGCTATTGCTCATTTTAGTCCAAGCAAAAATTTCAATAAAGGGCGAATTCTTATTGATTCCAGTCAGATAGTGGTTCTGAGGGGTCAGAAATCTGAAGGACATAATCCTAAAACAAAGTTGCTTTTAGGCTGAATCTATATAGCCTTTGTTTTTAATGAAGCCATATTTTGTTTTATTTTACAGCATTTTTTCTTCTTGATCAAAGATTATGGCAGCTGGCTTGATATTGGAATAAGGTATAGTATATATTCACATAGAATTCTTCAGAGTGCAGTGAAAAATAGTAACTTGGTATCTTAGTACAGAAGATTTCAATTTGATTTTTGAAGTAAGCATAGCAAGTAGCAATTATTTTAAACCTCTGGAGGTGAGACACGTCCCTCCAGTTCTTGGCATTAACACATTATCAGGTGTTTCCTTGGGATGATGTGGGGACAGATGTTAAGTCTGAAAGAAATGCAGAACAGCAGGAAGGTACAAGGAAAACTGCTTGAATCTGGGGTAGATCACTCCAGTGTCTGTGTTCTCATAATCTCTCAATCTCTCTCAAGAGCAATGAAGCTATTCAAGTTGCAGTGTGAATTTTCTGTGGCAGTTTACATTTCATGTAATCATCATATGCCTCCTAGAATCTTCAATATGGGAACATGTTAACATGTGATACCTATAACATTGTGTTTTAAAGTATAATCTGAACAAAATGTCAGTTTCCTGTTTATTGTGATTTGAACGTCAATGATTGCCATAATCTGTTAAATTTCTTCTCTTTGAGGGGAAGAAAGCAAGGTTGATCCTTTTGCCTTTTTGTTTTCAAATGCATTCAGAGATAGAATACATTCTTATAGACTAATTTTATTTCCTTTAGTCAGTATTTGTTCAGCCAGGAATTGTGTAGGTTTGGGTGAGGTACTCGATTACAAGTCCTCTCCTCTGTTCCTACCTCTTAGGCAGCTCAGGCTTGTACCGCCTTGTTATTTATATAGAGGTCTGTCTCCCTTGATAGTCAGCTGATTTGACTCTCTTCCATTCCTTGTGTGCTAGGCACAGAGAGGGTACTCCACAAGTCGTTAATTTTGTTTTCATTAGTCTCTTAAGTTTGAAGCTTAGGGAAAGTTTTAATGTGTCCTTCTCACCAGCCCTCTGATCCCAAAGTGTCCAGGCAGGTCGTAGGTCATGGTATGGGCTTTAAGCCAGAGCTCCTGGGATTGATCTATTTCTGCCACTTTTTAGCTGTAAGACTGACAGCAAGTGACTTAACGTCTCTAATCTCTCTCTGTCTCTTGTCGTTTTGAATGAATTAATCCATCTAAAGTGTTTAGCACAGTGCCTGGCATCAAATAAGCTCCAATAAATGGAAACTATTATTATGTTTTTATCCTTCATAGTGTGCCTTGTATTTGAGATACCTCTCCTTATTATCTCCATAATTTGATTAATTTATTTTCATTTTAAACATAGGTCAGAATTTTGTTTGGAAAATATTCTGACAAAATATAGCATTATTACATATGAGACTTTTTATTTTATTCTTAATTGTAGCAAAATATACATAATATAAAATTTACCATCTTAACCCTTTTCAAGTGTAGAATTCAGTGGCATTAAGGACATTCACATTGTTGTACAACTATCATTATCATTCCATCTCCATAATGGTTTTCATCTTGCAAAAAACTCCTCATTCCCCATCTCCACCAGCCCTGGCAACCAACATTTTAATTTCTGTTTCTATGTATTTGACTACTCTAGGATAGCTCACATAAATTAAATTGTACAGTATTTGCCCTTTTGTGACTGAATTATTTCACTTAGCATAATATATTCAAGGTTTATCCATGTTATAGCATGTGTCAGAATTTCCTTCCTTTTGAAGGCTGTATAATGTTCCATTGTGTACAGACCACATTTTGTTTACCCATTCATCCATCAGTGGACACTTGAGTTGTTTCCCCCTTTTGGCTATTGTGAATAATGCTGCTATAATATGGGTTTGAGACTTTTTGATGGGAGAAATTTATATTGGTTTTGGCTCTAAAGAGATGTGAAGGAATGAAGAGGATATATTTCTCACATGAAGATGTGCATCATTAATTTCTACATAGCATCATTAATTTATATTACACAAATTAAGGATTTGATTTTCTCTGATTCACTTGAGGTTTATCTTTACTTGGCAGATTTTTTTCTTCAAAGTACGAATTTCACTGTTATTACCAGTAATAACATGCATAAAACACAAAGCATTTTTAAATATCCATGATCTCAATTCAACAGGGCAAATACTTATTGATCACCCGCTATGCACCAGGTGAATTTCTGGGGATGAAAAACACATTCTCAGGCTCTCAGGGAGCTTAAGGTTGGAGGAGGAAACAGACTCATGAGCAGACAATATGGTGCAGTGTGAGAATTTCTAGAATAGTCTCTTGGGTGCTGTGGGGACATTAGTCAGGGCACCTACCTCAGCCTTGCAGGGTAAGGGAAGGCTTGTTAGGAGAGGGACTGTTTAGACACTGCAAGAGTAGCATTTAGAAGAGCGCATTGGGTCACAAGATCTAGGGAGAATGTGTAGCATAAATAAAGGCAAAGATCTAATGGCACCTTAAGGAACCACTGATATTTACGGGTAGAGAACAGGAGGTGTGGCAATGAGGCTGAAAGAAGTGGCCAGAAAGGCAGAAGGAAACCAGGTGAGAGTAGTGTGGTGGAAATCAAAAGAACATTCAGGAAGGAGGGAGGTTATTGAGATGTTACAGAGAGAGTAGGTAGGAAAAGACATAAAGACATGCATTGGATTAAACAGTGGGTCATTGATGAGCTTGGCCAGGGACGGTTCAGGGTAAGATTTAATATTAGACGTCTGCACTGAATCAAATCCATTGATTTCTGGGTGAGGACCACAGACCAAAGATAATCATTTTTCTCCTCTCTACCAAGTCTTCAATAAAATAACAAACCCAGCAAAAGTGAGGACAATAGAAAAATGACCATCAGCAAATGCAAGTTCAACAAATTCCTAGAAGATGGATAATCCAAGAGAGGAATCAGCAGCCCAGAATCTATCAGCGAGTGCTGCCAAAGGAACAGAAAAGCCCAGAGGCTCCAGACTCAGTCGGACAGTAATATGGAGCTCAGGAGTGAGGAAGGGGATTAACTGCATGTCTCTCAGTCCAGTGATGGTACCAGTGAGCTCTCCATGGCCTCTTTCCTCCTTCCTTCATCCCCACGTAGGAAGTACTACTTTCTGCATTTTACTCCCAGGGAAAAACCTGGAAAGAGGCTGAGGAGATGTGAAGAATTTCACTGCTGTGACACATGTGCTTCTACCTCATAGAAAACCTGTCCTCCACTCTAGCATTCATAGCTTCCTTCCACCCCAGCCCAAAGGGCAGAGGCAGGCACCCCTCCTGCTAATCCTGAAACATGACATAGCAATTTTTATTACATACCCACAACTTACTTGCAACTATCCTATATGTGAGTTAGACCTAGAGGAAACCAAGACTTTCTTAAAAACTTAACACTACCCTCTGATTGCTAGAGTAACCAAGATTACTCTACCCAGCAAGGATCTCATTCAGATTCGATGGAGAAATTAAAACCTTTACAGACAAGCAGAAGCTAAGAGAATTCAGCACCACCAAACCAGCTCTACAACAAATGCTAAAGGAACTTCTCTAAGTGGGAGACACAAGAGAAGAAAAGAACCTACGAAAACAACCTATTGTTTTGACTGAACCTACAAAAACAACCTAATGAAACTTCAAAGCTATAAAAGAGGAAATAGACAGTAACACAATAATAGTGGGGGACTTCAACACCTCACTTACACCAATGGACAGATCATCCAAAATGAAAATAAATAAGGAAACACAAGCTTTAAATGACACAATAAACCATATAGATTTAATTGATATTTATAGGACATTCCAACCAAAAACAGCAGATTACACTTTCTTCTCAAGTGTGCATGGAACATTCTCCAGGATACATCACATCTTGGGTCACAAATCAAGCCTTGGTAAATTTAAGAAAATTGAAATCATATCAAGCATCTTTTCTGACCACAATGCTATGAGATTAGAAATGAATTACAGGGGAAAATACGTAAGAAACACAAACACATGGAGGCTAAACAATATGTTACTAAATAACCAAGAGATCACTGAAGAAATCAAAGAGGAAATCAAAAAACACCTAGAGACAAATGACAATGAAAACCTGATGATCCAAAACCAATGGGATGCAGCAAAAGCAGTTCTAAGAGGGAAGTTTATAGCTATACAAGCCTACCTCAAGAATCAAGAAAAATCTCAAATAAACAATCTAACCTTACACCTAAAGCAATTAGAGAAAGAAGAACGAAGAAAACCCAAAGTTAGCAGAAGGAAAGAAATCATAAAGATCAGAGCAGAAATAAATAGAAACAAAGAAAACAGTAGCAAAGATCAATAAAACTAAAAGCTGGTTCTTTGAGAAGATAAACAAAATTGATAAACCATTAGCCAGACTCATCAAGAAAACAAGGGAGAGGACTCAAATCAATAAAATTAGAAATGAAAAAGGAGTAGTTACAACAGACATCACAGATATACAAAGCATCCTAAGAGACTACTACAAGCAACTCTATGACAATAAAATGGACAACCTGGAAGAAATGGACAAATCTTTAGAAAGGTATACCTTCCAAGACTGAACCAGGAAGAAATAGAAAATATGAACAGACCAATCACAAGTAATGAAATTGAAACTGTGATTAAAAATCTTTCAAAAACAAAAGTCCAGGACCAGATGGCTTCACAGGTGAATTCTATCAAACATTTAGAGAAGAGCTAACACCCATCCTTCTCAAACTCTTCCAAAAAATTGCAGAGGAAGGAACATTCCCAATCTCACTCTATGAGGCCACCATCACCCTGATACCAAAACCAGACAAAGGTACTACAAAAAAAGAAAATTACAGACCAATACCACTGATGAATATAGATGCAGAAATCCTCAACAAAACACTAGCAAACAGAATCCAACAACACATTAAAAGGATCATACACCATGATCAAGTGGGATTAATCCCAGGGATGCAAGGATTCTTCAATATATGCAAATCAATCAATGTGATTCACCATATTAACAAATTGAAGAAGAAAAACCATATGATCATCTCAATAGATGCAGAAAAAGCTTTTGGCAAAATTCAACACCCATTTATGATAAAAACTCTCCAGAAAGTGGGCATAGAGGGAACCTACCTCAACATAATAAAGGCCATATACGACAAACCCATAGCAAACATCACTCTCAGTGCTGAAAAACTGAAAGCATTTTCTCTAAGATCAGGAGCAAGACAAGGATGTCTACTCTCACCACTATTATTCAACATAGTTTTGGAAGTCCTAGCCATGGCAATCAGAGAAGAAGAAGAAATTAAAGGAATACAAATTGGAAAAGAAGAAGTAAAAGTGTCACTGTTTGCAGATGACATGATACTATACATGGAGAATCCTAAAGATGCCACCAGAAAACTACTAGAGCTAATCAATGAATTTGGTAAAGTTGCAGGATACAAAATTAATGCTCAGAAATCTCTTGCATTCCTATACACTAATGATGAAAAATGTGAAAAAGAAATTAAGGAAACACTCCCATTTACATTGCAATGAAAAGAATAAAATACCTAGGAATAAATCTACCTAGGGAGACAAAAGACCTGTATGCAGAAAACTGTAAGACACTGATGAAAGAAATTAAAGATGATACCAACAGATGGAGAGATATACCATGTTCTTGGATTGGAAGAATCAATATTGTGAAAATGACTCTACTACCCAAAGCAATCTACAGATTCAATGCAATCCCTATCAAATTATCAAAGGCAGTTTTTATGGAACTAGAACAAAAAATCTTAAAATTTGTATGGAAACACAAAAGACCCCGAATAGCCAGAGCAGTCTTGAGGGAAAAAAAGGAGCTGGAGGAATCAGTCTCCCTGACTTCAGACTATACTACAGAGCTACAGTAATCAAGACAATATAGTACTGTCACAAAAACAGAAACATAGATCAATGGGACAAGATAGAAAGCCCAGAGATAAACCCACGCACCTATGGTCAACTAATCTATGACAAAGGAGGCAAGAATATACAATGTAGAATAGACAGCCTCTTCAATAAGTGGTGCTGGGAAAACCGGAGAGCTACATGTTTAAGAATGAAATTAGAATGCTCCCTAACACCATACACAAAAATAAACTCAAAATGGATTAGAGACCTAAATGTAAGACCGGACACTATAAAACTCTTAGAGGAAAACATAGGAAGAACACTCTTTGATATAAATCACAGCAAGATCTTTTTTGATCCACCTCCTAGAGTAATGGAAATAAAAACAAAAGTAAACAAATGGGACCTAATGAAACTTCAAAGCCTTTGCACAGCAAAGGAAACCATAAACAAGACGAAAAGACAACCCTCAGAATGGGAGAAAATATTTGCAAATGAATCAATGGACAAAGGATTAATCTCCAAAATATATAAACAGCTCATGCAGCTCAATATTAAAAAAACAAACAACCCAATCCAAAAATGGGCAGAAGACCTAAATAGACATTTCTCCAAAGAAGACATACAGATGGCCAAGAAGCACATGAAAATCTGCTCAACATCACTAATTATTAGACAAATGCAAATCAAAACTACAATGAGGTATCTCCTCACACCAGTTAGAAATGGCGTCATCAGAAAATCTACAAACAACAAATGCTGGAGAGGGTGTGGAGAAAAGGGCACCCTCTTGCACTGTTGGTGGGAATGTAAATTGATACAGCCACTATGGAGAACAGTATGGAGGTTCCTTAAAAACTAAAAATAGAATTACCATATGATCCAGCAATCCCACTACTGGGCATATACCCAGAGATAGCCATAATTCAAAAAGACACATGCACCCCAATGTTCATTGCAGCTCTATTTACAATAGCCAGGTCATGGAAGCAACCTAAATGCCCATCGACAGACAAATAGATAAAGAAGATGTGGTACATATATACAGTGGAATATTACTCAGCCGTAAAAAGGAATGAAATTGGATCATTTGTTGAGACGTGGATGGATCTAGAGACTGTCATACAGAGTGAAGTAAATCAGAAAGAGAAAAACAAATATCGTATATTAATGCATATTTGTGGAACCTAGAAACATAGGACAGATGAACCTGTTTGCAGGGCAGAAATTGAGACACAGATATAGAGAACAAACTTATGGACACCAAGGGGGGAAAGTGGCGGGGGACTGGCGGTGGTGGTGTGATGAACTGGGACATTGGGATTGACACGTATACACTGATGTGTATAAAATTGATGACTATTAAAAAAATAAAAATAAAAATGAGGAAGAGGAAGAGAAACAGGGAATAAGTATATTGTTAATATACTGAAATAAGAACAACAAAAAAAAGGTTCCAATTAAAAAAAAAATTAAAGGGAAAGTCATAAATGAAATGGGAGGTCAGGAAGTAGAGTTTTAAGTCCAGACCACTCTTTCAAGCTTAATTGGAAAGGGAAGGAGAAATAGGGCAGTTATCACATGGGAATACCCTCACACCTCCTTTTGAGATTTTGTTATCATTTTGTTTCAGCCATGAGTGATGTGAGGAATGATATTATAGCTGGAAGGCATGAATGTCCCTAGATCTGGTTACCCTGTGTCAAAACTGGGGTCCAGCATCGGGGCTCAAATGTAGTAAGCCCATTCACAGAGTAGAGTAGTGACCCATACCCGCAAGGTCAGAGCAAGGCGTTGCAACACAGAATCTCGTACCCAGCAGTTGTTTATTTGAGACATGGGCCCGGAGAGGCGTGATACAGGCAGTTCAGAGACCAGAGAATCCGTTTATATTTGGCAAAAGGCAAAACAAGACAGAAGCTCAAACTTGAGTTTGAGCTCAGGATGCCAAAGGCTTGCCCCGGTCACAGCTGTAGCACTAATAACCAACACTGGTATTGTGCCACCATGTTTACAGTATCTTCCAGCACATTATTTCATGTGATCTTTATCATAGCACTGTGAAGTACACATTATTTTCCACCACAGATATATTTACTGCCTCATTTTACAGTTGAGGACCCCGTGGCCCTAAGGAGAGTGCGACTTGCTCATGCCACAGGGCCTGTAAATGGCTGAGCAGGTCAGGGAGGCAGCACTTGGGCACCAGAGCTGTGTATTCCCACTGCCCTTAAGTGCCTCTACTTAGAATTCCCCAGAGTCTTTGTTTTGTAATTCTAATAACCTCTTTTGAAAAGTGGCTCTGTGTCTAATCCCATGTTTGTGATTGTTGCAAAGGAACCATTCACTGCAAAGTTTTGAATAATATAAATCTAGGATTTACAGGAGAAAGAAATATTGATTAGGAGGGAATGAGCCAAGAGTAAGGGCATCTTAGGTCAGAAAAGTCCTGTTTTGTGCCAGAGGCCTTTGTTGAGTGTACAGAGCGGAGTTGTGTCCTCAAAGAGAAAATACTGAGAAGCAGGGAATGAGGCCGGTGGCAGCTTTCTCCTAGGGGAAGGCCGTCACGGGGCGTGCAGGCTGCCGACAGGCACCACAGACCCAAGCACACACTGCCAAACTGCACGGCTGGCAAAGTGGCGTCTTATTTATGTCAGAAGATGGCAACAGATAGTCTCATACTGGTGGTTGAGAGAAAAACCTTGTGACATAAAGAAGACTCTTCCTAGGAGAGTTGAAAGATACGGTTAAAGAAACGCTGCAGTACTGTGATGCTTATGAAATTCTGAGGCTCTGTGTGTGCCCTAGAAGGACTTTTGCTAGGGCTACAGAGAGTCAAGGGCAAATTCAAGGACATAGTGATGAATCAAGATACCCATGAGCAAGGCCCTGATCAGAAATTTTCGTTAGCTGCATCACCTTTGCTGACCTTGGTTACCTTATACTCAGGACTCCAGTAGAGGAGATTTCTTTTCAGCATTGGATCCCAGAATTCAGGACCTTTTCCCCCACTTACTGACTTACTTAGTCTTTCATGCTTTCACTCAACAAGTACCTATTGAGCAACAACTCTAAGCCTGTCTTTCTCATTACATTGTGCCCTCTTGCTCACATCCATCTCTTGTCAGTTCTTCACGGATCCCATTCCATTCAGCACTGTTGGCCCTGTTCCCTTTCTGTCATCTTCAGTCTTTCATCGAAAACTTAATTAGCAGAACGTTCCCCTCAACACCAACCCCTCAAATTACCTTTTCTTTGCTTCCTCTCTAGTAATATACTCTTTCATCAAAAAGAAGAAAAAGAAGGAAGAAAAAGAGAAAGGGAGCCGTGGGGAGGAGGCAGGGGAAAAGAGAGGGAGGGAAAGAGAGAGAAAGAGAAAGAATACCCTTTTTAGCATTTCATTTTCCACCTTCTGGCATCAACATCAGCCCTTGATCCACTCCTGAAGTCCTGTATCCTTCTTTGTCCACAAATTATTTTCTCTCTTTCCCAGTCTTTCATGTTGCTTGTTTAAAGATAGTCACCGTTTTTCTCTGGAAAATTCTGCAATGTCTTTCTTTAGAAATGTTAAACTGTTTTAAGGAATTTAATGCAATCATGTTTATCTCTCCTCCTTTCTGGGATCGCTAGAAGTTTCCAGAAACCTTTTGGAGGATTGGATTGTTTTGCCACAGAAAAAAACTTATACCCAAATCTGGGGAAAAGCCAGATTAAATTAAGCAGCAAATGAGTAAAGTTAAGGATTATTGAGAAAGGTATTAAATTGATATAATAATTAGTATTAAAATGTCATTTATTGCACACAGTGTATTAGGAGTTTTACATAGGTTATTTCATTAGTTTTAATGACAATGATGTGAAGAAAATATAATTATTTCTACTTTACAGCAGAGGAAACTGGCTCTGAAAGACTTAATAACATGGAATACGTAGGTTTCAGGTTTTTGCATTGTATGTACATTTAATATATAGATCATTTCTTCAGGAAAAAGTATATAGTGAGCATTGACCATCCATGAAGCATGCCCAGGTGTTACCAAGGGCCCAAAGATGAATGGGCTTGCCTTCTCAAGACTTGGTGATGCCCCACTGCTAGAGATAGATAACTCCTGCATCAGAGTTTTTCGTGGGGAATTCACGAAAAGGGGGAAGTTCTACTGTATAACTTATAAGGAATATTCCAGCCCTGGAAGGATATGACTCTGACACATGGCCCCTGCATTCAGGGTTGTAAGACAGAATAACTGTAATATGAGGCAGCATGTGCTTAAGCGTTATGTGAATACCGAATGGAGGCCGCTTCAATTCCGACTTCAATGACTGAGAAAACATTGCTCAAGGTCAGCATTTGAGCTGGGCCTTGAATGAAGGGTATAATTTCAGTTAGGGGACTTAGAGTATTTTCGGCGGACAGAATGGATATGAGCAAAGCATAGAGGTGAAAAAGCCCAATGCCTACTCATCTGGAGTGTGATAAATAAGCTGAATTTCAGAAACCTTAGGTTTTGGATAAACAAATTTCCAGAAAATAGCCTTTGGGAACCTTAACTTGGAGAACCTTGAATACAAAACTACAGTGTGCTTCTGTTGGCATATAAGTGAGCAGCCATGTACTTTGGTTCTACTGGAGCTTTAATATTTTAGATGTTACTTCCACAAGTGAATTATTGCCTAGGAGTTAGGAATCTTGACTGCCTTTTTTATACAAGTTCATTCCATGGAGTGACGGGTGGGGTAGAATGTGCCTGGAAATGGAGGAACTAACTAAACCAGCACCATCAGGGTGATTAAGCATTATCCTTAAGTGCTCCTGGCATAACCTTAACGGTCAGGCTTCAATTCTCTTTTGATCCCTGAAGTTATTCTGTGCTTCCAGGCACAATTTTTTCCTGCTTCCTTCAAGGTCTGTCCCCCCAGACTTCAGTGATGTTACAGGGCCCGTTACCATGTCATAGTACTTTGCACTAAATCCAAATTGCCAACTTTGACAGTCTTTTTCCTTGATAATGTTTTTCTTTTCTTTAAAAAAATTATCGTAATATATACATTACAAAAAAACCACGTTAACCATTTTAAAGTGTACAGCTCAGTTTTATTAAATATATTCACATTGCTGTACAACTAATCTCTAGAACTTTTTCATCTTGCATAACTGAATCTCTATACCCATTAAACAGCAGCTCCCTATTTTCCCTTCCCCTCAGCCCCTGGAATCCACTTTTCTACTTCCTGTCTCTATGAGTTTGGCTACTCTAGGTACCTCGTATAGGTGGAATCACACAATATTTGTCCTTTCATATCTGGCTAATTTCACTTAGGGTAATGTCCTGAAGGTTCATCCATGTTGTAGCATGTATCAGAATTTCCTTCCTTTTGAAGGCTGAATAATATTCCATTGTATGTATATATCATGTTTGTCTATCCATTCATCCATCAGTGGGCACATAGGTTGCTCCCACCTTTGGCTATTGTGAATAATGCTACTATAACATGGGTGTTCATTATCCATTCAAGTCCCTGCTGTCAGTTCTTTGAGAAACACACCCAGAAATGAGATTGCTGGATCATATGGTAGTTCTGTTTTTAATCTTTTGAGGAATTGCCTTAATGTGTTTCATAGCAGTTGTGCCATTTTATTCCTACCAGTAGTGCAGAAGACGAATTTCTCCACATTCTCACCAATCCTTGTTTTCTTTTCTTTTTTTGATAGTAGCCACCCTGATGGGTGTGAAGTATATCTCATTGTAGTTTTGACTTGCATTTCCCTAATGGTTCGTGATGTTGAGCATTTTTCATGTGCTTGTTGGCTATTTGTATGTCTTCTTTGGCAAAATATCTGGTCAAGTCCTTTGCCCATTTTTCATTTGAGTTATTTGGTTTTTTATTGTTGAGTGTTGAGTCCTCATGGCTTTCCTTCATCTACCTGCCTATTGTTTAGTGTTGAGTCCTCATGGCTTTCCTTCATCTACCTGCCTCCTAACCTCCTTGCCTGGTCTTCCCATGGAACCAGGGTCAGATTGGGCTGTCCTGGACATTAACCCCTTATCAGATATATGATTTGCAAATATTTTCTCCCATTCTGTAGTTTGCTTTTTCACTCTGTTGATTATGTCCTTTGCACAGAAGTTTTAAATTTTGATATAGTCCAGTTTATCTATCTTTATTTTTGTTACTAAAAGAGGCTTTGACCCATTGCAAAACTTGAATTTAGTATCTAGTGTGATGTTCTTCTTGGCACGCGTGTGGTACCTCCAGGCCTCTTCCTTGCATTCCTTTACACAACCATCATGGGAAATAAAGTGTTCATCAGAGCACAAAATAATAGCAAAAAAGAGACTGCAGAGGCATAAAACAAACAATGAGCATCATTCAAACCAAGGGAAACAGAATGGTGCATTAGCACTTGTAGGCTGTGAATGCATTAATGACCCCTCCCTCAGCAGCACTAGCCATGAGAAAAGGACGTTAACGTGGTTCAGTACTGTACTTCATTTATATTACGTATTAAAATAGTATATAATTAATTAATGCTATACAGGGTAAAAACTGTGCTGTAGAAATATTTTGTGGTAATAGTATTTTTTTATAAAGGGAGCTGCCCTACACATACAGGGATCATATGTCCAGGTTTACCTGGAGCAGTCCTGGTTTATGCCTTTTGTCCCGGTGTAATCTTCACATCCTCATCTATACAACATTAAAAATCCAAAGTGGATGGGAAGAGAATAAAGGCGTAGCCAGTTAATAAGTTATGTTAAACCTCAGTTTATCTCAGTCTTAATGCTTCATCATCACGAGTCTAACTCCCATAGGTAAAATGGGATGCTTGCTCTGAGAGACTTCAGATTTCAGAGCTCAGTTCTGTTCATCAGGCTGAGAACATTGAACTATCCTACATAAATTACCCACATCCTCTCCCGGTCATTCCTGCTGAAATATCTCTTTGCTCTGCTCTGTTTGTCTTCTTTGTCTTTTATTGTATTGTACAAAAGATGCCTACTTAAGAAAGGAAGATGATGGGGAGCGGGGAGGTGGAAGAGGTTGGGGTGCAGAGACAAAATGAAATCTGAGTTAGTGGAATTAAGCTTTCTAAGTGGAATTGCCCCAGTTGATGCTGCAAGGTGAGGTTTTCGTTGCTGCTGCTGCTCTTGTTGGTGAGTTAGAATTCTAAAATCTTTCCTTTGCATCCTGTATAGCAGTGATGGCATACAGTACTGCAGTGAACCACGTGATACAGGTCTAATGCGCAGAAGTGGTTCATGCATCTTCATAAGCATCTGATTGATTGCCAGGAAAAGGTTTGGATAGTGGGGGAAAATACACTTCAAGATCCAAAACTAAAGCACCATATAATAAGGTTCACCTATTGAAACTTCATTATTCTACTTTTTCCTGCATTTTATTTGTGATAATGTTGCTTTTAAGTTTTGGCTTTCTAATTATTCCTATGTGGATATACATTTGAAAAGCTGAGCAGTTCCTTGTCATGTTGCAGATATTATTAAACTTACTGTCATAATTTCCTTAATGGGAACCAGGGTTATTTGAATTGTGCTCCTGCAGTGGTTTCCCTTTGTGACAAATTTTATTTCCAAACTCCTTTGTATTAGTAATACAGTTAATAACTTCAGCCATTCCATGCCTATTATTCACAGGAATGGAATGTTGTACTTTTGTCCTTTTTATTGCTTTATAAATTTTATTGCTTTATAAATACATAAATGGTGAGAACCTGTCCTAGAATTTGAGAGAGGACTAGGGGCTAATGACCCCCATGAATGCAGTCTGACATGTATCTGTAATGTCTGTAGTGCCGTCGTGGGGACTGCAGTGGGTTTTCAAAATAGGTTGGAGAGATTCCTCAGCTATGAGTTTCAGGTTAATAAATAAGAGTGTCTTTAAAAATAAAGATTGCATTGCTACGGCATAAGACAGGATACCTGTTTGTAAGTGTAGTCCAATATGTTCAAAATGCATCTTTGGAGCAGATTTTACCAGACTTTAATGGAAACTGTTAAAGGAATACACTCCAGTCAGTATAATCACCTGAAACCATGGGTGTAATTTCAGTGGTTTTCTGGAGAACCTTGTGGCATCAGGTGTTTTTTTCAACAGCCATGTGAAAAATATCCTACCCAGGCCATGAAACTGGGTTGGGCCGACAGAGCTATAATTTAGCATTTTCTTCTTTTGATCTTTTACACAGTTTCTTCATTTATAGCAGGCCATAAACTTTACAGAGTATTGCCTTTTATATTCCATACTGAGAGAAATGCATTTTTTAAACTAGAGAAAAAATTCCTTTGAGGGAATTTTCATAACTATAAAAAAAGTAGATTTAAATTTATGTTCTGAATGTATTTGATATGAGGTGAATAGTCATCATCATCAGTTTGAACTTTAGTTTGATAGTGGTATTCATTTGGACTTTGTTTCCTACATGCACTATTGTTATACATTATTAAAATATAAATGACAACTAAAGTATCACTTCTATCTTTAGATATAGTGAAAACTTAAAATTAAGTCCAGTAATATTTTAATATCCTCCTAAATGTAATTAATAAGTGCCATAAAATATCTTTACACTTGACAATGAATACTAAGCTTTATTAAAATCAGTGATTCTCAACCTGTTTCTTCCCCAGTACATCTGACAGATAGGACCTGCTTCTATTGCCCATTATCCTAATTGAGAAGTATAATCAACCTTTTATCACCCATTGTACACATTGAACAGGCCTGCCTGGTGATTCTGTATGCCCCTCCACACACAGACCCTGTCCCTCTACCATCTCATATGTATACCTTTAGAATTACTGATTTAAATGCTGTCAAAATAGTCAAGGGAAGAGAGTGGGAACAGCGGAACTCATTGCAAGTAGAAATTTGATGTTCCTTTAACTCTGCTATGCAATGATGACACCAAGACTTGATTGATGGAAAATATAACAACCTGAATGCCTTAGACTCAGTGGCACGAAGATGATGAGCTTCACAACTGTTCCCTGCCAACGATGTTAGCTTAAATGAGCCAAGAGTCCATGATTTCAGGCCACTTCAGGCCAAGGAGATAGGTGATCTGTGGAATACCTTTTATAAATAGACTGTCACTAAATTTGAGGATGGGTCACCTACTTTCTGGTTTTACAAAACTACTTTGTTAAGAGATCAAGTCATATTTAATATTTTAAAGTTTTAAAAAACACCTAAAATTGATAGTAAAATTTAATGGAAAAAACATCTGCTAGAATATCTTCTTTTTACAGCTTTATTGAGGTATAATTTATATATCATAAAATTCATCCATTTTAAGGTTTTAAATGATTTAAATCACTTCAGTGATTTTTCAGCAGATTTATGGAGTTGTGCAACCATCACCACAATCTAGTTTTTGAATATTTCCATCACTCAAAAAATTCTCCCGTGCCTAATTCAGTTCTATGCAATTCCCATACCTGGTCCCAGGAAACCACTACTCTGCTTTCTGTCTCTCCAGATTTGCCTATTGCCTGGACATTTCAATAAATGGAATCATACGATATGTAGTCTTTCACATCTGTCTTCTTCCAGTTAGTGTGATGTTTTTGGCATTCCTTTATGTTGTAGCATGGATCAGTACTTTGTTCCCTTTCATTGCTGAATAGTGTTCCATTGTATGGATAGGCCACATTCTGTGTATTCGTTCTATAGTGTAACCTTTTACAGTCCTCATGGCTTTCCTTCATCTACCTGCCTCCTAACCTCCTTGCCTGGTCTTCCCATGGAACCAGGGTCAGATTGGGCTGTCCTGGATTTGATCCTCGAGGCTGGAGACTGGGCAGTTTGCACTCCGTCCCTCATCTCACCTCTGACTCCGAACTCCAGTCCCTGGGTTGGGGAGTGAACCTTCTTATAACATGAAGAATTGTGACCATTATATCCAGCTTATTGGGTTGAGGATTTTTATCTCAGGAACCATTGCAGATTTTGAAATGTCCTGTGAGGAACAGAAATGGAAGAGAGTTGAAGATTTCTGTGATAATTATGAGCTTGGCCAAGAGTTCTATGTCATAATTTGTAAACATCACATAAATAGAAACGTATCACAAGCTCATTATAGAAAATACAGAAAGCATGTAGAAAAAGTAAGAAGTCACACATAATTCAATGTCTCAGAGTTAACCTCTGTCCAACAGGTTGATGTATCTCCTTTTAGACTTAATTTATATGCAAACATATACAGGTTTTTTTTTTTTTAAGTTGGCTTTCTATGATAACCATTTCCTGATGTCATTACTTTTGAAAACATGAAGGTTATTGTGACGAGAAAGGTGTGAGGGGAAACATGGTAGGGAGAGAGTTCAGAAAGACAGTTGATGTCACTTATGGCTTTGAAGGTCATTGTAAGGAATTAGGAATTTATTCCAAGTATAAGGCAAAGCATTAGACTCTTGAGCAGGGAAGTATTTGATACGCTTTACATTTGGAAACAACTCTTTGGCCAATACGGAGAACATACTCAGGGATTGAGAGAGGGAAGAGGAAGCTTGGTTAATAGGCTCTTGCAGTATTCTAAACTAGAGATGATGACAGCTTCGACTAGGGAAGTGATTCAAAATGGTAACAAGAGGCTAGATTTACAAAGTATTCTGAAAGAGAGGTGAGTGGAAGTTGTTAATGGACTGGATGTGCTAGGAGAAGAAAAGGTGAGAATCAAGGGTGACTCCTAGGTTTTTTATCTTGAGTAACTAAGTGAATGAACAGTAAAGCCATTTCCCGAGATGGAGAAGCCCCTCAGAAAAGTGAGGATGATGAAGGAAGATTTGGGAAATTAAGAGCTGGGTTTTACATATCAAATTTAAAATGCCTTAAATTAGGATGGTGCCAGAGGAAGCCATGGGATCTTGGGAGAGTTTTTCTTTTATTTTTAGGATGAGAGAAATTACACATCTGCGTGGTGACAGCTTTGCTCGCTTTAGAGAAGGGGAAAATGTCACTATGGGGGGGGGTCATTGCAAAAGTAAAGTCCTTTTGTAGGAGAGTTGAAACAGGATCCAAAATAGAAGTGGAGGGGTTTGTTTTAGACAGGATCAGGTGCAGGAGGAAATATAGACAGATATGGGTGTTTTAGTAGGTTTGGGGCAAGAAGAGAAGTTCTCTCTTAGCTCTCAGTAAAGTTTTCTCAAATAAGCAAAGTCATCTCCTGAGAGGGGAGGAAGGTGATAGAACTTTGAGGAGAGAAGAAAGGACATTAAATGGTTTGATTTGGAGACAGAAAAATAATTCACAAGTGTGCAGTCAGAATTGAGGCATTCATGAGAACCAAATCTCATCTGTGCCCATAAAATTAAAGTGAGCCTAGCCAGAACAGTCATGAGGTTTTTGTGATGGTTCCTTTATCTTTAGTGTACGGTGCTTTCTGTTCCCTTCCCTGGTTCTGATTATTGATTCTAATGCCAGAATTACACTTATCTTTATGTTTTAATATCTCCTAGGGCTAGTTTTACTTCATTTTGGGAGAGACTCTTTGTTTCTTTAAATATTTGGGATTTTGTCTTTTATCATTTAATTTTGATTATATGTCTATGACTTTTATTTTAGGGGAGTCTGATTTCAGTCCAGGCTAAATCTGCCAGGGTATATAAAACAAAAGAAGATTTTCTGATTTCTTTTAATTACAAATTTTTAATAATTTAACAAATATTGAAGGGCCCACAAGGCCTTGAATTGGACCTTAAAGATGAAATGGGGAGAGAAACAGGGACCATGGTCCCTGCCTCCAGGGACCTGACAGCCTAGGGCAGAGGTCAGCAATCTCTGACCCTTTAGCGCAAGCCAGCCCACCTGCTGTTTTTGTGTTGTCTGCAAGCTGCCAGTTGTTTTCAATTAAACATTTTGAGATAATTATGGGTTCACATGAGATTGTAAGAAATAATACAGAAATCCTGTACTCCCTTTACCCAGTTACCCCCAAGGGACTTCATGCAACAAAGCTATAGAACAACCAGGATATTGACGTTCATATTGTCAAGATACAGAACAGCTTCTATCAACACAGGATCCTTCATGTTGCCCTTTTATTGGCAAAACCAGTTCCTTCCTGCTTCCATTCCTCCTTAACCCCTAGCAACCATTAATCTTTTTTTCATTTCTGTAGTTTTGTTATTTCATGAATGTGACATATGTGGAATTATACAGTATGTAACATTATGGGATTAGCTTTCTTTGCTCAGCATAATTCTCCGGTGATTCATCCAGGTTGTTGTGTGTTTCAGTAGTTCATTCCTTCTTATTTCGGAGTAGTATTCTGCAGTACGGATGTACCTCAGTTTGTTTAGTCATTCACCCATTGAAGAACTTCGAGGTTATTTCCAGTTTGGGGCTATATGAATTAAGCCTCTAAGCATTCTTGTGAACATCAGTTTTTATTTCTTTGGGATAAATGTCCAGAAGTACACTTGCTGGGTCATATAGTAGTTGCACGTTTAGTTTCATAAGAAACTACCGAACTGTTTTTTGACTGACTGGAGTAGAAATCCAGGTTCCCCATTCAGCCTCCATTGATGCCCAAAGGGGTCTCCTCGTTATTACAGGGCAGGGGAAGGAATTACAGTTCCCCACTGGGCCTCCCCTGGTATTTCCGTGGTTAGGAAGGGCTGGAAGTCCTTATTGCTCCCCTACATGACCTCCACTAACATCACAGTGGGGAGGGGAATGGCCTTGTTAACTCTGGGCGGAGGTGAATGACTCTCCACTGGGCCTCGTCTGATACTACCCCAGTGAAGGGGGCCCTCATTACTGCTGGACGGGGGTGCAAGTCGAGGCTTCTCGCGTGGTCTCCACTGACACTGTCAGGCAGTGGGAATTGCTTGTCACTGCCAGGTTTGGGTGAAAGTACCAGCTTCCCTACTCAGTGTTCTCTCATGCCATGGGGGTTCAGGGTCAGGGATGGATGGGGGTTGGAGTACCTCATCAAAGCCTGGTGAGGGTGGAAGTGTAGGCTCCCCACTCGGCCTTTGCTAGAGCAGGTAGGAGCCGAACCACCCTTTTTTCTGTGGTTTCTGGCTGAAGTGGAACAGTTACTGTCTAACAGTTTTCCATCTTTTGGGCCTGCCCCACTCCTTGTCTGTCCTTTGGCTAGAGAGTAGGCTTTTGTTATCATGTTGGGTTGTTTTGAGGGGGTTTGGGCTATGTCCATTGGCATTTCTGGTTTGTTCCATTTTGTTCCAGCAAAAAGAAAATCCAGGGAACTACCCACTGTGTCATTCCTTGGGTCCCAAGATCCTTAACCTGTGTGTATTCTATCCACTGTTCAGTCTTCTTACGTTTCTTTTATATACAATGCCCAGAGTTTTTGTTGTACTTGGCAGGAAGAATAGGGGAAAGTACACCTACTCCATCTCCAGGAAAAGGAAGATTTTCTGATTTTTTTTTTTAAAGCTTCTAGTTTTCTAACACCTCTGTGCTGTGATAAACTTGAATTGCCCCACTTTGGAAGATGTTTAAAGTAAGATCAGTCAACCAGTTACCAACTTAAGTGTGATAAAATTTCAGCATAACTCACGTAATTTTGGTCACATAATCTTGTCTATTTTGGCATGAGTTGTTCAAGAGCATTCTGTTAAAATAAATATCTAGATAGTTTTATTCCCAGAAGGGCTTTGTAGAATGATAAAAATGTCTTATCATTGTTTTCATTTTTAAATAAATAATTATCAGTGATTTATTTCCTCTGTAGCTACTAAAGTTGGAAAGTAGCTTTGTAAAATCTACATAATTAAGTGGTAGATAAGAGCTATATCATATTCATTCAGGGTTAAAAAAATATATACAAACACACATACACACAAACACATACACACATAAATTTAAGTAGAAGAAAATTCCAGGTCCAATATTCTATTACATTATTTTTACAGTGAAAATAAACAAACATTTCAAAACTCTTAACTTAATGTTAATATTTGGCTAGCAGTTAAAGATCTAATTTTATTGTTTTCTTTTTAGGTCAGGAGCCTACCCTAGTCCAGAACCAGATTTCTAACATAATTAGTTCTCATTCTTATTTTTTAATTAGCCAACTCTTCTATATCAAATTTACTTTACAAGATGAACCAGTGAACCTAGAGAAAGATTTTAAATAGGAATCAGTGCCTTTCCAAAGGAAATCCTATCAAACCATAAAGCTTTACAATTGGAGGTTCTTACTTAAAAGCTTATAACAATACCATAAATAAATAAATAAATAAAAGCTGCATAGAGTAGAGGCCCTTCTTTCCTGGCCTTGAGGGGCCTTGCCTATGGAGCAGTTACCTGACAGCACAGTGAAGCTTTGCCTAGGTTGGCCTAGGGCCAGCAGTTTGACATTTTGGGGGGCTGCCCACCTACTGGACTGGAGTTATTGAGAAGGTGGGAGGGAGGCCTACAGGCCGCTGTTCCCTTTCCCCTTAGTCTCCATGTCCCTCTCTGTGATCCGCCTGTTTTACATGCACCCAAAAGGCACCTTCCCAGATGCCCTAAGACAAGTTCCCTGGGGCTTGCCCTGGGGGCCATTCTTGGGAAGGGGCTTTTTTAACCCACACCAGGACTTCTGTTTGCTGGGGGTAGAGGAGAGGAAAGGGGAGAAAATATGACCTCCCTTCATCAAACCAGCTTGGTTACAGGCCTGCGGAACCTTCCCTTCACCTTTGTTGAAGGGTGTAAAATGTGTGAATCTCTTATGAAGTTAGACAGTTAAACACAACTCTGATAGGCATTGTGAATAAACTTGCCAATCTGCACTGAAGCTTAGCTTGGGCAATACTGTACTAGTACACTATAGGAAGCCTCTGCTTTGTTGCACATTTGTCAGATCTGTGTCCTAAATTTCTTTCCATATTTCCAAATTTATCATCAAGCCATGTACTATGTACTGTGTTTAAAAAGAAAAACTGAACATTTAATATTGCTGATAGATGGGAACTGGGATTGAGTAATTTTAAGCGTATTCTATCTTCTTCCAGAAGTCTTGGGGATAGTAGCTTTGACTCTGAGATTAATAGAGAGATGTGTCCCTTTTCTTTTGTTTAGATTCTTTGACTAAAACTTTCACTTCACTGAATTTGAGTTTGGGTAACATTTTTCTTTCTTTGTGGCTGGTACTTTTGTCAAAGTACTTCTAACTTATGTCAAAACATGGGATGGCATGGTCTAAAACATCAGAATACTTAACTTGGGGACATCATGGGGAGTCTGTGGATATTATTCAGAGTATATAAGAATTAGAGGGGGGAAATTATCTTTATTTTTCTAAAAGCTAAATTTTAAAATTCAGTTTCTAATGGTGACAAAGACACAGGCGCTACTAATATCAATCAGACATTTTCATACCATTATAGTTGTTGGAGCTATCTCAAAATATTATGTTCATCACTACTTCTACAACAAATTTGTTCTTTTTAACATATTGATATCTATTTCAAAATCATTGGTATCTGTAATTCTGTGTATTTTATATACACAGTTGACCCTTGAACAACATGGGTTTGAACTGCATGGATCCACTTATTTGTGGATTCTTTTCAATAGTAAATGCTGCAATACTACAAGATCTGTGGTTGGTTGAATGCGAGGCTGCCAAACCATAGATACTTAGGAACCCTGGGTGCTGAGGGCCAACTATAAAGTTATAAGCTGATTTTCGACTTCTCAGAGGGTCAGCACCCCTAATCCCTGAGTTGTTCAAGGATCAACTGTACATTTAGAAACGTTAGTTAGAGGAATCTTATGCTTTTCCTCTTATGTGTTCTCTCTGCCTGTAACATGTTTCTTTTTCTCCTTCTGTAGCATCAGCCACTACGTGATTGTCATGTCCATGACCATCTTTCTGGTGTTTCTCAATGGCCTGGCACAGATGCTCACAACAAAGAAACTCAAACTGTGTGGCAGACCCAAAAGCCACCTCACGTGATGTTGCCAAAGCCATCATTCAGCATCCAGATCCTGGTTCTCATTCTCCTTGTCAACTAAAATCTTATCAAGGATTCATAAAGGAGATGGATATTAATGTATAACATACTCTGCTCATCTAAAGGAAATTATATGTGGAATTCTGAATTTATGGGTTATCTGGAATAAAGGAGCTTCCATTTTCTTTAGGTTTTGCATGAAGTCATGGTTACATCTGTGGAAAAGCAGAGTAAAGCATTCTACATTTTCATTTTTTCCTTTAGTTGGCAACTCCTCTCACTGATGTTTCAGAGCACCTGTAACAGTCTCTGGTCCCCAGCTATACAGCTTCCTGTATTATATGCAGAGGAGAATGTGCTCCTGAGGGGGCAGTACTGATCACATCCAAAATCAATGCACTGGCTGAACATGAAGTAAATCACCAGGTGGCACCATAAATACTTATCAACTCTAAGCACTTGTTTTGCAAGTAGTTCTAACTACTAAACAACATTAGAAAGACAATCAGGATGTGTAGAACAATGTTTGCAGGTGTTTTTCATTTTTCTTCAGTATTCAGCAATACTATTTTATGCTTTTTAGTGCTTTTTTAGTTTTCATAGTCAATCAGCTAGATGCAGGTTTTACCTTCACTTTTTTTTTTTTTCCATTTCTGGATTCTCATGGAATTTCTGGAGACAGAAAAGCAGAAAAAGCTTGTTATTTGTGTCTTGTCCGTGGGGGAAAAGATTTAAGTGATTGGTTTTTTTTGGTTTTTAAAAATTTTATTTTATTTATTTATTTTTGGCTGCATTGGGTCTTCGTTGCTGTGCGCAGGCTTTCTCTTGTTTCAGAGCACGGGCTCTAGAGCGCAGGCTCAATAGTTTTGGAACACAGGCTCAGTAGTTGTGGCTCACAGGCTCTAGAGCGCAGGCTCAGTAGTTGTGGTGCATGGGCTTAGTTGCTCCGCAGCATGTGGGATCTTCCCAGACCAGGGCTCGAACCCATGTCCTCTGCATTGGCAGGCAGATTCTTAACCACTGCACCACCAGGGAAGCCCCTAAATGATTAGTTTTTAATTGTAGATTCAATAACTGTTACTTCCAAAGCTTTTATCATGCATTATTCCAACAGAATTCTTTAAATCAATAGTTAAACTTTCTGAAAATATCATAGGTCAGTGTTAAAATTGCTTTTCTTTCTGGTTGTGAGATTCTAGCTCAAAGGCCCAAAGTCCTCTCGTTAAAGTTTAATTTCTATTCATAAACTAATTTTAATGGACAAAATATTTTGAGAGTAATTTTTATTTGGATTCTTCATAAAGTGACCTTTAGATGTCACTGTGGAGTTGGCCTTTTGCCCATGGTGAGCCAGGAGAGTTTGGCTGATGCTAAGCTTTCTTGGTCTGAGTCCCATTTTTAAAAAGTAATTGATTTTGAATTAAGTTATAGCATCACTAATTCATTATTAATGATGAGGAAGCCCTCTACAAATTAGCACATCTTTCAAACTGGCAGGTGAGTGAACAGATACAATTTAGGAGACTGGAAAATCAGTTTGGCAAAATGTACTTTCTTAATTCCTATTTATGATGAAGTATAGTTATAATTGACTTGTGATAGTACTTCATGGTATACCAGCGAAAGCGTTATAGTACAAAAAACAAGAGACGTATTGGTGTCAATGTAAGACCTCATGCAGTCTGTAATATGAAATCTAGGTGACAGCTAAGAAGCTGCTGAAACGGTATTGGCAGGTGGAGAACCCATGAACTCTCACGTTGCCTCAAAGGATTTTTGATCAGTCTTTTCACAAGTCAGAGAAAACTGACTTTATAAACACTTATTATTTTTCCTTTTATATCTAGTTTTGCCTTTCAACTTTCTCCAGATTTTCACACAGAGGAATTAATGAATATTTTATTACAACACGGTAAAAGGTGCTCTGTGCTTTATCTTTATTTTGCTTTTCGAAGCACATCGTTTTAATATTGTTTCAAGTCAGTGTGAATTTACAAAACATGGATTGCCCCTACAGCCCAGGCCAGCCTTGCTCTACTATGACAGGGCCCCTCAGACTCACCTGGGAACAGTGCACTGGATGGGCCTTTTCTACTGCACAGCTTATCAGAATATCTTGAAGTGTTTTGAAATGCATATTTTTATATTGAAAAACAGAAAATATAAATAAGATTTAAGTAAAATATATTTCTGTTTAAGGCATTTACTTTTTCATTGTAACTATAAATATCAGGTTTTCAAGTCAAGACTTAAGACATTTGCTGATTAACATTTGTTTAAATTAAGAATTGCTGTAAGAATTAAAGTGGGCATATCAGGTTGAGAAAATACTGAACAACAAAAAAAACCATGCTATGTCACATGGACCATGAATAAATCTTGGAGGAAACCCTAAGGATTTAGGAAACTATCTGCAGCCTGTCTGTAATTTATGAATGCTTTAATTCTCTCTACTATTTTTTTTAATGTGCTGTATCTAGAACACAAAATGCGTTTTTATTTTTTCGGGAAATAATGTTATAAGCGGTAGTATATTTTCACAATAATCCCCTCAAACGATTTAACAATGATAGAGCTGAACTACTTACCTAGAAAACTACTTACTCATCACTTATGATACTGTTTCTCATGAAAAACTCATTCTGAATTTTAGTCAACTCAGATATTAGGAGCATATATGTCCCCCACCTCCAGCCCCACCCTTAAACACTTGTAGTGGACTGGGGACTTCTTTGGCCTTCACCTTTTGATACGTACCTGTGCCATCAAATATGTAATTTCTGATGGAGCAGGTCCAGAGGGCATGGGGCCGGGGCATTGCATGGGGATTGTCTCTAGATGCCCTCTGGTCGTGGACGGGAGCCAGGGGAGCCCCTCTACCCCCGCAGAGAATGAGCTAAACCAACTCAAATCATTTAGGGAGGATCCCCTTCAAGCAGTTCTGAGGACTACTTTAAGAGATCTGAGATAACTTGGTAATGTCTCACCTTTGCAGAGTTGTTCTTTTTATACTGACATTCTGTCTGTAAAATGCTTGAGAGTGGGATTGTTAGGGTATGTGCTTTCAGCACTGTAGTAATATCTTGTAGCATTTTCCCATTTCTGCATCAGTGTGGTTTGTAAGAGTTGGGTGGGATTTCTGCTCTTAATACTCATTCTACAAAAAGAACATTTTAGGGCTTCCCTGGTGGCGCAGTGGTTGGGAGTCCACCTGCTGATGCAGGGGACACGGGTTTGTGCCCTGGTCCGGGAGGATCCCACATGCCGCAGAGCGGCTGGGCCCGTGAGCCGTGGCCACTGGGCCTGCGCGTCCGGAGCCTGTGCTCCGCAGCGGGAGAGGCCACAACAGTGAGAGGCCCGCATACCGCAAAAAAAAAAAAAAGAAACATTTTAGAAGTAATGTATCACTTATTCATTTCCTTAGAGACACTAACACAGATCACAGTTGTTAACTCACCACCCTGAGTACTGCAGTATTTGCCACATAGCAGCATTTCTCAAAGTATGTCCCTTGGAACATGGGTTTCTTAGGATACAAATAGATGTCATAATAAAAAAGTTTCCCTGATCAAATATATTTGAGAAACACCTAGTCAAAGCTAAATAGGTGTATTTCTTATAGTACTGGGAATTTAATTTGGCATGTGCATTGTGAAGGGAGAAGATAGCAATATGCCCCAAATTTCCACTTGCTTGGCCACAGACCCGACCTTCAAGTCTCCCTTCCGCCTGGCACACATACTTCAGAAGTGTCCCCACATACTTTTGCACTTAAAAACCTCAGCTTATCATACTGTTTCAAAAAAGGGTGTCGGGGGGAGACCTTCAGGATGATGAAGGAGTAAGACATGGAGATCACCTTCCTCCCCACAAATACATCATAAATACATCTACATGTGGAACAGCTCCTACAGAACACCTACTGAACGCTGGCAGAAGACCTCAGACCTCCCAAAAGGCAAGAAACTCCCCATGTACGTGGGTTGGGCAAAAGAAAAAAGAAGAAGCAGAGACAAAAGAATAGGGTTGGGACCTGCACCACTGGGAGGGAGCTGTGAAGGAGGAAAGGTTTCCACACACTAGGAAGCCCCTTCGTGGGTAGGCACGAGGGTGGCAGAGGGGGGAATCTTTGGAGCCATGGAGGAGATCACAGCAACAGGGGTGCGGAGGGCAAAGTGGAGAGATTCCCGCACAGAGGATCAGTGCTGACCAGCACTCACCAGCCCGAGAGGCTTGTCTGCTCACCCACCGGGACCAGTGAGGCTAGGAGCTGAGGTTCCGACTTCGGAGGTCGGATCCCAGGGAGAGGACTGGGGTTGAACACAGCCTGAAGCGGGCTAGTGAGCCACAGCTAGCTGGGAGGGAGTCCGGGAAAAGGTCTGGAGCTGCCAAAGAGGCAAGAGACTTTTTCTTGCCTCCCTGTTTCGTGGTGGGCGAGGAGAGGGGATTAGGAGAGCCACGTGAATGAGCTCTAGAGATGGGGGCGGGCCGCAGCTATCAGCACGGACCCCAGAGACGGGCATGAGACACTAAGGCTGCTGCTGCCGCCACCAAGAAGCCTGTGTGCGAGCACAGGTCACTATCCACACCTCCCTTCCGAGGAGCCTGTGCAGCCCGCCACTGCCAGGGTCCTGTGATCCAGGGACAACTTCCCCTGGAGAATGCACGGCGCGCCTCAGGCTGGTGCAACGTCACGCTGCCCTCTGCTGCCACAGGCCCGCCCCGCACGCCGTGCCCTCCCCCCCCACCCCCTACCCCCCACCCCCCACCCCCCGCCTGAGTGAGCCAGAGCCTGTGAATCAGCGGCTACTTTAACCCTGTCCTGTCTGGGTGGGGAACAGATGCCCTCAGGCAACCTACATGCAGAGGCAGGGCCAAATCCAAAGTTGAACCCCGGGAGCTGTGCAAACAAAGAAGAGAAAGGGAAATCTCTCCCAGCAGCCTCAGGAGCAGTGGATTAAATCTCCACAGTCAACTTGATGTACCCTGCATCTGTGGAATACCTGAATAGACAACAAATCATCCCAAAATTGAAGCGGTGGAATTTGGGAGCAACTGTAGACTTGGGGTTTGCTTCCTGCATCTAATTTGTTTCTGGTTTTATGTTTATATTACTTTAGTATTTAGAGTTTATTATCATTGGTAGATTTGTTTATTGATTTGGTTGCTCTCTTCCTTTTTTAATATATATAGATATATATTTTTTTCCTTTTTCTCTTTTTGTGAGTGTGTATGTGTATGCTTCTTTGTGTGATTTTTGTCTGTATAGCTTTGCTTTTACCATTTGTCCTAGGGTTCTGTCTGTCCAGTTTTGTTTTGTTTTGTTTTGTTTTGTACAGTTTTTAGTGCTTGTTATCATTGGTGGATTTGTTAGTCGGTTTGGTTGCTCTCTTCTTTCTTTCTTTTTTTATTACTCTTAAATTTTTTAAAATAATTTTTTAAAATAACTTTCTCTTCTTCCCTCCCTCCCTCCCTCCCTCCCTCCCCCTCTCTCCCTCTCTCCCTCTCTTTCTTTCTTTCTTTCTTTCTTTCTTTCTTTCTTTCTTTCTTTCTTTCTTTCTTTCTTTCTTTCCTTTTTCTCCCTTTTCTTCTGAGCCATGTGGCTGACAGAGTCTTTGTGCTCCGGCCAGGTGTCAGGCCTGAGCCTCTGAGGTGGAAGAGCAGACTTCAGGACATTGGCCCACCAGAGACCTCCTGGCTCCATGTAATAAAAAAAGGCAAAAGCTCTCCCAGAAATCTCCATCTCAATGCTAAGACCCAGCTCCACTCAGTGACCAGCAAGCTACAGTGCAGGACACCCTCTGCCAAACAACTAGCAAGACAGGAACACAACATCACCCATTAGCAGAGAGGCTGCCTAATATCATAATAAGGTCACAGAAACCCCAAAACATACCACCAGACATGGTCCTGCCTACTGGAAAGACAAGATCCAGCCTCATCCACCAGAACACAGGCACCAGTCCCCTCCACCAGGAAGCCTACACAACCCACTGAACCAACCTTAGCCACTGGGGGCAGACACCAAAAACAATGGGAACTATGAAACTACAGCCTGCGAAAAGGAGACCCCAAACACAGTAAGTGAAGCCAAATAAGAAGACAGAGAAATACACAGCAGATGAAGGAGCAAGGTGAAAACCCACCAGACCAAACAAATGAAGAGGAAATAGTCAGTCTACCTGAAAAAGAATTCAGAGTAATGATAGTAAAGATGATCCAAAATCTTGGAAATAGAATGCAGAAAATACAAGAAACTTTTAACATGGACCTAGAAGAACTAAAGAGCAAACAAACAGTGATGAACAACAAAATAAATGAAATTAAAAATTCTCCAGAAGGAATCAATAGCAGAATAACTGAGGAAGAAGAACAGATAAGTGACCTGGAAGATAAAATAGTGGAAATAACTACCACAGAGCAGAATAAAGGAAAAAGAATGAAGGACAGTCTCAGAGACCTCTGGGACAATATTAAATGCACCAACATTCGAATTATAGGGGTCCCAGAAGAAGAAGAGAAAAAGAAAGGGACTGAGAAAATATTTGAAGAGATTATAGTGGAAAACTTCCCTAATATGGGAAAGGAAATAGTCGATCAAGTCCAGGAAGTACAGAGAGTCCCATACAAAATAAATCCAAGGAGAAACACACAAAGACACATATTAATCAAACTATCAAAAACTAAACACAAAGAAAAAATATTAAAAGCAGCAAGGGGAAAACGACAAATAACATACAAGGGAATCCCCATATGGTTAACAGCTGATCTTTCAGCAGAAACTCTGCAAGCAGAAGGGAGTGGCAGGACATATTTAAAGTGATGGAGGGGAAAAACCTACCACCAAGATTACTCTACCCAGCAGGGATCTCATTCAGATTTGATGGAAAAATTAAAACCTTTAAAGACAAGCAAAAGCTAAGAGAATTCAGCACCACCAAACCAGCTTTACAACAAATGCTAAAGGAACTTCTCTAGGAAAAAAACAGAAGAGAAGGAAAAGACCTACAATAACAAACCCAAAACAATTAAGAAAATGGTAATAGGAACACACATATCGATAACTACCTTAAATGTAAATGGATTAAATGCTCCAATGAAAAGACATAGATTCGCTGAATGGATAAAAAAATAAGACCCATATATATGCTGTCTAAAAGAGACCCACTTCAGACCTAGGGACACATACAGACTGAAAGTGAGGGGATGGAAAAAGATATTGCATGCTAATGGAAATCAAAAGAAAGCTGGAGTAGCAATTCTCATATCAGACAAAATAGACTTTAAAGACTATCACAAGAGACAAAGAAGGACGCTACATAATGATCAAAGGATCAATCCAAGAAGGAGATATAACAACTGTAAATATTTATGCACCCAACATAGGAGCACCTCAATACATAAGGCAAATGCTAACAGCCATAAAAGGGGAAATCGACAGTGACACAATCATAGTAGGGGACTTTAACACCCCACCTTCACCAATGGACAGATCATCCAAAATGAAAATAAATAAGGAAACACAAGCTTTAAATGATACATTAATCAAGAGGTACTTAATTGATATTTATAGGACATTCCCTCCAAAAACAACAGAATACTCTCTCTTTTCAAGTGCTCATTCTCCAGGGTAGATCGTATCTTGGCTCACAAATCAAGCCTTGGTAAATTTAAGAAAATTGAAATCATATCATGTAACTTTTCTGACCACAAGGCTATGAGACTACATATAAATTACATGAAAAAATCTGTAAAAATTACAAACATATGGAGGCTAAACAATACACTACTAAGTAACCAAGAGATCACTGAAGAAATCAAAGAGGAAATCAAAAAATACCTAGAAACAAATGACAATGAAAACACGATGACCCAAAACCTATGGGATGCAGCAACAGCAGTTCTAAGAGGGAATTTTATTACAACACAATCCTACCTCAAGAAACAAGAAACATCTCAAATAAACACCTAACCTTACATCTAAAGCAATTAGAGAAAGAAGAACAAAAAAACCCCAAAGTTAGCAGAAGGAAAGAAATCATAAAGATCAGATCAGAAATAAATGAAAAAGAAATGAAGGAAACAGTAGCAAAGATCAATAAAACTAAAAGCAGGTTTTTTAAGAAGATACACAAAATTGATAAACTATTAGCCAGACTCATAAAGGGAGACGAATCAAATCAATAGAATTAGAAATGAAAAAGCAGAAGTAACAACTGACACTGCAGAAATACAAAGGATCATGAGAGATTACTACAGGCAACTATATGCCAATAAAATGGACAACCTAGAAGAAAAGGGCAAATTCTTAGAAATGCACAATCTGCCAAGACTGAACCAGGAAGAAATAGAAAATATGAACAGACCAATCAAAGCACTGAAATTGAAACTGTGATTAAAAACCTTCCAACAAACAAAAACCCAGGACCAGATGGCTTCACAGGTGAATTCTATCAAACATTTAGAGAAGAACTAACACTTATCCTTCTCAAATTCTTCCAAAATATAGCAGAGGGAGGAACACTTGCAAACTCACTCTACGAGGCCACCAGCACCCTGATACCAAAACCAGACAAAAATGTCCCAAAGAAAGAAAACTACAGGCCAATATCACTGATGAACATAGATGCAAAAATTCTCAACAAAATATTAACAAACACAATTCAATAGCACATAAAAGGATCATACACCATGATCAAGCAGGATTTAATCCCAGGAATGCAAGGATTCTTCAGTATACTCAAGTCAATCGATGTGATACACCATATTACAAATTGAAGGAGAAAAACCATATGATCATCTCAATAGATGCAGAAAAAGCTTTTGACAAAATTCAACACCCGTTTGTGATAAAAACCCTCCAGAAAGTAGGCATAGAGGGAAATTACCTCAACATAATAAAGGCCATATATGAAAACCCTACAGCCAACATCATTCTCAATGGTGAAAAACTGAAACCATTTCCTCTAAGGTCAGGGACAAGACAAGGTTGTCCACTCTCACCACTGTTATTCAGCATAGTTTTGGAAGTTTTAGCCACAGCAGTCAGAGAAGAAAAAGAAATAAAAGGAATCCAAATTGGAAAAGAAGAAGTAAAACTGTCACTGTTTGCAGATGACATGATACTATACATAGAGAATCCTAAAGATGCTACCAGACAACTACTAGAGCTAATCAATGAATTTGGTAAAGTAGCAGGATACAAAATTAATGCACAGAAATCTCTTGCATTCCTATACACTAATGACAAAATATCTGAAAGAAAAATTAAGGAAACACTCCCATTTACCACTGCAGCAAAAAGAATAAAATACCTAGGAATAAACCTACATAAGAAGACAAAAGACCTGTATGCAGAAAACTATGACACTGATGAAAGAAAGTAAAGATGATTCAAACAGATGGAGAGATATACCATCTTCTTGGATGGGAAGAATCAATACTGTGAAAATGACTATACTACCCAAAGCAATCTACAGATTCAATGCAATCCCTATCAAACTACCAGTGACATTTTTCACAGAACTATAACAAAAAATTTCACAATATGTATGGAAACACAAAAGACCCTGAATAGCCAAAACAATCTTGAGAAAGAAAAATTGAGCTGGAGGAATCAGGCTCCTGGACTTCAGACTATACACAAAGCTACAGTAATCAAGACAGTATGGTACTGGCACAAAAACAGAAATATAGATCAATGGAGCAGGATAGAAAGCCCAGAGATAAGCCCACGCACATATGGTCACCTTATTTTTGATAAAGGAGGCAAGAATATACAGTGGAGAAAAGACAGCCTCTTCAATAAGTGGTGCTGGGAAAACTGGACAGGTACATGTAAAAGTATGAGGTTAGAACACTCCCTAACACAATACACAAAAATAAACTCAAAATCGATTAGAGACTTAAATGTAAGTCCAGACACGATAAAACTCTTAGAGGAAAACATAGGCAGAACACTCTATGACATAAATCACAGAAAGATCCTTTCTGACCCAGCTCCTAGAGAAATGTAAATAAAAACAAAAATAAACAAATGGGACCTAATGAAACTTCAAAGCTTTTGCACAGAAAAGGAAACCATAAACAAGACGAAAAGACAACCCTCAGAATGGGAGAAAATATTTGCAAATGAAGCAACTGACAAAGGTTTAATCTCCAAAATTTACAAGCAGCTCATGCAGCTCAATATCAAAAAAACAATGCAATCCAAAAATGGGCAGAAGACCTAAACAGACATTTCTGCAAAGAAGATATACAGATTGCCAAGAAACACATGAAAGAATGCTCAACATCATTAATTATTAGAGAAATGCAAATCAAAACTACAATGAGATATCATCTCACACCGTTCAGAATGGCCATCATCAAAAAATCTAGAAATAATAAATGCTGGAGAGGGTGTGGAGAAAAGGGCTCCCTCTTGCACTATTGGTGGGAATGTAAATTGATACAGCCACTATGGAGAACAGTATGGAGCTTCCTTAAAAAACTAAAAATAGAACTACCATTCAACCCAGCAATGCCACTACTGGGCATATACCCTGAGAAAACCATAATTCAAAAAGAGTCACGTACCACCACAATGTTCACTGTAGCTCTATTTACAATAGCCAGGACATGGAAGCAACCTAAGTGTCCATCACCAGATGAATGGATAAAGAAGATGTGGCACATATATGCAGTGGAATATAAGCCATAAAAAAAAAGATACTGAGTTATTTGTAGTGAGGTGGATGGACCTAGAGACTGCATAAAGAGTGAAGTAAGTCAGAAAGAGAAAAAAAATACCGTATACTAACACATATGTATGGAGTCTACAAAAAAAAAAAAAAAAAGGTTCTGAAGAACCTAGGAGCAGGACAGCAATAAAGATGCAGACGTAGAGAATGGACCTGAGAACACAGGGAGTGGGAAGGGTAAGCTGGGACGAAGTGAGAGAGTGGCATGGACATATATACACTACCAAACGTAAAATCGATAGCTAGTGGGAAGCAGCCGCATAGCACAGGGAGATCAGCTCAGTGCTTTGTGACCACCTAGAGGGGTGAGATACGGAGGGTGGGAGGGAGACACAAGAGGGAGAAGATATGGGGATATAGGTATATGTATAGCTGATTCACTTTGTTATAAAGCAGAAACTAACACATCATTGTAAAGCAATTATACTCCAATAAAGATGTTAAATAAAAAAAAGAGCAATAAAATCATAGGGCATAGTTCAGTATAACAACAACAAAAAAAAGGGTGTCTTATACATAACTGAATGTTTTGTTTTCCTGAGAGCTTGAAAACCATTTTCATTTTAACTTTTATAGTGGGAAAACTTTAAAATGTACTAGCCATTCTCCCTGCCTCTGCGTAAGTCAAGTAATCTTTGACAGGAATCTTCAGTACTAGGGCATGGGCATCCAGTCAGTCAGAATTTATCTAAGTCTATATACCACATCCTTTACCAGAAGAATAAATTCACAACAAATACTGGCTTGTTTTCCTGTGATTTGCCACTAGTGAAGGTGATTACTAGTTACATTTTTGTGCATTCCCTGGTTTTTCTATTTTACTTATTTCTCTCTTCTCACGTCACTCCTCTCTCTTAGCTATGTTAGAACCCAGTGTGTATATGAGTGTGTTTTTCTTCATGAGTTAGTTTCCATGAGTTCTTACATTCAGTATGCGCTGTGAGTGTGTGGCTCTCAGCTGGGCCATCTGCGTGGTGCTCTCTTTTCGGCAGTAACTGCCTCCATCGCTTACCGTGTGTCTCTGGCACGAGTCACGTGGCTTTTACGACTCCTCCCTCACCCAGCTGACTACTTTAGGGGTGCACATTTGGCCCAAGCCAGGCCAATCTGAGTTCTTTGCAAGATTTGCAAGCTAGAACAGAGAGAAAATTTCTAAGATGTAAAATTCAGGAGTCACATTGATGGCTAAGTTTAATTAAGTGAAAAGAAAATTAAGTGAGATCCTCCAGTAACCTTCCAATAAGTAACCTTCCACAACATACTTAACCAATAAAAAGAGGGATTAATTTTACTGGTATTTCTAAGAACACACTAAATAATGACAAGTCCAAAGTTCCACTTAAAATGTATATCTTGTATATTTATGCTTTGTAAATTGGGATTGATGGGACAGAATGGTTCAACCATGTCCTTGCAGGTCCCTTTGGCTGCGTCCTCTGCTGCCCAGCTTCCCTTGGTTCCAACCATTTTTTTAACCCTTCCTAGTTATTCTACAAGCCATTCATTTTCTTAAAATTTTTGTCTGCATCTGTTACTTGCAACCAAGAACTTTAATTGATACGCATGCTTTGAAGGTGTTTGTAACTGTATCTCGTCAATGTTTAGTGTGGTTTCTAATTACTGTTTTTTACAAAATTGTGACGAAACTTATATAGCCGGGCTTCCCTGGTGGCACAGTGATTAAGAATCTGCCTGCCATTGCAGGTTTGAGCCCTGGTCTGCGAAGATCCCACATGCTATGGAGCAACTAAGCCCGTGAGCCACAACTACTGAGCCTGCATGCCTAGAGCCCATGCTCCACAACAAGAGAAGCCACCTCAATGAGAAGCCTGTGCACCGCAACTAGAGAGAGGCTGCGCACAGCAATGAAGACCCAACGCAGCCAAATAAATTAAATAAATAAATTTATTTAAAAACAAAACAAAACGAAAAAAACATATAGCCCTTACAGTGTGCCAAGCAATGTTTTAAATGCTTTACAAGCGCTTCCCTGGTGGCGCAGTGGTTGAGAGTCCCCCTGCCGATGCAGTGGACATGGGTTCATGCCCCGGTCCGGGAAGATCCCACATGCCGCGGAGCGGCTGCGCCCGTGAGCCATGGCCGCTGAGCCTGCACGTCCAGAGCCTGTGCTCCGCAACGGGAGAGGCCACAACAGTGAGAGGCCCACATAGCGCAAAAATAAAAAAAAAAAGGCTTTACAAATACTAACCTATTTGATACTCATAACAACCCTATGAAGGGGGTATTATTATTATTATACTATTTTACAGATGGGAAAACTGAAACACAGGATGATTATAAATAACTAACGCAAGATCCCACAACTAGTATGATACCTTTTTTTTTTAACATTTTAAAAGGATAGTTTTCCCAAAAAACATTCTATCCTGAAATCTGCATAAGAGCATTTGTAGATTTTTGCTTCTGAAAACACAGTCACTGTACCTAAGCAAGTGATGTAAAAACTAGACTTTTTTGGTTGTGCATGTCTAATCAAGTATAAACACCATAAATAGGTATACATGCTTTTGAAGTTGCCTACATCTGTGCAAATGGTGGTGTAGGGCACAGTTGCACCAGATTCTTAATGTTCACCTTTGAGGCATATGTCAGCTGTCTTCCAAATGGCATATGAAGCAAAAGGAGGAAGAGTTTCCTCCCTCTTCTTTTTATCAGCATTAAAGGAAGGAAGGCAATATTGGCTATTTTCAAGCACTTGAAGTTTTGTCAAGACCTGGAAGTCCAGAGGACACTTAGTGTAATGGGTTGAATTGTGGATCTTCCAAAAGATATGGCCACATCCTAACCCTAGGGACCTGTGAATGGGACCTTAAAAAGGGTCTTTGCGGATATAATTAAGTCAAGGATCTTGAGAAGAGATCATTCTGGATTATCAAGGTGCACCATAAATCCAATGGCAAGAGTCCCTGTAAGAGACAGGAAAGGAGAAAGAAGGAGAAGAGGGCCTTGTAAAGATGGAGGCAGAGAGGGCTTCCCTGGTGGCGCAGTGGTTGAGAGTCTGCCTGCCAATGCACGGGATACAGGTTCGTGCCCCGGTCCGGGAAGATCCCACATGCCCCAGAGCAGCTAGGCCTGTGAGCCATGGCCGCTGAGCCTGCGCGACCGGAGCCTGTGCTCCGCAACGGGAGAGGCCACAACAGTGAGAGGCCGCGTACAGCAAAAAAAAAAAAAAAAAAAAAAAAGATGGAGGCAGAGACTGAAGTGATGCTGCCACAAGCCAAGGAATGTCTGGGGTCACCGCAAGCTGGAAGAGGCAAGGAAGGAGCGAAAACATTGATTTGGGCCTTCTGGCCTCCAGAACTATGAGAGAATAAATTTCCATTGTTTTAAATCACCCAGTTTATGCTAATTTGTCATGGCAGCCCTAGAAAGCTAACACATTTGAGGAGGTGAATTTTATAGACTCATCAGCCCCTTTTATTTTTAAGAGGATGTTGGGGGTAGGAGTTTATTAATTAATTTATTGATTGATTTTTGCTGTGTTGGGTCTTCGTTTCTGTGCGAGGGCTTTCTCTAGTTGCGGCAAGTGGGGGCCACTCTTCATCCCAGTGCGCGGGCCTCTCACTATCGCGGCCTCTCTTGTTGCGGAGCACAGGCTCCAGACGCGCAGGCTCAGTAGTTGTGGCTCACAGGCCTAGTTGCTCCGCGGCATGTGGGATCCTCCCAGACCAGGGCTCGAACCCGTGTCCCCTGCATTGGCAGGCGGACTCTCAACCACTGCGCCACCAGGGAAGCGCCATCAGCCACCTTTTTGATGGAACCACAGCACTTGCATGGCTAAGTCATAGTTGTTTTGTTTTGGGGGGTTTTTTTCATATATCTTTTAATAAATTTGTTTATTTATTTATTTTTGGCTGTGTTGGGTCTTCATTGCTGAGCACAGGCTTTCTCTAGTTGCGGTGAGCAGGGGCTACTCTTCTTGGTGGTGCGCTGGCTCTAGTGTGCGGCCTTCAGTAGTTGTGGCACACGTGGTCAGTAGTTGTGGCTCGTGTGCTTTAGGGCACAGGCTCAGTAGTTGTGGTGCATGGGCTTAGTTGCTCCGTGGCTTGTGGGGTTTTCCCCGAGCAGGGCTCGAACCTGTGTCCTCTGCATTGGCAGGCGGACTCCTAACCACTCAGGCACCAGGGAAGTCCCTGTTTTTTTGTTTTCATAACTAGCAAAAATTTTTTTAAATGCTTGATTAAAAGACACACATAGTTTAGGGCATACAGCAGAGAACGTGATAAAGGCTGCTTTCCAGTAGAGAAGCTACTACATCAGAGATCTATGGTGATAGGCACAAACGGTAAGCTATTTGGACCTCTTAAATAGTAATATGAAAGGATCTTAGAGACACAATAGGCCAAGTGACCACCTCGAACATATATATTCTAACATACACAGAGCCCAAGTCCTGTGTATAATTTGGGGGGGGGGGCAGATCAGCAGGCTAGCCACAGGTTAGGAAGACTTGACATTGCTGAGTCAATTTCTACATTGGTGCAATATTGCCTTCTGAACCTTTCCTTTTCAGTAACCAACTCATATTCTGGGCCAGCCTCAAGGGAGTAGCTCATTAAAATGGACACATAGAGCAAGGAGCTTAAAGTGCTATGTTCTATTACTAACAGGAATCCAGCTATCAGTGAAATCATTCTTAGATGAAATCCAATGACTACTTACCCCCAAACCAAAAGGATACTCTCAAGTTAGTTTAAATATCATGTACAACCAAAAGTGATTGTTAGAGATGCTTTCTCAGTGATGGAATCTATTTCATTACTTCCTGATCTATATCAAAACCAGCAAATGACTCAAGTAGAACCAGAAAGAAAATGACATAGGACATGAGAAACTATAGGAAATACTTAGAATACTGGTAGAGTTGCAAACACCTTCAGAGAAAAGCCTCCCAACCATTTCACAAAACACACTTCTCTGCTCCACCCAAAGCTGAGGAGTTTGCTAAAACTATGGGTGACTCAGGAGCTGATTATTTTCTTGTTTTCTGCCCATCTAAATAAAGTGAACTGCTCTGCTCTATCTGAAAGTCAGACAGTTTACTGGGTCACGAGTTTGAGTACCACAAAATGTGAATATTAAAATATCAGCACATAAACCTGAAGGTGGAGTTAATTACCCTTTAATGTCAAGATTGCTGATGATCTGGCTTTTCTGGAACATTCCTGCCATATTTTTCTGGGACTAGTGAAGAGATCCTGAGACTTTCCTTTTCCCTTCAATAGTTTTGCTATTTATGTGTCTGGATTCTGTTAAAAGCAGAAAGCTGAAAGCTTGTCCTAAGTCTGGTTGTCCTTTAAAGCGTGGCCTCAGGAGCATTCCTGGGAAGGGCCTCACCCTCCCTAACTCTGTGGCATCCATGACCTAATCCAGAATGTGAGAGGGAATTTTCCCATAGGAGCCCTGCACACAAGTCCTCTCAGCCTTGATCCAGATTTGGCATACATCAGGGCCTGCCACCACAGGCCCCGTGACAGGGCACCATCACAGGAACATTCCCTGAACCTGAGAGGGAAGCCTTCCAGTGGCATTTCCTTCGTTAAGCCATGAGTCCTGTGTAATGTTAACTGACATTCTGGTTTATAAGATCTTACCTCGTGTCAGTCTGATGGCTGCTGTTTTTACTGCTTCTGGGGTGTTGGAAGCCTGAGAGGGATGAATAATGAGGTGAGGGCCTGTTAGCCATACCCTGGGTCTCTGCACTTGAGAGCTTGTGTGGCACGAGGTTCACAGGTTCCCTTATTTTGCCTGGTGGACCTGCTCCTCCAGGAAGCTGCTGACATCGGACAAAGCTGGCGGGGCCTGGATCTAGCTTGATGAGTTTGACCCAGTACAGTGAACGCTTTGATGTGAGCTGCAGATGCACGTGACTCCTGTCAGTGCATAGATGGCCTTTAATAATAGGCCGGTCAGTACCTTCTCCTGCAAAGGACTCTGTTCTGCTCTCTCGTCCATTCCTAGTCACCTTCCCCACTCCCCAGGTTTTTTGTTTTTGTGTTTGTTTTTTTTGGCTGCATTGGGTCTTTGTTGCTGCACTTGGGCTTTCTCTAGTTGCGGCGAGCGGGGGCTACTCTCCATTGCGGTGCACGGGCTTCTCACTGCGGTGGCTTCTCTTGTTGCGGAGCACGGGCTCTAGGTGCACAGGCTTCAGTAGCTGTGGTGCATGGGCTTAGATGCTCCACAGCATGTGGGATCTTCCCAGACTAGGGCTCGAACATCTGTCCCCTGCATTGGCAGGCAGATTCTTAACCACTGCGCCACCAGGGAAGTCCCCCAGTTTTTATCGTTGCTTTTCTGACTGGCAATTTGAAGTTACAGCCCTGCTCTTGAATATATCCTGGGGTGCAGTCGTCACTAGTACTAAACACCCCGTTCCCTCCCTCATCAAATTTAACTTTGCTGATTGAGCCAGTTCTACTGGCTGCCAACAGAGCAAATGCGTTTTCCTTCAAGATAGAAACGGAATTTCTCTTTCCTGCATTCATCCATCTACCCCATCATCCTTCCATCCCGCTCTCTCTGTCTCTCCCTTTAAAAAGCTTTACCTGGGCCCTTGTGCACCGACTAGGAGGTTGGATTAGGGGACCTGAAATGGCTAGAGACCCTATACTGACTTGCAGTCACGTTCTCCTCAGGCTTTGTAGGTGGACAGAAAAATTAGTGGGAGTAGGAAGGAAAAAAGAAGAGAGTAGCTGAGATCCAAAGGGTTCTCTGGATCAGTTTACTCAAAAGGGGCAGAAAAAATGAAAAGTGGCATAAAGCTGTCAGAAGAATGGAGCAGATTTTCTGCTCCCTGCAGTGCTTCTTGCTGTTCCCTTCCTGTCTCGGTCACAAATTGTGTTCTTGGAGGACAAAGACATTAATGCCCCTGAAAATGACTCTAAAAGCTGCCACAGCCTCTGTGTTGGCCCATCAGCAGCTTGTCCCTGTCTGTGAGGTGCCAGGACCTCTGTGGTCTGTGTCACTTTCCACGTGGAGAGACGATGGCACTCGTCTACTGATCCAGAGACAAGCATGTCGAACTGCTTTTTGGGAATCAGGACAGTGTTGCCGCCAATGAAGACTCTTTCCCTTTCTTCCTCTGATGGTAACTTACTTGCTTGGGAAGCGAACCCAAAACATTGGCCTTGTTAGCTCCACCTTTTAAGGAGCTAAGAAAACAGAATCAGGCAGTTGCTATAAAAGGGACCTCTCTTACCTGGGAAATTCCAGCAACGTTAATCTTCATGAAAACGTTGATCAAAGTGGCATTTTGTTCAGAATTGTTATCCTTTATTACACAATGCTTTTCAGTTTGAATAATTAGAATCACAATACGGAAAAGAAAGAGTAGAAACTTGTTTCTAAAAATTTTAAGAAGAAAATTTCCAAAGTTTTCCCAGGACTACTTTTGCCTGCTAATACTACCAAAATAATGTCATTTCCTTCATCTAAAATATCTGTAAAGCTTTTTAATTTCTTCTTCTTCGTCTTTTTTTTTTTTTTTTTTTTTTACAGCAGATGGTCTAAATGGCCTAAGCCTGTCCCAACATGGTTTGATGTATTCTTTCAGAGTTGCTGACAACTTAGAAGGATAAACAGCTCGGGAGAACAAAGTCAGTGGAATCCCTCTGCTATACTGATGCTGCTTTGAGTCTCTGCTGTCACCACTGGCAAAGAGAGACTCCCCAGGAGAACCAGGTGTATAAGGGCATGCAGCACCTTACCACTGTCGGCCATGCTTAGCATAGCCATGGTTGTCATTATTGAGAGCGAGGGGAAGGAGCTGGAAGTGAATCTGACAGCCATTCCGTGGGATCTCTCTGTGAACTGTAGAATGTGGTACTGTTATCGAATGCAAGTCCGTGTGCCCAATGCACAGTGAGACCAAACAATACCGAAACATCGGAGTTTGGAGCAGAGAAAGGTTTGTTGCTGGGCTAAGCAAGGAGACGGGCGGCTCATACTTCAAAAACCCTGTGCTCCTCGAAGGCTTTCAGCAAAGCCCTTTCACAGGAAAGGTGACGGAGAGGAGTGGTTAGTTGTTACAAACTACTTGGTGTCGGATCCTTTGTTCTTGCAACTGTCCACGTAGGTCAGGTCACGATGTCCCTATAAACCTCCATCAAAACAAATGTTAAAAAAAAAAAAAAAAAAAAAAAAATGTTATTCTCTGTTCTGACAAGAGAGGGAAGGGGAGGCATTAAATTCTGTCTCCAAGCCTCCTTGCAGCTTTTCACTAACAAATCCCGTAAGCAAAGCGACTTCATTACCCCTCATTTTACTTGTTCAAAGACTCAAAGATTGACTTCTGCCCTCCGAGGTCCAGGCCCCGGCTAAGAGGTCGGGGTCTCTGCGGGGCCGGTCACCTGCCCGGGAGGGCTCGTCCAGCTCCGGGTCTGGGTCCTCCTGCCAGCGCCCGGTCTCTGCTGAGGAGGCAGCTCTCAGCGCGCGGTGCCCTCTGGGCCAGGCCCTCAGACCCCGCTCAGCCATCATCATTGAGGGAGCCAGGTGCCCGGGACCCGGCCGGCCCTCAGGCTCCTCAGGCCGCCCAAATGGGGCCGGGTCCTGCGGACTGCAACCCAGGGTGTCTGCCGCGGCCGCACCGCCGCGACGCTGACCACTGGCAGAGCAGGACCTCCAACAGCCCCGCCCTCACGGCCTTGCGCTCACGGCCCGGCGCTGACGGTCACACGCTAACGGCCGCACGCTGACGACCCCGCGCTGACGACCCCGCGCTAACGGTCCCGCACTAACGGCCTCACGCTAACGGCCCCGCGCTAACGGTCCCGCGCTAACGGTCCCACGCTAACGGCTGCGTGCCCGCCCCGCCCCTGTTACAGTAGCAGCAACAGCCAGGCTGCCGGAGAGCACAGTTTCAGTGACAGTATTGGAACATAACAGATGCCATTGGAAAAAAGGTACATTTAAATAGCAATAAGTATTTATCATCTTATTGTTTTTTTAAAGCTTGTGCCTCAGGGGACCATTTCTCAGGGCATACTGATTTGCACACTCGCAGTAGTTACGGTTCCACGTGGGTCTGTGAGGACAACAGTGTCACCTCCTTCCTACTTCTCTGGCAACTTCTGATGTGTCTGTCTAGTCTCCAAAGCATATTCACTGTGGCTCGTACGTCTTCTGACAAGAGTCACAGTAGCAGACCCAGAGCCATGAAGGCCCTTGGGATTCTCTGTATGAGGAAAGCATACTGGGTACACTTTGAAGTAACAACAGACATCAAATTTGATATAACTGTTAACTCAAGACATTTTTAAAGTAGATTATTCTCCAACTTGAGAGGTCTGGCTTTTTAAGAGGGGCCTGTAGGCTGCCATTTATCTTTGCCTTTGCGCCCCTATTGGTATAATTGGTCCTTGGGTAGTTCTTGGGGCCATAGAGTTGGTAGTAATCAGACACAGAATGAAACTTTTCACTTGCTTTTGAAATTCAGAAAGGGCTAAGATTGTTTAGGTGTGTTCCATTCTCTAGATTTAATAATCCTGAGTCTTGTTCAAATATCTACTCAGACATTGTTTTCTGCCTACTTTTAAATTATCTATTGAAAAAGGATATAATAGCATTAACCTTCTCTTGTGATTTATTTCTCAATATTCACATTTCTGAAACCTAGAATACTCTTCCTTATTTCTAAGTATTCTGTGTAATTCTTGTTTTGTTTTGTTTTGTTTTCATGGCTGTGCCACATGGCATGTGGGATCTTAGCTGCCCGGCCAGGGATTGAACCCTTGCCCCTCTGTGTAATTCTTTCTTTTTTCTAATTTAATTTAATTTATTTTATTTTTGGCTGCATTGGGTCTTCGTTTCTACTCATGGGCTTTCTCTAGTTGCAGTGAGCGGGGGCTAGTCTTCATTGTGGTGCGTGGGCTTCTCATTGCGGTGGCTTCTCTTGTTGTAGTGCACAGGCTCTAGGCACGCGGGCTTCAGTAGTTGTGGCATGCAGGCTCAGTAGTTGTGGCTCGCGGGCTCTAGAGCGCAGGCTCAGTAGTTGTGATGCAGGGGCTTAGTTGCTCTGTGGCATGTGGGATCTTCCCGGACCAGGGCTCGAACCTGTGTCCCCTGCATTGGCAGGAGGATTCTTAACCACTGCGCCACCAGGGAAGTCCCACAGATATAATTTTAAAGTAGGCCTTGTTGGGACAATTATCATTAACTTGGAAGGGTTTAAGATGCATGGATAGCAGTAATCTAGGTAAAAGACTAACAACTTGAATTCAACAAGGACAGTGGCAGGAATTATATTTGAAACCTTTTTCAGGCTTGTTCAATTGACTGGGTGTAGGGACTGTGGGATGGAGCGGTCACACACAGATGGTAGATATCTCTGCTTGGATGTTCAGTGGATGTGGGTACTTTGGCTTAGTTAAAAAAAAAAGAAAGAAAGAAAAACTGGAGGAGGAGGGCATTTAAGGGCAAGATGATGAATTTTCTTCCAGATCTGTTCAACGTGAGATACCCAAATGCAATCCTGGGGGACTGTCCCTTGGAAGTTTGCCTAATCAAGTCTTAGAGACAAGTCCTGGGCCAAATACAGGTACATATGGGAGTTCAGGACACATAAGACCTTTTGTGAACTAGTCCCCAACTATGTTTCCAGTTTTACCTCTTGTTACTCATCTCTCACTGTGTTTTTCCAGGCCTGCTCAACTACATGCAGCTGACCCCTTTCTTGCTCTGGTCTTTACATATACCCTTCACTGTGCCTGAAACACTGTTTTTCTGGAAATGGAAAGAAACAAAGCAAAACAAAACAAACAAAAGGAAACAAAATAACTGTCTCTCAGTAGGGAAATAATCAATATACTGGCTTACTTATATAGTGGAACTCAATTCAATAGTTAAAACTAATGGACTAGATCTACATTTATCAACATGAATACATCACAAAAACCTAATATTGACTGAAAATAACCAAGTTAAACTGTATATGTGCGGTATGATACCATTTTTATGTATCATGTACCATACATATGTAGTAAATACATACATAAGCAGAAGAACTGACAACTTTATAATGTTGAATCTTCTCATCCATGGACATGATGTGTCCCTCCATTTATTCATGCCATTTTTATGCCCTTTGATAGAGAGATACTAGTTTTGCATAGAAATCTTGTGCAATTTTATTAGCACCCATTCTCAATCTTTTTTCTACTCAGCCATCCTAGACTCAGATCAATGTTTCTTCCTCAGGGAAGGTTTCTCCCACCTGTACCCACTAGGGTGGGTGAGGTTTCCCGTATCAACTTTCAGAATGGCGACTGTGTCTTATTCATTGTGACATTTCCAGTGCTCAGCCAGGGTCTGGCACATAGTCAGGTCCTAGGCCACATTGGATCATAAGCTTACAGGTGATAGTTGAAGCCAGGGGATGCATGTGAAAGTCATTATGAAGACAATAATATAACCAGCAATGTGCTCAGCCCATGGCCTGTTACCAGGAAGAAGTCTGTGATAACCCACAAAACATGAAACTCCTAGAGTGATGGGTGGTAAGTAAGTACCGTATGCTTGTGGACCGAGTGTGGTAGTTCTACAAGTTCAGGCTGACAGCCATGTGTAGCCCTAGTAAATGTAAATCTTAAATGGGAAAAGAATAATTCCAAGTGCTTAAAAAGTGAAGGAGGCAATGATTTCTGCATGTGCATGGATCAAATTGAACTGTTCCACTGAATGTGCACAAACGACCCCCTCCCGGCCAGCAAACACAGCCACCAGCTGTTTCTATTTCAGTCTTCAACTTGATCTCTCCCACTTCCAGCCCCCCCCACTCTACCAGACCAGCTGGAGGTCCTCCGGGTGCCTTTATGAAGCATCCTTTCCCAAGGGAAGCAGGAGTTGGCTCTGCTTTCTCTGTTTGCTCTCAGTGGTTCCTCTGTTCTTGACTTCATCCCCTAAGCCCTTTACTTCCCAGATGAGTCAGAGTCGGTCCCTTGAGCTTTGAGCTATTCCCAGAGGCTCTGACTACTCATCTTTCAAAGTGGGAAGGAATAAAATGGGGAAATAGGCTAAATTCTTGGGGCAGATACTGCTGTTGGCTGACCCAACAACAATTAGACTTTTTACTAACTAAACCTCAGTTTTGTTCTGGAAAGCCCACTAAAACCTTGACTTCAACCTCTGGTCAGATGTGGGCAGGTGAAATAGTCTGGCCTATGAGATGTAAGAGCACATTTTCTGCTGAGGCTTTGGGGAACATTCTTTATAAAGGGGCTGACACAGTAGGTCATGTTTTTGCATTTTCCGTTCTCCTTTCCTGAAATGCAGATGCGCTGCCTGGAGGTATAGGAGACTTCTTACAAACACGGGGTTGCAGGCCAGACACAGTCCTAGAACGAAAAAGCAGGCAGCTGGAAGTAGGGTGGACTCAATATATGCAAAGCCCTGCTTTATTCAAGCCACTGTTTAGTTGGTTTTCCTGTTATTTTCAATATAGTACAAACCTAAGTGATACTACCTTAAGTGTGAAACTGAAATAAATATTTGTTTCTGTCCATTGGAGAAGTGATAAACTCTCCAGCATAATAGGTGGTATTTAAGCAAAGGCCGGAAGGTCATTACTCAGGGATGTCTAAGGGGATTCCTGCAGAAGGTGATGAGTTGAATTTGGCAGAAAAACACAATGCTAATTTATAAAGAAAATCATTTGAGATAAAGGTGGCTTCTGGCACGTCAAAGTGAAATTCTAGTTACTGCAAAATAAAATTTCTTTATTAGCACTTAAGGAAGCTACAATTCTATGTGTATGACATTAATGCATATGGAGTAAAACAAAGATGGTGGATATAATAATGATAACTAATCTTTATTTAATACTTACTGCATGCCAGACTCTGGTCTAAGCACCTTCCTCTCCTTTCATCATCACATCAACTCTTTAAAGTTGATATTAATCCCCATTTTAAATGAGAGGAAACTGAGGCACAGAAGATTTAAGAAACTTGCTCAGGTCATAGAGCTGTTAAGTGGTACAAAGTAGACCAGTACTTAACTCTGTTGATCTCAAAATCTGCCATAATCTTTCTATAGGAGTAGTCAGATCTCAATTAACTCACCAAAAAAAAAAAAAAAGAATTTATGTTGTGAAATGTAACACTGTTCTTTAGGATTCTCAGGGATGCAGAGTTCATTCACAAAAAATAATTGAAATTGTTTATATTAATAAGCAATTCATACTCTATGTATATAAATTAACTACAATAATGTATTGCCTGTAAGTAGAAAAACACAGGCAAGCAATACCCCAAAATACCAATAATAATAGCAGTTATTTCCATTTAGTGGGATTAGAGATGGTTTGATTTTCTTTTATAACATTTTCATATTTTTCAATTTTTCCATAATAATTTAATTACAATATTGTTTCTGTTATAAGAAAAAAATATTAGAGAAAAATTGTATACTGACACAATCTCCAAATGCTGATTGAAAACTGTACAAATGACAGCTGTCTTCAGTCCTGCTGAGTCCTTGTGACCCATTCAGTGGCTCAGCTGTCCTGCAAAGCTGAGTTTTGGGGTGAAAATTCTGTTTCTGGTTGTCAGGGTCATCTCTGCATTTAGCCTCCTAGTGGGGAAAGACTTCTTAGATCTGATCCTCCATCTTCTGGGGTGTGAAACAGCAAAACCACTTCTCCGTGTTGCCCTTTGGGGGCATCAAAGGCCAATGTGAAGAAGGTCACACAAGGGTGGGGGAAAGCACTTTCCTTGGGCAGCCCGTGAGAATGTTAGAGACACAGGCACTAGGGAGTCAATGTCATTGTTATGCCAAGGAGGAAAAGACTTGTGTGGATTTGGGATTAATGACTGATGCCAGGAGACATGTGGGGAATCAGGGTGGCATTGGGGCCCAGCTCTTGTCAAGAAGTAAGCTTTGGAGAAATGTCCTGAGGTGGGGGAATGCTGCTGGGGTACTAGGTTTCTGGATGGACTCAAGGGCAGCGAGGTCATCCAGCATGCTCCACGAAGGACCTGGAAGTGGTAAGGCTCCTGGTCCTGTACCAAAGAAACCCCGACGAGGCAGAGTCTGCAGAGAAGTGGTAAAGAGACTCTTGGCTGCAGCATTTTATTTTATTTTAATTATTTATTTATTTGGCTGCGCAGGGTCTTAGTTGCGGCACGTGGGGTCTTCGTTGCCGCGTGTGGGATCTTTTTAGTTGTGGCAGGCTGGGTGTGGCATGCGAGTTCTTAGTTGCTGGCATGTGGGATCTAGTTCCCTGACCAGGGATCGAACCCAGGCCCCCTGCATTGGGAGTGCCGAGTCTTAGCCACTGGACCATCAGGAGAGTCACAGCTGCAGCATTTTAAATGGACTCGGTTGCAACTGGTTTGGAGTTGAGGACACCAGAAGGAAGAAAGCTGCAGTGGGTCATGAGGTGAACTGTGGTTATAGATCGAACAGGGAATCTTGAGTCCCTGAAACTTTCCCTTCCCCTGCCAGTGCGATGTTGGCCATGAGATGATCCTGGTCAAACAAACAAACAAATATTACGTCCATTAATCCACAAGCTCAATTCTCCCATCCTTAGCACCTGCTGCTACCACAGTCCAAGGCAAGGCTCACACTGTCTTCCTTTCCTCCCCTTCTCCTCCCTCTCTAGGCTCTGATTGTTCTGAGACTTTGCTTATTCTTCTCTAAGTCTGTCTAGCTATTAGTTTTAATCACATTTTACATTTCCTTGGAACAACTCTGACTTTGAAAAAAGACAGTGAGAGGGATAGGGCCGAGTTGAGAAATGTGAAGGGAAAACTGTCAGAATTTGGCAAAAGCCAGGACCTGGTGAGAGACAGGTGAGTTAAAATGATCTGGAGGTCTTCCTATTAGGAGATGAATAGCCGGAACCCTTGGTAGCTCCGTATTGTCATCAGTGGTTTTGCTTCTTACTGTGTTTTGACCTTAGGAGCACACAGGGTTCATTCACAGTTACAGGGAGGAAATATGGTCTATGGGCCAAATGCTGGGAGATGACAGGGGGTTTGGCCTTCTGAAAAGTCCTCTCCTGAACTTTTCATACAGATGGATGAATTTCTTATACACGCACAGACAAAGTGAACTTTCTCAATATTACAGGTGGCAATATTTTAGGAGTAAATAACAAAACTCATATTTATATGGCTTGATTTAAAGCATCAGAGTGTTTTCCCACGTTCAGAGTCAGGCGTTCATTTCCAAAATGGGTAATGTAAAGAACAAAAGCTGACTAGTGTTGGACTTCCAGCACCCTGCCATATTATGCTATTTCAGTTGATGGAGGGAACTTGTTCACAGGACATCCTAGAAGGTCTGCTTTGAAACAATGGCCCTTATTATGGTTGTCCAGGTGGGAGGGAGAAGGATACTATAGGATTGACCTTCCTCAGTAATAGGCCACAGGATGTCGAAGACTTTAGGTTTGCAATAGCAGAGATATAACAGAGATTATCCAATACCATGCATAGCCTTTCAGTTTCTTCTCTTCTCCAGAGATCCTCCTTCAGCCACTCACTCTCATGGTCAAGCAACTCTTAACCAATCACTGAAAGGTAGAGGTATAGGAAAACCTGAATCCCTTGACTTGAGTCAGAGCGCTTCTGAAGTGTTACCTATACTGCCCAGTTTCCCTATGAGATCAGGGAGAAACGGCCCTCTGTGGGATTTTGCCTGAGATCACACTATTGTTTGCTTTCCTCCCCTTCCCATTCTGCCCCCTGCACAACCTTACTGTCTCCCAAGGCACTAAATGCAGTGCTTTCCCAAGGTGCTGTGCTGGTTTCCCAAGGTACTTTTTACAGTAATCCCTATCTTCGGGTCTATTTTGGGAACTCCATCCTAAGGCTACATTGATCATCAACAGCTGCGAAAATCAAAAAACAAGAAACAACTAGATGGTAAGTGCCTCTAACACCACCAGTTGAAGTATTTTTGCCAAAAAATGTCAAACAAGAATCTTATCCAGCTTCTAGATCCAAATATCAATGAAGAGGAAACACAGAAGACAGGAAGACATGATAAACACATGACACCATAGGGATGTGGTTGGAAAAATGCAGACTGAGGGAAATGCTATAGAGCAAATAACCTGATTCCCTAAATAAATAATTTGCAAGAAAAAAGAGATAGGAAATCCATATGCTAAAAAAACTTTAAGGAACATATCAATTAATCACAACTTATTTAAAAATAAAAATAAATATACAGCATCTCATGAGATAGACATTTGAACCGATACAAGGGAATAATTATTAATTTTTTGAAGTATGATATTTTTAAATAATCCTTATATTTTAGAAATACAATTTGAAATTTTATAGATGATGTGTTGTGTTATATAGAATTTCTTCAACTCAGTCCAGGAAGGAGGAAAGCAGGAAAAATATTGCTGAAACAAGGTTGACCATGAATCAATAATTATTGAAACTGGAGGATGGGTTCATGGGAATTTATTATACTAGTTTGTCTACTTTTGTACATGTTTGAATGTTTCCATATTACAAAGTTTAAAATTTTCCCCTTTTGTCAGATGCCATTGGAATGTTAGAATGGCTATAAGCATTTTGATGACTGTAAGTGTTTTACAGATGGAGGCAAGAACGGGTTGAGTTGGAGATACTTTTAGTTTGGGTTTTGTGGGATATATTTATGTGTTTTGTTGTAGTTTATTTTGTGGACAGTTGAGTTATTTCTATTCCTCTGGAGTAGGAATGGCTTTGAGAAATACTTCTACTGCCTAGTGTGCTAATGTAACTGGCATCAAGACAAAAGGTGCTGCTTAGAAATTGAATCACGGTATCAATGAATCTGTCCTCTGGTATACAGCATCAGAAGTGTGTGAGAGTGAAAGAGAAGCGAAGTTTGAAAAGCAATCTGTGGAAAATTCTTCTTATCATCAAATGTATAAAATAATATGCCCTTTTTGTGAAATTCGATTCTTTGATACCTTATCAACATAGAAGTTCTCTCTTATCAAGAATATAAGAGAATGCAATGATACATGTACTGTATATTTTAAATTTAAAAAAAAAGAATTGTTTGAAATCAGATTTAGCAGATTCTTTTGTTTGTGGAGTTCAAATTTCTATCAGGACTATAAACAGCAAGGAAGTCTGTGTGTGAAGACACCGATTTTATGCATTTTTTGCATATAAGTGAAAAATAATTTAAAAACTGGGATCAATCATGCTAGAAGTTAGACTGTTTATTTTTCCATTTTCTCTAAAGAAAATAATAGTAGAAGATAACTGTAATATGAAGAGTTGATCAAAAAGTATGCAGCCAGGGCTTCCCTGGTGGTGCAGTGGTTGAGAATCCGCCTGCCGATTCAGGGGACACGGGTTCGTGCCCTGGACCGGGAAGATCCCATGTGCCGCGGAGGAGCTGGGCCCGTGAGCCATGCCCGCTGGGCCTGAGCGTCCGGAGCCTGTGCTCCTTAACAGAAGAGGCCACAGCAGTGAGAGGCCCGTGTGCCACAAAAAAAAAAGTATGCAGCCAAAAAATGTAGGGATGAAAGTATTATAGGGATGTATCAGGCAGTTAAATAATTCAAGATACTATGTTTTTCATGATATTTGCCAGCTTTTAATAATTGTAACTTGAGATGATCCCTTTTCACATTCTAAATGTATATTCATTTTTATATTTATTTTTGAATTGTAATTTCGTATTCTTTTTTTTAAAATCACCCCCCTCCTGCCAATTGTCTAAGCTTCAGGTGCAACAGTGGCCAGCCATGCTTAGTTTCCTTCACTGATTCCTCTTTTTCTCTCTGATTTCCAAACTTTGGAGTGCCCCAGAGCTCAGTTCTTAGACTCTTCCTTGTCTGAATTCACTCCCTGGGTACAGGTAGTCAGGGTTTAACTAGGGAAACAGAACCACAATGAGTATTACAGAATGAGATTTATTGTTGGAATAAGACCTTCTATGATTGTGGAAGAAGCTGGGGAAGGAAGGTTCTGAAAGAGGGATTGAAGAGATCAGAGTAGAGTTTCAAACCAGCCCTCCTGAAGCACAGAGTTGGAGCTTCCAAAGGCACATCCTGCTGCTCCGGTGGGACAGCCACAGAGAGACGGAGAGCCTATGGAAGCTGTTGCCACTGAGTCTGGTGGTGGACCTGGGGCTGCTCTTGCCAACAGGGCCAACGGCTGGGAAGAGGAGCTGGATGCAGAGTGGGGAGAGAGGGTCCAGCTGGAATCTACCAGCACCTCAGTGTCTGCCTCTTTCAACATCTAACCAAACAGCCCTCCACCTTCCAGTTTCATTCATATTTCCTTTTTGGTCAACACTCATCTGGAAGCATATAAGGGAAGAGATTCTGGAATACATAATTTCATTTTAGCCAAGTGAACGCAATTCAAAACCACCTGCTAGGTAATCTCACTGTCTCGTGGCTTTAACTTCCACCCGTGTTCTGATGACTCAAAAATTTATAACCTCTGTCTGGCCTTTTTGAAATCAGATTTATGTCTAACTTGCTATTTAAATCACCATTTGGATAATTAATAGGCTTTTCAAACTTATATCCCAAAACTGAACTACTTGTCTTCTCCCCGAACCTGTTCTTTCCAGAATCTTTATCTGCAGAAGAGTCTAGGTGCTCCTGCCAAAAATCTTAGGATTACTCTTTATTCTTCTCTCTCCCAACCAACAACTAATCTATCAGAAAATCCACTGGCCATGGCTTCGAAAAATATCCCTGATCTGCTACTTTTGTAGTAGGCTGAAAACTTGCTCCCTCAAAAGATTCATACCTTAATCCCTAGGCTCTATGAATATTACCTGATCTGATTAAAAAGAGGGAAGAGGAGTCTTTGCATATGTGATTAAGTTAAGGACCTTGGGATGGGAAGGCTATCTGGATTATCCAGGTGAGACCAAAATACACGTGCATCCTTATAATGGAGAGGCAGAGGGACATTTGGGATCTCCCACAGAGAAGACGACATGAAGATGGAGCGGAGAGAGATTGGAAGATGCTGGCCTTAACGATTGTAATGATGTGGCCACATGTCAAACAGTAGGGCAGCCACCAGAAGCTGTAAGAGGTGAAGATGGAGTCTGGAGGATGCACAGCCTTGCTGACACCTAGATTTTAGCCCAGTGGGACTGATTTTGGACTTCTGGCCTCCAGAACTGAGAGGCAATGCATTCCTGTTGTCTTAAGCACGAAGTTTGTGGTAATTCATTATAGTAGCCACCGGAAACCAATACAACTTTTGGCAGTTTCCTCTAGGACAACCCTGTTTCCCAGCACCGCCATCTCTTGCCTGGATTATTACAGTAGCTTCCTGTCTAATTGATCTCCCTACTTCTGTCCTTGCCCCACTCTCAGCACAGCAGCCAGAGTGAACCTTCAAAAATAAGTCAGGTCCTGTCACTCCTTTTTCAAAACCCTTCAGTTGAGTCCCATCTCCTGTGGAGTAAAATACACAATTCTCATACTAGACAACAGAGCTCTGTTTAATTTGGCCCCTTTGTACCTGCCTGACTTTGTCTCCTACACTCCACTTTCATTACATTAGCTTCCTTGGTGTTCCTCAGGCACACCACATGTGTCTCTGCCTCAGGACCTTTGCACTTGCTCTTCCATCTGCTTGGATTGACCTCCCCCACCCCCACCATAGCCACATGGCTTACTTCTGTTTTTTTTTGCAGTACGCGGGCCTCTCACTGTTGTGGCCTCTCCCATTGCGGAGCACAGGCTCCGGACACGCAGGCTCAGTGGCCATGGCTCACGGGCCTAGCCGCTCTGTGGCATGTGGGATCTTCCTGGACCGGGGCACAAACCCATGTCCCCTGCATCGGCAGGCGGACTCTCAACCACTGCACCACCAGGGAAGCCCTGGCTTACTTCTTTACCTGAGAGATGAGACCTTCTCTGACTACTCTTTTCAAAATACCAGCCCTACAACCTCACTCACTCATTTTCCCTTCTTACTTTCTCAACAGTACCAAGTAAATTCTGACATACATATTCTAGCTTAGTTGTTTAATTATCTACCCTCCCTCATTAAAATGTAAGCTCTGTGAAGGCAGGGATATCTGGGGTTTTTTTCCACTGTTGTATGCCCAGCGCCTAGCAAGGGCTATGACACATAAAGAATGCTGAATAATATTTGTTGAAGGGATAAATTGTCCAGGACTGCCAAGTTAGTTTTATATTACAACCATTTTACTCCATTAAAAGGTCACGCATTGAGTTGTCAGCAGCAATCACCCCACTCCTTCCTTGGTTTCATTAATATTCTCTGGAGAGAGTATGCTTCCACTTTTCCAAATGTCACTCTGGTCAGCAACTGAGCCACATCTTGGGTTCAGTTGTAATGTAAATAATGGGACTATCATGCATTGCAGGAAAGGAAGCCGCCTCTCCATTTCTGTGTTCTCCCCATTCCCCAACATTAAACCGAAGGAAGGGATCAAGTGGGAACTTGGTATGCTTTACAGGGCTTTTCCCATCCAACAGTCTTTGATCCTGGCTGTGTGTTGAATAAGCAGTGTCCGTCTCACTCATCCCCCCAGCTCCGTATCTCTCTCTCCTAATTCTTCCCCCGGCAGCCACTTCCTGTCATAGCAACCGTTTCAAAATTAAACTCCAGTTCTAAAACAAATGAAGCACAGGCAGGAAGGGGGAAATGAATCAGAAGCCTATGGGAACGGTTTTGTTTGAAAGCACGATCAGCATTCTTTGCAAACAAGCTGTGGCCATATGTGGTAGGGTGGGCCTAGAAGGAGTTTTTAACACAGAAGTGATAAACTGTGATAAAGTCTGAGTTATAAAGAGAAAGCTCACTAATGATTGGTTTGTTAGTAAGAAGGGTTACCTTGAATGGAGTTTCTCTCTACAGAGACAAGATAATTCTATGTCTATTTTTTTTAATCAAAAGATTGCTAAGGGGTAGTATGTGATGAGTAAAACAATTCTTAGGGGCGACTAAGGACAACTGGTTGGAACTTTTTTCTTGGCTAAAACCTAGGTCACCTGAATTCAAACTTATTGGTGTACCAACAAAAGTTATTTTTAGAACCAGATCTATTGCTTCTAGATGCTCATCCTAAAGGAAGAAAGGAAAGAGATGGAAGAGGGATGTGTGTGTGTGTGTGTGCGTGTGTGTGCGTGTGTGTGTCTATGTGTGTTCCTTTTATTGATTGATTCATTTAATACATATTTATTGAGTTCTGACCAAAGCCATGCACAGTGCTCAAGCCCTGGATACTTGCGAGCAATAACCCCGAGGATTAGATGGTAAGCAGAAATCATCACAGTTCCTGCCTTCATGGAGCTTTACAGTCCAGGAGAAATATAGCCAGTAATCAAATGGTCACACAGACAAATGAAAAGTAACAACTGTAGTTTGTGCTCTCAAGGAGAGCAATAGCATAGATTCTGTGAGAGACTGTGAAGGGATGGGATGCCTGACCTAGTCTGGGGGGTCAGGAAAGGCTTCCCCGAGGTGACGATTGATTTGCAGCTGGGAGATGAGTCTTTTAAAAGAGAGGAAAATGTGGCGCACAGATGGTGTTCAGGGCAGAAGGGGCAATCTGTGCAGTGGGCCCTGAGCCAGCAGGGTTGCAGTGCATTCAAGGAACCAAAAGTGCTATGAAGAAGCAATGCATCTGGAGCTTAATGGTGAGAAGTCAAGAGACAGGAAAAAGAGGTAGGAAGGGGCATGACCACCCTGTGCCTTATAGATTACGTTAAGGATTTTGGTCTTACTCTTAAGGAGAAGCCATTGGAAAGGGGGTCGGGGCAGTTAATCAAGAGCATGTCCCCAGTGCTCTCTGCAGTACTGGCTTACAGAGCATGTGCTGTAGGAAGTAGAAGTGATAAAAGCTGGTTATGCTGGATCAATCCTTCATTTGACAAATGTTATGAGTGACACTGTGTGGCAAGCACTGTTCTAGGTTCTAGGATACAAAAGATGAACCAGAAACTTACTGATCTCCCTTCAAAAGGCTTAAAGTCTAGGATGCAACATGCATTACAAAGACAGTCATGTGAATAAATAGTAAATTGAAGCTGACATAATGCAACAAAAGAATAGCATAAGATGCTTTGAGATCAAATAGTAGGGGTCCTAGTCTTGGGTGGAAGTGGTAGAGGAACCTCAGGGAACGTTTCCTCTAAATACAGATGTCCATCTGTTGGTATCCTCTGGGGATTGGTTCCAGGACTCCCCACAGACACCAAAATCCATCAGGCTTAGTATCTGCATATACTATGCACATCCTCCCACATACTTTAAATCATCTCTAGATCACTTGTAATACCTAATACAATGTAAATGCTATGTAAATTGTTGCTGGTGTGTGGTAACTTCAAGTTTGATTTTTGGAACTTTCTGGAATTTTTTTTCTGAATATTTCTGATCTATGGTTGGTTGAATCTGAGAATGTGGAACCCGTGAATATGGAGGGCCGATTGTATTTAGTGGTAGACTTATTGGAAAGCTACTGGGAATTTCAATTAATCTTTTCTTTTCTACCCCCAATCCCTCTCTCATTAGGTGACCTTGACCTTGACTTTCATTAGGTGACCTTGACCTCTGAATATAAATTTCAGTGAGTGGGTAGCTGGGCACCAGTGTTTCTGGCAGAAACACAAAAGCCCACTTAGTCTGAGCACCATGTCTGTGAGACATATATGGTAGTTCATGAAACAATAAACTATCAGATCACTGGGCAGCTCTGATTTTGTTCTGTCTCTACATAATCCACCAGGAGGGTAGTAGTATTGAAATTTCTAAATTACATCTTTTGTCTTACTAAACCAATTACTTCTAACATGTCACAGTTCATCACCTCAAACTATTTTTTTTTCTAATCAGTTGAAGATAGAAAATCCATAAGCAGTTTATCAGTGTGTGATGCTGTTTGCATTTCAGTGCTGTCACCAATTTGGAATTTCATCGTTCTTTGGACTCTTAGCCCAACCTCTTCACAAATTAATGTGTTTGTGTGAAAACAAGCAGCAATTCCTGTTTATGTATGTAGCCTAGAAACCAGCCAGAGCATACTTTTCAGAAACTCTGGGTGTGGTTGGTTGTTCCTGAAGATAAGACTCAGTATTGTTGTTCTTCTGAATTGACCTAGTCCTTTACTGAAAACACACTAGCCCTGTGCCTACCATGGAACTACATGTGATAATCCACAAACAGCTTTTGTAGTAGGGGTTTGGATTCTATCTGAATCACTTAACCCTATACATCTGTTTAATATACTTGATAATTCTGATTGAATTCCATCCCAATCACTTGGTATATATCTCGGACAAGTTACTTAAGTTCTTCAAGTTTCCCTTTTTGCTTCAGTAGAGTAGGAATAATTATATCTGCTCTGCCACTGTGGTCTCGTTGTGAAATTAACTGAGAAAATATTTGTAAGTATACTTTGTAAACTCTAGATCAATATTTATATGTAGGATGCCATTATTATGCGTGGTAGAATTGCATCATTGACCCCAATTCCTCACCCCTTTCTGTAACTATGCCCTTTGCCATGTGACTTAGCAAGTCCTGTTCTAAAGAGGGAGGGTGTATTTCCTTGCCTCTTGACTATTGTGCAAATATATTACTTGCTTTGGCCAACAGAATGAGGCAAGAGTGACAGCCGGCAGTTCTGAACTTAGGTCTTAAGAAGCTGGTATGTTTCTGCTTGCTCTTGTGTGCTCTGCCAATTGCTATGAGAAGAACACGTCTCTGGTCCCAGACAGAGGATGGGGGACACGCAGAGCAGAGCCACTCCAGTCCAGCTGCCTTAGCTGAGCCCAGCCTAGACCAGCTGACCCGCAGCTGACTTACAGATACGTGGGTAGGTTCAGCCCAGGTCAGCAGAGCACCCAGACAAACCACGTGAAGTAAATAAATGTGTATTGTTAGGTGGCACAGAGGTTTTGCTGTAGTTTGTTATGCAGAATTATTGTAGTAATGGATGACTGATACATCATTCATCAACCATACACCTATCCAGCTAATTAAGCATCCATTGGTTCACTAAGACTATGGTATCTTCCAGTACCAAGACAAGAGATTTCAGTTCTGAATGGACTTTTCCTTCTCTCCCTATGCTCCTTTATGCTTGTCCTCCCTTGGCCCAATTTTCAAAAGTAAATACGAAACTTTCTGTACAGCACCCCAAGTTATCTGAATAAAAGGCTCAATAGAAATCTAACAAATAATGTTTTAGTGAAAATGTTTAGTTCTAGCTGCTATGAAGGTGAGGACTCTATTAGGATCACATGCATTCATTATTGCTTAATTTATAGACTAGATTTTTCATATCTATAAGTATATGCAAAAGACAGAAACAGTCTATGAAATTTCACTAAGAGCCTTAGTGTCACCCAGCTTTGGACAATTCTAAGTTAAGAATTGAATATAGCACATACATATTGAATACATACCACATGTAAGGCATAGTATAATGTCCTGAGAAAATAGAAGTGAACAAGACATAGTAGCTCTCTCTTAATGATCTGGTAAGGGAAATGAAATGCAAACTACTCATGATACTGTATCTCATCAGTTCTGTAACACAAATTTTTTTGTGCTTTTTCACATGTTGAAGTCAAGATGGTGTTCCATAGTTTAGTTGTTAGTGTTTTTCTTTCTTTGTGGTAGATAGAATAATGATGCAGATTATAAGTGATAGCAGCTTAGAGCCAAGAAAATACAGAAGTAAGAGCAGCATATACACCATGTCGTAGGATCAAAAAGCAAGGGGATTACTTCTCTCTGACAATATAGGGGAAGATTTCATGGAGAAAGAGGCATTTATATTAAGATGCCAAAAATATGTAGGATTTTAGTAAGACTAAGTGAGACCACTGTGGGTCAATTTGTTCCTAAGTTTTTTATCACCAAGGCACACTTTTATCACCCATCCCCCCCAACCCATGTTGTTTTCAAAAAGATTTTGTCATTATAAAATTTGCATTTATCAAGAGGTACTTTACTTCTGGATTTGATAGCAAAAGCCATGCATTACTGGTAATCAAAGTTTCTAATCAGAGAAGAGAATCAGTATTACCATACTGAGTGAGCATTTTTTTTTGGCCAAAAGCCAAAACACTTATTATTTTAGTTAGCCTATGAAGTTATTATTTCAGGTAACTCTTTAATTTCTGTTAAGATTTTTGAAATATTGGCAAGAATTAATCCTAGATGGGAGCATCATTCTACATGAAAATACATCATAAGAAAATATGAGACATGGGCCCTACAGGTTGTGACCCTTAATATGGTTTGCCTAGTGCTTTGGGCAAATGAGGAAATATGAGGGGAGACGAGACAGGAATTATGAGAGGACCAACTCACGGAGAGTCTTGAATGTCATACTTAGGAATTTAGACTTTCATTGAACCATCACTGAAGAAATCATAAGATTTAATATAGAAGGACTAATAGTAGAATTAGGTTACCAAAAACGAAAAAAAGAAGAACTCATATATATCATAGGCAAAAGAAGCAAAACCTGGGTGACTAAATTTCCACCAAAAGAACACAGACATGCCACAGCTTGTATGCTCATCTACAGTGGAGTAGCTGCCAGCAAGCCAAGTTTGGAAGGAAAGTGTAAGCGTCATCATTCATTCTGTAGTTCTTACATGAGGGTTCCAAGCAAGGTATTAAGTAATAGCAAGAGCTTGAATTCCTGAGTCAGACCTAGATTCATGTTCTGGCTCTACTACATTTTAGTTCTGTGGCCTTATGCATGTTACTAAAGATCTTTGACCTTTGATTTTCTTATTTATCAATGGGGAAAATAATATTATAAACATTAAAAGATATTTGTAAGGATGACAGATTTTTTCTAAGTTGTCTGGTGCATAATTAACAGGAATTAATACTAGTTTCTTTTAGATTGGCTTGGAAATCCAAAAGTCAAGAGATTTGTGGTGGTATAGAACAATAAATTTAGTCTTCTCTCTTCTCATTATCACATAAGATGCCAAACTGGCTGGTAATCAAGACCCTAAGGAGAAAACATATGCTCCAGACACCAGCTTTGTCTTGGCAGTGGTATGTCTTTGACTTGACAGTAAATAGGAAATGACAGAAACAGAAAATAGGCTGAATCTGGTGTGGGGATTCCAGGAGGATGGTTTTCCTGGAGGACTTTAACGGGAAGCTCACGTTTTGCAAATAATTATAATTGTTGTAAATACATGAGAGTAGAGGTTGGAGGAAGCATCTTGCAGAAGAAAGTCCTAGAATTCCTGGACAGGGTGGAAAATGGGGAGTCAGAAGTCCAGAAGTTCAACATTCTGTTAATGAGATTGTGGTTGCGATCACCACCACTGTTCCACAGGTTTCTTTTTTTCTTTCTTTCTTTAAATTTTATTTTATATTGGAGTATAGTTGATTTACAATGTTGTGTTACTTTCAGATGTACAGCAAAGTGACTCGGTTATACATATATCCATTCTTTTTCAGTTTCTTTTCCTATACAGGTTACTACGGAATATTGATTAGAGTTCCCTGTGCTATACAGTAGGTCCTTGTTGATTATCTATTTTATATGTAGTAGTGTCTACAGGTTTCTTTACTGATTCCTTTTATTTTTAATTTTTAATTTTTTTTAAAATATTTTGGCCACACCGTGTGGCATGTGGAATCTTAGTTCCCCTACCAGGGCTCGAACTCACGCCCCCTGCAGTGGAAGTACGGAGTCTTAACCACTGGACTGCCAGGGAAGTCCCTAGTGATTCCTTTTAATCAGCCATATCTGAAATCAGCGCTGCAGAAAATATTTGTCCTGTGAATGTGCTTAAATATATGTTGAATAATAATAATTAAACCTGATCTTGGTCATGCAAGTGTTCACAGTGCTTTCATATTTATAATTTCATGTTTTTCACAATGACCTTTTGAGGAAAGTAGGGCATTATTATCCCCCTTTTCCAAATGAGGAGTATGAAATGCCAAATGGCACAGGGAACCTTCCTAATGCTCATGCTTGGTAAGTGGAAAGAACCCCTATCTTTTGACTTCAATTTGAGTCTACTATGTCCTTGTCCCTCTATGAAAATTCATGATTATTTTCCCAGTAGACTATGATAGTCACGATCCATTCCCTTTTGGAAGACATCCTCCCACTCCATGTTATATTTTCTTACTTAACAGTTTTATAGCAGGCTCTGTTGCTTCTAGGGTCACGAGAGACTAACATTTGCCATTTCTCATCCTGCATCGTTTTTGGAGGTTGTTATGGAAAATTGGCAGCCTATCATTTCCTTCATACAGTTTGACACAAGGCTTTCAGAAGAGAGAGACTTGAATGTCTCATCTGCCTGGACGAGATGAGGGTTGAATTATTGAACACCTGGTCAGGGTCAGAGCTCAATGTTTTTCACACCTTAAGTCTATTCACCTTATAATCTCTACAGACGAGGACCTCAGCTGTAACACAATCAATTCCCTTACTTCTTCTTTCCCAGGGCTATCAAATATAATAAAATCTCCTGTCCTTCACAAGAAACAAACCTCCCTTCCCTGGTTCAGAGCATTGCACATTCCTTCCATATGACTCAGCATTTAACAGTCATTTTGAGACATAGACCCCCCTTCCCCCACATCTTTTTTTTCTTCTCATTTTAAACAGGAAATCACCTCTCAGAAACCCTTGGGTAAAGAAAAACAATTATGAAATCGTATGTAGGATATTTCATGAAAGTTACAATAGCGTTTTGCAAAAATCTCACTGTTCTCATCCTTTTACTAGTAATTTTATTGACATGGTAACAGCACATTATCAGTAATTCAAGGTGACAATTGGTCAAATCACCTCTCCAATGTTTCAAAAGGACTGTTTTGGTTATCTCTGCTGTGTAACAAACCATCTCCAAATGTAGTGGCTTAAAACAACAACCATTCATTTGCTTACGATGTTGCAATTTGGTCAGGCAAAAGAAAATGTAATTTGGGTAGTTCTACTCATCTCTTCTGGAGTTTCTCAGGTAGCTGTAGTGGTCTGGAGGTTTGACTGGGATAGGAATGCTCAAGATTGTTTCTGTATTAGGTTGAATAGTGTCTTCTCCAAATTCCCATTTACCCAGAACCTCAGAATGCGACTTTTTTAGAAAAAGGATCTTTGCAGGTGTAATTTGTTAAGATGAGGTCATGCTGAATGAGGGTGGGCTCACATCCAGTTATAAGAAGAGAAGAGGACACGTAGACAGACACAGGGGGAAGGCCATGTGACAGTGGAGACCAAGACTAGAGTGATGTAGCTGAAGCCAACGACCACCAAGGATTGCTGGCAACTAGCAGAAGCTGGAAGAGGCAAGGAATAGATTCCCGTTCAGAACCTTCAGAAGGAGTCAACCCTGATGGTACACGTTGATTTTGGACTTACAGCCTCTGGAACTATGAAAGAACAAATTTTCTATTGCCTTAACCCATCCAATTTGTTGTACTTTGTTACCTACAGAAGCTGAAGGAAACTAGGAGAGATTCACTCTCCTGTCTGTTGCCCTAACTAGGGCGGCTGGGACAGCTGGAGCCTGACCAGGTCCCCCATCTCTCTGCCTCTCACCCTCCATGGGGGTCTCTCTGCCAGAGGATCTGGGCCTCTTTATGTGGAAGTTCAAGATTCTAAGAGAATGAAAGTGAAAGCTGCCAGACACCTTATAGGTTAGGCCAGAGCTATCGTTAGTTTACTTCTGCCATATTCTATTGATTAAGGCCAATTCCAGGGCCAGCTCAGATTCAGGGGGAAGGAAATAGACTCCACCTGCTGATGGAGGAGTGATCGGCACACAGGGTCGGGAGGGACTGTTGGTGTCCTTATTACAGTCAGTCTACATCAAGGACCGTGGCTACCTGAATGTGAATGGGTGTTTTATTACACTGTAGACGTCTTCATGCAAGTCGTTGCATAGGTTCAACAAGGCTTCTTTCTCTGGTGAGCATCTGAATTTACAAGCCGTGTCCTTGAACGTCAGCCAGCCTCAGCCCCCATGTGGGGCTCTCCCAGCCAGGCGAGCAGAGGTCGGAGGCGGCCTGAGGTGAGGTTCCAGGATCTCAGATTCAGCATGGGAGTAAGCGCAGTTGCCCATGGGAAAGATGTCATGGCATTTCTGTGGCAGAAATGATTGCTTCTGTGAGATCAGTTCTGACCACAGGACATACCGCTTTCCCAACTAGAGTTTAAGGACGATGGTGTCTTTCAGTGAAAGACAGTAAATGTTGACACAAGGCAATGCACAGGAACGGGTGAAATGAGGGAAGAAGTAGCTGCAATAATAAAAATCAACGGCTGAAACTTAGCATGAGAGTTTTAGAGGCCACAGGTATTGAACTTGAGTTGCTTTGATTCTAAATCCCTGTTCATCCACTACAACCTGAACAGTATTTTTTCGAAACACTGAATTGTTGTGGAAGAACTTAAAAGATGGGTAAAAAAGGAAGATATAACTTAATGCTATTAAGAAATGGAATGATATTGTAGGGTAATGCAAAAGATGTCTCTTTTTCAGGCAACTTGTATTTTTTCCCTTAAAAACGTATTATGAATATCTGACACATGCAAAAGAATATATATGTTCTATATGTAAATAATGAAACCTAATAATAAGAGTACAACCTCCTATGAATCCACCACCTAACTTAAGAGCTGGAAGATTGACACTATCATTGCATCAATCTTCTTCCCCTTTCCATCTAGAAGATCTCTATCCGATCTTCTTTAATCACAATTCTGAATTTTGTATTTATCATCCCCTTGCTTATTAGGTAACTAGATCTTCATATTTGAATTAAAAGGGGGAAATCTAGTGGGGCTCCTAGTTAACTCCAAAGCAATTTTCTGGTTAATTGTTAACATAGGAACTCCCTGCTTTTTGTATATTCTGTAAAGGAGTGACAATGACACCGGTATGACGAGCAGCCTCTGGAAGCAATAGTCATTTCCTGAGAGCTGCTGACTTTGTGATCATGCTTCACGGGTAACCAGATGTAGTTGTTTCCTTCTTCTGGTCTTATACAGGCATTGCGAGCTCAGGGAACTTTCAAAACCCTTTCTTCTCATTCTTCTGCTCTTAAGTTGCATCTTTTTATCTGCTTCCCCTTGGGTGTCTGGGTCATCTATACTCAAACTTGAATCTGGGGCTTCTGGAAGGGTAGAGAGACTAAGTGTTTCAGGCCAGAAAATGTGGCAACTATAGAGCTGTACTAGCAGAAGCATGTAAAGTGATTTGCATAATGTTTCCCAAGAAAAAAGCAGAAGCATGGAAAGGCTTTTCCAGGGATACACAAAATCTCAGAGGTAAAGCGTCCACTTGGGACATATTTGCTGTAGAATTACTTCAGGGGCATATAGATCATGCAAATGCTGTTACGATCACTTTCAGTGCAGACAAATACATTTTTTTCCACTTGGAGAGTTTTAAATTTCATTTCCCTTTTATCAAAGTAAAATTATATGCACATGGTTTTTTTTGTTGTTGTGCAGATTTAATTAAAATGTGCGTTATTACCTCCTCTCCCACCCCCAATATGATTTCCTAGAGTCAACCACTTTGAACAGTTTTCATTTCTAGTTCTTCTGGTGGCTACCTGGACATCTTTTTTTTTTTTTTAAGTTTTTAATTAATTAATTAATTATTTTGGGGGCTCTGTTGGGTCTTTGTTGCTGCTTGGGGGCTTTCTCTAGCTGTGGCAAGTGGAGACTACTCTTCGTTGCGGTGCATGGGCTTCTCGTTGCGGTGGCTTCTCTTGTTGCAGAGCACGGGCTCTAGAGCTCAGGCTTAGTAGTTGTGGCACACGGGCTTAGTTGCTCTGCGGCATATGGGATCTTCCTGGACCAGGGATTGAACCCATGTCCCTGTACTGGCAGGCAGATTCTTATCCACTGCGCCACCAGGGAAATCCCTGGACGTCTTTTAAAAATATGGTAGGTACTTCCTGACTTCTCAAAAATTGTTTATTCATTTATCCTTCTTGAACTTTGATATTATTTTATTTTTTCTAATGTCTGCATTTGCACACTCTCTGACTCATCCTGCTCCCCAAACACACAGGTTTCCTCCTGCCTGGATTTGTTGCATTTGTGGATCCCACTGCCTGGAATTCATTTCCTCCAGACATGCACATGTCCCATCTCCTCTAGTCTTTACTTAATCGTCACATCAATGAGACAGAGCTGGGGTTTAAATCCAGATAGTCTGGCTCCAAAACCCCCACTCTTAATGTACTCTACAATCTCCAGTCAAGACTGATAATATTACATTTTGTGCTGTAATTACATTGACATCTTCCATGAGTGAATGCTTAAAGTCTGAAAACCAATCATCTGTTTTTACCCTGTGTGCTAGGTTTATTGTCCCTTTTTGCAGGTCCAAAGTCATGACTCTTTTGCCAATCAGAGGAGACTGTTCCTAGCCAACTCTTTTCTTTATGCCCAATTTCCTTTATTTCCCTTTCTGATCCTGGAGTCTGGTGATGTTGTGGTCAGTCAGAGCTGGTCTTTTCTCCACCAAAGTGTCCAGTGGTTGTCCCGCTCCCATTCTCTCTGCTGTTATGGATTTATCCTTTTATTACCATTTGATTGGGATCTTAACTATAGTAGAAGGTGTGGCAGAAAGGGGCAGCGTGAATGACAGAAAGAAAATACTGGTGCTCAGTGTTCCAGCTTGACCTGGAAGCCCCAACAAAGGCATTCAAAAGGTACAGACTCCCAGTTAAAAGATAAGTAAGTGCTAGGGATGTAATGTACAACGTGATAAATATAATTAACATTGTCATATGTTATATGGAAGTTGTTAAGAGAGCAACTGCATAAAGTGCTTAATTTTTGGATCTCTAAAAGAAGCCGGAAGATAACTACTGATACACACCTGGTTCAGAGTTCATTGGATTAGACTATTGTTCAAATTTACATAAAATAAAGTAAAAAGACTTGGAAACCCAAGGCCAAAAGACTTGGAAAATAAGGCAAAGTTCTATCATTCCTAATGATATTCTGAAAGGTCGTAAGTGTAGCTTTGATGAAGTTTTGGTGCATGGGGAAATATTTTCCAAAACTGCCTGACTTTATTTTCCGTCAAGACCAGTTAGCGGGCTTCCCTGGTGGCGCAGTGGTTGAGAGTCCGCCTGCTGATGCAGGGGACACGGGTTCGTGCCCCAGTGCGGGAAGATCCCACATGCCGCGGAGCGGCTAGGCCCGTGAGCCATGGCCGCTGAGCCTGCGCGTCCGGAGCCTGTGCTCCGCAACGGGAGAGGCCACAACAGTGAGAGGCTCGCGTACCGCAAAAAAAAAAAAAAAAAAAGACCAGTTAGGATGGAAAAGATCTTACCTAAGACACAGATGGAACTGTAGGAACAAAAACCAGTGGATTAAAGAAAACCCTGCAGGCAACTGCAGAATTACATGTTGTAGCAAACACATTAAAGTAACTTCCAGTCCACATGTTTTAGCGAAAATGAATCTCCTCTGTGCCATCTTTGGAAATTCAAATTTAGTCCTTTTTCGAAGGAAAAAAAAGTTGCATAAATGCTAAGGTTGACTACTTCCTGATAAGCTCTATTCCCAAGCAGACAAGTGTACTGGAATTACTTTAGGAAGGTTGTCAGCTCTTCCTTGTTTTGGTCTAAATGAACTCCTTATATAAAAATGTTCCTGATTTAGACCTTGGCAGTTCCCAGTTTACAGGTGAATTGAGTTCCCCAAATTGGATTCTAATCCAGTTTTTAGGAAATAAGAATACATTTTTGCAGTGAAACAATGTTATAAATGATGGTTAGAGTCCCAGGTCAGCACACAAAACTCTGTTTAACTCCCAATGTTCCAAAAGGAGTATTCTAGACCACTGTTTTTCGAATTGAAAGCCAAAACTAACTAGTGGGTCATAAAAGCAATTTAGTGAGTGGTGACAGCCCTTATAAAAATAATGAAATAGAATAGAATGGATGAGAAAAGTACCAGAATGCATTGCATGAGGTAAGGGGAGGTACTATTTCATGGAATTTCTGTTTCAGATATGTGTGTCTATGTATATCCTGGGTAACAATGCAAATGTATTTCTCATTGTATGAGAAACCTGCAGTAGGCCAAGCCTGTTGCCACCAAGTAAAATGTCTTCCTGTAGGACATGTTCAGAATCACAGTTCTGGATGTCAGGATTCCATACCTGCAGAAACCTTGGGTTTCAGGTGATTCGAACCAACTCCTGTTAAGCAGGACATGGTTTATAGCAGTGTGGAAACATGTGTGCACACATGTAGGGTGTGTGTGTGTATGCGTTTGTATGTGTTTAGCTCTTGCATAAGAAGCTGTGGTGATTGGGGAAGGAGATGAAGAGTAGGAACAGTGTGTGCAGGTGGCATGGGAAGTTCTGACTGGGATTTTAGGGTGGGAACTGGGAAACTTTTTGTGTAACTTCTGAGCTAAAAGTGAGTTTTACACTTTTGAAAAATTCTTTAAAAAACAGAAGAAGAAGTGACAGAAACCATAGGTGGCATGAAAAGCCTAAAATATTAACTATCCAGCTATTTACAGAAAAAGTTTGCAGAATCCTTTTTTCTAGGGGAACAAGGAGCAAGTAATTATTAGGACTCAGTGAAAATAAGGACAACTCAAAGTGTACTCTAAGCACAAAGCCAGAAGGATGATGATAAACCCTCACCTAATGAAACTGCAAAGGATCAAGGGTAAGGGTAACTATTAAAAGCGCTCAGTGAGGAAAGACAGAGTACCCAGGAGGAAAGGACTGACAGCCGACTTCTCATCAACTACAATGGATCCCAGAAGCAAAGTGTTAGAACAAATACTTCGACCTGGAATTTTATACCAGCTAAATTATCGTCCAAGATTGAAGGTCAAAGAAAGACATTTTCTGACATTAATTCCTCAATAAAATAACTATTAAAATAAGTATTCAGCAAGAACAAAAGAGACACCCCAGGGAAAGCAGGGGATGAATGAAATAATGGGGAATCCAGAAATTGTTAAAATGTGTCTGAAAATTTAACTATTGATTAAAAACTACTTAAAACATTTTTTAAAAACAGGTAAAACTGTAAGACTAGAAAGCAATTACATGATGAAAGAGGGTGTTCAATGTTGAGGTATATTAAGGTTATTGTGGTTATTGGGAGGATGGTGGAAATTTTGAATAACTTTTGGCTATCTTAGGAAATTTTATGGTTAAATATATACATTTTCAAAAATTAAAAAGTTGGAGCATAATTTTTAACTTCCAACTTGCTGGAGATGAAGAAAAGAAAGATGCTACAAAAACTGACAATAACAGAAAAAAGGAAATCAAAATGGCTGACAAACATGAAAAGATGCTTTCCCCAATCTGCTACCAGGAAAATGAAAATGAAAGTAACATTGTGACATCATTTCACTCACATCAGAAAGGGAAAAATTTTAAAAGTCTGACAGTGCCACGTATAGTGAGAGTGTGAAGCGATAGGAAAGCTCGTGTATTACTGGTAGGAGTGTGAATTGTTACAACTACTTTGAGAGTAATTTGGGAATAACCAGTAAAGTGGAAGATGATTTCAGCTCATGATTCACTTCTAAGGAACTCTCAGATTTGGGCCCAGGGACACAAGGACTAGAATGTTCACAGTAACATCACTTGTAAAGATATGAGCCTGGAGATCCATGAATGCAGATGGGTCCCCTGCAGAGGCACAATTTTATCAATATTATGGCCAGAAAAGAGCAGCCACCCGCTGGAGAAGAGGGAGGTCCTGTCAACCCAAAATTCAAGGAAACAGTGACCCAAGATAAATACATTCAGAACCACCACAAGGTTCAAGACAGCTGTCCACCCTGGTGGTTAGAGATTTCTGTCAACTCAGCATGAAGAGATATTTTGTAATTAAATAAGAATTCATGGATGTAAAACATGTTGAAATTATAGACAATGTCTGCATATATAACATTATGTGCAAATATAGAACGTTACCTGTAATGTTCTTTTGGTCTTTTTCAGTAAATGCCTTTAATTCCGAAGCTTCAAGTTAAGAGTTAGAATCTCATTTAGGTGTGGTTACTGCGGGAACTCCTGCAATGAACTGGACCATCTGATTATGATTTTGCTGCTTTGGCTGGGTGTGCCTTACAAGCTAAACACAGTCTGGGTTAAGATGCTGGTCACAAGTGAATGTTAAAGGTGATGCATTTCTCCAGGATACAGGTCTCTATCCAGTGACTCATTCCCATCCGTTCATTCACTCACCCATTCAACCCACAGTTACCAAATATTTACAACATGATAAAGAATACAGAGAAGACTTGAACAAGGTTCCTAATTTGGGGCACTCATAGTCCTGTGAGTGGGAAAGAAAAGAACACACAAATCATTGCAGTACAAGACAATGACTGCTGGAAAAACAATGACAGCCAGGTGCTCTGGGAGCTGCTGAAGGTCCCCCAGAGTTTGGAATAACTGAATGGGTTCTTGAAGAATGAGCAAAAGGGGGTCCACATTGTTTTTTGTTGTTATTGTTGTTTTGCCATATTTGCATATGAAAAGCTATTCCCAATACTTTCACTTAGGGTTTCTCAACCGTGGCACTGTTACCATTGAGGGTCCAATACTTCTTTGTTGAGGGGGGACTGTTCCATGCATCGTACAGTGGTTAGCAGCATCCCTGGCCTCTACCCACTAGATGCCAGTAGCACCTTCCTCTTGTGTTGTAACAACCAAAAATGTCTCCAGACATTGCCAAATGTCTCTGGAGCGTGGGCACAAAATTTCCTCCCCACCCCTGTTGCAAACCACTACTTTAACTGACGTTGTTTTCTGCTATTCTTTTTCACTTGTTTTTGCCCTAGCATCTCTGTGCATTGTCCAATTAGAGAAATGATTTTTTTTAAATTCACCTCACACTGTACCTCAGTTTCCCTTTATTTCACTTTCCACTGGACTGGGCTAAACTGAGGTTCTGTTTTGTACTATTCTTAAGACTTTCCCTTTAATTCATCTCTCTGTTCTCTAAGGGTAAGTCCCTTATGGTTTCCTAAGGGGTTCGACCTTCTCCCCTTGATCACAAATTCTGAAGCTTTATCACAGTTACTCTCTGTTTTTTGTTTGTTTTGTTTTTGTTTTTTCTGCTCACCTTTAGGAACATATTTCTCAATTCTTTTCTAACTTTATTTTCTCTTGTGTCTACTCTTCCGTTTACCATAGCTGGAAGGGGCTATTTATTCTGCGTGTATTGTTTTAGAAAGCGATTGCTTGTAGCCAAAGTACTGCTATATTATTTACAATAATAGCCAAGACATGGAAACAACCTAAGTGTCTATTAATGAATGGATAAAGAAATGTGGCATATATACACACACACACACACACACACACACACACACACACACACACACACAATGGAAAATTACTCAGCCACAAAAAGGAGTGAAATCCTGCCATTTGTAACAACACAGATGAAACTTGAGGACATTATACTATGTGAAATAAGTCAGACAGAGAAAGACAAATACTGCATCTCACTTATATGTGGAATCTAAAACAAACAAACAAACTCACAGAAACAGAGTAGATTTCTGGTTGCCAGAGGTAGCAGGTGGGAGAAATGGATGAAGGTGATCAAAGGGTACAAACTTCCAGATATAAGATAAATAAGTTCTGGACATCTGATGTATGGTATGATGTCTATAGTTAACAATATTGCACTGTATACTTGAAAGTTACTGAAAGAGTGGATCTTGAAAGTCCTCAACACACACACACACACACACACACACACACACACACACACACTGGTCACTCTGCGAGTGATGAGTATATTAACTAACCTTATTGTGATAATAACTTTGTCATATATATGTGTATCAAATGATCACATTGTACACCTTACCTACACAATGTTATATGTCAAAATATCTCAGTAAAGCTGGAAAAAGTGTGTTCTCAATTTTTTTAAAGTACAAAGGAAGAAGAATGTAAAAAAACTCATAAAAATTTGAGCAGTTATTATATATGGGTAGTGAGATTATGAAAAATTATTTGCTTTGTTTTACTCTTAAGAGTCTCCTAAATTTCTCCAAAATGTTACTTATAAAAATATATTTAAGAATCAATACATTAGGGCTTCCCTGATGGCACAGTGGTTAAGGATCCGCCTGCCAATGCAGGGGACACAGGTTCGAACCCTGGTCCGGGAAGATCCCACATGCCACTAAGCAAATAAGCCTGTGTGCCACAACTACAGAGCCTGTGCTCTGAAGCCCACGAACCACAACTACTGAGTCTGTGTGCCACAACTACTGAAGCCCGCGAACCTAGAGCCAGTGCTCCACAGCAAGAGAAGCCACCACGATGAGAAGCCCGTGCACCGCAGCGAAGAGCAGCCTCCACTTGCTGCAACTAGAGAAAGCCCGGACGCAGCAATGAAGACCCAACACAGCCAAAAATAAATAAATAAATTAAAAAAAAAAAAAGTCAACGCATTAAAAGAAAAAAACACACAGTCAATAAAACCAAGTACTGCTATAAAAACTTCCCCACTAGGGACAAGCCCCTTTCCCTGGCCCAGTATATTTCCCTCTGAACTTCTCTTTTCCCACAATTGCTGGGCCAGAGAAAAAAATGGCCATATTTAATATGCAAATGCCACAGGTCCCCCCTCCAGTGGCAGCTGTCCCAGCAGAAAAGCCCTTTCTGGCCCCATTAAATTGTTTGGCTCCTTTCCTTCTCACAATGTGTAGATTACTTTTGTGTTTCCAAAAATCCTTATGAAAACACCCTCAGTCCTGGATAACAAAAAGGTCAACACAACTGGTCATTTTGGCAGATTCTATAGGCCTGCTTTTAACGTTCAAATACTCCTGACGAAAAGAGCATCCTTCAGTTGAGTAAATACACAAATTATTACTTTAAGAACCTAGGCATCACATCAAGAGCAATCTATTCATTTTTACATCAGCAGTTCTCAACTTTAGCAGACATCAACGTCACCTGGAGGCCTTGCCAAAACCCAGTCTCCACTAGGTCCCACGCACAGCGTTTCTGATTCAGTCCGTTTGGGGTGGGGGCAGGGAATTTGCATTGGTAGCAAGTTCCCAGGTGTTGCTTCTGCTGGTGTGGCTGGTATGGGGACCACACTTTGAAAATCACTGTTTCAGATTTTGCTGGCTATCAGCCACTTTGTGGTTTAGATGTCCTTTTAAAAAATGACCTCTTTTATTTCATCTCCTTGGAATTTAAATGCTGGTTTTAGGGTTAAGAACTGGTAGATCCTGCTGTTTGCAACCCACATTCTGTCCTGTGAAAAGATATAATACTGTCCATATGGAATCCATCCATCACTTGCCTCCTTCTCCCTGGACCTTGAGAGTTGAGCTCATAGGATTTTGATGTCAGGTTGTTGAGATACAGAGTTACCAACAAAAGCCTCAAAGATTGCCACTGTATCTTTTTTAGCATCAAAGATTGCCACTGTATCTTTTTAGCATCAAAGATTGCTACTGTATCTTTTGAAGCAAAGATTGCTACTGTACCTTTTTTAGTGTAGAAGATTGCTACTTTATCTGTTTTCTGATCTGCAGTAGAGAATTTGGGCTTCTCCTTTGGACATGTGCCAAAGGTAATTTTAAAATTAAATATAGAAATTATTATGCACACGCATGCATACACACACACACAAACACTGACAATGGAAAAGAAAAACACTGCTCAGGGCTGGAATAGGGGTCCAGGGCATTAAATTGTAATTAACTGATTCTCTTGTCTGGTTTTATTTCTGACTTATTTAGGACTTTGCTCCATCAAATGGATGTTCTTATTCTAAGGTTTGCCTTATTTTAAAGTCAGTTTTTTCCTTTTCCTTTTTTTAGAACGGTGAATTAGAGTCATCATGTCAGTGGCAGGAGTAGCCACTGAACAATTCCTTTAATGGGGAAACACAAAAGAAAAGAGATACCAATATTTTCTTCAATTAGTTATTATTGAAATCTTTTTCTGATGTTTAACTCTCCTTCTAAAAGACTATATTAGGATTCAAATGGAATTAACCTGATATTCTTTTATGAAAATATCTAGACTAACAATACTTAGAGAAACCTGGAAGGAAGAAAATCCTGATATCTGCCTAAAACACTGGACTTTTGGATAAGTTCTCCTGAGGGCAGCAGAAGAAAAAGCATAAGTGACCTTTCAACCAGCCTTCTAAATCTCTTTGAGGAAATTTCTGTAGAGCCCTCTGGACAAAGATGGACCACTTACCAAAACTCCCTCTTCTCAATCTGTTTCCTGTGCTTCCAGCTCCACAAAGGAGTGCCTGCTAAGTGTTCTTCTATCCATCCCTTCTATCTTTGTTCTTCTTTCCCAAACTCTTCTCCTTTCTTATTTTCTTACCCACAGCCCTCTCTTCTGTTCTTAGCCCTCCAGAAAGGCCCTGGAGATAAGCTAACAATAATGCGTGTCTTCCCAAAGGAGAGATATACAGTAAGGAAAGGAGAAAGTTTGGGTATGTGGGGAGGTGGGTGGGGAGTGGGGGATAGAACTTAAGAAGGGAAGGAGCATAATAACCCCAAAGTGGAAATAACCCAAATGTCCACCACCAGATGGATGGATAAACAAATACTGGAATACATCAACACACAGTGGACTGTTACTCAGCCATAAAAAGAATGAAGTCCTGATACATACCTCCACATGGATGAACTCAAAAACCTTTGCTAAGTGAAAGAAGCCAGACACAAAAGTCACATATTTTATTATGCCACTTACATGAAAAATCCGGAATAAATACATCCATCGAGACAGAATAAAGCTTGGTGGTTGCCAGAGACTGGAGGGAGAGGAGATAGGAGAGTGACAGTTTCCTGGGTGTGGGGATTTACTTTGAAGGGTTGGAAATGTTTTGGAACTAGATAGAGGTTATGGCTGTACAGCATTGAAAATGTTCTAAACGTCACTGTATTGTTAACTTTAAAATGGTAAATTTTGTTACATGAATTTCACCTCCATAAATTAAATTTTTTTAAAAGAGCATTATTCATCAACATTTCAAACTCTACTTCTCTTAGATTTTACATCTGCCTTCATTAGCCTTCATTAGCCTTCATTAGCCTTACATCTGCCTACATTAGCCTTCACATCTGCCTTTCTCCTTAATTGTATTCCAAAGAAAGTTCTACCTTTAATTTAGATACTAAAGCAAGGAGAGGTCCTGGATTGACCTCTAAATCTAAGTATTATGTCAATCTTCAATAAAATAGCCCTAATAACAATGGGAATAATAAAGTCACCCTGTGAGTCAGTGATAGAACTGGGAATGGATCCCAAGGAGCATTACCTTTTAGTCTCTTCTGAATTCTGTTGGTATCTCTCCATGTCCCTGAAACTCCTGACATAATTGAAGATGACTTGTCAATGATGTCATTCCCCCAACCAGAAGAGACAGCGCAAAGGAGCCTTGAACGTAGGCTACACATCGCCATGTCCTCTGGAGGCTGCTGCTTTCAGATTCAATTTTGCCCTTGGCAAAATTGTGAAGCAACATAAAGTTTGTCTGGCCTGCTCTTAACTCACGCCTTTCTATATGCTATGAGCCTCTCTGGGGCCCTCCTCTTTATCCTTTAGACATCTAGAGAGAACTTTCTACTCATTCACCCCTCCATTTCTTATTCTTCCATCTGCACCAGTATTTAGAAAAGGGGTTGACATCATTTCTTCCCTGTGAGTAAATTTTATATCTAAAGTTGCTGGAGATATCACTGGACATTTTTGCAGGGTTGCTGGTGTCCCCACGATCTTTTGTCAGTTGTTAGGTCCAACTGCATGGTGTGCTTCAGGAAGAAGAACACAGGGGTAATTCACTACTGCAGATCACTGTCAAGTGTGTTTGAAGTCTAGGTACCACAGAGGAGAAGTAGTGAAAATAGTCAGGGCAGCCTAGCAAGTAAACTGACTTTCAAAAGACTGTAGACAATTCTAAGTATGTAAAAGTGATTAGGATTCTAACTTGAGCTTTGCCCAGAGGCAAACTGCTGGGTTCCTACAGCTAAAAAAATCAAAGAGAACAGTTGACTCAGTGGTCCAGTTTGGACTAGATCCGTTTTAACTCAAAAATAGTTTACCCTCAGAGAGTTTATGAGTCATTTCTATATTCTCCTCCCCACACCACAGGGTATCCACCTGTAATAACATGAACCCACATTATCCCTGTTTATCCAGATCACAAAGATGGAGCACCAGTTGATGGGCAGCTAAACTATAATCAGAAAAATAATACATCTGTGCTTGCAAATAATTCGTTGTTAGCCCCTCACTTTGTTAGCACAACCTCTTTTTGCAGCTTCATTCATTTTTATCTAGTTTCAAGAAAGCATACCTCATTTTTTGATTGTTCGTTATCACCATGTTTCTAAGGGAGCCCCAACTTTCTAGGAACACAAGGTGCTGTTAGTGCTAGATGATCCAGTTAGTGAGTGTTGTGGACTGCTGGTCAACCAAGATGTCCGTGGGGGCTTGTCAGCTGTCGGGTATCTCTTGGGGACTTCAGCTTGCTCTGAGCACTGCCCATTGCTGTCAGGTCACAACCAGGCGCCAAAGAACTGGAAGTTTGAGCAAAACTATTTAGACCTACATGTTACTCCTAATTTTCATGAGTTTTAAATGAAGACTAATAAAATCTGCAAAAATCTTTTACAAAGTAGTGCAAAAAAAACCTTTTCAGAATCTTTATTCTTTCAACAAGACTTATAACATTCTTCTATACCTTTTCGTAACATTTTGGTTTTCTGGGCTTTCATAAAATATTTGGCATTAATTTTTTAAAATCCTCTTTGGGGGTGGGGACTACATTCCCCCCCGCCCCTGCTTATATTCAATATTTATTTTTCCATTTGGAGTTCAGTTCTTTTGGGGGAAGTTCCTTGATCTGTGTTTGGGAAAATTACTTTTGGGGCTGATGCCAAAACTCTGGGTGACTTTGAAATCCAGACAACACCAAACTAAACACAGTGATAGCCTTTCTGCTGCTGTTTGCGCAAGTGTCAGCTACATTCAGTGCCTCTGGACAGGCCCAGGGAATCTTTGGAAATTAGATTGATCCCAGTGAGTAAATTAACTCAATACTGTACAGATAAAATCAACATGCTTTTGATTATACTAGCATGGACATTTGTAAATACTCTTTAAAATTTTCAAAATAGCATGGGCTAAAGAGATGAAGTAAGTTATTATTTTAAAATCTTTTATCAGCACCATTTCAGGAGATGTTAGGGGTCACGCTGAGTGATAACAGTTTTGGATAGATAACTTCTGTAAATTTTTTTTGTTAGGCTGATTGCCTGATACAGCCAAGGGGTGCTGTGGGGATGGGGCTCAAAATGACTTACTTTGGAAAAGTTCAGCTCCTCTTCCAGTTCCTAAGATGTTATTTAGAGAACTGGTTGAGAAGATTTACCCATGACATTGGTAAATGGAAAAAAGATTGAATGGACCACCCTGTCTTCACCTGCTAAACCAGACCCTCTATTTACCTAATATTTGTCCCTACTTGCCTGCACTCTGTAATGTAGATGGTGCTGTTATTCTCCCCTAACACTCAAATCTTTAGCATAGTTAAATCCTGAGAAGGTAAAATAACTCCTGGATTCGGTGGGAGGCAATGACACAGTCAGGTTTTCAGGGCGTGTCTGTGTGTCTACAGTTTTCTCCACATTTCTGAGCTGTGGTCACCAGTGATTTTGTATTTAGTTATATGCCTGGTATATTAGTTATCTATTGCTGCATATCGAATGGTCCCCTACATTTAGCTGCTTAAAATAATAGCACACATTTATTATTTCACACAGTTTTTGTGGATTAGAAGCAGCTTAGCTGGTGGTTTTGGCTCAGGATCTCTCATGAAGTTGCAGTCAAGATATTGACCAGGGCTGCCGTTATCTGAAGGCTTGACTGAGATGGAGAATCAGAACATGGCAGAGTCAGAAAAGTTAACAATTACCTGATCCAGTTCCCTCCTTTTGTAACAAGGAGCTATTGTTCTTCACAAGACCAATCTAAGATAGTTCTTAGGCAAGTTCCCTATGTTAACCCATGACTCAAAGTGAGATCATGGGATCAAAGTAAGGGCCTTTGGAAATTTCTTTTAGTGACTTGGTTACTAAGATCCAGAAGGTCGAGAGTATAAGAGTCATCTTTACACTGCTTCCCTCCTTATTTTAGGGCTTTGCTATCTGCAGTATTACACATCCCCCTGTACACCTAGGCCCCTGTGGTTGTATGAATGAATGAACAGAATATCTGTTTTGAATAGGGAGATGGGAAAATTGCTTAGAGTCTTTGATGCCAGGAGTGCAGAGATGGTGAATGACTAGAGGGAGGTTGGGGACACTATTTCTCAGGTCAGCCCAGTGTATGTTCCTTCCTCTAATTTGGTGGGGTGTGGGTCATGTCAGGCATTGGAGGGGTAAATGGACCAAACCTCTCCTACTCAAATCCACCCTTCCTCAGGCCCTCGCTGTCAGATTTCCAAACCAGCTGTCTTCTCTCAAAAGGACCCACGGAATGCCCTGTTCCTTACTCCCATGGCTGATGCTGTGAGCATAACTTCCAGCAAGGTCAACCAAATGGAAACAGAAGTCATTGCTTTAGGCTTGAATCATTAGTGAGTGGAAAACTAAAAGATAAACAATTACATTTCTTGAGAAGATGGAGCAAGAGCAAAGAATCCAAACTAAAAGTTCCTTTGAGGCTTTCTTTTTTAGAAAGGTATTTATTTTAAAACTGCCTTTCCCCTCAGTCTCCATTCTGTAATTATACATATTAACACAGCACCAAACGCCAACATAGCTCACCTCATAGAAAAACAGCAGCTCTTCTCATCACAGTTCTAATCTACTGAATAATGAAGAACGTAGATAACTCACGTTCTAAGTTAATCCCAGAGGAGTTTAAGGCAGTGTTGTTCTAGGCAAGGAGAGATAAAATTGCTAGTATGGATGATGTATACCTGAAATTAATTAACCTGGTCTCCCCTTCAATATCTAAGCTCTACAGATATTTTCTACCATATTTTGTTGGTGTTTTCCCATCCATTTGGACATGAGCCAGAGGTAACCCCTCTCATAAAGAACATTGAAAATATGACTTGAAATAATGCAGACTTGCATCATTTATAGCTGTTTGGCAAAGTGGTTTGAAAAATGTGAGCACTTGAATATTTCAAACTGTTGGCAATAATAGGATCTTCTGTTTCCAGGAACACTGTCTGGTTTCCTATCTTGTTCTGCTTAAATTATACCAGATACTAGCAATATTTCTAAGAGTGTTTTCTAAAGTGGGGTCTGAGATGGTCATGTGTGCGTGTGAGAGAAAGAGAGAGACAGAGAGACAGCAAGAGAGACAGAGAGTGAACGTTGATTGCAGCCCCTGAGGGAACTCTTAGAGGCAATTGGCACTACTGCCAGAGCACCAAAGACTGGAGTGGCAGAATTAGGTGAGTGTTGGCTGAAAAGTCAGAAAATCTCTTAGGAACACAAAGCAGCTGTTGAACAGAGGTTAAGGAATATTGTCTAACAATAAAGGGAAGGAAACATTCTTACTAAAAACAATAGGGGTCCCAGACAATCTGCTTGGTGGTCAAGAGTTCATGCAGAAAGAAGTTGGAGAATGTCACTTCTCAGAAGACAGGCCATTGGCTCAGTGTGGAAGGTGACCCGGCAGGTGCTTCCCAAGGCTGTGGCCCTGCGCTGTGACACCCCCATCCTACACCCCCGCCCCAGCCAATTTCAGGAGAATGTCTAAGGAGTCCTTCATAGCAACGGGTGCAAACACCTTGTAGGTTTCCTCTAATCCAGCTGGACCAAAAGGAAGCCCTGAGAAACATAGATAAGCTGATTAAGTGCGGTCGCATTCCTGATAGGAATTTGCACTGAGGAATAAAAGCACAAAAGCTAAACGAAGTGAAAAGATCCAGGTGTGTGTTTCGGAACCAAGAGAGGGAGTGTATCAATGTAAGTTGTTGCTCGCCACCAACATACTAGTAAAAGATGAAGATGACAGTACTTACCTCATCCAGAAAAAGAAAAAAAAAGACTCTGTACAAGATGATATTCCCTTTTGTATTATTATGGAACTGATTTGTGAATATCATTTTTATCTTTCCATGGGGTTTTTAAGGACTTTATAAAAGTAAACATGTCACAAAAAGATGTGTTTCCAAATATTTGATTTATAAGCCATCTATTGTACCAGAGGCCCTGATCCCCGTGACTTTTCTCACCATGGACAATGAGACTTGAAGAATATGAACAGTTATCTCTGTGCCAAAGTGCCAGTTCTTCGTGGACCGAATGCATCACACAAGAGAGGATGGTGCCAAAACCAAAGGTGGACTCCAACAGGCATTGTGAGCTGCCCTGTAGCTGAGGAGCCGATTCCCGATGACAGCTAAGCAGGTTTATAGTCTGCAGACGGACCTTGAGGGGTGAGAAAGGAAGCCTCAAAGCTCCTGAGAAGCTGGAAGGCGAAGAGAAACTGCCTCCTGAGCCTCCCAGGGGAGACGTGGAATGGGGAGGGGACCTCAGAGCAGCCCTCACAGGCCTCCCGGGGCAACACGAGGCACTGGGCCAAGACTCAGGTGAGCTGTGGGTGGAGTTCACCTGCATGCCCATGTGGATATGTGCAAGCTCACCATTTACAATATGTCAACAACAGAGAGTGAATATTTCTAGGCGGTGTGAGTGAAGATACAGTCGTCTCTCCGTATCTTAGGGGTTAGGTTCCAGGACCCCGCAGGAACCAAAATCCAAGGATGATCAAGTCCCTTGTATAACATGATGTAATATGTGCATATAAACTACACACATCCTCCCGTATACTTTAAATCATCCCTAGGTTACTTATGATGCCTAATACAGTGTAAATCCATGTAAATAGTTACTGGGCGTGGAAAATTAAAATGTTTTGCTTTTTGGAATTTTCTGGAATTAAAAACAACTGCATTTCTGCTCCACAGTTGGTTTAATCTGCAGATTAGGAGCCTGTGGATACAAAGGCCAACTGTAATTACAGCCAGTCAGGCCATTCAACATGTAGGCAGGTTATTTCCACCCAATACCTCTCCCCTGGTACCAGCTGCCCCAAACTCTGACTGCTTTTCATTCCTCTAAACACTTTGAGTCTCTAAAAGCTCGAACACGTATTTATCTTTCTGTTCCATAATGGTTCTCGTGATGGTAGCAGTGGGCCAGAGCTGTCAACTTGCAAGAATAACAATTTTTTGGATCCAGGGCTGGTATCGTTTTGGAAGAGGACAGTGGGGATGCATTCTACATTTCTAACAATTGCTTTAAAATGAAGTTTTCAAAAGTGGAGAATTGTTCGTATTTAAGAGATAGCCTCGGGGCAGTAGAAGGAGCCTGGTTTTGCTGAGACTGGCAAGAAGGTGCAGCAGGGATGATTCATGGGGATGAAAATCCTGGCGACCTCCTGTGTCTGGTGAGCTCATGGTGACAAGGCTTCTAGCTCAGGAGTGGGATTTGCTTAAGCTCTTAGGAAAAGGTGAGGGAAAATCCCACGAGGCTGGGCTAGGTGGAGATGCAAATTGAGTTCTCTTACAGTGAACTGACTTAACCCCGGGTTATAAGCAGCCCACACTTTGATTTTTTTGTTTTGTTTTGTTTTGTTTTGTTTTGTTTTTTGCGGTATGTGGGCCTCTCACTGTTGCGGCCTCTCCCGTTGCGGAGCACAGGCTCCGGATGCACAGGCTCAGCGGCCATGGCTTACTGGCCCAGCCGCTCCGCGGCATGTGGGACCTTCCCGGACCGGGGCACGAACCCGTGTCCCCTGCATTGGCAGGTGGACTCTCAACCACTGCGCCATCAGGGAAGCCCCACACTTTGATTTTAATAAGCTTGAGGGTTGGTACATCTTAGTAGTGAGCAGAATTTAAAGAAAATGAAACCAACTCATAAGTTTTAGTTCATTTGTTGTATAGCAGAAAGCACCCCGATTAGTGATGGGAATAGCAGTAGGTAATGTCTTGGAACCAACTGACAAGTTAAAAAAAGGAATTGGGAATCAGACTAGTTCTCCAGCCTACATTTTAGCTGATAGCATTTTGGTCTCTCTCTTCACAGAGCAATGAGCGGGCTCTTCTCTGATCAAGAAAGAAGGTGACTGGACTTTCAAGGCAGCGCCACCCCCAAGCGGTGGAGTGCAGCCCTCCTTTATGAGATGGGCTAGCTCATCTTCAGAGCCGTTGAGGATATTATAATTAACACACCTGCAAAGACTTTCGGACCTTCACTATGAGAGAATGTCTTGGGGGAACTCGGCAGCCATTTTTTAGTAAGAATAAGTATTCATGTGTGTCCAAGAAATGCCCCCATGTCTACCATATTTAACCATACACAGCAGAAATGATAAATGTCCTGAGTCCTCACAGTTCCTTGCGTAACAGGTAAATGCGCAAAGAATTGACTTGTGGCATTGAAGGAGAACCCAAAGCACAGAACCATCGAGGGCTTTGGTGAATGCAACGTAACCAACGTCTGTGGAATGCCAGTGACAGGGCCGATCACCATAGAACTAACTATCTAGAATGGGCATTGCCGAACCATTCCAGAGTGTTTATCTTCAGGTACCTTGAGGCCCACACTGAGGAATCCTGAGCTTCTGGTAGGATCAGCGCCCCTTCAGGCATCCTTGGAGTCACAGTATGTAATATTCCTAATAGTGCTTGACAGGGTGGGTGACAGGGAAGTCATGAGTATGAAGCCACAGTACTTGGTAAAACTTAAGAAATAATAACGTGAATGGGAAATTCAAGCCCTGGAAATGCTTTCTCAGACACGAATTTACTAAATGTCCTTGGCTTTTGTTTTTTTCACCTGTGAAATGAGAATATAATTCTGCTCTGACTTTCAAAGATGCCATATGGGCTGACAAACTAATGCAAATCATGTTTGTAAATATAAAAGGTTGATATAAATAAGAAATAATATGCTTTACCCTGCATAGCCTGTGAACAAAATTAACGTGAATGCAGAAAGCTATTTTATTTAAGTGGTTAAAAATGAGTAGCATTTCTTTTATGTTTCGGTTTTAATTTAAACTTGGGGCTTTAAAAGAGCAAACCCCTGACTGAGCATAGACAAGGATGATGATTTGGAGAGAAAAATATGATTTTGAAACTCAGGCTCAGTGTCAGAAGCTTGAAGGCACACATCAGGTTTCAGAGAAGATTGTATGGTTTCCAAAGAGTGAAAATGCAGAGATTTCCTTTGTTACTGGTCCATGGTATGAGACAAAAATAAAACATAGGTGATTATTTCTCTCAGGTCTCAAAGATGTTGCAAGGGATCTTGCCAATAGAAAGACACTGATGGAAAAATTCCTCTGCTCCCATTTAAAAATGTCACCCCACTATAGTGAAAATCTATAATGGTGCTTATCCTTCAATGTAGTTTTGCTTCTAAGCTTGGCAAAGAACATCTTCAAATTTACCTCTCTTCTGTTTAAGTATCCCAATCCCAATGCCTAATGGGCTCATAGCATCCCCGCACTGTGTGTTTGCATAGACTGAACTTCAATAACTGAAAATGCAAATCAAATTGTAGAACATGAGTCAGTGCCCTGGCTGGGTGGGCTTGATGGGGAGAAGCCGTTTTCTATCAGCACACCGGGGGCCAAGCTGGGGGAGCTGAGGTCTGGTTCTGGTCATGATTTGGCTCAAGGGGTTTGCACTCCTGTTCTGCTTCAGGTCCCAACGTGCTCATTGACTCATGAACTGGGCACCAATAAGCACATGGGTATTAAGATTAACAAAAGAAATTGAATTGAATAAAACAGACAACAAAGTGGGTGGGGACGCTCCAGGGGACGCTGCAGAGTCAGAGATGTGAGTGGTCTGCAGGTCAGATTGCACCAGGCTGGTGCATTTGTTTCTAAATAAGAATGGTGAGAGGGACGGAGTTTGCGGGGAGATGCCAGACCAGGTCCATCATCTTGAGGGCAATCACACTGCAGTGTTTTGGTCACAAGGGGGAACAAATACTGTGCAGGTGGGTGAGCATACCGAGAATTGTGCACCCCGGCTGCATCCCAGCATTTCTATATAGGGGAAAATACGGGTGGTTGTTCATTAAAGAACAGCAGGACAACCACCCTACTGTGGGGGGCAACAAGAAACATTGGGTCATATTGGGCCTATTCAGTGAGAGGAGGAAAGGGGTCTGACAATTGCTCTCAGTGGTAGAAAGTGGTCTTAGCCCCAGCTTTAGAGCTCAAGTGTGTAGGTACAGGGTTTTTCCAAACTTTAAAAAAATTGAGGCATAATTTATATACAGTGTCTTAGTCCATTTGGGCTGCCACAACAAATACCACAGACTTGGTGGCTTATAAACGACAGAAATTTATGGTTTACAGTTCTGGATGCTGGGAAGTCCAAAATCAAGGTGCCATCATGGTCACGTTCTGGCGAAACCCTCTTCCTGGTTCATAGCCATCACCTTCTCCCTGTGTCCTTACGGTGTGGAAGGGGTGAGGCAACTCTGTGGGGTCTCTTTTATAAGGGCACCAATCCCATTCATGAGGGCTCCACCCTAAGGACCCAACCACCTCCCAAATGCCCCACCTCCTAATACCATCACCTTTGTGGGTTAGGATTTTAGCATAAGAATTTGAGGGGGACACATGTTCAGCCCATAGCAAACAGCAGAGTTACATGCAGTAAAATTGTTGCATTTTTGTATATGCACATCCCCCTGTAAACAAGCGCCATTTCTTTTACCCCAGGACCCCTGGCCAATAAGGCCACTGAGAGGCAGCCTCTTCCTGATTTCTATCATCATAGATTAATTTTGCCCGTTCTTGAGCTACATATAAATGGAATCTTAACAGTATAGACTCACTGTGTCTGCCTTTTTCACTCAATGTTAGTTATTTCAGATTCATCTTCATTGGAGGCATTGGTAGGTAGCAATTTGAAGAACATGCTTTTCCCTTCCTTCTGTACTTATTTCACTTCTACTGGGATTGCTGTTAAGTGAGAAGAGGGCAGGTGTCATAATATGTAAATTCTTTAAACGAAGAAAGAAGTTCTGTATAAAATACCTTGTACCCAGCATGGTACAAGGGACACCGCAATCCCATGCCATGGCGCAGCAGCTAAGCAAACGCTCTTGACTTCGCCTAGTTTTTATTGTGTGTGCTTCTCTGCTTCCCACTGCGGTATAAGCATTTCCTCCAGCCTTGCGAAGGTGGCCTTTTTTTCCCAAAGAGCCACAGAACTGCTATTGCCTAAATCACAAGGTGGTTAAGGCTGTGATTGAAATTTCGGAGACAGTGTTCAATGTCACCTTTGATGATCTAAAATTGCACGCAGGTAGACTGGAGATCCTCCATAATAGCGCACAGAGGCTCATTTGGGGATTATGGGCTCTCAGGGTCTTGCTGCAGTCGGCTGATGTTATTAAACTTTAAGGACCCCTCTGAGAAGGATGTTTGGCTCCGAATAACAGTGTTCTCAGGGAGATTGTGACCTGGTGACCTCACACAATTGAATCTTTCATTTTATAGAGAATCTGAAGCTCCTTGCCATTAAGCTGACCAAGAATAGCAGTGCAGTTTTTTCTTTTCTGCTTTAGCACATTCCTGGGGATTGGGGGCTGTGCTTTCTGAGCATAACTGGGACAAGAGCTTATGGAGATGTAGTGAGATGAGGGATGCACAGAGTGACGTTCACAGATGCTGCAGTGAGAAATGCTGGGTCCCTTAGCAAGTTGCACTAAGGGTCCCCTGACATTTGGTAACAGTAAAATAAACAGATCTCCTTTTGTGTAGTCCTTCCCCTGCAGACCAAAGAGCTAATTAACCCTCAGCTGAGGTGAGCTGTGTGCTGCCTTTGGAGTGACCACTCAAGCCTGTGGCTTCAGTGTCTCTGGGAAGTGAGAAGGAGGTAGGGGTCAAAGCAGCCCTTTCTTCTGATCAACATTTCGAGGCCTCATGAAAAAAATGCCCCAAATGAGAGAGAAACCGTCATCTATGGGGGCACCTGATTATGAAAATGTGGGGATTTTCCTCAAGTTTGGATAAACCAACAAACAAAAACATTTAGAAAGAAGAAATGAGAAAAAGTTAACTTGCAAAAAGGTAAAGGGAATCAGACATCAAAAAGACTGACCCTCCAAATAAAGACCCCAATAAAGGGGGAAAACCACAGGTTATAAATTGGTCAAACATATTCTTGTGTTCATGGTGGAAAGCAGTAACTTTCTCACACGATCATCATATCCACTGATCAATACATTGGTATTATGAAAGTCAGGCACTAAGCTATATTTTGCTTGGGGAGTTCAGGTTTGTAGGAGTGCCCCTATCATTTCTGGTTTGTGTCAAGGTGCAAATCCTCTTTTCTTCTTGTTTCCTGATTGTGTATGTTGTATCCTTAATCATAATGGAAGCAGAGCAAACTATCAGTTTTGCTTCAGGAGTCCATGCTTTGTTCAACTTCCTGCCCCTAAGGTATGGATTAGACCGCATAAGATGCTCAGTGATTTTCTGTTTCCCTGTCATTAATATGATGTTTTATTTTAGTGGATGAGTTTTGTTTTCTTTTTTTTGGCTGTGCCTTGCGGCTTGTAGGATCTTAGTTTCCCAACGAGGGATTGAACCTGGGCCACGGCAGTGAGAGCACGGAGTCCTAACCGCTGGACCGCCAGGTAATTCCTAGGGATGTCTTATTTTCATAGGCGTAACTAATGTTTAATACACAAAGACCCTCTTGTTGTACATTCAAAAGAACAAGAGCAACATATTAAGGCTTAAGAGTTACTTCTATCTGGAGGCCTTGTAAAGCCCCTAGGGGTATAAATTTTATGTCTCAGAAGTATTTTAATTTCCTTGTCAGTTTGTCCACTGAGATCAGGACCCAAGAAGCCTCAAATTCATTTCTACTGGGCTTTATCTGCAGTATCTTTAAGTTTTGGATGTAAGGATAAGCCAGGGCTCTCCAGAGAAACAGAACCAATAGGAGATTGATAGATAGACATACAAATGATAAATAGATTGATGATAGATAAGATGATTGATAGATAGGTAAGATGATTGATAGATGATGCACACAGATTTATTATGAGGAATCAGCTCATGTCATTATGGAGGCTGGGAAGCCCCACAGTCTGCTGTCTGCAGTCTGAGGACCCAGGAAAGCTGATGGTGTCTGAGTCTGAAGGTCTGCGAACCAGGAGCACTGATGGTGTAACCCCCAGTCTGAGGGCAGGAGAAGACTGATCCCAACTCAAACAGTCAGGCAGAGAGGGAGAAGTTTCCCTTTCTCCATGGTTTTGCTTCATTCAGGCCCTCGACGGACTGGATGAGGCCCACCCACACTGGGGAGAGAGATCTGTTTTACTCAATCTAATCTCATCTGGAAACAGACACACCCAGAAATGATGTTTACCAACATCTGGGCATCCTGTGACTCAGACACACTGACATATAAAATTAGCCATCACTGTGTGTCAAGGTCTCCTCTTTCCCTGACATCCCCTTGTTTGTCAGTGTTTCACAGGACAGCTTGCAGACCAGGTTCGTGGGAGGACAGTGGCAGCCTTGTTCTGTATTGAAGGCGTAGTTCTTGGGTTTATGCTACTTAATTAGATGAGAATTCTGACATGATCATAGTATAGAATTTTCTTTTCCCCAGAAGATATTTATTTATTTATTCTCAGATAAATATATTTAGAATATTGAGAGCTCAGATTGGCATGATTGACGCAAGTAGATAATACCCAAAACAAACCTGGGCTAAGGAAAATGGTTATCATAAGCAGTTTTGTGGTCCAATTTTTTCCCTCTGTGAAACAGGTAAGAGAATGCACAAGATATCACACATGGTCATTTACATACAGTATCATCTTAGATCATAATATAGACTGGATTTGATTTATCCAATTGTACCCTGGTTGGAAAAAGAACACATTCTTAGTGAACCTGGGCAAATAATAACCACTGATACAGGGAGTAAAGAAACTTAGTAAAGGTACTTTGAAAAATATTTAACCATTGTTGCCATTGTTTTATCTTTTTTAAAAAAAGAATCATTCTTGTTTTCCCTCATGATTTATTAATTTGTTACCTATATTAAGATCTTTCATAGGATTCCCCTCACTCCCAATCCTCAGGGTCCAGTTGGAACAAGATTTCATTTAAAGAGGGTTTCATAACTAGTTTGAACAAGTGTAACCTGTCAAACTGAGGGTCAGGGCTGGATTAAGAAGAAAAGAGTTTCCCCCACAAGAGCATTTAAAATAGAACACTGGCCACAGTTAAGTCAGTTCATCCCATTCATTAAGTTCTAAGGAGTTAATTTGTGTTTTGTTGATCTCAAAGTAAACAGTTTATCTCCATGAAGTCATTTGCTTTTGGAGGGGAAAGTTCTGGGTGTCCTGATAACAGACTCTTGACAGTCTCACAGAGTGTGGTGAAGATATGTCTTTTAATGGAGCTGTGAGTCTAGTCCTTGTAGTTTCAACTGTCCTGAGTATCTGGCTCAGTCCTTTGCTGAAGCTCTTTTGATATAGTATTTTTTTCAGAAGATTCAATTTCTGATCTGTTCTTGTAGCAGAGACTTTTAGGCGAGTGTAAGGGAAAAGCAGAAAATGCTTGTGGATAATAAGACTCAAAAGTTCTGTTTAATTCATTATAATAAGCAACAATATCAGGATGCAGAAAAATAGAATCCTCTATTGAGGTACAATAAGCAATCGGTTTATAAGGATTTAGTTAATACTTATCATGAGGGTAAGAACACATTATAAACAGTGAGGGCATTGTCAAATCTCCAGAGTATTTAATTTATCTCACTAAGTGTATTCTGATTATCATCAATTGACAAGAGTATTTATTTAGAAAATCAGAGGTCTTTTGAAAAATTAATCTATTTTTTGAAAATCATAGTGCCCATCTTTGTGCATGAATGTAAGTATGTTTCTGATGTAAAATTTCATAATTGCCAGAACATTTATGTCATTAAAATTTTATTTATATGTAAAGCTAAACAGAGAAGTTTAGCTTTTTGTCTTGCTGATTTTTCATATGGTGGACATAATAGTGTTGAGTACAGTAAAATCAGATTATTTCTATGATCTCTTATTTTAAAAGCTGAGAGATCAAATTTTTGTGATACCCAGTGGACATCTGGGAAACTCCAAAGGTGACGTAGGTATAATAGATATCTTTACAGCTTTGGAGTTCTGATTTTGGGTCCTGAATTTGGGAAAGGCAGTACCAAAAAGAGTTATCAGAGGAGCCATGGTAAGAGCCTCAGTCACGATGAGTGAAGACAAGAAACAGTTTCAGGTAATATTTAAAGGAAACACGGCAACACATAAAAATGATTATTAGGAATTCTATTTCAAAACTAAAGATATTTTGTTAATATTGATACAAAAGTGAGACAAAAACAACAAGTTACACAGCATTTTAGTAAGAAAGAGAACCACTGATGTCTGGGCACAGAACATCTTTTAACTCTTCTCTTTTGTCTGTGTTTTTGTTAGTAGCTTTCTATGTAGACAAGGATCAATTTACCATTTTAACAGAAGGAGACCCAAATTCTATTTTACTTTTTTTGATTACCGTTTATGTAGCAGTTTGCAGTAAATGATACACAAGCCTCTTTCCACCTTATGAATAGATCGATTATCACTGAGTCAAATTTGCAAACATTTTAAATATATTTCTTTGCTCATTTCAAATTCACTACATGCAGTTATCATAAGCCCAGGCTCTTGATCTTACTTTTTCCTCTGTTCTATATTCATGGTGTATCCTGAAATTGTCTTCTATTTCCTTCTTCATATTTTGGCACAACCAGAAAATTTTAATTAAAGCAAAACAAAATACATCCATCATCTTACACATGCACCTCTCTACAGTCAAATACATCTTTAAGAAATTCTTAAAATAGTAAATTTTTATGTCCATTGTAACCAGCTAACTTATAGCAAGAGTATAGTAAAACTAGAGTTTTCAGGTGTATAAGATATGTACTAATAGCTTGATTTACTATTAGTTCAAAGTCTTAAAGTTAATTGGTAGGAATGTAAAATGATGTAACCATGTGGAAAACAATTTGATTGTTCCTGATAAAACGTTAAACATAGAATTACCATAGGACCCAGCAATTCTGTTTCTGGGTATATACTCAAAAGAACTGAAAACAGGTATCAAATAAACACTTGTACATGAATGTTTATAGCAGCACTATTCACAATAGTCAAAAGGTGGAAACAACCCAAATATCCATCATGAATGAATGGATAAACAAAATGTGGTGTATATAAACACAATGAAGTATTATTCAGCTGTTAAAACGAATGAAGTACTGATGTATGCTCCAGCGTGGATGAACCACGAAAACATTATGCTAAGTGAAAGAAGTCAGACACAAAAGGTCACATACTGTATGATTCCATTTGTTTGAAATAGCTGGAACAAGTAAATCCATAGGTACAGAAAGCAGCTTGGTAGTTGCCAAGGGCTGGGGACAGGGAGGAATAGGGAGTAACTACTTAGTGGTTTGAGGTCTTCTTTTGGGGTGATGAAAACCCCCTCTGGTTTTGGAACTAGGTAGAGGCTATGGTTGTACAACATTGTCAGTGTACTAAATGCCACTGACTTAGACACTGCAAAATGGTTAATTTTATGTTAGATGAATTTTGCTTCAATTTAAACATGAGGGATTTCATATATTTATATGATTTCATATATATATGATATATAGAATTATAAACACTTAACAAGAGTAAACCCTTTTAAAGGACATTAATTATTATACTTTATTTAGTTGGACAAATAGTTTTACTTTTTTATAATAATAAAAACTTCCTTGACTCATGAAACTTTAAAGCATTCAGATTAATTAGGCTTCCCATGATAAAATAAACCCAAGTTTTGTATAAACTAGAATATTATTTTCTGTATTGTGTTAAAATCAAAAAGAAATATAATTAATTGCTTTGAATTAGAATTTTCACCTTGAACAAGAATCTTAAGCTTTTCAAAAGCTTTATACTTTATGAATATCTGTAGTTATAAACCTAATATTGAAAATTCTTTAAATTGTGTTTGAAGTACCTTATCATTCTTTTACTTTTTGTCTTATTAACCTATAATCAAGGCTATTAATTTATCTGAGAGTTAAACTTTTTATTCCTCTGAGGTATATATGCAGCAAGCTTCTGAAGTTTTTTCTTAAAGAGCCATCACTTTGAAAACAGTAAAATTTGATTTTCCTCCCTTCTGGAATGTATTTATTCCAGATTTTCCTCCTTTTCAATTTATTTTAACCTTCAAAGTTATTATTTTGAATTTATATGAGTGCTTCTGTATGCCAGTGAAGAAAAGTACTCCCATAAGTACAAGTAACTTTGTAATGTTATGTGTTAATTTTTCCCTCCTTTGTCTGACTAGTTATCCATCAAGTGCACAATCATTTCAATAGATGAAAGATATTTATAACCAATTAATCTCTAAAAATTTGGGGGGGAGGGCAGAAAAAGGAAATGAAAAGTAGGAGAAGAGAAGAAGGGAGTGACCACAAATACAGAAGGTGATAAACAAAATATTTCATTACCTTCGTTTTATAAGGAAAGAAAAAGAAAAAAAAGGTATTTTTTCACACACAAAAAGAGCTAGCAGCTTCAGTTTTACAACCTCAGCTAGAGATAAAAAATAAACAGAACACAAAAGCTCACTCATGGGTCCAGCCACTGTAGATCTCAAAGGTTGTTTGCCTTTCCAGAAGGTACAGAAAATTTTCTTGAGTGATGTGATCTCATTGATGGGGAGGTAATTTTGGCTGATGACTAGCCATAAACCCAGTTCACCCAGAGAATCTGGGAGGCAGAGGTGAATAGGTTTGGGTTCTCTTTGGGCCTCAGTTAGTCTTCAATTGGGGCCCAAGGGAAGTGGCACATTGCAAGTTAGGAACATCCTCTTCCAGGGCCTGATGGCACTGCTTTCGACATCCAATCACGTCGCCAGCCTAGGATGTTTCTAAAACACGTCTCTCCTCATGTTATAGAATGTTTGTATTAACATTTCAACAGTCAAAGATATCAGAATCCCCACGTCAAACAAATAAACAAAGATGACACATAAACCAGAGTCTCTGTTATTTACCGCCCGACAGAAATCGCCAGAAACCTAGATTCTCAACTTTTCAGTCATTAACAGGGAATAAATTATTGCCTGAGCTCAAACCACACCTGGAACCAGACTTGATCCAGAAACACAAATAGAAACAGCCAGAAAAGCACAGAGTTAGGAAGAAGAAGAAGAAGAAAAAAAAAGCAGTGATAGTATAGCTCTCTTGCTGCAGGAGATTTATTCTGTAAATGAAACAAGGCACGTATCTGTTCACACTGCACGTGAGATAAGTGTGTTCTGAGGTGAAGCCGTTCAGTCAGCTCCGGCAGGTGAAGGCCCTTCCTCACGTAAATCTCCTCCATGGAGCCTCCAGAACCGCAAAAAAGAATTAGGCACAACAGCACATGGAAAATAAAAACATTTTTTCTTCACTCTCAAAGTGCTAGATGTCAGACTTCAAAAGGACTGATGTGCCCAGTAAAAACCACAACAGGTGGGGACTTCACTGGTGGTGCAGTGGTTGAGACTCTGCGCTCCCGATGCTGGGGGCACGGGTTCAATCCCTAGTCAGGGAAAGAGATACCGCATGCCGCAACTAAGGAGCCTGCATACTGCCGCTGAGACCCAGCGCAACCAAATAAATAAATAAAATAAATATTTAAAAACAAAAAACAAAAATAACCCACAACAGGTGTTTAGTGGGAAAATACCACAAAGCTTAACAAAATGATCAAATTAGATGATTGGTTTATGTTAATATGATATTTGTATTTATTATATTTATTTATATTAGTTGTTACTTGTCTGTTCATGGGAGAAAAGAATAATTTTTTACATGATCATCACAGTCACAAAGTTTATGTTATATCTGTAAACACCACTATTATAAAAGTCAAAGATAAAGCATCCCCCCTCCTTTTTTTAAGGTCTGTGGGATGTGTTCAAATTTTTATTATCTTGGGGGCCATAACTAGGCAGAGTGACTTTGTTATTCTTGGTTTATTTCAAAGGGCAAAGATTTTCTTTTTCTCTATGTTCCGTCATGTGCTTAACTGCAACGGGAGCAGGAAAAAGTGGCAGTTTTGTGGACATGACAGTATACAGTGTTTCCTGGAGACTTTGGGGTCTCCTATCACACCTGTTATGGGGTGACATGTGTCTCCCCACAAATTCATAAGTTGAAACTCTAACCCCTGGCAGCTTAGAATGTGACTGTGTTTAGAGATAGGACCTTTAAAGAGGTGATTCATTTAAAATGAGGGGTTAGGTTGGGCCCTAATCCAATCGGACTGGTGGAAATTTGGAAACACAGAGATGCAGGGAGGCACACACAGAGGAAGGACCGCGTCAGGACACAGTGAGAAGGCGGCCATCTGCAAGCCAAGGAGAGAGAGGCCACAGGAGAAACCAACCCTGCCAGCGCCTTGATCTCGGACCTCCAGCCTCCACAACTGTGAGAAAATACATTTCTGTTGTTTGAATCCCCCAGCCTGTTGCACTTTGTTATGGCAGCTCGAGCAAATTAATATAACACTGCAAGTTCCCCCAAACTAGCAAGTCCTGAAAATGAGGCAGTGTGGCAGCCGGCTGTTGTGACGTACAGGTAGACCTTTTGGGCAGTGCTTCTCATTCCTGGCTGTACGTTAGAAATACCAGGGAGTTTTAAAAATAACAGTTCTCAGACCTCACCTCCAGAGAATCTGATTTAGTTCATCTGGGACAGGTCTGGATACTGGTGTGTGTTTTTTTAAGCTCCCCAGGCGATTTCAATAAGCAGCTACGGCTAAGAACCCACATTTACAGCCCCAAGTTTTGCAGAGGCTGCTTTCATCTACCTAAAGCTAGTCTACCCAAGCTTCTGAGTTATGATGTATGCTTTTTAAGCTGCATCAACATATTTTCCAAATTCTGCTGGAGAAACAGGAAACCAAGCTTGTATTCCAATTTGTAAATTTAAAGTAGGTGCCCCTACGGGCAGTACACAGAGTCTAGTCCTAGAAACTGGGAAAAATATCAATAGTTTGTCTACACATATTTGAACTAGGAAGAAAGTATTTAAAAATCCACCATCCATCATTTCTTGATCTTTGAAATGGATTTATACCCTCCTGTAGGACCTTGATATTTGACCACTGAGATCAACATATATTGATTACCCACTCTGTACCGTGCTGGTATTCAGCCTGACGTCTCCCTCCTGGAAGAGGATATGGAGAGAATGGGCCTCAGGAAAGCTCGAGAACAGTTTCTTAGGATGTGTACAATGAGAAAAATGTCCCTTGAAAAAAGAAATCTGCATGTAGCTAACTCTGGGAAATATTGCGTACTGTATCCTCTCCTAGTGATTCATAATGCACACTAACATTTTAGGGATCTAAAAAAAAAGTTCTACATTAATTCAATCAGCAGTTTCTAGACTTCGGTGATCAGGAATTCCCCTCCCTTTTCTTCTTTTCCCGCTTTGGGTAACAGCCATTATCATCCTGCAGAACTAGTGGTTCTTGGAATACACTTCAGGCAAAGTTGTATTACTGGATTTTTATCTCCAATTTTTGTGAGGGTGCAGGGAATATGTTCCTGAATTTTGGGGAAATAAATGCTTCATGCTAAAGCATTTTTGAAGTTTCTAAACTTGATTTAGAGAGTTTGGCCTGGGCTCAGGAAGGAGGTGCTTCCCCTGGCACTTGTCATGGAGCATGTTCCATGGTGCTGTGATGCTTATGCATCTTTGCCACTACATGAGATGTTAAGAGTGTGATGTGTGCCTGGCCATGTGGTAGCTAATGTTTGTTGAATGAATGAATAAATAAGTCATGTTTCTGTTGTGATTAGGTACTTGTAGCAGTGCCACACCTCACTCCACCCTCCTGAATTTCTATGTCCTAAAAATTAATATATCTCATTTGTTCTAACAGATTATTACATAGCAGGAGGTCTGGTTGAGGAGGTCTCTTTGTCCTCTTTGAGCCCCATTTAGTCTTCAACTGGGGCCCAAGAAAACTGGTTCATTACAAGTTAGGTACATCCTTGCCCAGGGCCTGACGGCACTGCTTTCGATGTCCAATCTTGTCGCCAGCCTAGGATATTTCTAAAACACGTCTCTCCTCATTTTATACAATGTTTGTACAAACATTTCAACAGCAGAACATTTTCAATGTATTACTGAAATTACTTTTATTTCCACATTGTTTCAGTGACAAATGGTTTGCAAGATTATAAATTTCATGCAACAGTAATGTCAAGATGACAGCAATCTTATGCAACATTCATAAGCATTTTCTGGAAGAAGTTAGCCAGTAGAGACAAGGACTTAGAGTGTTGTCATTATTGCAGGTGATTATTATTAAACCATCATCTCTATACATTTGACAGTGGCCCCAATAATTAATTGCTGTGTGTTAACTAGTCATTTATTCAGAGTCAGGCCCTACACTAGAGGATAAAATAATAGACAAAACAATTTGTGTCCTTGAAGAGTTTCCAATCTAGTTAATCATGACTAATTATGAATAGAAGTAATAAATGTGTGCAGAAGCAACTTGCTACTAAGTGATTGAGGCTAAATGATACATTTGTGCTTAAAGTCTGTAGACCAAAGAACTGGGGAGTAGATGGTTTTTAAAGGATGAATGGAGGAACTGTGGTATTTACAGTTAAGAGAAATAAACCTCTCAGAGGAATAGGGATCAAATTTATAAAGATACAATAGATTTATTAAGTGAATTATTTATAATAGCACTTATACATCAAATAAGGAAAATATATTACTTTTCAAATACTTTCAAAGATTTTCTCATGTGTTTAATTTTGAAGTGGGAACGTAAGTGATAGGTGATGAGGTCTTATGAGTATGACATCTGGTGTTGTCATATCTGATGTCTGACGAGGAATGACAATTGTCTTGCTGGAAGGATTAAACTCATTTAAGATCATGGTTTCTGTCCTATTGGCTGAGAGGAGGGGGAAAATTACTGACTTTTTTTTTTAAAGTTTTTGCGGTATGCGGGCCTCTCACTGTTGTGGCCTCTCCCATTGCGGAGCACAGGCTCCGGACGCGCAGGCTCAGCGGCCATGGCTCACGGGCTCAGCCGCTCCGCAGCACGTGGGATCTTCCCGGACCGGGGCACGAACCCGTGTCCCCTGCATCGGCAGGCGGACTCCCAACCACTGCGCCACCAGGGAAGCCCTACTGACTCTTATTTAAACAGTGATGTGCGGCCCAAACCTACATTTCTTACTAACACTTACATCAGAGGCAATTTCTTTTTCCAGGCCCAGGATTTAATGCACCAGAACTAGGAAACAGTTTAAAGCTTATAATGAGGAAGTTGAATCCGAGAACCCCCTAACCTTTTCAAGACGTTAATCACTTTCTAAATTCAATCTGTATATGGTGAAATTCTCATAGGAGAAAGCAGCACTCCTCTGCCCGGTGGCGGTTTGAGTTGTTTATAGTTGATAACGTTCAGGTGGAAATTTGATGTTTGAGTGAAGAAAAATAGTGGCAAACCATGAAGTGGACCTAGCATGGGGAAAGGGGAAGAAGAATTGGAAGAGAAGAATAAAAAGTTTTCCTAGTTGCATTTTTATGTCCTTGCAATTCTGTTCCATGCAGAAACCCAAAGGGCAAATTCAGGAAGAGTTGTGAGCTTTGAATATATTGGCTTTCCAAAATAGTTTTATATATTGTGAGATGCTAAAACAAATTCTATGCAATCCCCAGGAAAGAATGTTGGATTCAGAAAAAGAAAAGAATTATAGGGTACTTTTGATAGTTGTTGTAGGGAGGAGATTGGAGAGAGCAGGTTACTGATATTCAGAGGGTCTTTTTCTTTGAGGATGATCTCAAGAGTCACAGATGACAGGACATAATGGTATCTAAAGACTTATATTAGTGTCCAGACTACTAAATCCTTTGTCGAGGTCAAGGTTAATTCAAACCTTGGGACTACCCTAATCCCTTTCCCTGAGCTCTCTCTTTGAACATCCTCAGTGCTGGCAAATCTTTATCCTTTGAAGGACTATACTGAGGATTAAAAAGGATACTATTCCTAAAGCCCTTAGTGCAATTTCTAGCCCCGAATAAGTGGGAGACATGGCGACTTTTTATTTTGACAATTATTAATATTAGATTTGATTTTTGCAAGCAGTCAAAAGTAATTTAGAAGGGGAGTCTGATGTATAAGGAAAGGGGTCAAGCCAAGACCTGGCAACTGGAGTCCAAAATGCAGGCAAAAATGGTGAGGTTGTTTCATGTGGTTCATAAGCTGAAAGTGAAAGGCTGTATTTCATGAAAAATTACTGGAAAAGAGAAAGCTTCGAAAATATCCTGAGAGTAAATCTGTACATGCCCAAGGTGACAGTGTATATGCACATTCTGGTGTGCTCTCTGCAGGGCACTGTGGGCTGTTGAAAGGGGAATTAAAAAATAAAGCCAGAGGAGAGTTGGGAGTGAGGGGTGGGGTACAACCCAGAGAAAGCAAGAAATAGCATCCCAGCAGGAGGCCCCAGTGCTGAGGCTACTGTTGCCACAGGTGCAGTCCCCCTGCTGCTGGCTGCTGCCTTGGGGACTAAGCAGGAACCCAACCCTTTCCTTTATGGATGAGCCAGAGGAACAGCCTCTAGCGGTAGCTTGTCTTTTGACTTTGGAGCGCAAGGAGTTTGGGTGGCCGGACATACCTGGGTTTGGATTCTGGCTCCATCATGTATTAGCAATAGGGCAAGTTATTTAGTCATTCTTAATCCACTTATCTTTTTTTTAAAAATTGGGGCATTTGACATGTTCTTCAAAGAACTTTCTTCGAAGGGTTTTGATTTTTTATTGTGAAAACTTCCAAAGATTTCACAATTAAACAGAATACTGTACATGATAACCCGCCGTGTATTCATAACCCTAATTCAACACCTATTACTTTAAGTCAATCTTGGGTTTTTTTCTACTTTTACCCAACACCCCCCATTCTAGATTGTTGTAAAGTAAATCACAGGCATCCTGTCTTTTAATCCAGAAATATTTCAGTATGAATCCATAAAAGATAAAGCCTCCTTTTAAAACTATAGCAATTCTATAATGACACCTAAAAATATGATCATTAATTTCATAATAGCAAATATCAGCTACCTAGTCAGTGTTCAAATTTCTCCATTAGTCTCACAATGTTTTTAAGAGTTGGTTCACATTCAGAGTAAAATATGGTTCATACTTTGCAATTAGTTGATTTGTTTCTTAAGACTCTTTTAAGCAAAGATTCTCTCTCCCTCTTATTTTATCCCCTTGCTATTTCTATTTTTTTAATTGAGGTAAATTCCCTTGCAATTTGTTTGTCATTTGTCTTGTAGAGTTTTCACACAGTCAAGGTGTTTTAAAATGTAGGTTTTATGGGAATTCCCTGGCGTGGTTAGGATCAGCACTTTCACTGCCGTGGGCCTGGGTTCAATCCCTGGTCGGGGAACTAAGATCCTGCAAGCCGTGCATTGTGACCAAAAAAAAAAAGTAAAAATTAAAAAAAAATAAAATGTAAGTTTATTATTGTTCAGGTATGGTGAGGCCAACAGATCAGGAGACAATTGCCACTGAAAAGAGAGTTTGTTACTCACAGTTCCCAACAGGAAGGGGCACACTGGGCCATGCCAGGCCATGCAAGGCCACATGAGGAAGCATTGAAGTCATCAGGGGACAGTAGTGGGAGGGAAGTGTGGGCAAGAGCTTTTATTGTGGTTTCCATGGAAAGGAAGGTACCAGTTGTCTGGATTGGTTACTTTGTATATGAAAGATGTGCTCGAAGGTGAATTCTTTGCTATTACTAGTAATTGGTTAGCCCTGGGAGGGCAGTCTCCCATGGTTTGTAACACCTCAGTTGTCAAAACATTAGAATAAAAAGACATGCTTATTATATAAGATTTGTCTATTGCATCCCCATGATGTCACTTTATATCTTTCTCTGTCCCCTATATTTGCTATAAACTGGTAATGAAATCGGGAGGCTTGATTGGATTCAAGTTTAATTTTTTTATGACTTCCATCACAAAGAACATAATATCCACTCATCTCTCTTTTTGTTATGCCAGAAACCATTCAAGGGCAATCGCTAAATTAATTATTTAATTAGGAATTACAAAAGAAGGATATCCTAATCTCTGAAATATACAAACAGCTCATGCAGCTCAATAACAAAAACAAACAAACAAACAACCCGATCAAAAAACGGACAGAAGATGTAAATAGACAGTTCTCCAAAGAAGGCATACAGATGGCCAAGAGGCACATGAAAAGATACTCAACATCTCTAAGTATTAGAGAAATGTAAATCAAAACTACAATGAGATATCACCTCACACTGATCAGAACGTCCATCATCAAAAAATCTACAAACAATAAATGCTGGAGAAGGTGTGGAGAAAAGGGAACACTTCTACACTGTTGGTGAGAATGTAAATTGGTACAGCCACCATGGAGAACAGTACGGAGGTTCCTTAAAAAACTAAAAATAGAGCTACCATATGATCTAGCAATCCCATTCCTGGACGTATACCCAGAGAAAACCGTAATTTGAAAAGATACATGCACCTCAAAGTTCATTGCAGTACTATTTACAATAGACAGGACATGGAAGCAACCTAAATGTTCAACGACAGAGGAATGGATAAAGAAGATGTGGGACAAATATACAATGGAATATTATTCAGCCATTAAAAAGAATGAAATAGGGCTTCCCTGGTGGCGCAGTGGTTGAGAGTCCACCTGCCGATGCAGGGGACACAGGTTCGTGTCCCGGTCCGGGGGGAAACCACGTGCCGCGGAGCGGCTGCGCCCGTGAGCCATGGCCGCTGGGCCTGCGCGTCCGGAGCCTGTTGCTCTGCAACAGGAGAGGCCACAACAGTGAGAGGCCCGCGTACCGCAAAAAAAAAAAAAAAAAAAGAATGAAATAATGCCACTTGCAGCAACACAGATGAACCTAGAGATGGTCATACTGAGTGAAGTAAGTCAGGCAAAGACAAATATCATGTAATATCGCTTATATGTGGAATCTAAAAAAAATGGTACGAATAAACTTAATTACAAAACAGAACTAGAGTCACAGATGTACAAAACAATCTTATGATTACCGGGGGGAAAAGTGGGGAGGGATAAATTGGGAGACTAGGATTGACATATACACACTACTGTATATAAAATAGATACCTAATAAGGACCTACTGTATAGCACAGGGAACTCTACTCAGTACTCTGTAATGACCTATATGGAAAAAGAATCTAAAAAAGAGTAGATACATGTAGATGTATAAACTGATTCACTTTGCTCTACAGCAGAAACTAAGACAACATTGTAAATCACCTATACCCCAATAAACATTTTAAAAATAAATAATTAAATAAATAAAATGTCAGTGTTCCAAAGTGAAAAAGAAAAAAAAAAAAAAGAGGGGTATTCTAATTCTACCATTCCTTCTTTATTTATTAGTGTGATAATTTTTTGTAAAGAGAAATTTCTCCTCATCAACTATTTGGTAACCCAGAGATAGATTGTATCGGAAAGGTAGATTAAATGCTTGATTCTTTCCCTTTATTGACCTGTTTTCAAAAATAATGTGTTGGTATCAGCATCCTCTGAAAGTGACCAGTGAGTTTGTTTCATAGATTTAGACGTATTTAATTGGTTTCAATCCATTGTATTCTTATTGATGCTGAAGTTGTCGCATTCTGGGCCACTGGGAACTTCTTAGAGTTGGCCCCTCACTCATTCTGACCACCAGTGGTTTACCTGTCTTTTGGGATGAGAAGTGTTTCAGGCTTATATTGTTCATTTCCTGTCCCAGACATGGAATCAACCATATCTCCCAGAAGCCCTGTTCCTTTTAATAGGAGGCTGTATTTAGAGACGATAATCTCATTGCTTTTTGGTACTCATTGCTTCTGAGCTGGTCATTGTTTCTAGGTCTTATCAATGGATAGGGCAAGGGAATATGTGTATAAATAATTGATTGACATGTTTATTAATTCTCTTTTAAGTATTGGTTTTCCCTCTCATTTGTTTCTTCTTTGCTTAGGTATGCTCTCTTTTCAGTTTGGTTGTTGAGTCCGTACTGAGAGTTCCAACTCAAATTTACGTACTCAGGTTTGTTTGTTTGTTTTGCTAACTTTTTCAGTAATACATCTGCATCACTTTTTCTGTTGCTGGAATCCTGGTTCCCAACTGAAACCAGCATATTATTTATTCAGTTGCTTTATCTCAAAATATGTAGACAATAACAATCGCCAACACTACCACCAACAATGTGATAACTGAAAGCAGATTAATTTTTCAGTAGTTCTTTTTGTCCTTAGGTTATATTTCACTAAAGGATGTTCATTTAAATTCTGTGTCTTGGAGTCATTGAAATAATCCCTCTCAGTGTGGTTATGCTGCCAGCTCAATTCTGCACTAGCCCATTCATTTGCTTCATTTTGCTTTAGACTTTTAAGGATTACACATTTTTAACTTTAAATTTTCTTTGTAGTCAAAGTATATTCAGAGAGGCCTAGCTTTTATCCCTGTATTCCCCACCTTGTTCCCCTTGCTTCCATTGCTTTATTTTTTGGTTTACATTTTCTTCTTCTTTTTTTTTTTTCTTATAAACAAGTTTTTAAAATATAAGCAAGTATCCATTCCCCCCACCCCCCAAATAAAGGTAGCATACCATTCATGCTTTTTTCCACCTTGCTTTTTTCACCTAATACATGCTACACATCACTAAATAGGACTATATTAAATATTAAATAAAATACATTCTACAGACTCTTATCCACAATTCCGAAATTCTCAAAGCTCTGAAAACCCAGAATTTTATTATAAGTTTGCAGCAAACTCATTTGGAAAAAATCAGATCTGAACCCACATAAAGTTATTTATTGTCTTTATATTTTATACCTATGTGCATTTATACTTGATACATTTCTGATGCTGGAATATTTAATATTATGGGTTCAGCTTCATATAGCTTGATGAAGGTGATATATGCACTGTATTAGCTCCCTGAAACCTGAAAATTTTGAATTCTGAAACATTTAGGCTCCAAGGATCTCAGATAATGCATTCTGAAACTTTAATATATAAATCACTGAGTTACTTTTAGTCCCTTTTCTTCTCCCAACAGCTGTTTTTGAATGTTTTAAAAAAGAATGTGACTATAGGGCTCAGCCTCCCATTTCAGCATAACCAGGTAAATAATAATGATCCTCTTAGTACAAATTGAATGGGAACCAGAAACCCATGGGTTTTCCTTGCATACGCCAAGCCTGGGGTTCTAAGACTTCCTTCTAGGTAAAGTAACTTCAGGGGCAAAGATTTCTAGTGAGAGGCTTAGAAGACTTAGATTAGTATTTTGAAAAATTAAGTATAATTAAGAAGCAGATACATTTTAAAGAAAATCCTGGCTAGAGTGTTTTCATAGAATTCCCCTACTTTGTTGACCCCTTCTGTGTTAGAGTATCATAGAATTTTGGGTTGGAAAGAATACAGTAGTCCCCCTTATTCTCAGGAGATACTTCCCAAGACCCCCAGAGGATGCCTGAAACTGTGGATAGTATGAAACTCTATATATACTATGTTTTTTCCTATACATACATACCTATTATAAAGTTTAATTTGTAAATTAGGCACAATAAGAGATTAACAACAATAACAAATAAAATAAAGCAATTATAAAAATATATTGCAATAAAAATTATTACAATAATTTGAATGTGAATGTAGTCTCTCCCTCTCTCCCTCAAAATATTTTATTGTACAGATTTAATGCCTTTTCCACCTTAACTAAGCACTTACCATGCACTGTGGCCATAACTTTTGCAGTCTTAGATGTGACAGCAAAACTAGCGCACGTTTCTTTTTCCTTCTTCACAATTTTACAGATAGAGGATTCCTTCTTACTGTAGATGTTAGCCACCTCAGCACATAATTTTTTTTCTTTCTTATGAAGTGGAGAACTTTTACCTTTTCACTTAAAGGAAGCACTTTTTGGCTTCTCTTTAGCATATCCGAATTGCCAGCATCACTACTCTTGTGCTTTGGGGACATTATTAAGTAAAATGAGGGTTACTTGAACACAAGCCCTGCAATACTGAGACAGTCGATCTGCTACTCAGGGCGGCTACTAATGACTAACGGGTAGAATACACTGGACAAAGAGATGATTCCCGTCCTGGGTGGGATGGAGTGGGACAACCAGAACTCTCATCAGCTACTCAGAATGGCATGCAATTTAAAAGTTACAAATTGTTTATTTCTGGAATTTTCCATGTAACGTTTTTGGACCGTGGTTGACTGCAGGTAACTGAAACCAGGAAAAGTAAAACTGTGGATAAGTGGGGCCTACTGTATTGGTTGTTGCTGGGAAGAGTCTTCCAGAAAACCTGGACCAAGCACAACTCAACAAGACGTCTTTCCTAACTTTGCCCATTGCTTTTATGAGGAACCACTGCGTTTAGGGTGCTTGAGGTGGGCAGGTATGAACAATAATTATAATACTGCCCTGCTTTATTGTCAAATGGTATTCAGAACTACTACATCATAAACTTTATCTGTGAGGTAACTTAGGCTCAACTTTTTCACAAGTAAGAAAGCTGAGGCCTCTCACTGTGGTAGACTGTATAATGTTCACAGTACTTGCTGCCTCTCCTTGTGAGAGGATTATATGTCCCTGTCCCACTGATAGAGTCACTGGACTTGCTCTGGCCAGCGGACTGTGAATGGAAATGACGTGGGCCACTTCTGGGAGAAAGCTTTAGAAGCCAGCATGTTCTTTTCTGTGTGCTCTTTTCCCTCTATCACAAAGCCATGACCACCCTATGATGGATATGTGGTGTGAGTGGGAAATAAACCTGAGTTGTTATAAACCATTGAGGTTTGGGGCTTGTTTGTTACCACAGCATAACCTAACTTATACTGACTGATACTCTGCCTTTGGTCATGCAGCCAATGATGAAATGTGATGGGGACCCCAGCGTCTGGATGAAATTCTCAAGTTTTTACTAGAGACAACAGTTATCCTTTTGATTTTCTAAAGCTTGATTTCCGTACGTATTCTAATTTCTGAAATAGATTGACATACCTAATTAATTAATGAAATTCTTTGAGCTCCTAGATATATGGCAAATATTAAGTACTAAAGTACCAGCATCTATAGATATAACAACTATTAAGTATTATACATATGCTTACCATCAGACAGGGAACAAAAACAAGGTGACTGAGAAATTAGTAATCTAGAAAGTAAAAGAAGGATGAAAAGGGAACAAGAGGCCTATCATGATGGATGAATTTGTCTGGTATTTTAATTTTCCTTGCTCTGAACTGACAGAGAGGACTTTTGAAAGAAAGGTGCTTTCATCAATCTTTCTCATTTTTTTTTTCACCAGAATAAGGAGATAGGAAGGTTTCATTTTGTGGAAAAAAAAAAAAAAACAACCTCTCCTAGGATGGAATTTTTCAAGTTTAATTTTGACATTGCATCCTTTTGGTCTTATATGCTTATATGAATATGCTGAGTTTGGGGATTGGGAGACCCCCTCTCTCTCTCTTTTCTCCCCATCCCCCTCTTTTTTCTCCCTCTTCTTTTTCTTTCATTTTATTAAAAGAAAACCCCTAGGGTCAATCTATCATACTAATACTCGGGTCCATAAAAAGGTGTGTATTATAAAGGCCCTTGTAGCTCAGGTAGTGACAAGACTTGGGTAGATTACTGAATTCTATGTCCTCATGGACTAAACAACCCTAAGGCTCCAGCATATTTATTCTTATATCTGTGGAGCTTTGAGAAAATCAATTAAGAGTGGGAAATGACATGATAATAAGGAAGCTGAGAGAATGTGTCTCTTCCAGGAATTCTGTATAGTGCTCTCTCTTATCACAGAGACCTGAGTCAGTGTGTCACGTGCCAGGAACATCTTGCTTCTACTGCCTGTTGAAAGAAGATTTTGTCTCAGTTAAAAAAAAAAATGCCATGTATATATACCAGGATCCCATAAACATTTATTGAGTACCTACTGTGTGCCAGACTTTCTAATACTCATTCTCAAAGTAAGCAATTTGGAATAACTTCAGGATGGGCACACAATTCTGAATTGCTTGGACCCAACTCATAATTATAGAACAGTGGAAGAGATTAGAATAAACCCTTGAAATGCACCAATTTGGCTTGGCTTATAAAATCTCAATTTAAAGTACGAACTGAGAAGGCAAGAAGGACACAAAGGTAAGCAGATGGAAGAGACTCAAACTGGGCACTGGGATGGTGGTGTCTGGACTTTTGGGCAGCTGAGTGGCCAGGATCAGTTGTGCAAATCCACCAGCTGAGATACTCATGAACTCACTGACTCACCTTGGGACTTCTGATTACCAAGTAAAACATGCATTTCTTTTGAAGGATGATTACAGTACAGTGACTGTGATGAGCCACACTCTAATAGACTTGGAAGTTACAAATAATGCACACAAGTTTTTTAAGAACATGGAGCACATATATTTATATCCACAACCAGCATTCTATTTCACTCTCTAGTTCTGACATAAGTGAAGGAAAAAATATCACTTATCCTGTCCTGGGGTCAATATGAACTCAATTCTTTTTTTTGTTTTTTGCAGTACGCGGGCCTCTCACTGTTGTGGCCTCTCCCGTTGCGGAGCACAGGCTCCAGACGCGCAGGCTCAGCGGCCATGGCTCACGGGCCTAGCCACTCCGCGGCATGTGGGATCTTCCCGGACCGGGGCACGAACCCGTGTCCCCTGCATCGGCAGGCAGATTCTCAACCACTGCGCCACCAGGGAAGCCCCTGAACTCAATTCTTTAGTCACCTCTAATTTGAGGACAGCAAAGTGTTCTTTCCTTTTCATCAGCTTTTTGTCTCTCATAGAAGTTTGAATAGGTATGAGAAAAATAAGTTCTGGCAAGCAATAACTTGCAACTGCAGCTGTTTGGGGAAAAAAGAAAACAAGGTAAGTTCAATCCACCACAAAAAGAAGCCTGTTGGCAATTGTCAGAGAAGCAGGATCAAAGACAAAAGTCGAGTTCTTCACCCAGCCTTAACTTACTGTTTTATTACTTCCCCACAGCAGTCTGGAAGGCATAGAGAACCCTTGCCTTACGTAGAAATAATTCTCTGGGCTTCCCTGGTGGCGCAGTCGTTGAGAATCTGCCTGCCAATGCAGGGGACACGGGTTTGAGCCCTGGTCTGGGAGGATCCCACGTGCCGCGGAGCAACTAGGCCCGTGAGCCACAACTACTGAGCCTGCGCGTCTGGAGCCTGTGCTCCACAAAAAGAAAGGCCGCGATAGTGAGAGGCCCGCGCACTGGGATGGAGAGTGGCCCCCACTTGCCGCAACTAGAGAAAGCCCTCGCACAGAAACGAAGACCCAACACAGCCAAAAATAAAATTAATTAATTAAAAAAAAAAAGAAAAGAAATACTTCTCTGATGAAACACTAATTGGCCAGAGTCAATGGGGCTCGCTGGGCTGTTTCTGACTGTTTTGCTCACAAGGCACCAAGTCAGGAAGGTATTTTTATGGGCAAGAGCCAAATCAGGTGGGTTTCACACATTGCTATTGTAAGATTTGGGAAAGAGACTAGGAAAGGAAAGATAAAAAGATAATTAATGACGCATATCAAAGTAAAGCCTCAGACTTACCGGCGCAGTGGTTGAGAATCCACCTACCAAGGCAGGGATGCGGGTTCGAGCCCTGGTCCAGGAAGATCCCACATGCCGTGGAGAAACTAAGCCCATGCACCGCAACTACTGAGCCTGCGCTCTAGAGCCTGTGAGCCACAACTACTGAGCCCACGTACCTAGAGCCCGTGCTCTAGGTACAAGAGAAGCCCCCGCTCACCACAACTAGAGAAAGCCCGTGTGCAGCAACAAAGACCCAACGCAGCCAAAAAATAAATAAATAAATTTATTTAAAAAGAAAAAGAAAGAATCCGCCTGCCAGTGCAGGGCACACAGATTTGAGCCCTGGTCCGGGGAGATCCCACATGCTGCGGAGCAACTAAGCCCGTGCGCCACAACTACTGAGCCTGAGCTCTAGAGCCCACGAGCCACAACTGCTGAAGCCCGTGCTCTGCAACAAGAGAAGCCACCGCAATGAGAAGCCCACGCACCACAATGAAGAGTAGCCCCGGCTCACCGCAACTATAGAGAAAGCCCACGGGCAGCAATGAAGACCCAACGCAGCCAAAAAAAAAAAGAAAAAAAATTAACCAGTTACAAAAATGGTTTAAACATTTCTTGATTGTAAAGGGAGAAAGTTATGTTGGTCTAGAGCAGGAATTAGCAAAATATGGCCCATATACCAAATCTGCTTCTGACTCATTTTGTAAATAAAGTTTTATTGAAATACAACTACACTTGCTTATTTACATAATCTCTGTAGCTTTTTTCATGCTACAGCCTTAAAGTTGGTATGACAGAGATCATAGGGTCTGCATAGCTTAAAATATTATTATCTGGCCCTTTATAGAAAGTGTCTGCCAGCCTCTAGTCTAGAGGTAAACATTGGGCTGGACAAAATTACCCTCGGTGGAAGTTTGTAACATGGGTATGTATAGGGGGAAAATTCTTTTTCTATTAAAAATTCACAATAAAAGCGATCTTAATTTCGTAACAGTTAGAAGAACTTTTAAAATTAAAAAATGTATATATTTTTGGCAGTGAAAGTTGTGAAGCTTCTCTATATTTGGGTCAGGTTATTAGTGATGCCTGCAGAAGAGAGGAAAGATCAGGTTTAAAAATAAGGCTCTAATGTTAATGGCATCAGATATTAGCCTCTACTAGCCTCTTTATTTAAACTGCAGTTAAGATAGAAAAAGCTTACTCGTATCCCACAGGGCTGGGGCTGTTTAAAATGCAGGACTGGTTATGTCTGAGGGTTCCTTCCCAGCCACCCTTCTAAGCTGCTCCTTCCCAAACGACATGTTCTGTGTGCCTTTTTAGTGAACACCTGAGCTCAGCTCCTCCCATCTACCTCTCCAGAGTTGTCAGCCAACACTGCCCTACGACCCCGTGTGCGTGCACATCTGTGCACATATACCTGGATGTGGGTGAACACGCATGCGTACACACCCACACGCACACACACAGAGTGCTCTGGCTGTATTAAGCTCATTGCTCTCTACATACTTCGTGAATTTCCGTGCCTCCTGTGTCTTTGCTTTAGTGATTTCCATGCCTCTTGTGCCTGTTGAAACCACTCATTTGCCTGAAAAATCCAGCTGTGAAGAACATGCTTGGGAAATGTGCTCTTCTGTTTCAGTCTCCTGTTTCTGAGCTTTCATTACCAAGCCTTTTGGTGAATGAGAAGAAATTCACAGGGTCCAGTTAGTGGTCACTGCCCTTGGTCTTTTGAGCTACACTTTTATTCCTTAGAGGAAAAAATCCTAAATTCACTACAGGGCTAGAGTCCAGAAACCACAGGGAGGTTTTCGACTCCTTTTCAGGCAAGAACTAAAGTCTTTTTAACTTCAACCACAACTTCCCTATAAGTTCTGTCAGGGCAAAGCTAGTGTTCTATTCTTTGAGTGGCCACGAAGGCCCTCAAGGGAGTGGCAGTACGTTTATTGTAAGAAAGAATGAACGAACGCGGCCGAGTGGTTATGAAGGAATGCTTGGTAGGAAGGTGAACTAGTGTAGTCCAGATCGCTATCCGATGTTATAGTGGTATATTAGCCTCTGCCATGTCTGGCAATTTCTCTTAGATGAATTTGTTTGCAGTGGCTGCATTCCCATTGTCCAGAGCAGGGCTGCCATGTTGCGTAACTCCGGTGCATTCAGTGCACAGGCTGACCTGCCATATGCAGCCGGTCCAAGGTAGTGCTAAGAGCATGGATTTCGAGGTACACATTTCCAGGTCCAGATTTGATTCCCAACTTTCAGCATTTACTAGTTTATTGACACTGCTCAGATTCCTGAAAGTTCTTCAAACCTCTGTTTCTTCATCTTTAAAATAGGGCAAATTATATATCATAGTGTTACCATGAGGATTAAATGAGGTAAAGTATGACACTTAAGAAAATAATACATGCTTAATAAACATGCTTTTCGTGATGTGTGGCTGAGGTTGGTTGTGAATCTTCACTGGGGATTTATGTCACTGTAAACCATTTTAGTATAGAGTGGGCTTTGATGTTGTTTTACATAGTGTGATTGTATTAGTTTCCCAGCGCTATTGTAAGAAATTATCACAAACTGAGCAGCTCTAACAACAGAAATTTATTATCTCCACAGTTTTGGAAGCTAGAAATCCAAGATCAAGGTGTCGGCAGTGCTGTGCTCCCCTGAAGGCTCTAGGGGGAGATCCTTCCTTGCCTCTTTTGGCTTCTGATAGTTTCTCATAATCCTTGGTGTGTGTTCTTTGCTGCATCACTCCAATCTGCCTCTGTTGTCACCCTTCCCTTCTCCGTGTGCTGTGCCTAAATTTCCCTCCTCTTATGATACCAGTCCTTGGACTAAGGCCCACCCTAATCCAGTGAGACCTTATCTTAACTTGATTGCATCTGCAAAAACCTTATTTCCAGATAAGGTCACATTCACAGATCCCAGGGATTAGGACCTGAACATACCTTTTGGGGGACAAATCTAACCCTCAAAGTGAGCATGAACATAATTCTTGGATGGTGCTAAGAAGAGAAGTTCATCTCCAGGAACCTCCTGTATGACCTTGGGACGAGTCACTTAACATCTTTTTGTCCTGTTTTCTCATTGTACAGCGTCTGGTGAATTGAGGAGATTTGATAACATACTCAGATCCCTCACCTTTAGCATTTTACAATGTTTTCCTGCAGGATCTCACAATTTCCAGATTTGCTGAACCTGATTCATGAGATTTTTTCTGTAGTGAGGCCCTGGACAACTACAGGAAGGAATGCGTCAGCCCTCACAGGTGAGCTTCTGCGGCATCAGCCAGGGTGGGTTCGCCCACTGTTGCTCACCTCCTCTTTGTCCTGGGAGCATCCTTCCCACAGAAATTTTGTTATTTATTCCCTTCTTTCATTGCTAAACCACTGTTATTAAATTTTATTTCTATTTTTATAAAACCTGCCTCCATTTTAGCATGGTCTGCTATAGCATCCACTTCATTTCAATCACGACCTGTTTGGCAATTTTGAACACTGTTAAAAGCCGTGTAAGACTCCAGAATTGGGTGGCGGGGGGGTGGGGCGGTGGATATGAGAGCCCACATAGGGACTTCAAATGTGTTTTATTCTCTCAAAGTCTTTTAGAGGCCCGACGCTTCCCAGTGGGACCATTGATGTCCATGTGGTTCCTTGCTAAAAATAGACATAGAGATCACATCTCACCTGAACCTGAAGTGAGGAAAAAGAATCCTTTAGTCTAACAAATACTCCATAAGAAGACTAGTTGTTTTTGTTCCTTATGAAGCAACTAACACATTTTTATAGCTGAAAGAACACTTGGGGTGCCCCTAGAAATTTGTGTTAAAAATAACTTTTAAACTCAATACTATTGAGCTTAGAAGTCGCAGCTTTTATTATGAATGATAGCATTACCTGGAAATAACCACCCGACCACTTTTTGTCTGTATTATGTTTACTAACCAGAAAAATTAGATAGATTGTTCTGTATACATGCATTAAGCAACAGAAACCTTGCTAATTGATTATGCAATTTTGGAAATAAGCAAATATTTGCTGCATAAATATTTCTAAATCTACAACTCTATATTAATACCCTAGAAACTATATTTTTGCCTTTCTATGAATTTGGCAAGTGGTGGCTAAAGAATATAACTATGATGATAATATTCACAAATAGCAAATGCAGAATTTTTAATTGAGATATTAAAGTGCTCTGGAACCCAATAATGAATTAAACCTCATACAACATACGTGTTAATCTCTTGATTTATTAGGAAGTAGTCTACAAAGGTAAAATTCAGCTCGGTTCCTTAATATAACCTGTTTTGGAATTAGCGGCATCTGAATTATGAGGTTTTTATTGTGAGTGAAACTTTACTTTTTAAAAATTTTGTTTTGATTACATAAAATTTTTTTGTAGTTGCATCTGTAATAGTCCCTCCGATAAATCTGAAAGTGCCACTCAGAGGAACCAAAGCCATCAGGCGAGGGTCTCAACTATCGGGGACATCAGTTTTAAGACAATGTCTTATATAAAAAAAAATATATTATATTATATTGTGTTGGACTGTTTACATTATTTGGATCATTGCTGGCTATTTTAGTCCTGAGCCCTGTGATCTGTTTCCACAGCAGTCCTGCTCTCTCATGATGGCTTGGGGATGCTAGTGGTGAAGACCCTGAACCTGTGTCAGACAGCCTGAGTTCAAATGACATTTCCACAACTTTCTAGCATGCGACCTCTGGCCTTCTTAACTTGTCGCACCTCAGTTCCTCATCTGAGATGGGTCCTTCTTTGTAGGCGAGTTAAACAGGATTGAATGCGTAGAGCAGGGACAGTTCTGTTCAATGTTAGGCCCGTGGTAGGAATTGGCTCCCTTTAGTGGTCCTCTACCCCTGCAGCCCTAACATTCATAACCGGCTTATAGGCATTGTTCATGAACAAAACTGAATCACCACTGAATGCACTGAGGGTTCATGGAGGCAAGACGGGAATGAGCCTCACTTTCTTACTGTAGGAGAGCTGGTTTGGATAGGGATCTCAAAAAGAGCCTTTTTAGCTTAATGCTACAGAGCCTGTGTGGGATGATAAGGAAATAAATATGTGGGTTTTTGTCCCGATTCCTGGGCACAGAGCTCCTAAAACTCTTAGAATTTCCATGAGTTTTAGGAGTGATAGGAGCATCTTTTTTTTTATTCATATGGGATTCCTTTCAACCATTCAAGCCTGAGTTTTTTCAAATGAGGTGACTTTTGGGCAAGGCCCAGATACTTCTGGATGTGGGGGGCTGGCCAGAAAGAGAGAGTCTTGGTTAAAAATGGTTGAACTTTCATCCCCACCCCTTGAACCTCTGAGAAGGGGAGAGGGGGCTTGAGTTTGTGTCCCAATCACCATGTCCCCGTGATTTAATCAATCATGCCTGTGTAATGAGGACCTTCAAGAAGAACTTAAAATGAGGGGTTCTGTGATTCTTCCAAGTTGTGAACACGCCAGTGTGCCAGGTAGGGTGGGCGCACCCCAGCTCCATGGGACAGAGGCTCCTGTGCTCAGCATTCTTCCAGACTCGTCCTGTTGGTCCCTCCTTCATCTGCTGTTCATTTGTATCCTTTATAATAACCTGTAACAGTAGCATTTTCTGAGTTCTTGGAGTCATTCTAGCAAATGATCAAAACTGAGCGGGGGCATGGTAACCCAGAATTTTGTAGCCAAGACAGAGGACGTGAAGCAGCCTGGGCATCGCCATGCTTTTGAAGTGAGGGGGTCTTTTGGACTGAACCTCACACCTGTGATCTGAGCTAACTCTGGGTAGTGTCAGAATGGAATTGATTGTTTGAACACCCCAGTTGGTGCCAGAGATCAGAGAATTCTGAGAGTCTATAGGACCATTTCTGATAAGTTTGCAACCTGATCCCCTGCCCCCAAACCATCACTGGTCTCTGGGTTTCTTCTGAACCATTAACTAGAATGCGACAGAGTTTCTCATGCTTCGAGGCTGGTGACAGGGAGAAGGTGTGTGTGCAGTGACCTCAGCTAAGGAGAGCATCTCCTCTCCTCTGGACTTGTCTTTTCAGATGGCATCTCGGGGTGCGACAATCAATTTGGGCGTAAAGGGCGCAACTCAGGACCGAGAGTCAGAAAATAAGAAGTTAGTTACCATGCAAGGTCATCCTTGAACCGCAAAGGGGAAGCTGCGTGTAACATCCCTCATAGGTACCATACTAGTATGACCGTCTTGCAGATACATTCAAACATCTGCCCGATCCAGACTGAAAATATGTCCCCTACTGCCCAGAATTTTTCTCATTCACTACACATCCTTCTGGAAGTGGGCTAGGGTACAGCAAACAAAATAAACACATAGATAAATTATCTCATCTTCATTATTTTGTATATAGGTCAATAGGACTAATCTCATTCCAAGAAGCTTCCATTCCCTCAGGATCATGTATGCTCTGTGGTTCACGTTATCAATTTTGAAATGCTTTCCCAAAACCATTTTCTTTCGGTTGCTGGGCCTATGAAGCAACTTAATTCCTCTCCTCTTTTCTGTGTTGTCAGCTCAGAGGTTAAGTTGGATGCTAGAGTACATTGTTTTATCACGCTCCATGAGAACTAAAAAAATGTGTTTCAACTTGTAATTGCTTTTTGTTTATTTAATTTTGTCTTTGCACGGACTATATATTCCTACATTTCTCTGGGGTCTTTTATCATTAATATTCAGAAACCACTGACCTATACTCATATTAAAAACTCCTCTTTTATCCTCCAGTTTACCCGTAATAGAATCCTGTTACATGAGTTGGGGGTCAGAAGCCTTGTGAATAGAATAATCTCGTCTCTAAAATTGCTATGGCTTAGAGGAGTAATAGGGTTGTAAATTCAAATTGTGAGCCATTTTATTACTGTACTTCTGTCATTATGGTACGATTAAAGCATTTCCGAATTTATTAGTTTAACTTTATTTAGCATCTCTGATCAGTTTAGTTCCTTTTTTTTTGGTCAGGGTTGCTGACCCTTCAACAGTGAAAATGAAAGCAGTTATAGTGAAAGAAACCCCTTCCAGTTTCTTCGCCAGGTGTTGAATGAGACCTGGTCGTCTCACATCTCAGTGATTCAAATCAAAAGCCATTTCCACAATCACCTGGGGCGAATATCCACTTAAACCTCTTGTCCGATGTACAAAGGTAGTTTAAACCCGGGACATGTGAAAGGCTTGGCTGAATTTTTTCTCCAGCTAAGTTTTGCCCTTATTAATCAGGAGGTTAGTCCCTTGGCCTGTTTCTGAGTGGAAAACCAAAGTGTTTTTAAAACAATTATGCTTGAATGTCTGCCCAGGTTTTGATATCCGCGATAGTCGTAATGGGTCAGTTAATGAAGTTTGATCTAAATTTCATTATTTATTTTTTATTGAGAGCTATATTTGAGAAAAAAGGGAAACAGTCAAAAGCTGCATCTATACACAGCCCTTTCAGATCACGGTCTGTGTGCACAGTTGTCTGGAATACCGTGTTGTTTAAGCCAACTGGAATCATTACAACAGCAAACAGAATCGACGTAGTAGCATCATAAGTTATTTTGGCCACGTTAGGACAATTGAGGTGCTGTTTTAGGGCAATGTAACCATTTACTGTATGGGATATCTTAGTGGATGCAAATCGGACATGGCATTAGTTTTTTTCCCCTCACAGCTTTGTCAGCTTCTGTGTTCCTGATCTTATGACAGCACCACGGTACAAGTCTCTGGCTTTTGGGTGGCTTTCAGTTGATAAGAATCATCTCACTTGGGTAGCTGTGCTCATTTTCAAGAGTTAAAATGTCTGCTCTAGCTAATCAAAACTTCATTACTCCCATTCAATCCAAAGCTTCTTCCTTCCCCACCTCTGGCCTCACCTCTGCTCAAGAGACACAGTCAGGAAGGGCTTGGTGCCTTTCCCTTCTTTGCCCTTCCTTGCCTTCCCACCTCTTCTTGAAGACCCCCCTCCCAGCCTCTGTGAGGGTCTCTCGATGGGCCACCCACATTCAGCTGGGAGTGGGAGAATCTCTCCCTCTGCTTGCGCACTTAGTAAACATTTTTCTCCATTATTCTTTCCTATTTCTAGTCTTTCTACTTAAGCTGCAGATGGACACATGGATTTTGCTCTGATTTTTCTCAGCATTGGGCTGTCCTCACAATATATTTCAAACACGGAAGTCCCAGTAAACATCCTGTTCCAAAGATTTTTTTTCACAGACCATAAGCACAGGTTAATAATTCCAGGCAGAAACTTCACTGTGCATGTGATCAGAGAGTTCTTTTCTCAAAGCTAATATAAATCTTGGGAGTTCTTTAGTTTACTAGGAGAGAAGAAATGACTATAGGCGTAAGTGCTGAGAAGAATAGCCAGTGTTTGACTTTGATGCGTTACTTTGCACGTTGGCACAGAGGATCTGAGGAATTCTTAGACGCTCTCCCGTGTGCACAGAAGGTGATGTTGGTGTCCACCCTGGCTTGACTGTTTCCCATTTCTCAGAGACGAATCAGGGCCAGCGTCCTCCTCTAGTTCCACCTCTTGTGTAGTGGGTGGTCGAATAATGTGAAGGGGAAGTCCCGAACTTTGTGCGTCTTCAATTTGTTTTCTATCTTCATTGACTACCTTCTGTTGGGACATTAAATCAATGTCATGAATTTTTGAAGAATGTGATCTAGAAAATTCAATTCTTGATTGTCTTGGAAGGGTTTCAGAGATTAAAGTACTGTGTAAAGATGTGTAGCAGTTATTGTTAAAATTAAATAAATGTTTGCTCCATACAATTAAATACATTGTCACATGGTTTGTATATACTCCTCAGCACACATTTTGTTTTTGGGACTTTTCTAATTCCCCAGGTGGATTAGAAACGCTTTCCTCTGTTGCTCCCATAGCTTTTTCTTCATACTTCTATTTTCTAGATTTCAATTCAATTTGATTTGCTTTAGTCAGGAACATTATTAAGTGAAACTATGTGCTAGTTGCTGTTTTAGGCCCCGAGGAAAAAAAAAATTGAGCTGTACCTTTCCAGCAAACATCTAGGCGTGTGTAAGTGTGTTGTGTGTGCATTTGTGTGTGTTACATAATTGGCAGTTAGGTCCAATGGGAAGAACAAAATTCAATAGGAGGCAGAGGGAAGGAATACCTATCCATGGTCCAGGTGCTGAAAAGTTCAATAGATGAATGATTTTGGCTGCATTGAATTAACTATGAATGCTTTCAGCAATCTGTGCCCCTTGCCTTTTGGAAGGATTCCAAAATCTTCTGGATGGTGGTTGGCGAAAAACTACCTCTTACAGCCCCCATTGAGCGGCACAACGAGAACTAGGGTTAAGCAAAATTTTCCTCTCACGCAGTTTTGCCCTTGAAATGTGGGAGCACAGTTCTGCAATTAAAAATTAGTTCTGAGGTTTCCACATTGTTTCAGTTTTTCAGCAATGCGCCAACCATTATGGCAACCTTCTTCCTGGAGTCAAGCATTTTTCTCTCACTTGGCTCATAACTCTGACGTGTTTATTGAGGTTTTGATGTAGAATACTAAGCAGTTGTATTCAGGAAAAAAATTGGTTAGGAACAACTTCATGGTTATACAGTCGTATTTGCAAGTGGAAGAATTTGGAAAGTCAACATTTTGGCTGACTTCCCTTTTGAGTATCAGCAGAGATTTTAAAAAGGCAAACATTAACTAAACTAAACCAAGCAAACAAATACATATTAAGTTAAAATAAAAAAAAGACATCATAAATATTTCCAAACCATTGCTTTCTTAAAAGCTGGTAGTGTCACCCCATTGTAGATATTTATTATTAAAGTTTTTGGATTCTGGAAAGGAATGAGAAAAGCAATCTTCCTGTTTTACCTTCTTATCTATAAACCAGGTTTCAACGGCCGTATTAAAGCTCCTCAGAACAAAAACAGTTTTTTAAACCACATTTTTGTGAGGCAGTGTTTGATAGAATACTAGGTTAACTGAGTGTAAAGACCAATAAAAAAATTAATGGGGAAAGATGGGTAAAAAAAAGCAAAGGAAGGATTACAAAACAAGTGGAGTAATTTCCATTTTTTACATTCTTGAAACAATCATGGAGGATGTAATTTTCATTCCTTGAGAATTTGACAGAATCTATTAGTAAGATGTTTGGTTTCTGGAACTTTTGGGGGAAGTAGTTCTTAATAAGTTTTTTTCAGTTTATATTATTGGTTATTGCTCTAGTACATTAATATTATCTCTTGGTTTCAGTTTTGGAAATTATACATTTTTTCATCATGGCCATGATTTTGAAATTTCTTAGCATAGAGTTGAACATGGTAATGAGATTTCATATGCATGTCTATGCTAATCTATTAAATTTCCTTCCATTTAGTTGTTGCTTACTTTATCATTTCTAAATATTTCTATTGTTTCTTCATCATTTGTAAAACATGGCCCTATTATGCTTATATTTTTCCTCAAATATAAAGCTCTTAATTTGCTGACCAGTCCCTAATGTTTATTATTTTGGATTCTACCTCTTTTATTTTTTTCCTTCCTTTGCTTCATTTTAGTTATCATATGGATCTTTCGTCGAGCTTCCAAATCAAATGGTTATATTTTCTCTTTTTCAAAACCTTTCCTGAAATAACAGTGAGAGTTTTTTAACTTTTTAATTGTTTTTGGGTACAATTTTGGCTAAATACCTTAAGTTTTAATATGTATGGTTCTAATTTCTGTTTTTAAACAGTTTGGATTTTTATGTTAACATGAGTAGGAAGTGTTTATTTGTTGTCAAATCTGAAGGTTTTTGTTTAAACTTTATTACTTTTTTCAATTGTCTTTAGTAGGAGATTAGGACCTACACAATTTTTTGCTAGCTGGAATTTATTGAAATTATCTTCTTTCTTACCACAATATTTAACTGTGTGTGCATGTTATACATACATACACGTACATGTATATATATGTGTTCCTGTGTGCGTGTGTGTGTTCCCATGAATGCTTGTGAACTTACCATTTTAAAAACAAATTCAGTTTTTAGGTCAACCTTAAAGTAAATATATGGGTCAAATAATAGAGCGTCTTTTTAACTCTAACAGTATCTTCTTCCTTCTCAGTGTACAAACACATTTAGGTCTCTCCAGCCTTGGAGACTTCTCTCGATACGCATTCCTTTCGAAGTGGTCCTGATCGCTCCTTTACCTGGCACTGTAAGTATTTGGAACGTTGCATCTACACTTACTAACTTCAGTACTTTCACTGCTCAGAGCCTCTCTTTACTTATTAAAATTTCAAACCTTTAAACAAAAAGGATTTACTGTATATCACAGGGAAGTGTATTCAATATCTTGTAATAAACTATAATGAAAAGAATCGAAAAAACAAAGACTATAGATATATATATTCTATGTGTAACTGAATCACTTTGCTATACACCTGAACCCACACAATATTGAAATTAACTAATTTTTTAAAAAGAGAACGAAAAACATGCAAAATTTAAACATTCATGGGAGGATCACTGTGAGGTAGGTGTAGAGGTGTGATCCGTGAGATCCCTGACCTCAAGATAGCTTGGGTGGGTCTGAGTTCCATAATTTGCATCAGGGTTCTTTGATTTGGCTTGGTAGAAGCTAGTTTCATCCCGTGACTTAGTAGGAAGGGTGTAAAACAAGACAGAGGTAATGGCTTCTCTGAGTAATCTTTATTACATCCTTCCCTTCTTTCACACTTTGCCAGGAGAACTAAGAGTGAGGAGGAGAAGTCTGGCAGCTTTGAGCGTCTCTGGCCTCGAGAGTAGAAGAGTGTAGAGCAGGACCAGTCCAAACGAAGGTGGGAGCGAAAGCCATCTATGAAGCTGCCGAAAACTTTTGTTGTCTTCAGTTGGGTGTAGTTGGGACCCAGGAAGAGAGCAGAAGTCGGGCTGATAATAATGTCAGGTCTTCCACCCAGGGTGGGGTTCCTGGTTTCTTCTCCATCCTACGGGGACACACCACCCTTTTTGATCACTCAGGCTCTCCTGCTTATCTGTTGTTGAGATAAATTTTGGGGCATCCATCTTTGGCCCTCTCAGCCCCACTGACACCTTGCAACCCATGAGGATCCTGGGCCAGAACCACCTAACCTTGCTGCTCCTGGATTCACTGATCCCCAGAAACTAGGAGCAATAATAGATAGTTTTTTAAAGCTAGCGAAATTTGGGTATAATTTGTTACAGCAGTCCTTACTATAACAGTGCATTAGAGCACTTTCGCAAAGAGGTACAAATGAAGGCTAAAGAAGGCGCGGTCCACACCGCCCGTGGAGAAACGTGAAGCCTCCGATGGAGGTGTGTGGTCATTTGAGATGGGTCTTGCAGAGAACTGGCATGTATATGCATATTGTGAATGAGAAATAACATTTTCAGAGAAAGAACAAGGAGATGGAAAAGTGAAAGTCATGTCAGGAAAAGAGGGCAGTGTCAGTGATCTTGCCTCTGTGATTGCACGTCCCAGAAACTGGTGAGATGATCAGGAAAGGTGCTAAGCACTACAAAGAAAGCACCTGTGTTTTCCTCTCTTTTCTCACCCCAAACCCCTAAAGACAGCCATTCTTCACGTTTGGTCCTTGGACCTCTCTCTTTCTTTATGGAGTTCCTTGTGATCTCATTCACACCATTCTACCTGGGTTGCTTTAAAATCTATCCGACCACCCTTAGTGATTGTCTCACATCTCCAATTGCCTGCTGATCTTTTCCACCTGGATACATTACCGGCCTCTCAAATGTTTTTTGACCTCCTAAATCCATCTTCCTCTCCAGCCATCCTCCTTTACTGAATGCCTTAACTCTAAGGGATGACACTGCTTTACTGTTTGACACCTATCCCGGTGGTTTTCCCTGGACCACTCATCTGGCAGAATTGTGAGAATCCAAGATTAAACTTTCTAGTGGGATGTCGCTAGGGACACAATATTAGTGCCACGATTGGAAGCCTGTGGGAC